>NC_138047.1:101698681-102314822 GCF_964194185.1 Rhinolophus hipposideros | reverse complement strand
TGTGTTGCAGCTGTTATCAAAGAGACCTCATTCAGTCTGTTATGAGCAAGTTTTACGTTGGTTGGTTTTGTTCTATTGACATCATCTACAAAGTCATAACTAACGAGAAGGAGCAGAGCATATGATAGTTTGGGAGCACCTTCTATATGTCAGGTGCTTTTCAGGCGCTATTGATGGTGGTACCGTGTTTCCCCGAAAATAAGGCCTAGCCGGACAATCAGCTCTAATGCGTCTTCTGGAGCAAAAATTAATGTAAGACCTGGTCTTTAATATAATACAATACAATGCAATGCAATACAATACAATACAATACAATACAATACAATACAATACAATACAATACAATACAATACAATACAATCCGGGTCTTATATTAATTTTTGCTCCAAAAGACGCATCAGAACTGATTGTCCGACTAGGGGAAACACGGTATTTACTTATCCCCAGCAATGGCCATGTGGGGAGTGGTGTGATGTCTGCTGAGAGACAGAGGGAAGCTGGTTGACCAGCCTGAGGCCACCTGACTGGCGAGTGGCAGAGCCAGGGTCTGAATCTCCATGTGTCTGACCCCCAAGAATCATGCTCTAATCCTCTGTAGCCCTCCCCACCCTTGGTCACGCAAGGTCCTTGTAGCCAACTAATTACCAAACCGAACTGTAGATTTCTGGAACTGCTTCTTAGAGATAAAATTGATGAGTTGCCAAACAACTCACTTACTACATTGGCAGCACTTAGCCCTGACCTTCCTGATCGAGGAGGAAGCTCCTGCCTCCCCGACGCACACTTCATGTGCTAGAAACATCATATTGGAAGGAAAGAGGGGGAGGGGAGGAAGCAAGCCTTTCTATCTCGCTGTTAACTCCACCCATCAAAGGCTCCCCAAGCCCCAGCCCTGCACTTGGTTCCATTATCGCTTCCACCCCAGCTAATTATAGTCACTGATTACCTAACAGCAAGCCCCACTGTCACCTGCTTTGGCCTGACAGATTATACCATCTGGGCCACGTGGCCAGGGTCCGAGAGCCAAGAGAGGTCACAGAGAGGGGCAAATGGCTCTGAATAAGAAGAAATGTGTTTACAGCCCTGACAGCTGACTAGACCATTAGAGGGGCTTTAGCTGGGTGTTCCCAGCTGAAACCCCTCTCCAGGGGCCTCGCTATTAGCTAATGGGCTGTGGCTGCATATCGCTCCGGTCCCAAATGTGGACATGCTAGGGGATTGTGTGCTCTCCTAAAAAGGAAAAGAAAAAGACTGAGGAGAAAGCTGGGGGCTCACAGTTGTTTGGGGTCCTTGTTGAGTAGATAGTAGGACATGCCCTCAATACATGTTCCACCTCCTGTGCCCATCTACATTAAATTAAACACGTGTATGAAACACACTTTATGACATCAAATAAACCCTGTAGGGTGACTTCCCTCTCATTAAGGACCCCCACGTCCTTAACATCCGTACATCTATCTCAAACTTGAATGCATCTGTGAAGGACCTGGGAAGCTTACTGCAACGCAGATTCTGAATCTGTGGATTGGGGGGAGAGGAGGGGCAGGTGGAGTGCAGATTCTGTATTTCTAAGGAGCTCCTACAAACTCGCTGATGCCACGGGTCTACAGACCATACTTTGAGTAGCAAGGAACTAGTTACTGAAAGAAATTAAATTACAGAATTAATGCTATACAGAATCCTATAAAATAGTATTTATCAAGCTGTGTATTACAGAACATGAGTGCAAAGAAACCTGCCTCCATCCCAACAGGTTCTCAGTCAAATAAGTTCGAGAAGCACTGTATGCTCTGTGTACCCCTGGGAAATCCCAGTGCATGTCATTTGCATATTGGAACCAAGGAAGCCTGCGGTGATCTGTTGCACTTCAGAGGTGAACAGTTTGCATTCCAGCAAAAGTTTGGTGCTCTATGCCCTAATTTCTGTTGCAACGTTTGCTGAAGGTTTTATATTATCCTGATTGCTTACCCTGTCCACAAATTTATTGATTTGAAAAATGCCTTCTCAGCCATGTGGGGTTATTCACATAAAAGACATGAAATGAAATGCAGGCACACAGGTGAGAAAGGTTTTGAGACTGCAAAGCAATGCTCCTATGGGGTATGTCATAACATCCAGGCATTTTGGCAGTAAGTTTCCTGTGACAGCTGCTGAGAGCAGTGACCACAGTTCCCTTCTCCCAGCTTGAGGACGAGGCAGAAATGGGTGAGGAAAAACCAGGGAGAAGAGCCCGGGAGGTGAGATCGTGAGGACTGGATATGTCATAGGTCTGGAGGCCTGATGACAAAGGCCACTCGACTATGGAGAACAGTTTCAAGACTGATTTGCTTAACATTTAACTTAAAAAAAAAAAAAAGCAAAGTTTATCAAACTGCTTTCTAGAAGTATGTTTACATGGCATCATAAAATGCTCACCACTCAACATTAAGTAAAAAAGAAAACAGAGGGCAAAATAGAAGATAGTGTAATCATAGCTTGTATGTGTCTGTGTGCATATGTCTTGTGTGTGCAGCACGTGTGTAGGGGTGTGTGTGTACATGCATACACATGTGTGTGTGCACAGAACTGCACGCACGACTTTGAAGGAGTATAGACAATCATGCAGAATGCTTTGAAGTCAGGCAACATTAGGTTCAAATAGCAATTGATCCAAGCTTCCTAACCTTTGGTTTGTATCTTCTGTGAGATGGGGCTGACAATTCCCACCTCAGGCTTATGTGGAAATTAAATGAGATAATGCCTGGCAAGCACTTAGCACATCGCCTGGCTCAAAATAAGCACTCACCAAATGGGAGTTACGATTGTAATTAATGTAGAAAAAGGCTGGAAGAAAATGCACAAAATGTTAACATTGGGTCATCTCTGGGTGGTACATTAGAAGTGATTTTGATTTTCTTCTTTGTATGTTTCTGTATTGCTCAAAATTATTCAAAAAATAAATGCCATTTTAAAATAAAAAAATTATAAAACAAACTTTATGAAGTAAAATATTAATTGTAGTTTTCTCTGGTTGGTAAAATGTAGGTCATTTTTTAATTTTCTCCTTTATACTTTCAGTATTTCTTAAATTGTCCACATCTCATTAATTTTAACAAATTTTGAAGATGAAAGCCATGCCCATCCATTTTGGATACTTTGGGAAAATACAGAAAAAAACCTGAAAAGAAAGTAAAAATCACTTATAGTGTCATAATTTCTCTGTTTTCTGTTACTCTTCGTTTAAATTTATGAAGTATAGATGCACATCTAAATGAATAGTCCCCTAGAATTGTGCAGTGCACAACATGGACAGCCCAACTCAATGGTCTTGAAAGAGCTCCCCCACCCACTTCTTATCCCACTCCTCAGAAGAAGTCACTGGTAAGTTTGATATGAATTCTTCCAGTGTATGTATAACAGCCACACATATCTACGTGTACATACATACTGATATGGTTAGACAAAAATGTCTATATGAGAAAATTCAAGAAAGATTGTATAAGTCCCCTGGTGATACATGGATGAATGAGATACATTCCCTCCCCACAAACAGCTAAAAATTTGTTCAACAATCAAGTAAACCACATAGTGAGTGGGTGCTTATCAGATGCTGAGTAAATGAGTAAGTGAATGAATGAATGAATGAAAGAATGAACAAATAAATGTTCAAAAACTAGATGCATTTACACAGGCTGCTTTTGACTGGATTCAGGTAAGTCCTACTATGTGTTTGTTTTGTGCTCTTACTAGGTCTGCTTTGATTGAATCCTCACACAGGAGGTTCTAACTCCTTTTCTTCCTGGCTAAAGACTCTGGAGGCCTCTGGCTTGTTCTGAGGAGCAAGTGGAGCCCAGATAAGCAGCGAGAAGGCTCTTTCAGGTGCTACTGTGTAATCTGACTCGCCTCCACTTTGGCTAGGATGCTAGTCAGATGGCCCTGTCTCACTCCTTCCTTTCAAGTGAGGTCTTCACTACACATGTGCACTGCTTCACACATGCAGAAGCTGTGATTGGTGCGTGGTGGCCTTGTTTGTGTGTTTCACCGGAAGGGTGAGCAGGACCTGACACCAGTATTACCCACAGCACTTTTTAGATGGTGGCCCTTCCAATGTCCTGCAGGAATTATTTCTATGATAAAACTCCTGATAAATGGGCAGATGAAATGAGCCAACACTCGGGTGGGACAACTCACAGGGAAACCAGCCCAGGAAGCTGCAAGAATTGCCTGAGGAACACCCACCAGTGGGGCAGGGACTGACCAACCCTAAGGAGGGCTCTCTAAGTGCCACACAGAGGCCTCTGGCCACCCAGGGGGTGACTGACTCTAAAGCGCCTCTGGGTCCCCAGACATGAATAACAGCGGGATCAGCAGTGTCATTAAAAAGCAAATTATAGCCCAAGGTAGCTTGAAATGCCTGTGGGATCAGCCCTTTGCTTTGCAATTGCACAGCTCCCGCGCTTGTTTCCTGCCAGGACTGCTGCAAAAGCATTCTAACTGGGAGTTCCAGACTCGCTCCCTCCTGTTCAACCCACCCTGAATTTGGTCAGGCAACTTTTTTGCCCCAGTCAACATTGGAATCAGACCACCTCTTTTTTTGAAGTCCATGAGGTGCGGCCCCAGCTTCGCAGGCCAGCACTGGAGCGATTCTGGCCTCCCCGCTCCCACATTCCTGGCCCTTTCTACATTTCCCCAACACCCTTCCCTCAAGATTCTCTACTGTGGCCAAAAGGATCAGTTCCCTGCTCCACTGACATACCTGGGGACTCCACCTCTGCCAGCGGTCCCCTGGTGTTTCACCTGCACAGAACAACCTTTTTTTTTCCCCTCTTTCCTTTTTATCCTCCAAAATTTTGTTCCAACTTCACCTGTCTGGTGAAGCTTTCTTGGACCTTTGCAACTGAAAATGCTGGGTACCTTTCTGTATATTATGTGTGTGTGTGTGTGTATCTTTTGAAGGTTTTTGGCTTGTGGTTACCATAGGTTTATGTATATCAGTCTATATCGATAGCATCACCTTTAACACAACAGGTAGACAGACTTCTAGGCCCCGGAGCCACAGGCCTGGTTATAACCTTGAACTGCCTTTAATTAACTACCTGGCCTGGAGCAAGTTTCCTTTCCTTTTCAACTCTCAGTTTTCTCAACTATAAAAAGGGGCTGGGGGGGGGGGTAAGTAAACACTATCACATGGGGCTGTTAAGGGGATGATTGAGAAAGCAGACAGAGTGATCAGAAAGTACCTGGCATAGCAAATGTTCAGGACCTATGTACCAGTTCCTGTTATCATGTGAGAGGGTGTGGTGTATTCAGGAAATTACGGTAGTTCACTGGTGACTGGAGCTTTTGCTGGGCGGGGACAATGGATGGAGACCAGATTGGACAACTAAGCCTGGTCCAGGCCCTTGAGCCATGTGAAAGAGTTTGGACTTATCCAGAGGACGAGAGTAGTCATCCAAGGGTTTTAAGCAAGGGAAGGACTGATGTGATTTACATCTTAAACGCTCTGATAGTGAGAATGGTGTAGAGACTTGGTCAACTGAAGTCAGAAAAAAATGAGTAAGGAGGCTGTTGTTGAGGGCTGACGAATGTCTGAGGTGGTGGCCCTACGTGACTTGTGAAACAATGCCTTCTACTTAGAAGTTAATCGCTAAGTGTGCCAACGTGGATGAGACCCAGCCCCTCACTTTGGAGAGCTCATGGTCAACTTAGGAGAGACAGATAAGAAGACTAAAACAGTACAATAAATGGGAAATGATGGGAGAAGAAAGGAGTACCATTTGGAAACAAAGAGAAAGAAGCACCATCTGTACCTGATGGGCAGGGATGCTCAAGGAAGGTTTTAGAGAGGGCATGACCTGGGAGGGCGCCATCTTTTCTGATGGATCGTTTATGCTGTCTTTAGATTGACTTGGATGTAAATGTCTCAATATTTGAATATGGTCTGTTGTCTACAGGAGAGGGATTTCTACCATGTAGAATGGACAAGAAAGGAGATGGTAAAAAACTGTTTCAAGGATAAGATACCATGAGTTCTTAAAAACCTCTAATTTCCATTTTCATCACTGTGCTTTGAACCTTTATCTTCCCTTTGTGCTATAATGTCCGTATTTTAGATTTTGGAGGATAATTATTAGAAGAGGAACAATTAATTTCTCTTTTGTTTTATCCATCTATCTATCTATCTATCTATCTATCTATCTATCTATCTATCTGTTTATGAAGATTCCTGAGAAAAATTTTAGAGGAAAACCAGAGCTCTGAAATGAACTGGAATTTAATGTTTTTCCATTAACATTTCAAAAAATGCCAGCAAGAAGCTTGAGGAGATAATTACATACCAAGGGAACAAACTGGGTGTGTATGTCATAGGTTTACCAGAAAGAAAATATTTCAAAGTAGGTTATATCACTAAAAATTATTTGGTGTCAACAATTATGAACTAAAATAATGTTTACATTTGGACAAATGGTTTCTACCTGGGTTGTCCATTAAGTGACTGAATGCAAGAGTTGTGATAAAAGGAAATCTAATTTGAAAGCCTCAGACTGGAAAGCAGTGATTAGCTGTGGAAGGTGAGAAATGCACGACTTCTGGGTCCTAGCTCCCTTCAGCTATGCCAGAAAGGGGTAGAGTGGCCAGGGCCCAAGCCAGCAATGCAAAAAGTGCCAATGAAAGCCCCACTCTTTCTTAGAATTTTACAAAGCACTTCCCAGGATCTTGTTTGATCTCACTACTACTGAGAATAGACAGGACAAGTCCTCTTGTTTGTCCCCTTTTATAGCTGCAGAAACCAAGATTCAGGTGACTTGTCCAAGGTCTCAGAATGAGGGCAGGAAGGGGCCACAAAGACAGGCCATCTCTTCCAACCTTCAATCCTGTGTTCTGGCCACCTTGACCCTCAAAAACTTTCTGATACTGACAGCTCACAGTTAAGAGCCTTGGAGATGAAGGCAGGGTGGTCAGAACACATATGTAAATGTAGTTGGTGCACTTATGGGTATAAAGTGATTGTACAGAAATGACCTGGCTTACTGCTGCCAGGGGAGTGGGCAGGGTGAGCTGCCACTGAGGCCCAACAGGACACCTGTTTTCAGCTCAGGCCCAAAGCTGCCATGCCTTTGGCCCTCCAGTCAGGGGGAACTCATTAAAAGTGACCACAGAGAGAAGGCGCCACATTAGACAGATAGGAAGGAGAGTGACGTGGAGAGTTCAACTGATGAAGTCTTGGCAGAGAAATTCTATCCTTTGACACAGTGCATAAGGCAACACTTAGGACCTTCCTGTGGTGAGCATGTAAGGATACAAAGCAAGAATCAGGCACCTACTGTGTTTCCCCGAAAATAAGACCTAACCGGAAAACAAGCCCTAGCATGATTTTTCAGGATGACATCCCCTGAACATAAGCCCTAATGCATCTTTTGGAGCAAACCTTAATATAAGACATGGTCTTATTTTCAGGAAAACACAGTAGCTGAGACTATGAGACACAGGAAGGCAGGGTGAGACACACAGGCCAGAGACAAATCTCCTCCCACTGTCACATTGAGGAAGGGGCCCACTGGGCCCTTAGTGGAGAAGTTGAAAATGTATCAGACCTACTTTCAAAGATTTCCTCAGTTGATCTGGGGATAAAATGGAATTTCTTAGAAGGATTCACAATACCCTGTGAGGTCCCACCCTTGCTTAATTTTTGGCCTTACCTCTCATTATACTCCACACCTTACATACAGACCCACACGCAGCCCACATACGGTCACTCCAGCTCTCCAACACATTTACTGCTTTTCTTTCATTGCTAGAGCATACTCTCTCTTGCTTCTAGGACTTGAGCCATGCTATTCTTTGTTCCAGCTTCATTTTCTCCCTCCTACCCCAATTGCTCAATTCCTTACACATCCTTTGGGTGAGCTTACAGGTCACTTACTGCAAGATGTGTCTCTCTATCCCCTCTACCCTTCCTAAGTTTGCCTGCCACGCTCTCCCATATCTCTCTGTACTTCCTTAAACCTCTGTAATTGCTTGATACATATTCCATCCTCACCACCCAGCAATTACTTGATAGAAGCAGGAACTGCTAGTGCACTCACTATGGTAACCCCAAGGCAAACGCTGCAGTATTTGTTGAATGATAGGATAGATTAATTCTTTAATTAACTTAGCTGGTGGTAAAATCTAGTAAACAAAAACCATTTCTCCTTTATAGATGTCAACTTCAGTTGGTTTCAGCTCAACAAAGACCCAGCAGGACAAGCCTTCCATGTCATGTTACATAAACACCTGAACAGATTCTGCTGCAAAAGTGAGCAAGACTTCTATTTACAGAAATCTGTCTTAAGAAGGGTTATTTCTGGCTGGGTGTGATCCAAGTTACGGAGGGCTTTAAATAATTGGGAAAGACATTATCTTTGGAAACTAAACTCTAATCCCTGTCCCTTGGTTCTTGCCAAGTATCTCCCACAAGCAGTAGTAAGTGGATTACTCTGTCCTGAATCACATACTCTGCATCTGTGGTTGGCATCAGCTGGCTGTGAGGCAGCTGCAGTCACCACATACACACCCTGCTGTTACAGCAGGAGAAATATTGGGTAAAGAGCTCCAAGTAGCGGGGAAGAGTGAGATCATTCATTCATTCATTCAACACTAGTTAAGGGTCAGTTATTTTCTAGGTACTAAACAGAGATTAAATAAGACACATTCCCTTTCTCTGGAGAAGCTCTCTAGAAAAAAAAAAAGAAAGCATTTGAAGAACTAAAAATTCCTTATCATTGTTTAGCCTTTGCCTCTCAAACTTGAATGTGTATCTGAAATCACCTAGGGATCATGTTAAAATTCAGCAACTCCATATGGAACCTGAGATTCTGCATTCCTAACAAACTTCTTGATGATGCCAACACTGCTGGTGTGGAGACCACACTTTGAGCAGAAAGCATCACAATAAGGTCTGTACAGAGAGACAATAATTACATCATCATTATCTCATTTGATTCTCACAAGAATGATCAGAGTACATAGGGGAGGTACTTTATGACCCTTTCATAGATTAAAACACCGAGTCTAGGAGAAATCAGCTGTTTTTCCCACTGGTATCATGTGTTAAGAGCAGGATTCATTTATTCATATCCAGGACCCCAAATCCCCAATTTAACCCTCTACATTCCCTACCCTTAGATGCTGATCACAGCCGCCATGCTCTTCCACCTTTAGACACAGACCTGGCATTGCTACGTGGTCTCCCAAGTCCCAGAATGGCACACTGGCAGCCATAGCCCTCTCCTTTGTGACTGAGCTCTGCTGACCGTCAGAACCTCCCAAGACAATGAACAGAGGACCACAGGGAGCAGAATAAAAGGGAAGTATGGATTTTCCCAGAAGCATCCATCACCTCTGGGTCTTAGCAAGGTCTCTAGCACCTGTCATCTCCTTCACACTCCTGCTACCCACAGGTGACAAGCCACACTCCTCAGGGGAATAGAAGAGACTGCACCTGATGAGAACCTACTGTGTGTAGGATACTGCAGAAGTGTTTTCCCTGGGTTATCTCATTCAATGCATGCAGTGTGGGTTGAGATCTTCACTCATGCATGCATTTATTCATTCAAAAATAGAGGCCACCTATGTTCTAGACACTGAATAGAGATAACTATAAGTAAGACACATTTCCTCCTCTCGAGGGATACTCAGAGAGGTGAGTGACATGCCAAAATTACCTATCTAGGAAATGCTGTAGGAGGGGCAGGAAACCACCATCTCCCCAGCTTAAGCTCATCACCTTTCCTCTCGCCAGTGAAGCCTTGAGGCCAGTAACCCTCTTGGTCTTGGGAACCAGTTAACATCGTAGAGATCATGACTTAGTAGGTCTGTGAAAGGCCCAATCATCTGCACTTTCACAATCATGCCAACGGATTCTGATTCAAACAAATTTCAGATCATACTTTGAGGACAATGACTTCAGACCAACTGCAGGAGTTAGACCGGAGCACCGCCCACCTACGGCCTCCCTGGGAAGCTGCTTGGTACAAAGAGAGCAGACATCTTCCACCTCAGAGAGACTGAGTTGGAAGGAAAGAAGAGTGCAATTAGTACATCCAACCAAATTTGGAAGCAATATAACAACTGCTACGTCTGAGGCCAGGAATGCAGCCGTGCTAGAATGCTTCAGGGCTGGCAGGGTGTGTGTGGGTAGGGCAGCTCACGAGTACCACCTCCATGCCTCTCACATCATATCATGTTATTATGATTGCTTTTCTTCTGTGCTGGTGTCCTGCCATGTGATTATCGTGTTATGGTTCTCAGCCCCACAATCTTAAGGGATGGGTCACTTGGTCCTTAGGTAGGCGGATGCCCTAGATACACACTCTCCTGGTTACCTCACAGCTGAAGTTAACCCTGGGCTCTTGGACCCTAGAGTTAATCTCCTGCAGCCCTGGACACAGAAGGGGAGCATGACGAACCCATGTACAGATGAGCTGGGCCCAGCTCAATTGACGGGGGACAACTGAGATGGTAGGAAGAGCACTGGGTTGAGAGCTGAGTAGCCTGGGTTCCAGATCTCACGACTAATGATTGCAGGAGTCACAGCACCATTCTGGGTCACAGTGTTCTCATGAGTCAAATGCTTCCACTTCTGATTTTCTGCAAGTCCTTAATTTTGCTATGGAGAAAAAGTACTTCCTCAGCTCAAAATAGGAAGCTTGAAATGCACTCTTTTCTCGTTCCATCCTTCACTCCTGGAAGACTGGCCCACTCCTGTCCCTAGAAAGCATCTGAGCCTGAGTCTTTCTCATCCCTGCCAATCACTGCCTTCCCCCCGCCCCCGCCTTTGCAGGGTTACTGGACTATGTCATAAAATTAAGAAGCTTTGACTAAGAATGGAAAAGAAATGGACATTTTCCAACAGCAAGAGTTTGTAGCTTTTCTTCTGGGGCACTGCCATTAGCTTGTATCAGTATCACCACCTTCCAAGCTCTATGTTTTCTACTTTAATTATTCAACTCTAGGAGACAGAGAATTGCACTGGCCCAGGATGTGTTGGATGTCTACTCGTCGACGGCTCAATCAGATGCGGCTAGGTGGTGAGGGTTACTAAATCAGAATATGGCAGGTCAGACTCCACTGCATGTGCGGGGCGGTTCCCAAGCCCGGGGACAGTGATAATTCCTGGCGATCTGAACCTTCCCTGTCCTTTTAATTCATTCTCAACTTCAGCTGAGGCTATGTCCTACCCATGGCCCATGTGCTGAACCCGGGAGCTAAGCTGCTGTAGGGTGCAGGATCCGGAGCTCTGCTGTGCTCACTGAAGTACACCGAGAGCGCCAAACTTAGTTCTCCACAAAGCACACCGAGCACAGCTTCTTCCCCAGGATAGGTCATTCACTCTGTCCCCAGAGGTCAGCCCTTACTCGGAGCTCATGAATTCCAGCGTTGGAGAGAACACTGGCTCTGATTCATGCCAGCAGAATGCCATCCCACTGCCAGCTTCCAGAAATCCTGCAAGCAAATCTTATGCAACACTTATTATAATGCAAAGGTCTGTGCTGGGTGTGGGGGGATAAAGATAATCCCAAAGACACACACAATCCCTACTTCCAAGGGGGCCATCGGGAAAGAATTACAAAAAATAGGTAACAACTAGGGTTTCCAGGTGGGAATTCCTGCCTGTTCTCAGGAATTTTTTTTGCTTTCCCATTCCCGAATCCTGAGATATAAACTGTTTCCTGTTCTCTACAATGAATCTTTTCCACAATGTGATGGCCGATACTACCAACCACCTGGGTTCAAGGAGCCAATTTTCCCGATTTCCCGACCAACTTTTCTGGGGATTCGGGAACAGGAAAGCGAAATAATTTTCTGAGAATGGGCAGGAATTCCCGCCTGGAAACCCTAGTAACAACATAATAAAACAGTTCCCAAGTGCTTTCAGAAGCCCAGAACAGAACGCCATGGATGAACTTCAGGTAAGGAAAGAGTCCGCAAAGCATTTCCAGACAAAGTGACACTTCCTTAAGTTGTGTCTTAGAGAAGGAGTGGAGGTTATCCAGAAGAAAGGATGGAAGAGAGTACCAGACAGGAGGACTGGCACATGAAAAGGCTGAGACAGCAAAGGAGGGGGACATTATGTGTGAGGCAAAGAATCCAGTGAAGATGAGGCTGGAGGGCTGGGTAGAGACTAGACCATGAAAGGCTGAGTCAATCAGGCTGAAATCTGCTAAGCGTGGAGGAGGGGATGGTAGTGGGAGACAGGGAAGCACAGAGGCCAGCAGGTAGATGATTACAGTAATCCAGAGGAGAGATGAAAAAGATATGCTGCAACGTACAATTTAAGCTAAGACCTAAAAGACAAGAAGGAACCATGCACAGAAAGATCAGAGAGAAGAGTATTCTAGAAAGAGAACAAAATGTGAAGTATGCAAAGTCCCCAAGGACGAAATATGCATGGCTTGTTGGAGGAATAGAAAGTAGGCTAATGAGTGGCTGACGAAAGTAAGAGCAGCAAGGTCTGAGTGGTGGGCAAAGACTGAAGTGGACCCCGTAAACCGGGAAAAGGTGTTTGGATTTTCTTCACAGGGAAGGCTTTGGAGGATTTTAAACAATTAATTTACATGATCTTGTTAACGTTTATTTTTAAAACTCCTCCTTATTGTGCAGGCAATAGACTGAAGGAGGACAAGACTGGAAGCTGAGAGAACAGATAAGGGTTTATCGACACATTTCAGGAGAGAGTGAGGATGGCTGGGGATTAGGATGGTTGTCGAGGGGTAGAATGACTTGGGTAGGCTGAGGAGAAGTTTTTGAGGTAGAATTGACAGGAATACCTGATGTTTTAGATGAGGGTGGTAAGGGAAGGAGAGAAAGCCTGTCTCATTGAGAAAGACAACTGAAGGTATAGCAGGACCATACACTGAGATGGGAAGACTGGCGAATGAATGAGGTTATATTTTCAAGGAGGATGGAGGCAATACGGAAATCAAGAGTTCTCTTTTGAATGTGTTATGCTTGAGGTGCAGTTTAGATATATATGGAAGTGATGATATCAGGTAGCAGATGGTTATATAGATTTTCCTTTGCGGCTAGAGATACACACTTGGGTGTCATTAGCATATAGATAACATTTAAAGATACGAGGCTGGACGGGATTATCTAGAGGGAGACAGAGAAGAAAAGGAGATTCAGGACCAAATCTTGGGGACCTCCAGCATTTTAACATAGACCAGAAGAAGAGAAAATTATGAAGCAATACTATTTGAGATGGGAGTAACGAGAGAACATAGTTCCAGGGAATCCATGGCAGAGGTGCAAGTGGGGGTTGGGAGGTATCTTAAGAAGGAAAACGTGGCCAACTCTAAATTCACAGAGAGGGCAGGTAAAATGAGGACTGAGAAGTAACCATTGGATTTATATCCCCAGCCCCTAGGACCACAACTACCACATAGTAGATGTTCAGTAAGCACAAGCTGAATGGATTAACTGAAAAATCTAGCCCAGGGATGACAAATACAGAATACTTTGGCTTCCAGGGCACCACTCTACATCCTTCTTCCTCTGTGACAGACACTGATACTGATAACCAATTACTGCTTTCCCCACCCCCCACCCCAGACTCAGTTTGCAATCCTTCAGCTCCAGGCAGGCGCTGTCAAGTAACTGAAATTGTCATGCAAACTTAAGCCTATTTGCCATTCCTGGTATAGACTGAAGAGTCAGGATGGACTTTATATCAGAACTACTCAACACTAGAGCCTCATTAGGGCAGCTGCAGAAGGAACCACACTCTGTCTGCAAAGGCACTGCAGAGGGAGTTCCAGTTTAGACCGGAACAAAACCAGGTAGCCACCAGGGCCCGTGGAATAGTCCACAGTTTAGATGGCAGTTCTCCCTGTCCCAAGCATCCAGCTGCTAAAAGCACACAAAGAAAACTCCAGCCCAGCCTTGGTTAATACACATGAGCCACATGTTTCTTAAAACATCCTCCTATGCTTTTCGTTACCGTGTTATCTTTATTGGCCTCCTGAAATGCCTTATCTGCAAACGCATGATTCTGTTCTAAATTTCTGTCTGTGAACACAATTACCATTTCTGCTTCTTCCACAAGGTAAAAATGAATCATGAGATTCAAGACATTAATTTAACTTATCCACCCAGCCATAGGCAGATTGACTTCATCTCCAAATGATGCACTCCCCCACATAAAATAAAAGCAGACAGTTTTATTCTTCTGTCCAACGCACTTAGCATTACAGAGAGACATCTGCTGCAGACAAATCTTGGGTCTTTGGAGTCTTAATACTTTAAAATGTATTCGCCTCCACCACCTGGAGGCCCATGAGTCCATTTGTGGACTTTTCCACCTAATGCTGTCTTGCAAGCTAATGAGCCGTCGATTCATAAACATGTACATTGCAGCTCTTCTATTGAAACCCCTTCGTCCATATCGCAGCAGAAAGGACAGACAATTAACCACCAGCAGCCTCTCAGTATCCTTCGTCTCCTCTCACCTTTATTAATTGTTTCAACAAACATGGATTGTGTGTCAGATTCTAAGGCTGCTTTCAACAACAAAATCTAGAGGTACAGCAAGGAATAAGATAGTGTTTCTTTTCCCACCTGCTGCTCACAAACAGGCTTCCGAAGTTCTGTGTACACTCTGCAGTGATAGACAAATTTCTGTGTGTATGTGTACAGATGTGTGTGTCTCCAGAGGATGGTCTATAATTTTCACTGGATTCTGAATCCAAAAAGTTAGGGTCAGTGGGAATCTAAAGGCAGCTTTGACATCTCCTTTCCTGCATCCCTAATCACGTACAAACCAATCACCGAGGTTTGTCAGTTTTTTTCTCCTAAATTGCTCTGCATCGAACCCCTTTCTCCATGCCCCACCTTACTCCAAGCTGCCTCGTGTCAATGGTAATTGAAAACAGCCCCCCTCACAGTCCCTCCCATGGTACACTGGCCCTTCTCTAATCTGTTCTCCAAAGGCCCCGCACAGGTATGCACAGCTCTAATCTGACCATTTCCACCCCTTGCTTAAATCCTTTAAATGACTTCCCATGGAGCACCAATGCCAAGCAATAAACTGCCACATGATGGTTAGCAATCACACGGCATCAGCCTCTGCTATTCTCTTTGCTGTGTGAGTTCTTTCACATCTTCACATTCTCGTCACTCCCCTGCCCCTGGGCTTGTGTGCATTCTGTCATCTCCACCCTGGAGGCTTTTCCTCTCTCCCTTTTCCAAGTCATATTGCAATGATCACGTCTCCTGGCTGCTTCCTCTGTCCTCCCTGACCAGGTCAAACACCCTCATAGCTCCATTAACTCCTCCACAGCCAGCGTCCAAGCTGGAATTATGCAGGCTTTGCATGACCCGAGGATTAATATCTCTTCCTCAGCAAACCTGACTATCGGTCATCGTATCCCCAGTGCTTCTCGGAATGCTAGGCACAGGGAGGATAAGGGCTTGATTGACACCCAGTGAATGAACAAATGATCAAGTGAGTGAATAAACAAGAACATGGTAGAGGCCATAAAAAAGTAAATAAATAAAACAGCACTAAGTACTGCTGGGGCACAGAGGAGGGGAACACCGCCTAAGGAGGTCGGGGGGGAAGGACCGCGTCTCATTCGCCTCTCACCTAGTGCCTGGTCCAAGCTGATCACAGCGTGTGTGAGCCACATGCATTGACTCTGTGCATGAAAAAGCCAGTGATTCTGTCTGGGAGTGTGTGTCAGGCCTTCCAGGGGAGGCACCAATTGACATCAATCATAAAGGGAAACTGAAAGTGTCAGATCAAAGGGAGAAAGCAGTGGGCAAAGGGGGTTTCCGACAGAAGACACAGGACAAAGGCATGAAGCCACAAAAAAAGCAGCGAAAGTTCTGAGAAGGAAAAAGAGGTTGAGTCCCAGGCCTCCTTCTGGGAGGGAAGGACTTGTTGCCCCAGCTGCTGGGTGTGCTGACACACAGCTCCAGCTGTGAGCTCCGGACAGGTGGCCTCCTGGCTCAGGTCACTCATTCCAGGAGCAGCCCGCTCCCTAGGACTGGCTGAGATAGGGCAATAAAGGCCGGCCAGTTTGGACCAACGGGAGACAATTCTGGCAGCTTTGCAGGTCCAGCACTCCCGGCAGGGTTGGTGGACGACACCATTGCCCCTGCATCTTTACCCCTTAACTGCTCCCTCCCCCCTCCCACAGGTGTTGATCTCACCTGAGAACCAAACTGGATCAGAGTCTACCTGTGTGAGGCTACAAGCGTGGGTTTATACAGGGGAACCAATTAGACAGTGAGTTTGGAACTTGAAGGTGGGGACCTCAGCGCAGCACTGAGAGGTGTTAACTTTCCCGCTGGGCAGTGAGAAACCAGGGGCCACCGAGGTTAGAGACCTGTATCGGAAGGCCTTCCCAGCTGCTGGGTAGTGACTGCACTGGAAGGAGGCAGAGACCTGGGGGGGGGGAGGGTCCTGGATCAGCCTGGGAAGGAGAAAAGTGAGGTCCAGGCTGGAGAAGCGGTGAGTCAAGGTGAGGATCAGGAGTCCTGAGAAGGAGACATCAACAGCCCCCATGACACACTGTCTACGGGGCAGAGCAAGTGAAGAGTGGACAATGATTCTGAGCAAGTTTGGTAAGTCCCAGGCCTGCAGGGTGGGAAGGACAGCGCTAACCTGGCCTAAAAATAACATATCTAGTTAACAATGTTGTATTATATACTTAAAATTTGCTAAGAGGATAGATCTTACATTAGGTATACTTATCACAAAATCATAATAATAAATCAAGAGGGTATAAGAAACACTTTGGAGAGGATGAATTTTTATGGCATAGACTGTGGTTGTGCTTTCATGGGTTTACACTTATCTCCAGATTCATTCAGTGGTATATATTACGTAGGAACAGTTTTGTGTATGTCAATTATCCCTCATAAAGCCATTTTAAAAAATATGTTTAGCAACCTGGAAGATAAGTTGTTTTGTGTTTTTTGTTTTTTTTCTAAAGCCCTTTTCAAGGCACTCCCAGGTGGTGGAGAATGAAGATGGTAACTGGAATGTTCTGGCAGCATTAAAATAGATCATAAACCACCACAATTGTATATGAAAAGAGTCATCATCAAAGTTTTTCTTTGTTTGTTATGATCTTAAGGCTGTTTGCTACATCTAGTCAGACATTAAGTTGCTAAAGAACATTCTCATGTCAAACAAAGGGGTCTTCAAAGAAGAGAAGGAGCAAAGGTATGAATCTGCAAAAAGGAAGGCCAAATTAATGCTGAGTGAAGAAGACCTTGGCAGGAATAGTATTCATTCAAAAATAGTCACTGAGCATCTCCTACAAGCCACGCACCCTGCTGGGCGTTGGGAATACAGTGATGAGGAAGCTCCCAGAGTCCACCTCAGGAAGCTAGCACATAACTGGGAAAATTGAATATAAACAAATTGTGTGCTGCTGGGGCCAACACAGCCCAGCACATCGGTTTAGTTCAAATACCCTCCGACTAGTCATCTGCTACTGTGTGTTTTTGAACTGGAATTACTTTTTATGTTTTTTTCCCTCATTCATCATGGCATAGTAGCAAGAGTAGCACAGACATACCAGTCCCGATCTGCACCCTTACTAATGGTGTGACCTTGAGCAAATTACACCTCTACCCAATGAGGACAATGATACCAATCTCTCAGGGTGCACTTGAAAATGCACTAAGGTACTGCATACTATAGCTATTCCACTACAGTGACATGTCATATAAACCTTTATCGTATGCAAATTCAGTAATACCAAACGAAGATGAGGACGAATAGAGGGAAACGATAATGTAAAGATATGACCGGGACTGACTACATTCATTTGTGAGACCCAGAGAAAGAATGAAATTGAGAGGACTCTTGTTCAAAAATGATTAAGACTTTCAAGATGTTAACAGCAGAGCATTGAGCCAAACACGGGGACCTTCTGAGAGTGAGGTCCCAGGGTGCACACCCATCAGGCCAGCCCTGGATATGTCTCCCATTCCTATTCCCTGTGGTTCTTGGTACCTGTATACTTCTAATATGGTGAACATGTTCTGCGATAATATGATTCCAGTGTCAAAATATATGTTTGTTTGTTTGTTTACATTGGCCAGTAACCAAAAACAATCCTTTTATTGACATAAAACCATATAGGCTGCCTTTCAATTGAAGTGATTTTTCAAAGGTGGATTTTACTCTGTTTGTCCCTCAACATACTGGCCTTGTTAAGCCTACAGAATATGAGAGTCTGCAGCTGTCATTTCTCCTGGGACTTGTAGAATAGGGTCTGGCCTTGAGTCAGGGTGGACTGCCTGCTTTATGCACAGAACCTCATTCAACCCTCAGGTGACCCAGTAAGGTTAATACTACCATCCTCATATCCTAGAGCAGGAGGAAGCTGAGACTCAGAGCAGGGGAGCAATTTGCTCAAGTTACCTAGCAAATAAATGGCAGATCTGGGATTCAAATACAGGTCTTTGGACCCCATGGTCCATGCCCTTTCAATGATGTTTTAATAAATGTTTGCTCCTTCCAACTCTTTTCTTGTCTGCTAATCTTGCCCCAACCCTTTGAAATGAAGAATTGTTTGGTGAACAGGAAATGTGCTTTTCTGCATCTTGATAATAGAGAATGGCTCACCGATTCATTTCGGGCACATCAGGTGAGAGGCAGAGCCCCAGGAAGGTCTGAGAGTCTGACCTATACTTCCATAACTCTGATTGCCAGATGGTGATAACTCAGGGCACACATAACTAATCTCTGGCCCCCAAATGTGAGCCAATGTGGAGAGAGTGCCTTAATGGGGCTAGAATAACAAAGGTCATTTTAGAATGAGTGATAGATGTAATTAATGTTATTGACAATGAAAATTCTCAGTTGGTGACAGATGAGTCAGGGGTGACCTTGACGTTGAAACTACAGTCTGTTGTTGCTCAAATACTTATCCACAACAAAGTGATTTCTTGATCGATGCACACAAAATTTTCAGTTGAAAACACCATGTAAAAAGTAGGGAAAAAGCAGCCTGTGTGTTATATTTCCAATGCACGCATGTGTGCGTGCACGTGCGTGCACACACACACACACACACACACACCACACTTATTCGTATGCGTAAGTCTGGGCTTGTCATTTCCATTTAAGACTTTTTTGCTGTTGTTTTTTCTTAGCAGTAAGGCCTTTCATGACCCAACCCATTTCCCACTGTGATCGCCCTTCCTAGTCCCTTCACTAAATACCCAAATCCTGCCCTTCAGAAGCAGCTTTATCTGAACATGAAGCCTCCCCTCGTCTCACATCAGAAATGCAGGTGATAAAAGGGCATGACCTGTTGGGAGAACAGAGAGAAGCTCCATGGGTTCCTGAATTTTACTCCAGAATGCCCCTCTTCCTCCTCACCATCTGGCATGCATGTCATGTTGGCATCGAACTAATTATGTCCTTCTCTGAATTTCATCAGCACTTACCATATATCTAGTATAGGGCTCAACATGATACATTGTATTACATATCTTTCCATCCCCCTTGTTAGCTCAGAAAACATTTGATGCGTGACTGGATGAATACATGGGAGTGTCTTCCCCACTAAACCATGGTATACATGAAAATAGCATTTCTTACTGCTCATCTTTGCACCTCTCTGTTCTTGGCATATTGTTTTGAACAACGTAGGTGTCCAATAAGTATTAAATAAATGTATTTGCATCCATCAAGATTGCAGTTAATCCCAAATTTGTCAGATTCTACATGACATTTGGTGCCCCTTGAAAACAGAGGCAAACTGATTATTTAACAACATAAAGATCTTAACAGACTGCAGGAGGAGTGTGAGGAAAAATATGTTCTGGACTAACACAGATGCTACTGTGTGGAATTATTTAAAAATTAAAAATTGTGGAGGATATGTTACTGATAGAGCATCAAACATGAAAGGACAATTCAACTCCTATTGGAAAAGAACCATCGGGCCCATTTTGGTGAAGTAGAGTCACTAGTCTTGGCCCTGCAAAACTAATGCTGATAATAATAAGAGCTACCACCTTTTAGTGATTTACCATGTGCCAGATGCTTGTTCACCCCTTTAGAATAGTATCACGTTAAATTCTCTGGATACCCAAATGAGGAAAGAATTATTATTATTAGTCCCATGCCATATGTGCACTTGGATATCAAGTTTCAGCGAGGTACAATAATTTGCCTAAAGTTGCAGAGCCAGTAGGCAGCAGAGCTGGATTCACGTTTAGCAGTTGCTCGGAAAGCCCATGCTCTAAGTAATTTTCCCTATCAAATAAAATAAGGATGTCAGGTGATGCTTACAGTTGAATCATAGAAAGAATAGATCATCTATCAAGTAGACTCCAGTCTCCTCATTTTACAAAGATAAAACTGAGATCTAGAAAGATGAAGGAATGTAGGGCAGAATCTCATGACTGAAATAGACTTTAAAATTCACCCAAACACCCTTACGAGGTGTGATCACAAAATACAGTGAATGTTTAAATAAAAAATTTTACTAAAGGACACATTGCCATTAAGCCCCCTCAAAAAAACTCCCTCTCGCTTGGAACACACCCATCCCATCATTCTTGCCACTTTCCGAAGCAGTTCTGGAAATCCTCTTTTGTGAGTGTCATTACTTCATCCTACATCACGACAATGCTCCATGTCACACATCACTTCTGGTATGGCAATTTCTGTCAAATAAAAGCATTATGGTATGTCCTTATCTATGTTATTCATTGGATCTTGCACCGTGCAACTTCTGGCTCTTCCCCAAAGTCAAAATGATTCAGGAAATCGAGGCAGCCATGACAGTACAACTAAAGACACTCCCAAAAGAGGACTTCCAGAACTGCTTCAGACAGTGGCAAGAACAATGGAATGAGTGTGTTTGAAGTGAAGGGGAGTATTTTGAGGGGGATTAATGGCAATGTGCCTTTTACTGTAATAATTTTTTTTATTTAAACATTCACCATATTTTGTGATCACACCTTGTATATCCAATTTCTGACTTCACATCTTTTTTTTAAGGCTTTATAGAGATATGATTCACAAACCATACAATTCACCCATTTAAAGTTACAATTCAATTGTTTTTGGAATATTCCGAGTTATCTTTCAATTACTATAATCAAATTTTAGAACATTGCTATTGCCCCCAAAAGAAACTGTACCCATTAGTAGCAAGTCCACACCCCACTGCCAGCCCCAATCCTAGGTAAGCAGTAATCTGTCTCTGGATTTGACTGTTGGGAACACTTAATATATATGGAGTCATACAATATGCCGTCTTAGGTGACTGGCATTTTCTCTCAGCATAACATCTGCTTCTGAATGTCTTGAAGTCACCTCAAACTCATATGTGGTAGCAACAAGGTATGATGGGGTCAAGCACATTTCCTCATGCAGTCTCCATTAGCTCCACCCCATAAGTTACCCCACAATAATCATAAAATATACATTAGAAAAGCATGTTGGCTGTTTTTTATGGGTTAAACTCCTTCTTCCCCTCAAAATCCATATGTTGTAACTCCAAAACAAAACACCTCAGAAAGTGAGTCCATTTAGAGTTAGGGTCATTACAGAGCTAATAAAATTAAAATGAGCATATTAGAACAGGCTCTAATCTAGTATAACCGGTGTCCTCATAAGAAAGGGAAAGTTGAAAATAGACATGCACACCAGGAGAATGGTATAGGAAGATTGGAGTTATGACACCACAAGCCAAGGAACTACCAGAAACTAGGAGAAGAGCCTGGAGAAGATTCTCCCTCAGAGCTCTCAGAGTGAACCAACAATGCCAACACCTTTATTTCAGACTTCTAGCATCTAGAATTGTGAGATAATAAATTTCTAGTGTTTAAATCACCCAATTTGTGGTGTTTTGTTATAATAGCCCCAATAAACTAATACAATATGTAAACACAGTGTCTACATCAGTTTCCTCTCCCTGGCAAGTACGTTACCACTCTTAAGTCTCCTCCCCAGCCAAAAATCTAAAAAAAAAAAAAAAAAAAAAAAAATCTCTAAAATGAAGTCCATGAGATTTTCACCCAACCTTGGCCTTCTTCCAGAGTTCCCACGCAATCTCTCTCTCTCTTTTTCTCTCTCTCTCTTTCACACAGACACACACACACTTAGCTCTAGGCGAAGAGTTTCACAAGAGGATTCTAACATGCCTTGAAGACAAATAATATTAGTACTGCTCCAAGTATTACACACCATTAAAACTTAAATTGCAAATTTCTTCATGAAGACAGCAAATTATTATCAGAACCTGAAAATAATAATAATAAAAGAAAATCACAGAATCCTGTTTATCCAATATCCACGTGAACCCTAATGAAGACATTAAACTACTTAATCCATGACTGTTTAAAAGAATATATTATGACCAAGTGCAAATTAATTCAGGAATGCAACTCTACTTCCTTTCAATTTACTGACCCAGAATGTTAATCATACAAAATATTAGAATAGGCCAACATGATTTGCCTGTTAACACCCTTCACTGTATGTTACTTAGTAGACTACTCTCAATATTTATAAATATTTTTTCATGATGTTTTCAGGAAGCTTTATAAATTTCTTGGCTCTGCACACCATGCTTTTCCCTTTTTTAAATACATTCATGTTTTGCCAAACCATAATCTATTGAACTGTCTGTCTACTCAGAACCTCTTGCCAATATAGATGCAGAAAAAACACTCACTGCCAACATTTAATGGTGGTGACCAGTTACATAATATTCAAAACCTTTTCCCCACATATGAATTTGAATTAAAAAGCCCAAAATCCGCTTATTGGAAAAAAAAATCCTGGAAAATTCTTTTTAGATCTGAAATTCATCCTAATTCAATACCACTGCTATGATTATCTATTGCTGTGTAAGAAAACATACCTTAAATAAAAATAGTAAGTTATTATTATCTCCCATGGGCCTGTGTATTGACTGGGCTCAGCAAGTCAGTTCTGCTGTTGCATTTCTCCTGTGGTTGTTTTTTGACTTGCCTGGTCTGCAGGTCCAAGGTGGCTCGCTCCAATGGCTAGCAATTGATGCAGACTATTGGTAGGAGATCAGTGTTGACCAGAACATTTCACAACTCAGATAGTCAATGCTGTCAACAAGGTAAACCCAGGGATTTTAACAGGCAAAGCAGCCAGCAACGGGCTGGAGCAGCCCACTGTCAGCTCCATTTTATTTTCTACAGTATGAAAACACATCATTGGAAACCCTCTGAACTCATAGAAGGATCCTATGACATTTAGAGAGCTGGGTCTCGGTCTTGTGTGGAGACCTCTGGAACACCACTTCTGACTTCCTCAGAGGCTCTTCACGTACTTGGCTTTGAGTTGGACAAGCTGGGTTCCCAGCTGAATAGAACTGACTGCTTTCAAAACCTCCTCTTTAAAATGGAGACAGCATTATCCAACTTACAAAGTTGCGATGAGAAAGAAAGGTTAGTATGTGTGAAGTACTTTGTACACTGCCTGGTATGGGTGGGGGTTCATGAATGGTAATTATTATAATTGCCATTAATATCATCATTGTTTTGCAGAGAAAAGAAAGGCTGTATTTGGAAAAGAAAGAAATGATTTTTTGTATTTTAAACATCTATAGCCTAAGATGCCACATTATGCCCCTTTTTAAATTTTATTATTGGTTCTATTTTCATATAAAAAGGCAAATTAGACTATTTGATCCATATTCTCTCAATTTGTTTTCTGTCTGAACATGTTTTCATTCTATGTATGGTAGAAAATAGTGTGTGTGTGTTTGTGTGTGTGTGTGTGTGTGTACACGCACGCACATGCACAGGGAAAGGATTGGAAGAATATACACAAATACGTTAAGACTGATCATCTTCAGGTGGTAATATTAGTCACACCTTTATAATGTCCCCAGATTCCAAAGAGTTTATAATAAGAATTATTCTGGGAAGCAGTTCAAGATGGTGGATTAGGTAAACGCTATGCCTACTGCCTGCCAGGAGAACATCAAAATTACAACTAAATTATGGAACAATTAACCTCAAGAATGATCAGAACTCCTATAACTAAGGATATAAAGAGGAGGACACATCAAGACTGGTAGGAGGGGCAGAGATGTGAAACGAGATGACCCCAAACCCACAGATAGTGGTTGAACTGGGAGAGACAACTTGGTGGCAGAGGTCCTTCTGAAGAGGGAGGGTCCCCAGCTCCACACCAGGCTCCCCGGTCCAGGGGTCCTGTGCCAGAAAGAGGAGTCCCTACAACATCTGGCAGTGAAAACCAGCAAGAAGTCTGTCCATCTGTCCCGATGAGACAGGACGTAGCTGGAAACCCAGACATCCAATTAAAGGGCCTGCACATAGACTCACTCACTTGCAAACACTCACCTAGACTCTGGTAAAAGGGGATGCCAGAGACATATGGGGAAAGACTGAGTTGTGTGGCTTCAAAGTGAGGGCTTTGTCCCTGTGTGGAGGCTGCCTCACGTGTAGCATACAGGAGGGCACCATCTTTTCTATGTTGAACCCTCCGCCAAAAGGCTAAATGTGAGACCCAACGGTCTGGTTAAATCTACGTGTGCACCACCTTGGTGACCACCCTGCCCTGCCCAGCTACTGCTGCAACACCCAGGCACTTTTGATCCTGGGTAGCCACCCTGCCCAACAAGCTGTGGAGGACTTTTACAGCAGCAGATGGCCTGGGGAAATCTTGGTGGTGGGCAGTTAATAACAAATTGAGCTGTAGTCTCTCTTGGGCAGCTCTTGGGGATTGGCAGCCTGAAGCAAGTGGTGGCTGGCCACAGTGTACTTGGGGCATTTTGCAAAGTAGTCATAGGCCTGGCTCTGGCTAAAGAGCTAAATCTGCACTGACTTTGTGAAAACCACTGGCTGCACCTTGTCACTTCCTGGGGTCCTGACCTGCCCAGCTAGTTGCTGCATTGCCAGGGAGACTCTCAACACCAGATTAACCACCCCAGCCTGTGTTCCTAAGGAGACTCTTCCAATGTCTGAGACTTACAGGCAGCCTGCAGCTGAAAACAGGCCTAGAGGCCCCAGGGCCTTTTGCTAAGCTGCCCAAGCTCAACACTGGTGGCTACCAGCCTTGGTTCACAGTGAGGCCACTCTCACATGCCCCCACGTCCAGCACAGCAACCAACCACACATAGCTTTGTGGCTCCTACAAGGTATCGCCAGGCCAGTTACAAGCAAGGCTGAAATTGGCCTGCACCGAAGCCCCTCCCAAAAGACTCAGAAACAACACACCCAAAGGTTTGCTTCAGATGGCACCAGGGCCCTACTGGGTTAGCCCCACAAACAGCACACCCAAAAGGTGGTCTTAACAGGCACAGGAGCCCATGGGATGAAACCCCCTTTGAGGGGTCAGCCCCCACAAAGCAGCTTATACACTGTGGGTGTGGGTGTAGTCAATTGGCATAGTCAGTCAGCATGTGGGCATCAATCCCACACACTGATGCAGCAAATGCAGTCAAGGCTCAACTACAACAGGAGAATACACACAACATACACAAGCAACACTCCTGAAATGCATGCACAGGAAACCAGGGATACTGCATCCTTGGACCATACAGGACACATATTATTATATAAGGCCACCTAGTAAAGACTGACAGACATAGAAAACCTACCTAATACATAGAAGCAAACACAGAGTGGCAGCCAAAATGTGGAAACAAAGAAACATGTCCCAAATAAAAGAACAGGAGAAACCTCCAGAAAATGAACTAAATGAAATGGAGGCAACCAACCTACCAGAAACAGAGTTTCAAACACTTGGTATAAGAATGCTTAAGGAACCTAGTAAGAACTTCAAAAAAGATAGTAAGTATAAAGAAGAATATAGAAACCATAAAAAGAAAAAGTCAGAAATAAAGAATACAATAATTGAAATGAAGGATACATTAGAATAAATCAACAGCAGATTAGATGAAGCAGAGGATCAAATCAGCGATTTAGAAGACAATGTAGCAGAAAACTCCCAAAATTGAAACAACAAAAAGAAAAAATATATATATATTTTAAAAAAGGATAGTTTAAGGGATGTTTGGGACTACATAAAGTGTAACAATATTCACATCATAGGAGTACCAGAAGGAGAAGAGAGAGAGCAAGGAATTGAGAACCTATTTGAGTAAATAATGACTGTAAACTTCCCTAACCTGGCAAAGGAAATAGATATACAAGCCCAGGAAGTACAGAGAGTTCCAAACAAATGAACCCAAACAGACCCACACCAAGGCACATTAAAATTAAAATGGCAAAAGTTAAAGACAAAGAATCCTAAAAGTAGCAAGAGAAAGACAACCAGTTACTTACAAGGGAGCTCCCATAAGACTATCAGCTGATTTTTCAACAGAAACTTTGCAGACCAAAAGGGAGTGTCAGGAAATACTCAAAGTGATGAAAAACAAGGGCCTACAACTAAGACTATTCTACCAACCAAGGCTATCATTTAAAATCGAAGCAGAGATAAAGAGCTTCCCAGACAAGAAAAAGCTAAAGGAATTCATCACCACCAAGCCAGTATTACAAGAAATGTTAAAAGGACTCCTTTAACCAGAAGAAAGGAGAAAGCAACCAAACAAAGAAAGATAAAAAATATGAATAAAATGGCAATGAATATGTTACCTATCACTAATTACTTTAAATGTAAATGGATTGAATGCTGCAATCAAAGATGCAAGGTAGCTGAATGGATAAGAAAAGAAGACCCATGCATATGCTGTCTACAAGAGACCCACCTCAGTCTGAAAGACACACATAGACTGAAAGTAAAGGGATGGAAGAAGATATTTTACACAAATGGAAATGAAAAATAAATGCTGAGGTAGCCATACTTATACCAGACAAAATAGACTTTAAAACGAAGATTATAATAAGAGACAAAGGACATTACACAGTGATAAAAGGATTAATCCATCAAGAGCACATCACCCTAGTAAACATCTATGCACCTAACATATGAGCATCTAAATATACAAAACAAACATTGACTCACATAAAGGCAGAGAGTGACAATAACACAATCATAGTAGGGGACTTCAGCACCCCACTGACACCAGTGGACAGATCTTCCAGACAGAAAGTTAATGAGGAAATAGCATCCTTAAATGATATGCTAGACTGCATGAGTTTAATTGATATTTTCAGAGCATTTCACTCCAAAGCAGCAGAATATACATTCTTTTCAAGTACACATGAACATTTTCTAAGACAGACCATGTTAGGCCACAAAACAAATCTCAATAAAATTAAGATGGTTTAAATAATATCAAGTGTCTTTGCTTACCATAATAATATGAAACTAGAAATCAATTACAAGTAGAAAACTGGAAAAAACACAAACACGTGGAGGCTAAATAACATGCTACTAAATAATGAATGGGTCAACTATGAGATCAAGAAGAAATCAAAAGATACCTTGAGACAAATGAAAATGAAAACACAATGACCAAAAATCTACGGGACACAGCGAAAGCAGTCCTAAGAGGGAAATTGACAGCAATGCAGGCCTACCTAAAGAAACAAGAAAAATATCAAATAAACAGTCTAATTTTACACCTATGGGAGCTGAGAAAAGAATAGCAAAATAAGCACAAAGTGAATACAAGAAAGGAAATAAAGATCAGAGTATAAATAAATGAAGAGGCTAAAAAAAAAATACAATGAGATCAATAAAACCAAGAGCTGGTTCTTTGAAAAGATAAACAAAATTGACAAACCTTTAACCAGACTCGTGAAGGAAAAAAGAAAAAAAGCGAGAGGATTCAAATAAATAAAATCAGAAATGAAAGAGGAGAAGTGACAATGGACAGCACAGAAATATAAAAATTTAAAGAAAATACTATGAGCAACTATATGCCAACAAATTGGACAACCTGGGAGAAATGGATGATTTCCTAGAAACATACAATCTTCCAAGGATGAAACAATAAGAAATAGAAAATCTGAACAGACTGATTACTACTAACGAAATCGAATCAGTAATCAGCAAACCCAACTAACAAAATTCCTGGACCAGTTGGCTTCACAGGTGAATTTTACCAAACGTTCAAAAAAAGAATTAACACCTATTCATCTTAAACTATACCAAAAAATGTAAGTAGAGGGAAGGCTCCCACGCACATTGCACAAGGCCACCATTACCCTGATTCCAAAACCAGACCGAAACATTACAAAAAAAGAAAACTATGGGCCAATATCCCTAATGAACATAGGTGTAAAAATCCTCAACAAAATATTAGCAAACCCAATTTAGCAATACATTAAAAAGATCATACACCACGATCAAGTGGGATTCATTCCTGGTATGCAAGGTTGGTTCAATATCTGCAAATCAATTAATATGATACATCACATAAACATAATGAAAAATTAAAATAAATATTCTTTAACTCAAAAGAAAAAAAAATACAATGTGCTTCCATGTATATCTGACTTCTCGACTAGATTATAAAAAATAAAATTATTTTTCCTGCTGCCCTGATGAGCCTGTAAATAACAGAAAACAGCATTTCTGTGGTTGAAATGGCCTTTCCCTTATTTGCCCTCATTTCTTCATTTATAATCAACAACATATTGAGACCTGCAATGTCCTGGGTACTCTGACACATTCTGGAGATACTTAGAAATGACACCATTATCTCTATAAATAATAAATAAATAATAATAATAATAATAATAATAATAATAATAAATAATAAATAATAAAACACTCATTCCTGAAGCTTTCCCTGCCTGTTAACTTCCGGCTACAAGCTTCCCTTCCAGCCCTCTCTAGAGGTCTCTCTCTTTGTTGGCCCTCAGTACAGCTTGAGTTGTGCAGAGGTGCCTGGGCATGTATTTTTGCCCCCAGTGGACCATGTGCTCCCTGGAGACCGGGATTGGCCCCGCTCTATGTCTCTCTTCACTCTGATTCATTCACTAGCACTAGTGGGTACCACATTATTACCTGTTGAGTTGAATGTTAGTCAACTTCTTAATTTTATAATTAAAGTAACTCAAACTAAGCCAGGTTTGTGACTTACCTAGAGTCACACGTCAGAGCCAGAATCTCTGCTCCTTCTTCCCTAACAAGTACCTCTGTGTTCCACCAGCCAATGCTATGGGCAGCTGGGACATGAGGGAAAGGTAGACAATGGGACTTGGGGAACCATGTACACCTCTCTGTCCATGAGATTATAGACAAGATCTCCAAGGACCCTTATCAACAACTGTCTTCCTCGCTAGTAGCCCTACCCGGCAGTGCAGTCCCATAGGGCAGTCTGGCCTACTTAGATGAGGTAGTTTCACAGCTGGAAATCACAGTGGTACTAATACAGTTTGGAAGTGGCATAGCAGAAGTGCTGGGCTCTGGGTTAAACAGGCTTGGGATTGAATTGTATTTTATCTGCTTACCAGCTATTTGACCTTGGGTAAATCACTTTTCTTTCCTGATTCTCACTTTTCTTGTCTGTTAGGTGGGAGTTATAGCACCTACCTGGAAGGCACAAAGTAGGTGAGAAGTAAAGGCTAGCTGTCATGAATTATTAATGTTTTTGACAATGACATAGGACACACATTCAACTTCCCTGTCGCATCAAATATCTACCTACAACTGCATCCCTCATTGTCTGCTCTGTGGATGAGGCTCTGGGACCTGAACTCCTTGCTGTCTGGAGTAAGGAATAAATCATTGTAATAAGACATTTTCCTCTAATTTTTAAGGAATCAATTTTGAAGAAGCTCTAGGTATCTGTAGTGGGTACCTCTCTGCCCTCGGGGTCCAGTATATGAATGAGTATATGACAGTATATGAATGAGTCCTTGTTTTTACTTAGTCTAGGTGCCCAAGGAAGAGAACCATTAGTACGATTTAGAAGGATTTAGTATATCCTGAAAGAGATGATATTTGGGCTGCACTTAAAGGAGGGGTACAACTAGGATCACGGGACTGGTCAGCTCATACATTTAGGCCTAGACGATATCAAAGGGATGCAGCACAGGTACTACAGAGAAAAAGCATGGTGTGTGAAGAGTAGGTGTGAAGATAGATGGATGCTGTCACGTTGTCGAGATGGCACCAATTCTTGCCCCACCGCATACACACGCTTTGCCATGCAACTTTGAATTACTATTTCACTCTGAGGTAGCCTGGACATATGGTGATGAGACAGGCACGAGAGAGCAAAGCCCAGAATGCAAGGCTGTTTCAATACACTACTTGTGTCAGGTCGGCTAACCATCCATTGGCCAAAGCAAGTCCCATGGTGAAGTCTACTCTCATAGGACCAGGCAGAAAAGTGGTAGGACTAAAACTGCCTCTAAGAGCCAGCAGACTTGTATGCAATGCCCCAGAGAAGAAGACAATAGCTAGGGCAGCCCCTGTGGCCTGCCAGCTCCTATCATCCTGCCCAGCCAATTTCTACCCTGACCCCACCACAGAAATTCAGGAAAGGGCATGGGGGAGGGTGCCTGTGACCTGGTGGGGAGTCCCAGCTCTGTTTTCTCACTCATTTTGACTTGAACAGGCCATTGCATCTTGCTCGTCCTCATCCATTTTGCCTGCAGTAGGGAGGGATAGCAATGCAAACCCTTGCTCTCAACCTTTCCTGCGTTTTGATTTATTTAGTTTACTTTAGTTTGGTTTAAGAAGAGCTTATTGAACACAGGATACTCAACAAAGACTCTCAGTGGTGCCTCATGACCTACCAACAATTTCCAAACTCCTTAGCTAGACATGCAAAGGCCCTCCATGATCTGAGCACTTTCGAACATCGCAGCCCTACATTCTGCCCTGCACTGGGGCTATTTCTGCAGGACTCTTACCTTGATGACTCAATTGAGCTTCTTCAAGACAGAGAGTGGAGTGGACCAGCAGTTCTCCAAGAGCCTGGCTCATTGCACGCACTTCAGATGTTTCTGACTTGGTGTCGAGGTAAAGCAATAAGCAACACCAAGACCTGGTTAATGTAATCATCTCTGCAGTGGAAAGAGCACTGCATGTGGAGTCAGAAGACCTAGTTCTATGTATTAACTCTGCTTCTTGCTGCTGGGTGACCTTGGGACTATCTATCGTTTATTCTTCCCAAGTATCATTATTCTTGTCTGGGAGGTAAAAATGATCATATCAACTTCCCTGGTTATTGTGGGGGAAATTGAAATTGCAAATACAAAGGAAAAAGATGCAGAAAGAAATGTCACTGAAATTATTAATCGAACCAGAGCCTTTGAAGGATCTAAGGCTGTCACTACCACACCTGTATGCCAATGCAGAGTGTTACAGGGTTTTTCTCCCTCCTGAAGTCTGTTAAGTTGGTGTTCTTTTGCAAAACTAAATGAAAGTCACATTTTATTTCAACAAATTGTGATCTTAAATCTAGAGGTAACATCACATCACTGAGTCAAATAATTTTTTAATGAAAATAGTCAAAGATGTTAGGTGAGATAAACGAATGGCTCTGTTAGAAGTAAAATGTAAGAGGTTACAGGGCATCATTTGACAGCAAGAGCACCGTGACGGGGTGGGGGGGCTAAGTGATTTGTACAAGCTAACAGGTTATGAATCAAATATCATAGAGAATCTCTCAGGAGGGAAGAAAAATGTATAATATTATATACCCTCACAGCGCTGTGTTTAGTTACTCCGATCATGGGAACGCTTCCTGAGATGGCTCCAGGCTGTCCAGATATGGGTCTCTCAAAGAATAGTGTTGAAGTGGAGGGAGCTTTTACTAAGGGCACAAGCAGCCAAGAGTTTCTGCTGTGAAAACGTATCAGTAACCAACACAATTTGGCACCATGGCAGAAATGAGCGTTTTTGTCTTTTCCAATCACATGTCATGCTCACCAGCAGTACCAACCTGTCCCTGCCTTGGAGACCCAGAGCTCTCTTCTTTTACAATGAAGAGATCCTCTGTCTTACCAAAGGAGCCCTTCATTGCTCTGCGGAGAGTCTGCAAGTGCTGAGAAAGGGCAGAGGAGGTGAGTGGGAAGCTCCACCTTCCACCAGAGGGCATGTTCCCATTCAGGTTTTGCAGGTATCCTGTTGGAAGCTTCTCTATTTCCTCATGCAGACTCCTCCTAAATGCCCCTGAAACCCCTGCCAGCAAAATGGGTGAATGGTCCTAAATAGTCCAGTCATCCTGCTTAATGGCCATTCATTTTAAAATTTAAACTACAACTACACTCCCAACCATTGTGGACTTGCCGCTCTGGGTTGCTGGGGTCAGCTCAGCCTTGCCGGGAAGCAAAAGAAGTGGCTACCTTCCTGGGGACAAGTGGGAGACAGGAGCAGACCCTTTGGTTAGAAAACATGTCCTTTGACTTAAGTCTGCCTGAAATTCTTTCATTCAATATTTACAACTTCAGTTTGGCTGCCTTTGAGAATTCCACAAAAGAATATCCTTGGGAGAAGTTTCCCATGAAACACTGCTAAGCACCCTTGGAGGTCACTTGACCACTGCCTCACTTTCCAGATAGGAATGCAGAGAGGCCTAGAATGGTTCAGGAACTTTCCCAAGGTTACCCAGCGAGTGAGCCGCTGCATCGACCCAAACACCAAGTTCTCACCACCCCTAGTCCAGCCCACTTGCCACTGGGCCATACTCAGCTCCTCAGCTTCTTAGTAACATCCATGCAAGGATTGTTGGGTCTCATAAGCCACCTCCCTGGGCCTGACATTGGAGTGAAAGAAGTGAGAAGGAAGTGATTTCCACTCTGAAGATTCACTCCGTCTATACAGAGAGACACAGTCATAAAAAAAGAAAGACAAAAGCAATCCAATGGAATGAGTGCTTCAGTGGAGACTTGCACGGGTGCTAAGTGAGAAGACAGGAAAATCCTTCTGGGAAGACAGGGTTGGAGGGGCCTCTCGAAAGAGATGACAATTGAGCAGACTCTCAAAGGAGGAATGTGACAGGACAAAGAAGGAATCTGTGCAACATCGGAAGTCTTGTTCCAAGAACACTGAGAAGAGTCTAGATCCTACAGATGTTCTCTCTAGAGGACAGAGTGATGGGAGATGCTGACAAATGGGCCAGAACCGGAGCCTGGATGGCTCTGTGCACCATGATAAAGGACAGGGAATTCATCCAGTAGGCAATGGGAAGTGCACCGGTGTGCTAGGGTTGCTTAAATAACAGAAAGTTATTGTCTCACAGCACTGGAGGCTGAAAGTTCTAATCCAGGTGTCCATGGGGTTGTTTCCTTCTGAGGGCTGTGAAGAAGAACCTGTTCCTGGCCTCTCTCCTAGCTTCTAGTGGTTTGAGAGCAACCAAAGTGGAGATATTGGCGGGCAGTTGGAAGGACAAGGAGGAATGGGGTTTTCTTGCCACAATTATTTCAAAGTACTTACTTACTAAGTGGATGGCAGTCTGCTGGAGTTTGAGATAAAAAACGTAAATTACAGAAGCCATTGCTGGTTTCATTACTAACCCCACCCCCGACTCTGTTTCCTTCTTCCTTATTGGAAAATCCCTGATTTTTTCCGTGTGGATCTTCCTGTATGCTCAAGAAACATGGCTCCAGGCTAAGCCCAACAAATGAATATTGATCAGTCCAAGCCAAGAGATGCAATTCCATCCCTGTTGACATAGCCATGTGGTGTAAGCCTGGCCAGTGGGGCACAAAAGGGAAGTCTACTGGGGGCACCTATAAAATATTTTCCTCCTTGAAAAAGAGAAAGGTGAGAAGAAATACCCTCCTCACAGACACTCAGAAATAATGTTTAACCTGGCCCCCCTGGACCCAGTCAAATGGACACGTAAATTTAGCTATGACACCTGGCTTCTTTGTAACTCAATTTCCATCACATGACCATTTCAGACACGACTATGACTAATACAGCAATACTGGCCATATATGTGTTATCCATAAGACTGTCACCTTTCTGTGATCACACTTATTTAACTCTCGTTCTTAGTGTTAGTTGCTACTCTAACTATTCCACAAGTAAGGATTTTTATCTTTCCCTGGGGCTTTGGTTTAGGGAGAAGAGACTAACCTCCTGAGAGTTTTCCTCTAGGAAGATCAACCCACCAAGATAACAAGCCCTCATCTTCCTCAGTGCTTTACTTCCAACCTCTTGGGTACTATATGTTAGCAAGAGTTAGAGTCATGCTTTAATGAAGGATAATAATCTCAGGCTCTGCTGTGGAAGCTAGGATAGGAGAAACTTCCAGCATCTTAAATGCTTCATCTCTGTTTGCACACTATGTAAGTCTTCTGTTCTTTCTGTGGTCCCTGATGCCCTCATCTCAAGCCATGGACAGGGGCACGTTTCAGGCCTGAGTTTCCCTACATGTGTTATCTGGTTGTGTTCTACAGGCATCAATAGATGTTCAAAAATAAGGAGAGTAGAACGGAGGGGCTTCTATTGTTCCATATACATGGAAAATCTTATACAGGTTTCTTTACTTTCATATTAATTTGCCTCTACACATACCAGAGCCTCTAATAATAAACTAATGTGTTAACACATGTTAGTTACTGTGAATGGTATCTAGCACATAGTAAATGCTCATTAAATGTTAGCTATTTTGTCAGTCAGGATAGGACAGGTTTGCTTCTATAACAAGCAACTCTAAAAATCTCAGTGGCTGAGAACAATAAGAAGTTACTTCTTGTTCATCCTACATATTCATCTGAGGTAGGTTTTGGAGTGAGGTGATCATCTTCATTTACATCATGCTACCAGTCATAGAGGCAGGGAGAAAATCAAACTGAAGAGGTGAGCACTGGCAATTCCACGTGTCACTTCTAGTCACATCTCACTGGCCCAAATAAGTCACGTGTCAGCACCTAACTGTAATAGCACAGGAAATTCCTTCTTCAATATGCCCAGAAACAGAGGAAGACAGCATTTTGGTTCGTGCTTGTGTCAGCAACTGTCTATGTATCCATTTTCTGTCACTATCATTATTTTTGTTATTATCCTTTTCAATATGTCTCTCCCAGAATCAAGTTACATATTTTCAAAATTAACAAAAGAACCAGTTCCTCTTAGAACACCAATAGATAAGGAACACAGCTTAGATGACTCACTCAGAATGACTCCCACCCTCCACCCCTCCAACACTTTGGTTATACACATCTCACCTACTTGGTCATGAATTCTCTGCTCTGTGCCCTGTCTTTAAAGCTGTGATGTAGAAGCCATTTAGCCTTTCCTCCTGGCACTTTGGGTCTTTGCCCACCCATCAGTTTTCATTCTTGCCTCTGTTTCACCTCAGCACTCATCCTGCTCCCTGTCCCACTCTTCTCTCAGCACCTCCCACCCCACCTCACACATCCATCTCGACTTTGGCAAGCCGTGTATCCAACTTCAATCAAAGGAAAAAAAAGAGAAATTTGTACAATCAGCCAACAGCAAAGCGTTTGTTGCTATGTACTGCACCTATTGGGGATCGCACAGACAATCCAATGTATCTTCAAAAAAAATTTCAGCTTCCAGCAATTCCCTGGAATAATAATTGGGTCTCCATGGGATAGGAAAAGACACCATTCCTGTCCCTCATTTTCCCCTTTGCAATTGGCTATTCTGGGTGGAAAAGTTGGAGGAAATAACTATAAGGCACAATACTGGCCCACTTATAACTTCTATTATGAAACTGAGTTGCATAAGCTCTGTAAGAGAAAATAAGTTATATTCTCAGGAACAAATTCTAGTGAGTCAGCTCATTTTAGCCTCACATCTTCATCTGTCTCTGAAGTGGCTTATTTAAATTTTAATAGAAAATGTTCGATGTGGGGCTCAAATGGAGGGAATGAAAATAACACTGTTTACCCCCAAGATAAAACTGAGTTGGGAGTAAAAATAGAGAAAAATGTGATGCTAATTTCTTGAAAACAAATCTCCTATGTCCCACTTTGTAGGGACTGGACAAAGCAATATAAAGTCTATTGTACTGAACAAAAGCAACGATAGTACATTTAGAGACTCACTGTCCCTTTTTATTTGGCTTTTTAAAAAATCATTCAAAGAAGAAAAGTGCCCGTGGGGAAAATTGAGAAAAGCTTGCAAAACAGTTTTGCCACTGTCATGGAATGGCTGTACTGGAAAAGGAATAGAACGTAGGGTGGGGTAGAAGAAAGGTCTCTCATGGGCTTGAAGTAACAAAATGTGGGTTCAAATACTGACCTTGCCACTTTCCAGCTGCGTGACATTGAATAAATAAGTTAACAGTGACAGAATGTAGATTATTATCTCTAATGAGGAGGATGACAACAGCTACTTCATGGTGCTGTCATAAAAAAGAAATGAAATGATGTAAGCAATTATTTGCCTAGCCTATCGTCTTCCATGGTACCATATCTCAATGACCTTCACGCTCTCTACACCAGGAGTTGGCAAACTCTGGCCCAAAGGCTAACTGTGGCCTACTTCCTGTGTTTGAATATAACATGCTATCATGGTTATGAGTGGACATCAATGTCAGACAGCCTGAACTGAAATCCCTGTACTGCTTACCATTATTTCATAACACTTTGAGTCATTTGTTTCTGCACAGAGACCATGATAATCAAAATCGTTATCACCTCAACATTCCCCCAAGGCATGGTATTTGTACCTTTGGTATAATACTCATGTTATTTTATTTCAGTATTTTTAGTAATCTACTGATATCTTTTCCAAAAAATTTTAACCTATGAAAGGGCAGGGACCATATCTTACTCACCTTAGAATGGCCCAAAGTGCTCTGTCCTCTTCTATGTATGCAGTAGTGCTCAGGAAATGCTTAGCAATTTGTTACCAGTGGTTGAATTCATTTCTATGTCAGCAGCACCTACTTCAACATAGTAGGCTTTGTGGAATTGTACCAAAATGTATCTTTGGCACTGGCTTCTTGCTTTCTGAAACTTCAAGGAACAGCAGCAATGCAACCCAATGCAAAATGGACAGGGGGGTGCCATTTGTTCAGCCAGAAGGACAGGCCAGGAGTACAAGGTCTGACAGTTAAGCTCATGAACTTGTTGCAACCATGTTGCTAACCTTTTCTGACATCAGAGGGATTACGAATCTGTACCAACTGTACAAAGAGTTAACCAAGTTTACTATTTGAAAGTGCTGAAAAGGCTGCATGAAAAAGTTAGACGACCTGAACTTTTCACCAACAATTCATGGCTCTTGCATCACGACAATGCACCAGCTCACACAGCACTGTCTGTGAGGGAGTTTTTAGCCAGTGAACAAATAACTGTATTGGAACACCCTCCCTACTCACCAGATCTGGTCCCCAATGACTTCTTTCTTTACCCAAAGATAAAGGAAATATTGAAAGAAAAACATTTTGATGTCATTCAGGACCTCAAGGGTAATACAATGACAGCTTTGATGGCCATTCCAGAAAAAGAGTTCCAAAATTGCTTTGAAGGGTGGACTAGGTGCTGGCATTGGTGCATAGCTTCCCAAGGGGAGTACTTCAAAGGTGACTCTAGTGATATTCAGCAATGAGGTATGGAGCACTTTTTCTAGGATGAATTCACAAACTTAATTGTCAGACCTCATATGTTCCTGAAGACCAGTGGAGTAATGAGTGAGGGAGACTCGCTGCAGAAATGGACAGAGCATGCCAACTAGAAAGGGCCGTGAGACTTTCAGACGCCCTTTAAGGTCACATTGAAACCCTGATTCCTGAGCATCTTAGAGCTTGCCTTCAGAGATATCATTACACACTCATGAGCACCACTGGCCTGTTTGTTCCTTTGTGAAAAATATGGTCTTCCTGACATCCCCCTTATGTACACTGGGACCCACCATGTTTGGGACATGTAGCTAGGTGCTAAAGATGCAGCAATGAATGATAGTCCTGTCTATTGAGTTCACAGCCTAAAGGCCAGGGGCGGGGGGCTAGCATGGGGAGAAGGGCGGTGTGCAGTCCAGAAACTCAGAAAGCCACAGACTCAGAAAAAAGAATAGAAGTCACTGTGCATAGAAATTTGCTTGTATAGACTGTTGGATGCAAACAGCATGTTGCAAAAAAGTTTCTCAAAATAAACATTTTTTGTTTATATGTACTTTTTGTGTAGGAAATCACATTATAGGAATGTGTGTGTGTGTGTGTGTGTGTGTGCGTGTGTGTGTGTGTGTGTGTGCATGTTTCAAAATATTAGTTCTACTTCAGGAGAGTTGGATTTGGGGCTCCCTTGACATGTCTTTTTCTCTCTTTCCCTTCTTACTTCATTTTTCTCTCTGCAAAGTTCTTAACACATTTTTAATGAGTGTAAATGAGGACTCCGTGTCCCAAGAAAGAGAAAGGAACAAAGCAGAAAGCAGAAACAAAGAGAGAGAAATGGAAAATAAGCAGGATAGATTTTGCTCATTGTGACTTTTTCATCGAGTGGATACTAAAAGTATAGTTAATGTGATAATGTCAACACTATAAGGGGGGCCACAGATTCTAAGAGATTATAAATCACAGGCCTAAGGAGATCCATGCTTGCCTCACAGGGCAAGCATGAGAATTTCGTGAGAATTAACGAAAATTGAACAACATGGCCATAGGTCTCGGAAGGTCATGCCCACCTGTACCATTGATGGAGATCAAGGCCAGCAGGACAGGAGAGGTGGGCTCTGGAGCAAGAACAGCTCACGTGACAGGTGGGTGAGGGGCTGGGCCACATCTCTTTCCAGATACCTGATCAAGGGTTTGCTGGGCCAGACCTGCCTCCATGTTGGAGCTCTAGAACTGTTGGAAGAGGTTAAAACACACAGTTAACATTTCCTAAACCCAGATCTCCCGTTGGGTAATGGGAAAATGACTTTCAGGACTCTCATGATTTCTGAGTTTAAAATAAAAGATAGACTCGTATATCAAAATAACATACGAGAGAAGAACAAAGGGAGGGCAGATGAATGGCATAGAGTTGAAGATACACCAGGAAGATTATACTTATATCTATATTGATATCCACATCTATACCATAACTATATTTATATCTGTGCTTTTATCACCAATCTTGTGCAATTAGGAGTCATCTTCTGCAGACTTGGCAAGAAACATGAGACTGGGGGATGGCCCTAAAATATAAAAACCCACAGTGATAATTGCCAATTTGTTCTCTGTCTCTGTCTCTCTCTCTTTGTCTCTCTCTCTCTCTCTCTCTCTCTCTTCTCTCTCTCTCTCTCTCTCTCTCTCTCTCTCTCTCTCTCTCTCTCTCTCTCTCTCTTTCTCTGTGTGTGTGTGTGTGTGTGTGTGTGTGTGTGTGTTCACACAGCTTGGCTTTTCTCCTTCTTGGGACATGGAGTCCTCATTTATACTTATGAAAATGTGTTAACGAGAACTTTGCAGAGAGAAAAATAAGTAAGAAGGGAGAGAAAGAGAAAGACATGTCAAGGGAGCTTAAGTCTAGTTAATAAGCAAGAGAGCAAAGTCGTACAAACCCCAAATTTTCATTTTTGCCCATGAACATATTGTTTGTTCACTGAAGATGCTTATTGTTTTCCCTGGTTTCTATGTGTTCAAAGAACAATATTTAGCAGCATGAATTGTTTTTTTGTTTTTTTTTTTTTTTTAATTCAGTAAACCTATTCTGAATACCTACTGGGCAGAAAGCACATAGCTGGATGTGTTGAAAAACATGAAACGCAATGTCTCTTTTCTTTCTGCCCGGGTCCACTTGGGTCAACCACAGCCCTCCTCCAAGGCGCCTATGCATGACCTTCTCTGATACGCAGTGCTTGGTATATAGTAGGTACTCAATAAGTGTTTGCTTAGTGAATCTGTAAACAGGTCCACCTAGATACTCAACACAATCAGGTCATCCCATAGTGCCAGTGGGCGGGGCTATGCTTCTTTCTTTAAAAACAATTCAAACCAGCCAAACCATGACCATTAGTATGAAACCCTGTGTTTCTTTCCTTTGAAATATCCTTATTTGGGGATTCCTCTTACTTCGTTCAACTGGTATTAATAGTTGCTATTATCACCTCATTTCCTCACTCCAGTTCTGGCACCTTCCTACTATCAGCACTGTTATCGAAACACCTGTCAATCGATTCTAATTTTGTGGCAATATTTCACACCGAGACCTTTTGGACTGAGTGTGAGGTGAGTTTTCAGCTTCTCAGAAAGGAAACTCCAGCACATACTATGTTTCAGTGTCACTTTGTGCTGCCTTTCTACTCTAACTCAGTTTTTAAAGGAGGTCTTGATATGATCAGAGCTGCGTGTTTTGGGGAAGATTACCTTGAAGGAAATGGGAGATAAAAGGGAAATTAGACTGGAAGTCAGAGAGTTAAGAAAATATTCAGTCATCCAAATGATGACTGAATCTTAGTTTGGATGAATGTCCCAACTAAGGCGGTAAAGGGAAGGAGAAGAAGGAAGATGAGAGATACATAAGGTAGGCAAATGGCTTGGAAAAGTGACTGGGTGAGATTCAGGCTCAACAAGCTGGTGATCTGCAGAGCATGTGCTGTATGAGATAAAACAGGCTTTGCGGATGAGCGCTTCCCCAGGAGGTGCCACAGAGATGACGAAATGGGAGCTGAGACCTCAATGACAAAGAATCTATATGCAGGCCTGGGCGTGAGCAGATGGGATTCCACGTGAGACAGTGAGTGGGAAGCATGTGGTGGAAACCACAGAAAAGATCTGCGATGCTACATTGTCCTTAATGCTGAGCCTGATAGGTAAGAGGGCATGGTGGACATCTGTTGTTCTTACTTGTCCAGCATTCATTTCCCTTCTTCAGGAAACAAAGCCCAACTCATTATGAATCAGGAAGAGCTGCCCAATCCTTTACCTGGGAAACCAAGATGAACAACTCACCTAGGCCAGGTTACTGTGAGGATTCTATCATCTGACCTCAGTGATTAGCTCGATTTTGAAAACGGGCCCCGAAAGATCCAACTAGAAACACTTAAACAGTTGAGAGTTACTTATTCCAAGGCATTCAAATGTAAATTTCTTTTTCTAGCTAGAGTGTGATTGTACTCTGTTATTTTCCCCACTCCTCTACCCACAAATCCACTGTTGCAGTCACAGGGATCTTTCAGGTTCACGCAATAAAAATCCAATGCCAACTAGCTTAAGAGCTTAAGACACACACACAAAAAATAGCTTCTGGTTCCCAGGCTAATTTTCCTTCCACTATCCCCTACTATTTTTATCACCCTTGTAAAGACTTCGACAAAGTTGTGTAATAGAGACAGTTTAACCCATCTGAGAAATAAATTTATTCTGATAATTACTCAACCGTCCTCTTGACATTGCAGTTCTATTACCTCTTTACACATTTAAAAAAAAGAAACATGATAAAAGATGGTGTTACTTGACATTACACCCGCACACACCCATGGCTTTGGAAAGTGCTACTAATTTTGCTCTGTGACTATTTGGCTGTGTAGTTCTCTTTCTTTTCCTATACCGGGCTTTTCAAAGCAAACATTTAGCCTTAGAATCAGGTAGAGATTGGGGATGAAGCAATACCACCCCACTGTTGTAGAGCTGAGGAAACTGCATCGAGTAAACACCCACATTTTCTGCATTGAAAACACAGGAGTGTGCTTGATTGCAGACTTTGCAGACTGGCCGATCATCAGTCCACACCCACTATCCACTTACATTCTAAAGGGACCAAACCTGTCTTGTTCAATGGAGATGCTGGAAGTTTCTTCTCATAACATCTCCACGTTTAGTATCATGTGTATTTGTTGCTGGACACCTTTCATGAGGAAAATAGATAGAGTTGGTGTTCACACAGCCAATAAAAACCATTATCAATGGAATGAGTTTTTATAGGATGTTAGAGAAGCATTTAGAAACTGCTTGGAGTAGATAGGAATATTTAAATAAACTCAAAATTAAAAAAAAAAACAGACAACTTAAAAAACTGTTAACTAGACAACTTAGGCTATTAGACTCTTAGAGGAAATCAGAAAATCACAAGAAAATTTGCTGAAGTCAGGGATTATCTCACAAAATAAAATTCAAAAAGTCTAATCTAATCACATAAACAATTACTTATGTTTTTCTACACTTTTAGTATTTGCAGAGATTTCATTCCCAGGCTCTTATTTGGAATAGAGAGCACAAGCACTATTATTTTTATCCCCTTTCACACTTGCTAAATATGAGGAATGGAGTGGTTAAATGAATGTCCAACGGTCAGACAACTAATAAATGGGGAAGGTATGACTCAAAGAGCCTTTTGCCTTTATGTCCAGAAAACATCATGAAAGAAGATGGGATCTAACACTCAGTGCTCTCCAGACACTGGCTAAGCCTGACGCTGGTTTAGTTACTAAATCACTTGAACATTTGAATTGACTTCCTTATTTATGAAATATGAATAAGATTTACCTGAAAGTCTTATTTTGGGATCTGAATAGATAATACAAGTTAGACACCCCACTGCTAGCATATAGTCAGTACTAGTTCCCAGTTTCCTTCTCTTGGAGTACATTGCAAATTCAATATGTGCTACAATTGCAATTTTCAAAGTCATGGTCAATATGTAGATGTTCACATGTTCAGTATCAAACCCATCTGAGGTTCTCATCCATCAGTGAAATTTGTATTTATACTATCCCCAACCCCACCCCTGCCACTACTCCAATTGTGTACTTTCTTTATTTCTTATATCAACAGACGGCACCACCATCAACCCAGTTCCCCAAACCTGAAACCTGCGAAGCAGCCCCTGGTCCTCCTTCCTCTTGCCTTTGACATCCCATTAGTCTTGAATCCTCATGTCCCCTCTTTAAATTGTCTGCTAAACGTGTTTTCTCCCTTCTACCGTATGGCCATCTCCAGTGCTCTAATGAACATCCCAGTCATTGATGCAAGATAGTCTTGAGACAGGATAGGTAGCCTAGGAAATTGGCACCCCCTCCAGGGAGGGGCCTCACTGGTTACATAAGCAACACATGACTGTACCCACTACCTGCAGCTGGAGAAAAACAAGAACCAGTTTCATCCAGTTATGTTGATCCGTAGGACCAGGACCGGACCTTTCGCTAATTATAATGTTATTATAATCTCATTTACGTGTGGTTACTATGACTCCTATCACACATCTGACACCATGACAGTTCCGGAGGAACCAAATAAGGAAGAAAAATCGAAAATGGAGGGTCCCACCCAGGGGTAGGATATGAATGAACCACATCAATAGGATGTCACCAATCCAGGGATTAGAAACCCCTGATGGGGACTTCTTCGGTGACTCAGGTTATCTCAGTTCACCTGCACTTTCCTCTCAATTGTGTACTTTCATTTTTAATAAATCACTTTCGCTTCCTGCATCTGTCTCGCTCTAGAATTCTTTCTTGCATGGAGACAAGAACCCAGTCACCCCTGGTCCAGGTTGAGTCCTCTCTTGGGCGTGCCTGTGAGCCTCTGGCAACTGTCTGCCTCTGATCTCAACTCACTCTATCCTATCCTCCCGGATGATTTCCACTGTAAGTCTGTAAGAGACCAAACTAGTCACAGAATCACCTGCCCCAAGTCATCCAATCTCTCATCTCATCTTTCCACCTTGATCTTCTGCCACATCTTCTATCCTTCTATCAGAACCCTCCTGCTCCCCCCTACACACACACTGGGCCATGTCTAACTATTGTCATTCCCTAAAGGTGACTTGTTCTTTCTCACACTGTGTAGCTGATCTCTCTTCTTGGAAAACTTTCTCCACTTTATTTCTGGAAAAGTATTTTAATCCTTGAAACTCAGCCCAATATCATCACCTCCTCCCGGATAGCTTTCCTTATACTCACCCTTCAAATAGCTGGGTTATATGTCTCCTCATGTGCTCCTATAGTACTTTTATGTTTGCCCAGTGTTTTCAAAGTACTTTTCAGAGTATACTGTAACTGGTAGTATATGCATTTCTATGAATATAAAGACAGTTACAAAGAGAGGTGCAATATTCTATTAAAGTTAAAAGCAAGCTCTAAAGCTGCCTGGGTTTGCCTTCTGCAATACCACTTATCAACTATGGAATATTACATAAGTTTAATTGACCCTTCTATGTCTCCTTTTTTTATATTTGTAAAAAAGTGTGTATCAGTTTCTTATGGCAGCTACAACAAATTACCACAAATTTGGTGGCTTAAAACAACTGAAATGTATTCTCTCACAGTTCCATTCTGAAGTCCCAAAGCCTGACATCAAGGTAGTAGCAGAGCTGTGCTCCCTCTGATCTATTCTTTGCTTCCTCCAGCTTTTGGTAACTCAAGATGTTCCTTAACTCGTGGCCACATCGCTGCAATCTCTGTCTCCATTGTTATATGGCCTTTTCCTCTTCTTTGTATGTCTCTCCTCTGAGTGTCTCTTATAAAAATATTTGTCATTGGATTTATGTCCCATCTTGATAATACAGATGATGTCCTCATCTCAAGATTCTTAATTATATCTGCAAAGACTTTTTCTCAAATAAGGTCACATCGATAGGTCCAGGGATTAGGACACGAACCTATCTTTTTGGGGAACCATTGTTCAATCAACTATAAGGCGATAGAATAGTTTGCTTAGCTCATATTTCTTGGGAATATTGGATGATATTATGCATGCAAAGCTCTCAGAACAGTACCTGGGAGAGAATAAATGCCCAATAAATGATAGCTATTATCAGTACTAGTATTATGTTTCATAGTGATTGTCTTAGAAGTTGGCACATAGATAGCTCCTTAATACCTGGTTTTCCATTTTACAAATTCTTCCTTAGGTCAAAAAAGTTAACCAGAACACTTGAGACCTATTGCTAACAGCGAGGGTTTAAATATATTTTGCTAGCTAATCTTTGCTTTCACAAGAAAATTCAATCAACCAGAATTCTCATCCCCCAGCACACGTGAAACTGGGCGGTGCTGTCAGCAGTCGCTATTTCCCAAAGGGAGGTCATCCGTGCCAAAGTCATGGAGTTCTGTGCTGTTTGCCAGCACCTGAATAATGAATGACTTTATTTGAAATAAAGTTGGAGAGGCCATGTGTATGTGATTACAGACTTGGAAGGGCTAGGAGAGCAACCATCAAATAACCACTCCGCAAGATTACAGATGTGAGTGTGGACCAAGGTTGGCAAAGAAATGACTGACTTTCCCCAGGTCACTTCTTGAGTTGGTGACAAAGCAGAGACTAGGAGTCAGGTCTCCAAATTAATCCCAGTCTGATTCTCACCGATTATCTGTCTCATGTTGTTGACATTCCTCAATGTAAGAAATTAACACAAATAATAACATCATGTATTTAAAAGGATGAGGAATGTCAAGAGCCCATTTATATGACTCACTCTTATTGTCATTTCAATATTCTGTTCCAGTAGACCCATGTAATAATATAGGCAATAGCCATACAAACTTCTATTTCATTTTTGTGTCATAATAACAACACAGAGAAGTAGTGTAGTAAATCACATCTATCTTATTTTGATACCCAAGGTGCTCTACAACGTTCCTCAATAATACAGTCATCTTCCCCCATTCACATACCTTCTGCTCCAATTAAATGAAGTGCTCACTCACTCCATACATATTCCATTGCTTTCCCAGTCCACACTTTTTTCCATCACCTAGTCTTTGTATCTTAAAGACCTTCTCCTCTATTTCCACATCTCCAATTCCTGCCATCCTTGAAGGCTCAGTTCAAACGCTATATGATCCCAAAGCCACCCTTGCTTGCTGCCATCTGAAGTGACATTTTTTGTCTCTGATTTCCCATTTCATATTTTTTACACCTCTCTTGTAGCATTATTCATTTCCTAAATTATATTTTTATATCTTTATTCTTCATTTAGTAAGCTCTCAGAGACATCAATAAAATGAGAGTTAAACAATATTTCCGTTAGAGTTTATTACAAACTCTATGAGTTCGTAATAACTCATGAGAACCCCGATGTCCACAGGACTTTTTGCAAGAGGTTCACCATGTGATTTTGATATTGTGCCCATAACTGAGTGGGCCAAAGTGGGGATCTGGTTCAAGACCAGCCAGTTCCTAGATTGACCAGGAACTGGCAGACATGAGTAGAAGTGATGTACAGGAGTTGGTTCCTGCTGACTCTTAGGTGCCAACTGTTCAATTTTCAGGATGTGATAAGCCAGGTGACATCATGTTGGTAGCTTGAAATCAATCACAAGGGGAGTACTTGCACCATGGAAATTGGCAAACACTACAAATCAGGGCTTCCCTGCCACCCCAACCCTCCACAGAGCCAGTAAGTAAACATTTACAGCACCCCACTGATGCTAACACACCAAATCCTCTCCTTTGCAGTTTGAGTGTGAGACCTAGGGAATGAGGCGGTGGTCCTTAACAGAAACAAAAGCAGAATGACTCAGAAGACAAGGCCGTGAGCAGGAGACGTGAGACAGCAAAATCTACGAGGTAGCAAAAGCCACAAAGCGGAGAAGACAGAAATAGAAATAAGTTAATCAGGATGGCAGGTCCAATATAAGCAGAGGCAGAGAGTGATGAAGTTGTTATGATGAGAAATTCCTAGAGTGGGAAAAAAACCAGATGCCTCCTCCTGGGGATGGTGACTAATCCTGTTTTCCTGGAGTTTTGCTGGATCCATGTGACCTTTCCTAAACCCTGCTCTTCTGTGAGGCTGGCTCGATGGTGACTTCTGTTTTCTCTCCTTTCCTTTTTCTCTTGAAAGATAAACTCTCATCACAGAGGATGTGACAGTCCAAGGAACAGAGTGAACATGAGACTTTGCAGCTCATAAAGAACTTTCACATCTGTCCTCACATTTAATCCTCACAACTCTAGCGGGCACATAGACCACCAGCTGTCCTTGGCACCAACCAGGCAAGGAAGCTGAGGCCCACAGATTCTGCAGGAGTGGCCCAAAGACATGAAGCTAGGATAGAGCAGAGCGAGATACGAACCCAGGTCTTCTGGCACCAGGATCAGGAGCACTGTCCACCTTGGGCCCAGGCGGTCTATAAGGGTCGTGTAACATGTGCAATGCTCTGAGAAAAGACAAGAGGTAGGACAAGTGAGAAAGAAGATGGAGAAAGAGAAACAGAAAATGTGACAAAATGCAAATGTTATATATAGATAATACGGTATACAGGCAAACATACATATATACATCTAAGTATATGTAATGGCACGTAGATTAGATTTCATGTATATTATGTGGCATCAAACACACCTGGGTTCTAATCTCAGCTTCCTACTCATTGTTTGTGAGAACTTGAGCAAGCCCTTTACTTGCTCATCCATAAAGTGCACATGAATTTCTCCGTCTACTTTATAAGATTCTGGTAAGGCTTGAAGAGAAAATGTATACAAGCCACTTGGCACAAAGCTTGCCACAGAGTAAATATTTGCCATACTTGATGTATAGTTGCTATTATTTTAAGTAAAATAATAAAAACAATGAATAACTATAATGATTTTAATCAATCTGACTATCCTAAGAAACACTGACTGCTAATGAAAGCACCGCAATACATACATCAGTGGTATTTTACACACACGCACAGTCTACTCCACACACACAAATACACACACACAAAATTGGCAACACACAAGGCTTAAAACTAAACATCTTTAAATAAAACATAAAGCAAAAACAGCTGCTGCTGGAACTTGGTCCCTAGGCAGATTTGATTTTTGAAAATGACAAAGAGGCCAAATTGTGCTTCGATTTCTGGACTGCGTGAGACTTAGGAAACGTGATTGCTTCTCGGCACTGACAGCCTGCTGCAGGCTGATGCTTAAACAAAAGACACTTCTTACTGGACACATAGCTCCCTGGGAACCTCGGCCAGCAGGGAATTCTGCAGTCACATCACTAACAGCAACGCTGAATTTCCATCCATTTTCTGAAACCACAGCCACCACAAACGAGGCACCCTGGTGGGTACCATAAATGTGAAAAGAGCGAATTCATTAGGCTGATATAGGATAACACTCCTTGCCATTGGCAGAGAAATCACCTATATTTCCTGCGACCTCTGTATGTGGCCTTATCCCTTCCTAATAGAGCCTCTGCGAATAGATCACGGACCCAGACCAATTCCACCTGGGAGTGAGTTTCTCATGTCGTGTCCTAGAAATTAGACCCAGGATATCTGTCAGAGATATTTTTGAATATAATTCAAATATAGTGGTTTTTAAACAGAAGTTTAACGTTAGTAAAACGTTACCTGAAGGAAACACACAATGCAGAGGCGAAAAGAAAACCCACCACCAAACAATAAACGCTAACACAATTACTGCCTTTTGCATATGTGCTTTCCAGCCTTTCACACATGTTTCTCACATGGTTGCTTTTACAGAGGGAAGTCAGAGAATCCACGTGATTTTGCAATATGAATTTTGGGGAACTGGGCTGGCATTCTGGGAGGTGGAGTAAAACAGGGGGAGGTGATTTGAAGTGTGTCCTCTCTGCCCCACCCACCTGCCAGGGTACCGGAACGTAGCCCTTAGAGGAGAGTCATTTCTTTAAGGAAAGGATTACGGATCCAGGTGCTTCCCTCCTGTATGAGTGGGCATATCCCAGGAATGCAAACGAGACAGCTCCTTTGTGATAGCCCCAGCTTACCTTTTTTGCCTTCTCAGATCACTGTCTCCCTCATACCCAGTGTTGCTGGCACAGTGAACCCGTTACAGATTCCTGACCACCTCCTGAAGTGTTCACTCTCAATGCATCTCTCCTCCAGTTTACGGCTAATTCTTTTGGACCATTCAGGCCTCATATTACATGCCCCTCCATTAGGAAGCCTTTGCTAAACTTGACCCAACCCATCACCTCAGATCTAGGGGGGATTCAGAACACTGCAGCCACTCATGGTCCCCACAACACCTTTTAACTTTGGTTTTCACATCAATCTCCTTCCCAAGGGGAAGACATGAAATCACATCCAGAAGGGAAGTGAAGGACCAGGGACCTGGCTGTGCCACCACCCACAGCGTGCAGGGGGCCAGAGTGCTATATGAGTGGCAAGAGCCGGGGCCCAAGACTGAAGGGTGAGCAGTGGGGTCCAGGGACAAAGTCACCCTGGAAACTGCAGATGTGTCCATTAGGGTGCTCCTGTCCCAGAGCCCCCCATGGGCTTTCAGCAAAAAAAGGACTCTTCCACAATTGGGAGGAAGATGGTCATGATCAAACGGCCTGAGGCACCCACATCAGTTCTCACTGTCAGGCATGATTCCAGGGACCAGTGAGAGGAGGAGGAGGCTGAACACCCGGGTTCGTGCTCTCAGAGGCACTCCAAGGCCCTGAACGGTCAGGATGGAAGGGGAAGACATGAAGCTATGGACGAGAACAGTGATCAGCTCTGCAGATCATGTCCGTGTTCAGAGAAAGAGGCCAGAGAGAACACAGGGATACGGTCTGCAGGGCTGAAGCTGTCTGGGGTGGGGGTAGGGAAGAAGATTAGAACTACCCCATGCAGTTCTCAAGGGTAGAATTTCTCCAGACCCCAAAATAGTTTATCTGTATACTTGTGTGACCTCCCCTAATGGCACCCAAAATAAGAGCTGGTGGATGGAGCATGCTGGGTAAATATCTGTTGGATGGATGGATGGAGGGATGAATGGATGGATGGATGGATGGATGGATAGATGGATGGATGGGTGAGTGAATTGCTACAAAAGAATTACTTAGAGATAATTGTGTGTTAGAAAATAATACAAAAGCAGTATCACTCAGGGAGCCATTGCCTTGGCCAGAAGTCTGGAAGGACAGATCCTAACGCTAAGAGAGAAGCAGCTTGCAAGGGCACATAGTGTGTGGCCTCCCTGGTTGTGATTCTGTTCGTCAGCTGCACCTGCTTTTTTCTACATGCCATTTTAGGGAATACTCAAGGCAGGGTCTCAGCATCCACACGTACAAATGAAGAGTGCTGTAGAATTTTAGAATCCCAAAGGACTTTACTCCTGAAGGAAGGTTTTGCAGTCCTCAAACTATTCCAATAGTTCAGATATCCTTACATGAAATTTACCTTGATTAAATTAAGTTCGGTTGGGCAAAACATGGTGGTAATCACACAAAATGCAAATGGGTTAAGTTCCTCTGCTAAAGAACAGAGTCTGAGTTTTTTTTTTTTTATGATTATTTGTTTAAATACAGCTTCATGTATCATAATAAACATCAAGAAAAATGAAAAATGTAAGATTAGAAAATGATATGACATGAGTTGACAAAAAGCAAAGCAGACAGCAATATGTATTAATGTCCGGTCACCTAGTTTAACGAGAAAATTGCCTCTTTGCTCATGACTGGGATTGTACCAACACGACGAGGTGTTAAGATAGGTCATCTCCTCCTGACCAGCGATTCTCATTGGCATTTAAGTATTTGATTTACCTATTAAATAAGTTAATACATATAACACTCTCACTTAATAAAAATAAATTAATAAAATAAGTATAGATTAATAAAAAGTAAATATACTCGATATGTTTGGTGAATAAAATCCTTGAAGACGTATGACCACAGTAAATATAATAAAAGGGGAGGAGGTCTACAGAGACAAGTATGGGGACCCCAGCCCAGTCCAAAGTTCTCAAAGGGCAGCACTGAGGTTCGCAGAGTTTCTGGAATCTGCCCACAGACGTGCCACCGAGCTCTGTTCCAACACTCCGGCTCTGTTCTACTCTATCACTTCTGTCCTATGGAATGAAAAGGCTGCTGCAAAAGGCTCAGTAGCTAATGACCTTGCAGCCTTGCTACTTAGCCCACACCATACCAGCTTGGTGCCCCACAGACAATGGTACAGGTCTTCTTTCCTAAATTTGTAGTGAAGCAGCAGACACCCCTCAAGTGCCATTTGGGTCTGAAGGATGGAAACTCAAGCAGCGTTTCTATACTGCAGTTTGGAGGCAGAATTCCCTCTTTGGAGAAACTCCGTCTTTGCTCTTAAGGCAACTGGTCCCCATAGTGTAACCAAGCTGACTCATACAATTAACCATCACAGCCACACTTTTACCAATATCCAGAAGCTTCTGCGGCACAAGGAAAAAGTGCTCTTGGCTTAGAAGGTGTGAACTTCATTGACCTCCTTTCCAGGTTCTGGCAAGGGGGCAATAATACATTATAGGTGAGAGAAGTGCCAGTTTTTAAAATGCCAACTCTGTACAAACCAACCACAAATGGCCTTCTAACTGGGTGATTAACACGAGCACGGCAGGGCTCCTCAGGCACCACCTTCTCAGCACATTCCTGCACCCCAGGTACCACCCACTTGCCCACGCACCCAGCATCTTGAGGGGAGTGGGGAAGATCTAACCACACACAATCAAAGGAGTTCTTTTATCACTAGATGGGACCCTTGCCCCAACTTGCTATGCCTCGCATTGCCAGGTTGTCATAAATGTCTTCCCAGCCCCAAGCCACGTGTCTTTTCTGCTTAGCTGCATTTGTGTGTTATGAGAACGCACTCACACACCCTTTCTCTCCGTGGGCCAAAGGGAAGTGCCCAGACGGGCTGTGGGAACCCCTGGCTTGGGTGTCCACATCTCCGTGGCCTGGCACTGGAGATGCTGGTTAGACTCACGGACTCAACCATACGCAAGTCCAAGAAATGAAGCCTTTCCTTTTACTGTTTTATTTACTTATCGTATTTTTTTTTAAATAAAAGAATCGGTTGTACTCCCCAGATGTGAAGCATGTTTCTGCTTTGGAGGTTGCCCGCGCCCCCACAATGGAATTGGCAGCAGGCTCAGTGCAGGCTACCTTATTCATGGGGCCCTCCCCTGGAAAGCAGGAAGGACAGCACATATCTGCAAAGTCCCACATAAGATACTGGATCCTAAGTGCTTGACACCAGTGTGCACTGAACAAACGCCCTTTCCTCTTCCTTATTATCTATGTAATGTTCTTGTTGGAACTGAATCCCCATGTGTTGTCCCATTGGACCACATGACAACCCCTTGACACAGGCACTGAGATTCCCCAGCTGGCCACGTGGAAACTGGGAGTCCATTTGCCATTCTGCCAGCTTTGGGGTGAATGGAGGGAGGGCCCACTTTATTCCCAAATTCATCCATTAGCACACCCAGGTCTTTTGTTTGACAGATCAGGACAAACGTGTATCTGAGAAAACAACAACCACTCAGGACAGGCCACTATGGCAAGGCCTAGGGGCACAAAGAGGGCACAGAAGGGGAAGAAGGAAGGGTATTCTGGCTCAGATGGGTGTGTGAGAAGCTGCAGGGAGAAAGAGTGAGGATCTGAACCAATGGGCAGAGAAGGAGAAAGGAAAGGCCGCCTTGCACATGCTGAACCAACCCTCTGAGGTTCTGTGAACGCTGTGGAAGACGGGCAGTCATCAGGTGAGAGACACTGTGTTGGGAGGAAGGCAGCTCCACCCCTACTTCCATGTGGACGCCACCATCGTCTCTAGCCTGAAATACTACCACAGCCTTTCAACGGTTTCCCTGCTTCTGATCTTGAGCCCTGTAGCCTAGCTCTACGCAGCACCACAGAGAGCCCATAATGGCATGAGCCGGCGTACGTCATTCCTTTGCTCAAAACCCTGCAGCAGCTCCCATTTCAAAACCGAAGCTCTCACAACGTCCTTGCCAAGAACACTGTGGTCCACTATGACCCGCCACCAACCCTGCACTCTCCCACGACTCCCCATGGGCTCACTCTGCTCCAGCCAAACCAGCCACCTCGCCCCTCCACACGTACACCAGGACCATGGCCATGTCTGAGGACTTTGCGTTGGCGGCTTATCCACCTGGAATGTTCTTCCCCCAGAGATCTGCTCAGTTAACTGCGTTGTTCACATCTCATACTGAACCTTGTTCAAATCTTAGATTCTCAATGAGGCCTACCCTGCATGTTATATTTCCTACTGGAAGTTACTCCCAGCCTCCATACTCTCAATGTCCCTTCCCTACTCTTCGTTCCTGTCTGTGTTCTTTTTAAACTTTATTTACTCTTTATCATCTGTATGACATCACTAGAATTTCAGCCTCACAAAGGCAGCAATCTTTGTTTTGTTCATGGCTTTATTCTAAGCTCTGAGAGTAGTCCCTGACAAATGGTGGGTACTTCATAAACATTTGTTGAATGAATGAATGAATGAATGAATGAATGAATGAATGAATATGAACCTTGGAGCCAGACAGACTCAGGGCTTGAGTTTACCTCCACGCTAGCATGATATCTTGTTTGTTTTTCTGATGTTCTGGATTTACTATTTCTGTTTAACAGATAGTATAAGGAAGCACAGGAAGGCTAAGTGACTTGCCCAAGGTGACATAGTTTCTAAGTGGCAGAGCTGGTGCCTACAGTTTTCTTGACCCTCAGCATGTGTTGATGTGAAAACCTCAAGGTCAGAAGTTGGGTACAATAGTATTGGAAAGAGTACCAGGGCTCTGTTTTCAGACTAAACTTGCTGCAGACGAGTAAGCTGCTACAGAACTGCTGTTTTGCAAGTAACATATCATTATTTTCTTTAATTTTGCCTTTTACGAAACGCAGGGAAAACAAACCTGATATTTCCGTACTTCCTGGGGGGGGTGGGGGGAAGCATTCCCCAGGAATCCCCTACTCTCCTTATACTTTCCAGGCAGAGTCATCTCTTTGGGCTGTCAGCTGGAATCCTGCAGGGCAAAGAAAGCAAAAAGGTTTAAAAAGCCGGAGCCATGGAGAGAGGCTTAAACAGCCTGGGAGGGATCCTGCAGAAAGAAAGTGACAGTTGTCACTCTGAAGCTCTTTTTTGTTGCACAGTCTGGATGCAAGCAGCGGGGTCTGAACCTCAGCCAAGGGACAAAGGGCTTTTTTGGCTAAGAGAAGTAATTGTGGTCAGGATGGGCCAAAACAGGAGGGAAGTATTTTGTGCGGTAATAGGGCCTACCAAATGTCAGAATGGGTGCCTGCAGGATGTAATTTAATTCTGCAAGCGTTTTCTAAGCACTTGCTTTGTTCCAGGCACAGTCACATAATGAAGAGATAACCCCATCCCACACTAGTAGAGAAGTCATTCCTTCTGGTCACTGATTCATTTAGTCTCTCACTCCTTTGACCATATAATTTAGTAATTAAGAACAGAGCCTTGAAATAAGAGAAACGGGTTCATTGACTCATTTAAGAAATATTGGTTTGGTGTCTCTCCTAAGTGCCTGGCAGTGCTCAAGCCACCAGCGAAACAAAGGTAGACAAACTAGAGATCTCTTACCCTCAAGCACATTGATTAGTTGGGGGCTGAGGGAGGGAGAGACAATGAATAATAAACAGAGATAAATTACATGGTATATTACCGTAGAAGCTGGTAAGTGCTGTGGGCAAAAGGAAACATAGAATAGGTAAGGGCCTTGGGAGAATGGGGCAGGGGAGTTTATAATGCAGTGTTAAATAAGGTTGCCAAGGTAGACCTTGTTGAGAAGGTGGCATGTGAGCAGAGACCCAAAGCAGGTAAGAGAATGGGTGGCCATGTGGATTTGGGGTTGGAGAGGGGAAGCATGCAGTTGGGGGAACAGCTACAGACAAGGTCCTGATGGGCCACACCTGCTCTGTGCAGTAAGGAAGCCCACACCCTTTCCAGGAATCATTTCCAGACCCTTCACTTAGATTGCTATTGTTCACATAGGCACAGATAGAGAGCCGTGAAATCTTTTCTTCAAATGAAGTTGTAATCAGAAGCCTAATGTATCCCTTAGAATAGGTCTGTATCTGGCTGGCTGAGTGGGGGTGGGAGTGAAAAGGGAGGTGTCTATTCTCACCCACAGTCTGACCACTCTCACATCCAAGGTAAACCAGGAGGCACTCCCTGTTCATCTCTGGGATTCCTAAGGACACAGTTTGAAAAACAGGACTCTAACTCATCTCTCAGGGTCCTTCCAGCTCTGTAATTCCAATAGTTTATAGATGGATGTTCAAAGTTTAAATATACCCAGATCAAAAGTGAACAGAGTAATAAAAATAACCATCTTTAGCAAGGAGACCATGCCAAATAAACTTTATAAATTGGGTAAACTAATACTTGGGTTGAAAGCCTCAACATTGTTTGGAATCATGCATGGGAAGTTAATGTAAAGTAAAATTCAATTCTTATTGTGGCACAGATACTTTTAACCTCAAACGTTAGATAGCATTTCCACATCCCTGGCTTTCCCTCATGATCAGTTAAGGGGAAAGTTTCTCTTTCTCTTAATATTACAGGAACCGCTGAAAAAGATTCAACTTCAATCACTTTTTTCAAATAAAATTTCTCTCAGAAAGAATTTTCTCTACCCGGCCTTCCTCTTCTTTCTCCTGACTTGGATGTCTGTGCATTTGGGACTGAACGTGTCTTCCCCAAATCATATGTTGAAGTCCCACCATCCAACGTGACGGTGTATGGAGCCTTTGTGGGGGGTAATTAGATCATGAGAGTGGAGCCCTCATGAATGATATCAGTGCCCTTATAAGACGAGATATCACAGCGCTCTCTCCCCACCCCACCCCCAGAGGCAAAGCAAGAAGACAAGTCATCTGCAAACCAAGGAGAGAGCTCTCACCAGAAACCAAATTGACCAGAGCCTTGCTCATAGATTTCTGACTTCCAGAACTGTGAGATAATAAATGTTTGTTGTTTAAGTCACCCGTTCTAGAGTATTTTATAATGGCAGCCTGAGCTCACTAAGGCCACATGTCTCCAGTCCCATTAGCTTACTAATCAATCTCTGACTTTCCCATTCAAATGGTCCTTGTAAATCTACCTCTTAGAAGAAACATTGCTGATTTAACTGATGCTCTCCACACTGCTCCAAAGAAACAAGAACTACCTGTTGGTCAACATCAACAGTCGGTCCCACGCAAATATTCTAGTACTCGCGTTCAAACCAAAATGAACCATTTCCTCTTCTTTACTCATTGTCCCTTCTGCATCAGTGGCATCATCATCCTTCCAGTCACCTTCACTAACAAACCTAAGACTCTATTTTTACATTTCTGTTTCTCTGCTCCACAAATCTAATCAATTGATGATATGTTTTCCAATCGCCAAAATATATTTTGCATTTATCCCATTTCCACCACTACTTTCTGGTTCACATCCTGGTAAGCTCTCTCCTAGACTATTACATTAGTCTTCCAATTCACTTCTCTGGCTTCAGTTACTCTCTTTTCAAGATCAAGTGTCTTTCACAAGACTTCCAGGTAAATGTGCCTTTAATTCTCACTATTCCCCTCTATACACTCTGCATGCAAATTTAAAGGAGGTATTCACTCTCCACTGAACACTGTCCTCACTTTCTTCTGGCTTCTTTTACCTGCAATACCTCCCAGCTTTGCTACATTTTCAAGTTCTTCAAGGCCCAGACAAAACCCTTCTCTCTGATGATATCTCTTCTGATCCCCCACTCCCTCTGCTCAACATTTTAACTGGACCTTTATAATGGCCTAAATTTGACAGTGTTTTAAATTGTACCTGCCTACAGTGCATGTCTAAGGTTTGTACCTTCAGCATTTAGCATATTCTGTTTGTTAGAATGATACTAGCTGTTTTAACAAATAAACCCCCAAATTTTGGAAGCTTAACACAATAAAAGACCGCTTCTTTCTCAGGTAAGAATCCAATGTAGATATTCCTACTTGGTAGATAACTGTCTTCCACATGGTGATTCAGTGACCTAGGCTCTTTTCATCTTGTTCTGTTATTTCCTAAGATCTCAGAGTCCTTTGCTTTTAGCTAGTAGAAAGGAAAAGGGAGGGGTGAAGAGCTATACTTCCTAATCACCTTTACCTCGACATGTATCACTTATATTCACATTATACTGAACCAGGGACTGGGCCCAACAAGGAGGGAGATGAAATCCTTGGCTCAGTAGTTTTCCCCAGACATACCTCTATAAAAGGAAGAGTGGAAATTTTGGATGGAGACTTGGTCTTCTCTACCACACTCTGGCATACAGGGGGCACTTCACATCAAAAGTATATAGGTGAAAATGATAATATTTAAAATGCTCACTATTTATTACCTATAATGGGTCCTTTTGTATTAGGAATGATGTATTTATTTTTACCAACACAAGGAGCAACACCGCAATATAAAAACTAATAATTATTTTTGAAATGGGGAAACTTTGTTTCAGAGCTATTAAGAAATAATAACAGCAACACTTTTTGAGCAGAGATCTTGAAATGGACTAAGGACTTCTTATACAAGATTATCCAAGGTTATCAGTTGTTGATTCAAAACCCCATGTTCCCATTCATTACTAGTTCAATCTCTCCTTCATGTTCCATAGTTAAAATGTACATGATAATAGAAGTTGACATTTATGGAGTGCTTCCCATTTGCCAGACTCAATTCTATGCATTTAACACGTACTGACATATTATATTACTTAACCTATATAACACACACACACACATATACAAAATATACAATACATACATACATATATAGTACATGTATTTATATGTATATATAGACTACAACATGTATACACATACATATATACATATATAGATACATATATAGGTACCATAATATATATGACATATATGTATAAGCATATATGTGAGTGTGTATATACTATATGATACCATTTTTGATGAAATTAACATTTATACTTATAAAAGTAGTCTACTTATTTTTTAATTTTTAAAAATTTATTTTTCAATTACTGTTGATATGCAATATTGTATTAGTTTCAGGTGTATAAAACAACACAGTGATTAGACATTTATATATCTCACAAAGTGATAACCACAATCAGTTTATTATCCATCTGACACTGTATATAGTTATTAGAATATTAGTGACTATATTCCCTATGCTGTACTTTTACAACCCCATGACTTTTTTTTTTCAATTACAGTTGACATTCAATATTATATTAGTTCCAAGCATACAGAATAGTGGTTAGACATTATATACTTTACGAAGTGATTCCCCCCCCCAACAAGTCTAGGAACCACCTGACACCATGCATGTCCTTTATCCAGATGAGGAAACAGAAGCACAAAGGGGCTGAATAACTTGTTCACTGTCTCCTGGTGAACAATGGCTTCTGCAGATGTGAACCTGGACAGCTGGATACCACAGACAGAGCTCAAAGCACAAAGGTTTGCCACCTGTACTAAGTGTCTTGGCTCACAGACCTGTTTCTCTCCCCTGACAGCACTGGGAGGCCATTAAGAGCAGGAACTGTGCTGTATTCATCATTACACTCCCAGCACCTAACGCTGCCTGGCACACTTCAATAAAGACTTGTTGGATTGAATTGATTAAGTTCAGGGGAAATGCTACAAGAGTGGGACTAGAGTTTAGAATCTGTGAGGTTAAAGGAGAAGCAACAATTTCTGCCATGAAAAAGAAAATAACCTGGCATTTCAAGAAGCAAATTAAAGTCTAAGTGTTTGGTGAACTTCTCACTGTTTGTCTTTCTGGTGAACTGCGTTCTTGGCAGTGAGCCAGGGCTGCAGAGCCCAGGCAGTCAGGAGGCCATTCTAGCTCATGCAGCCTGTCGGGAATGCCCTTGGAACCATCTTCTGGTGTGTCTCTCGGCCGTACATTGCTCAAGGACTCAAGTGATAAGAAAATGCTTTTCTGTTTGCATCGGAAGTTAGGGAGTATGCATGAGACAGAGAAAAATCCCAGGTCTTTACAAGTTCATCTTTTATGTTTGGAACATAAATAAAAAATGGGGCCTGTGTGAGGAAGGTCTTAGGATTCCCTAATGAGGTAGCACGGACATAAACATAAAATGAATAATTCAGAGTCCTGAGGGGCCTTAGGTCTCACAAGCATAGTCATCTGCAGTACCGTGGTTAATCCACTCCAATCAGATCCTGCCACTTTCACCATGAGAAAAGGAATGGGTTTTCATTTGGTTGTTGGCTTTTGCTGTTGTTGCTGATCTTTCGTTAATTCTTTTAACCGATAATTAGACTTTCTGTGAAAATGGAGTACTGAGTTCACACTTTGTTCCAAACAAATAAAAGTGACTATATATATATATATATATCTATATATATATATATACACACATATATATACACACATATATATATACACACACACAACACACACACACACACACACACAAAGACATTGTCAAGGATAAAGAGGGAAGAAAAGATTATCTTTCTTGGATGAGGGATGGGACAAAGACACAAATGAGTGGGAGGGGCTGTAGCCCACTCCAGAGTCAAAGCCTGGCTTCTGACTCTGGAGTGGGGCTGAGAATTCAACTTCTGCAAGGTGACTGAAATCAAACTTAAGCCACCCCTCAAGGTGGGAGCCAGGACTAGGCTCACTACTCACAGCCAGTAGATAGATATATAGGGTTTTCCCCCTTAAAAAAAATGAGAAAAATACCTGTATTCTCCCCGTCTCCCCGCCCCCATCTATGGATGAGAGGGCCAGGAGGACACAGCAAAATCTCTCCACGAGGAGGGGAACTGAGCAACTTGCTGAGATGGAGACTGGATCTACAACATCCCTTTTAAGGCTGTGTGCAGGACAGATTCCTGAAATGTTAGGATGAGACCTAGAGATCCCTCTGCGGGCCTGGGAACAAGGGGAAAGCATTGGTCAGGGCATTCGGAGAGGTGGGATTAACACAGCTGGAGAGAGAGAATAAATAAAATTCTCTCATTTAACTCCAAGCCTAAGCCTAGCTCTATTTCCTAAACTAAGTCTAATGAAATAGAAACCAGGAATTAGAAATACCAGATACCTCCTCCGTACTGATGAAAACTGAACAGTTATGTAACACTTAGCGATGGATATACATTCTGAGAAATGGGTCTTTAGGTGATTTTGTCATTGTACACACATCCTCGAGCACACATACACACTCTTAGATGGTATAGCCCATGGCTCCTAGGCCATAAGCCTGGACAGCATGTCACTGTACAAAACACAGAGATTAAATCAAGCCAAAGAGAAAATAATGCAATCAAGAGACATGGTAAATAGGAGATGTTTGAGGCTGCAGCTGGTGTAATGCGACGTACTGTTTTATAGCAAACTTTTTATTTGTAAGTAGAAAGAGCATATTCTAAAACAATGATAAAAAAATATAGTGCAGTGCATGCATGAAGCAGTACAGTGGTGTGTTTTCATTATCAAGTATTATATACTTGAATGTATGTTCTATCCTTTTGTACAATTGGCACCACACAGTTGGAAAATGATAAGCTGTCCTCATCTCACATAGTAAAATTTTCTCATGGACGCACCGAGGTAATTCATAGAAAAACTCTTTAGAATTAAAAAGAGAGTTCAGCAAGGTTTCAGGATATAAGATCCACATATCAAAGTCAATATGAAATTCTAATATAAGTGCAAAAGGAAGACCTCTACAAAAATGATCACTGCATCCTTGTTGGTCATAAGAACATGTTAGAAATCACTGAAATGTTCATTAATAGGAAATTATTAAATAAATGATACAGTAAATTATAAACAACAATAAAAATGAGCAAGTGCTAAATGTATTAAGATAAATCTCAAAAGAGATGTAACCTTAAACAAAAATAAGTTGCTTTATATACCACATATCAATGAAATCATATGGGTCTCAAAGTTTTCTGTCTGACTTATTTGGCTTAGCATAATAATCCTATTACTGACTTTACTAACAATTGTCACCCCAATAAATTTTAATTTAAATAAATAAATAAGTTGCAAGATGAGTAACTGAATGTCAGCCATTCTTTTTCTGCTGTTGTCTTATACACTGGTGTCACTGCTCCATCAGAATAAAGTAAAGACACTGTGGTGTAAAGCAGTCCCTATTGTACCTAATTTACACAACTACAAAATAGTGTGAAATGCACAGTCATCACACACTAATCCCTGCATGTTCATTTTACGGAAAGAACTTTTTGAATTTGCCCCCACTGAGGTATTGGCATATAGAGGTTTCAATCACTGGGAAAACAATTCCCATCACAAACAGAAGATTCAAAAAGAAAAACATTCTACTGAGCTGGCATACTGAAGGATGTAGTGTGAATAATGGATTGTCAGAATTTCTACATCATCAAGAAAAATGGCAAAGAACAAAATCTCTGTCCAGTGTTCAGGTGCCTCATTCATTCTCTGTTGTTTTGTTTTCCATTAAATTCGCATTAGACACAACCCTTAACCTTTCCAGATCTCAGTTCTTGTGGAGATATGTGAGTCTTCCCAAAGCTTGACAAAATCAGAGCCAGAAGCATCTTAGGATACACTGTTCCTCCACCTTTTCTGGCACATGCTCTCCAAATCACACTGTTAAAAAATCTGGGTCCCAGCCATCTTTTACAAGAAGGTAACGAGCAGCATACATGTAAGGAAGCTATTCTATTTATCATCTATATTAAGTTGAATGACTTAAAACCCACAGGAGTAGTATTAGTGATAATATTATTATTGCTGTTTGTAGTGAGCTGAATAGTGTCCCCCCAAAATTCACATCCACTCAGAATCTCAGAATGTAACCTTATTAGGAAATAGGGTCTTTGAAAATATACTTACTAGAACCTGGATTTTGGCTAGGCCCTAAATGCAATAACTGGTGTCCTTATGAAAGAAGTTGAAGACACAGAGGAACACTCAGGGAAAAGGCCATAGAAAATATGGAGGCAGAGAGCTACACTCCCATGGCCAAAGAATACTAGGCACTCCCGGGAGCCAACTGGAAGCCAGAAGAGGCAAATAAATGGCCTCCCCTAGAGACTTTGAAGGGAGCGTGGCCCTGCTGAAGCCTTGATTTCAGATTCTAGCATCCAGAACTGTGAAGGGAAACATTTCTGTTGTTTTAAGCCATCAGTCTGTGATTCTTTATTATGGCAGCCTTCGGCAACTAAATCACTGTTGGTTTGGAAAACGTCAAACTAATAGTTGTGTCCTTGGTTGAAAATGGTAAAAATATCACACTACTGCAAAGCATAATAAGAAGAAATAACTTTCTCTCCGGGAAAGATATAAAGAAGCAGGAATTCTTGGGAAGCATTAGGAAAACCAGTGTCGTGCCAGGTGTCTGGCAGGGCGGCCTGTGGGGTCTCTGCTCCCGCTCCCCACATAAGAACACAGGACATGGTGAGGCCAAAAAGGAACACCCACGGAGCCATAGGTAGGGAAGTCATACCACTATGGTCTCACTGGAGGCTGGGTTTACACGACGTGCGACCTGCTGTCTGCTTTGCTGCCAACCGACCAACTCTCCTCGACTCTCCTTACTCTCTCCTTCAGTCTCCTCCTTCACTCTCCTCAGCTCCCCTCCGTAGCCAAGGCAGTTATATCAGTGACCAATGGCTTAATGGCTACAGCTGATGGCCAACCAGCCACAGCTGACGGCCATCCACTATCTGAGCCAGCACCTCTCCACATGAGGCCGAGAGCCTGGAAACTGCTTTCTGGGGCTCTGTCCCACAACCAGGTTCCACGTTGGCCATAACCAGGCCCCCTCATCTGAGGTATGGATAACAAAAACACTGATTAGGTAAGTAATCAGTGCTTTCTCTCAAATGACCAGGAAAAGTGGTCAATTACATCATGTCAAACCCATTCTTTGAGAAAGAGGCATGTTTTTTAACTGAAAGAGAAGTTGGGAGTTGTAGAACTCCATAGATACAATAATATTAGGTACTATTAGCGCTTCTTGAGGGCTCACATGTTGCAGACACTTCTCCAATGCTGTTTCAGCAGCAGCCAAAGCGTGAGACCCTCTGCTAATGCCCATTTCACAGATGGCACACACTGGATTGGAAGCTTTATGAGCACAGGGAATTGTACCTATTTGTTTGCTGAACAGTGCCTGGCACATGCTAGACACTCAATAAATACTTGGTGAATTACATAGAACTGAGACTTGCCCAAAGTAACACAGCCAGTAAGCAATAAGACCAGGACTAAAGCAATTGAACCCAGGTAATATGACTTTAGGAATCATATTCTTAACCAGTATCCCATCTTGCCACTAACAGGATGCAAATTTGCTAATAGAGAAAAGGAAGTATTTACCCAGTAGTCTACCACTCAGTTTTCAGCATTAACATTTTGTTGGTAGTTCCTCTTGGACTTTTTCTCTTTGTGTTATATTATTTCCCCCACAAAGTTATGTTCAAACTTCAGAAACACGTTCTCCTTCTTAAATTTAGCATTGGAGCAAACCATATTTGTATGCCATTATAAATTCTTCAGAGGTAAAAAAAAACAACACATCATATATTTTATTGAGGTTGTTATATAATTTACTTCAAATATTCCCTATTGTTGGACATAGGTCATTTTCACTGTTTTTTCTACTACAAATGATTCTCCAGTAAATATTTTGGTTCATAAACTTCACAATATTTATGATTATTTCCTTAAGATAAGTTCTAAAACAGAAAAAGAAAAAAAAGGACTCATTGGTCAATTGGTATAAAAATTTTAAAGGCTATTGTTACTATAAACTGACAAAATTATTTTCCAAAAGGAGCATAACAATTTATGCTACCACCAGCAATGTGTAAAAGTGAGAAAGGAATATGGAAGATATTCTATATACTAAAATATTTACTAATGTCATAAACAATGAGTGATATCTCCTTACTTTAATTTGCGTTTCTTAGAGGCTGGAATAAAAGAAAACAAAACACATATGCCTACATTATGGCCCAGTAGTTTCACTCCTAAATGCATGTATATGTCCACTAATCCAATCCCAGAGAAATACTCAAGGGAAATGAGTATATGTCTACCATAGTTATTTTGTTTATAATGGCCAAACACTGGAAACAACTCAAATGTCTATCATCAGTAGAATGGATAAGTCAATGGGGAACATTCACAAAATAAAACATTACAGAGAAATTTAAGAAAGAATGAACTCCTTGCAACAACATAAATGCCTCTCGCAGACATTATGTTACATAAAAGAAGTCAAGCACAAAGAAGAAAATACTGTAAATTCCATTTATAGTGTGTTCAAAGACAGGCAAAACTAACCAATGATAATAGAAGTCAGTATAGTGATGTGGGAAGAGAGGCGAATGGGTATTGATTAGGAAAGGGCATAAAGGAGGCTTCTGGGTCCTAGAAAGTTCCTAAATCTTAATCTGGCTGATGGGCAGATAGGTGTATACAAGTGCAGAAATTCATTGAGCTTAAAATTAGTTCAATTTATTATACAAAGTTTACACTTGTATGGAAAGGTAAAAATTGTAAAAATAAAAATAAGTAATAAAGCATGAATTTTGAAGAATTACATAAGTATACAGACCCTCTCCTGAAGGTCCTTTCAGGTAAATGGTTCACTGCTCCATTTTATGAGAGTGAGAATTGGCTTTTGGATGATATCAGGTTTTGCTGTTCGGGAGTTAGATAATGAACTCACTGAACTATTTACAAATGTTTGAAGGTTATAGGAAACTGGAATGGTGCCCAAAAGACTTAAGAGTAAAGGAAGTCATTTTAGCAATTACCATCTGGCAAATCTACCACTTCAATGATTATTTAAATAACTCTTCGTGACAAAAAATGATAAGCATCAAAAGAAAAGAAGCATCATAAAAATCTTCAATCAAGGAATGGTACAACACTAGGAGTCAGAATAATTGCATTCTAATCCAGGTTCTTCAATAAATTTCTACATCAGGTGTCCCTGGTTTTCTTCTACTTTTCAGTCTCCATTAAGTGCTACCCAATCTTTCTCTCCTCCTTTAAATGTTGGTGTGCGCCACGGCATCATCTTCCTAGATAATTGTCAACACTTCCATGATTTTAAGTATCACCTAGAAGCCAATGCCTCCCAAGTTGCATCTCCAGAACTGACCTCTCATCTAATCTTCAGACTCATGTACGAGTACTTGCCTGCTTGACATCTCCATTAGGTGTCTAACAGGGATCTCAAAGTTATGATCTTAATTTTCCACATACACTCTATTCCCCCAAATGACTCCTCTCCCAGCTTATCCACCTCAGGACAAAGTACCTGCAAAGTGTTCAAAGCCCCAAACCCAGAAATCGAGAAGGACCATAAAATGTTGAAAGCCCTTTTCCACTTTGGCTTTTATTTGTAGCACTTATCACCATTTTCCATGCCATATACCAGTATTTTATTATCTGTCTCTCCAAATACAAATGAAAGCTCCAGGAGAGCAGGGGCTTTGTTTTGTTAATTGCTATATCGTCAGTGCCTAGAACGGTGCTTGGCATGTTATAAGCACCTGGAATATGTTAGTCCAAAGAATGAATGATATATTGAACACTATATATTCCTGATTGAAATCATTCCTAATAATAAAATAAAGGATCATCGTTAGCAGTGCTATCGTTTACTTCTTGCGTTGTTGGGAGGTTTAAATGAGATACATTATAGAAAATGTCTTTTTTTTTTTTTTCAATAAAATGGTAGATTGCCCTGCTGATCTCTGCAGGACAATGGCCTCATAATAACTCTGACACTGGCATTTGTAGGTGGAAATTAGAAAGTTTGTGTTTAAGTCCTGACCCTGTCCCCAATTATTAATTGGGGGACCTTAGGTTACTTATATAATCTCTCTGAATCTAGATACTCTCATCCACAAACTGAAAATAATTAAACAAATCTCACAAGGTTATAATGCAAATTACTCTAAATGATACAGTGTTTATGAGCATGTCAATCAAGTACAAGGTCCTCAAAAAAAGGCAAAAATATCAGGTGTCTGCATTTATGTAAATTATGCCATTGATCATTATGCTTTTGCGAGGGGTCAAGTATAATTTTTTAAAAATATTTACTTTCATTTAGATAATATGTATTTCTCCTCATTATAAATGCATGTTTACTGTAAAATTGTGAACTGTCCCTAGAAATATTTTTAAAATGAAAGTTACCTAGAATTCCGTTTCCCAGAGACGACAACCACTAACATTTTGCTTATATATTTTTCAAGTCTTTATAACATATATATCTGCATGTATGGAATTTTATCCCGTCTTTATGTTAATGTCATCCAAATTCTTAAAAAGCATGACTTATAAAAGCTGTATTTCTTTCTTCTGAGCTCTTATTGCTGGTCTATTGGGTCAGTTTACATGTTTACAACTACGATAATACTATTAATACATTTTTTGTAATTATTTCCATGGGTGAAATGCCCAAATGGAATTAATGGATAAAAATCAATTAAAACCATGGAAGCTTTGGATGCCTTTTGCCAAATTTTCTTCCAAAGAATTGCACTAATTTATACTAAAACCAGTAGTGTATAATTACCTATTTCCTTACATCCTTATGAAATATTGAATTGCAATGCAGTAAAAAAGCACAAATATCGTTGTGGTAAACAAACAAAAAGTCTTACTATTATTTTATTTTTATAATATTTAATACTATATTTTAATATAAAGTTTAACGATGACATCATTATTGTGTAAAAATGTGTACTATTATATTTTTGTTTTAAAATAATTCTTTGTCTTAAATATGTCACAGTTATTTATTTAATATTTTTATTTTTCAAGTACAGTTGACATTCAATATTATATTGTTTTCAAGTGTATAGCATAGTGTTTAGACATCAGTACCTAGAACGATGCCCTGTAACTTATATAACTTACGAAGTGATCCCCAATAAGTCTAGTATCCACCTGGCATCATACATAGTTATATTACAATATTGTTGACTACGCTGTACTTTACATGCCCATGACTATTTTGTAACTACCAATTTGTACTTCTTGATCCCTTCCCCTTTTCACCTGTCCCTTTAACTCTCCTCTCATCTGGCAACCATCAGTTTGTTCTCTGTCTCTATGAGTCTGTTTCTGTTTTGTTTGTTCATTTATTTTATTTTTTAGATTCCACATATAAATGAAATCATATGGTATTTGTCTTTCTCTGTCTGACTTATTTCACGTAGCATAATACCCTAGGTCCAAATGTGTACTATTATATCGTTGTTTTAAAATAAAAAATTTAAATCCCACCACCCAATAATAATAATTGTCAATTCTTGCTGAGTACAATGCCAGATGTCGCTCTATAATTAGAAAGATGTAGGGGCAGACAGGTAGTTAAATATGGGAAAAGAGATGGCAGAAGGGTGAAATAAAGTTTTATTAGAAATACAGTCAATTCTCTTTATGTGTGGAGTCTGTATTTATGAATTTATCTACATGCTGTATTGTTATCATTTCATAATACATAAAAAAATCTAATTACATCATGACATGAATCATAACATGTTAATATCTTGATTAAACTTTTAATTTAAAAAAAATAAAAATAATAATTTATTTGAAAGCCCCAAACCAATACTACTCACAATGCTTAGGTAGTCATTCACTGATATGCAGAGTGGCAAAAAATTTGAGTCAGCCGATTTGCGCGTCCCCAGCTGCGCTCAAACAAGGCCATGCTCTGTCTTCCTATTTCAGTGTCCTTTATGTAGTCTATTTAGTGCCAGGCTTTTTGCATTTTTGTGCTTCGGTTAGTGATTTCACTATTTAAAGTGGCCCCCACGTGTAGTGCTGGAATGCTGTCCAGTGTTTCTAAGTATAAGAAGGCTGTGATGTGTCTTAAGGAGAAAACGCATGTTAGATAAGCATGTTCAGGCGTGAATTATAGTGCTGTTGGCCATGAGTTCACTCTTAATGATTCAAAAGCATGCTATACTCAATAAGGTGTCTTTAAATAGGAGCACACATGAAACAAGGTTGTGTATTGATCAGTTGATGAAAATGCTGTGATCAGAGGATCACTGGAATCTAACCCTGTTGCTCCCCGAGGAGCAATGGTTTGGTGTTTGCTAATTAACTTTTTACAGTGACTTTATAGAACACAACTACCATGTGTAGCAAGAATTGACTGTGCTTTAGAAAACTTAGAAATAAGATTTTTAATGAATCATACCATAAGTGTGACCACTAATAAAAGTTTTAAATTTACTTTTACTTGAATTAACAGTGAAAGTACAAATCATGTCGAATTAAAGGATTTGCTGAGAATTATTCAATTCTCTTCCCAATAAGAAATATCAATTCTTAAGCAATTGCTATAGATTATTAAATCCAAAGGAAGGAAAATGATTTTGAACTTACTAAGAAGCTGGAGTCATTGTGTTTTTTTTTTTTTTTCATAAATTTATTTATTTATTAGTTTCAGGTGTACAAAAGTCATTGTGTTTTTAAACTATGCTTCAACTTGACCATTCATCTCTGATAGGAGGATATTGGAACACTTATGCTTCCCAACACATAAATCTTCCCTCCACCTCTCACCCTGAATTTATTAAATGATTATCGTGGCATTGTCAGAGTCTATGTCATTTGTATTTGGAACTGTGCCCATAAATTCAGCAGGTTCCCAGACTTGAGCTGTTTTAATCTGATTCATACCCATCATCAGTACTTTGACTGCAGTTTCTCCATTCCTGAACTCTAACTTTGCAATGAAGTGGTTTGGTATTATTGTCCCTATTATTCTTATTATCAGTGATTACTAGAATGAAACTATATTGTTAGCTTTAAAACAGAAGGACATGTCTTTGCAACACGCAACACCACACATACATGCATGCACAGAGAGTACCAAAAATCACATCACACATAACTAGAAAAGTCCCCACTGTCCCACTTACTAGGGTGCAAACTCTGACAGGCCTAGGTAGTAAGAGTTACCAAAGTCAGGGAAAGCCAACCACCCCAGGAATAATATCTCCAAGACTGGGGCCACACTGCATGACGTATATTGACAGTCTGAAGCTGGCCTAGAAAGAAACACTGGCATTGCTCTACTTCTTGGGTTCTAGGACTCATTTTTTTCACATTTTAACATTTCAGAAAACGAAGCATATCTTCTAAGTGATGCCGTGTCAGAGTTTAATCGGCAGTGTTTCTTATTTCTTTCTTAGGGACACATAAAAGTAATGGTGCATCTCACAGTTGGTGGCTTATTTCATGTAACAGAATAACAGTGGCATAAGATCTGGAAAGGCAGCCATGAAGGAAGCTGGGGGAACTGCCAATGATTGGCAGGGAGAGAAGAGATTTCGGTAATTGGGGCAGAAAATGGTAAAGGTGAGTGAGTATGAAAATTCACAGTCACGGACAGGGAATATTTTAGTTGAAAGGCTGTGCAAAGGTCACTTGTCCATGATCGTCATGCTCAAATATTTGACGGGCTGCCATACGGAAGGAGAGAACACAGCAGTTGTGTGCAACTCCTGAGGGGCAGAATGATGACCAACAAGTGGAGTCAATGGTGCCACTTTTGGCTCAAAAAAGTGAAAATTTAAAAATTATTGTTAGATGAACTTCCACATGAGAAAGTGAGGATTAATGTTGTTTTAAAAGGCACCCCTTCCTTAAGCTTGAGATTGGATAGAGCGACTTATCTTTCAGTTTTAATTCCTAAAACTCTAAAAATTCATGCCCATTTTAGCCTCTACTAGGAAATTATTTTATGTAAATAATCAAAAATAATAAAGGATACACGTGTAGTAGAATATTAATCATAGAGTAAGAAAATTCAATTAATATTCATTCATCAGGATATGGTTAAATAAATACAATGTGATGAGATACATACATTTTTAAATTTTTTAAATTATCATTATGAAATCCATGTATCAGCAAGGAAAATTGCATGTGATAACATATTGACTGAATAAATCATGGCAAAACATTACATCTTCAGTGATTATACATAAAAATGGGTCTGTATATGGACAAGGATGAGACAGATATAGAGAAAGGAAAACAGGAGGTGATTCCTTGAGTGGCAGAATTCTAGGTTAGTCTTTTTCTCTTTTAATTTCTATTTCTGTTATTATTGTGTTAGCTGCTTAGCAATCCCTGTTGTGGGAAAAGGAGATCCTCCTCCACTCTGAGGGATACAAACGGTGGCTTCTCCAATAGAAAAAATATGAACTGAAAGCTCTTGGTGCTCCTTCTCAAAACACTTATATAAATATATAGGATAACCTTCAGTTGTTTGTACCTAATTATTTAATAAACAGACATGCTAGGCATTTAGACTAGGGACCCCATAAAGAAATTACTAAGACAATAAGGGCAATGTGAGCCAAGAGATTTGGGAGAACCTTTCCCATAATACCTACACTCAAAGAGGTCATTATCTAGTGGCAAAAACTAGACCTTAAATGAATCAGTGAAACCCGTACAACAAATCATACAATCTAGATGAGCACAAAATATGGGAGGGGGCACTGTGGTGAGAGAAGAAGGGAATGTAAGTAATGTAGAGTGTATGGAAGACATGGAGAAAAGCTGCACAGGAAAAACAATTTCTAAGGTTGGTTGTTTCATATAAATAATAAATGCTCTTTTAAAATCAAATAAACTGGTTATATTAAAAAATGGTAACCACCTGCTCCATTCACCATCAAATCCCCAGTCCTACTCCCTACAGCCAACCTCTTTCAACTATTGTACTGACTTTTCCTGGTAATTATCTCCCTATCTCTAAATAAGATGCCATTTAAAATGCCATATCTTAGAGACATCCAAGATGGCAGAGTAGATAAACACTGTGCCTACGTCCTTCTATGAACACATTAAAATCACAACTAAATTATAGAATAATCAACCTGGAGAACTATCTGAAGTCTAGCTGAACAGAAATCCTATAACTAAAAATATAACGAAGCCAACGACGAGACTGGTAGGAGGGGTGGAGACACAGAACAGCCGCAAACCTCCCTGTGGTGGTTGAGAATCAGGAGGGATACCTTGCCTGCAAAGATTCTCCCCTGAAGGAGTGAGGGCCCCCAGCCCTCCACACCAGACTCCCCAGCTCAGAGACTGGTGCCAGGAACAGGAGCCCCCGCAACATCTGGCTGTGAAAAACAGTGGGGATTCCAACTATTCGGATGGGTCAAAAGGCTGCAGTAAACCCAGACATCCTCTTAAACAGCCAGCACACAGACTCACTGGTTTGTAGGCACCCACCTTGGGCTCCAACGGAGGGAGAGTGACTTCATGGCCTCAGAGACATACGAGGTGCAGACTGAGTATAGCTTCAAGGGGAGAACTGGAGAACAGTTGGCATTCAAATCAGTGATTTGAAAGACAACATAGCACAAAGCACCCAATTAAAACAGCAAAAACAAAAGAGCACAAAACAAAAATAAACAAACAAACAGAAAGAATCAAAAGAATGGGGATAATTTAGAGACCTCTTGGACAACATCAAGCTTAACAACATTCTCATCATAGTGGTACCAGAAGAGAGAGAGCAAGAGATGAGAACCTATTTGAAGAAGTAATGACTGAAAACTCTCCTAACGTTGTGAAGGAAATAGACATACAAGTCCAGGAAGTGCAGAGCCCAAAACAGGAAGAAGCGAAGCAGGCCCACACCTTGACACATTATAATTAAAATGACAAAAGTTGAAGACAAAGAGAGAATCCTAAAGGCAGCAAGAGAAAGGCAACTAGTGACTTATGAGGGAGTCCCCATGAGACTTCCAGCTGATTTCTCAACAGAAACTGTGCAGACCAGAAGGGATAGGCACAAAATATTCAACGTGATGAAAACCAAGGACCTACAACCAAGGACCTACAACCAAGGGTACCCTACCCAGCAAGGCTATAACTTAAAATCAAAGGAAACAGCTTTCCAGACAAGGAAAAGCTAAAGGAGTTCATCACCACCAAACCAGTGTTGCAAGGGATCTTAGAGGGACTTCATTAAGATGAAAAAAATATCAAAATTATGAGTAATAAAATGGCAATAGCTACATATTTATCAACAATTACTTTCAATGGGAATGGATTAAATGTTCCAATCAAAAGATATAGAAGGGCTGAATGGATAAGAAAACAAAACCCTTATACATGCTGCTATCAATCTGAGGCTCACTTCAGATTGAAAGACATACACACACACACACACACACACACACACACACAAGGATGAAAAAATTATTTCATTAAAATGGAAATGGAAACAAAATCTGAGGTAGCAATAGTTACGCCAGACAAAATAGACTTTAAAACGAAGGCTATAAGAAGTGACAAAGAAAGACCCAGTAATCCCACTTCTGGGTAATTATCCAAAGAAACCCAAAATGCTACTTTGAGGAGATGTGGGCATCCATATGTTCATTACAGCATTGTTTAAAACGGCCAAGAAGTGAAGGCAGCCTGGGTGTCTGTCAATGGAAGAACGGATAAAGAGGAGGTGGTACGTTATACAATGGAATATTGCTCAGCCATGGAAGGGAATGGGTCTTGCCATCTGCGGCAGCATAAATGGACCTGGAGGATATTGTGCTGAGTGGAGTATATCAGACGGAGTAGACAGATGCAATGTGATTTTGCTTATATGTGGATTCTAAGAACAAAATTAACAAACAGGAACAAACTCATAGATACAGAAAACATTTTGATGGTTGCTAGATGGGAGGGGTGTTGGGAGTGTGGATGAAAGATGAGGGAGGGATTAAGAAGTACAAATTGGTTCTTACAAAGTAGTTATGGGATGTAGGGTATACCATAAGAGATATAGTCAATAACATTGTCATAACTATGTGTGGTGTCAGATGGGTACTAGATTTGTTGACATGATAGATGGGGGTTTGGGGGACAGGGTGAAAAAAGTGAAGGGATTAAGAAGTACAAATTGGTAGTTACAAAATAGTCATGGGGATGTAAAGTACAGCATAGGGAATATAGTCAATGATATGGTAATAACTATATAGTGCCAGATGGTTACTAGACTAGTCAGGGGATCACTTATTAAATTATATAAATGTCTAACCACTATGCTGTACACCTGAAATTAATATAAAATAATATTGAGTGTCAAAAAATATGCTATATCTTAGTTTATAAATTTAAGACCTTATATATTGACTTTCTATTATAGAAGTTAAGCATTTAGTTTCCTAAAACCATCCTCAATCTCTTAATTTAATTATATATCAAATATTAGGTTAATAATAACTGGTGTTTGAATCATTATGACCATGTATATGTTATAGAACTTAGTAAGGTGTCGTAAAACTTACTGTTTTTCCTAGAGTTGTTAATTCTATTTTTTATTATCATTATTATACTTTTTTCCCAACTACCCCAACAGATCTTTCAAAATCTATCAATAATGTTTGCAAATGTTCAACCCCAAATACTTTATCCATTTCTGCCCCAGGCTTTCCCTTCTTCCACCCATCATCCTGCATCCTCTCCCTTTGTCCTCAGTCCTCTGCGAGCTGGACCCATTGATCTCCAAGCCTGCTAAACAGCTTTCATGCTGAGCCTATTCTCCACCCTCCTCTACACCAGGCATTAAATGCCCTGTGTTTTTAATCCCATGTCTTCCCCTTTGATGACTGACTCTTCATTTCATAAAACACATTCTTTAGTAGCTTCCTAAGAAAAGATGTACAGTAGGTAAAATGTTTGAGCCTTTTATGTCTATATACTACCTACCTGCAATAGATAATTTAGCTGAATATAGAATTCTAGATTGAATATAAGTATCCTTTCGAATTTTGAAAATATTGCTCTTCTGTTCTAACATCCAGTGTTGCTATGGTTAAGTTTGAAGCCATTGTGTATTCTGAATCTTCTCTCTCTGGCTCTCCCCACACTGCTTCGCCCGGTTTGTCTGTCTGTCTCTCATCTTTAAATTTTCACAGTGATGTGCCTTGGTATAGTCTTCTTGCATACAGTGTGCTGAGCAATTTGGGAACCTGTCAATGTAGAAGTTTCCATAATTCAACTAAGGATGACATCCCTACATTATTACTTGATAATATCATTCTTTCCATTCTCTTTCTTCTCTTTCTGAATCTCCTAATGAACAGATGTGGGAGTCCCTGGATTGAACTGCTACTCTTCTTATCTTTTCTTCCTTTTTGGCCATCATTTTCCCTTTTATTGGGCAACAAAGTCATGTTGCAAAAATTTTATGGGCTTTTACATTTCTTTTTTGAGGTGTGAACTAAAAACATTTCTCCCTAAAAGCTCTTTATTATTCTGATGTTCCCTTTTCCTAAGTATCCTTTTGGTATTCCCTAGATGGAATAAGTTTTCTTATTGTTCTGAAGATATTAGTTCCAGATATTTTTGTTTTTTGAAGTTTTCCTCTGCTACCAGCATTGTCTCTCTTTCACTGAGTTTCTTTTCATTGTTGGTTCCTGTTGGTTTATTTATTTCATTGGTTGCTTGGTTTTTTGGTGTGTCTTCATCCTTTTCATGTGGAAAGCCTTCCTCAAATATCCAGTTATCCTGGATTGTCCCCTTTTTTTTTTTAAGAGTAAAGCACCGCATGTTTATTTGAAGCACTGTGAGCATGGACAGAGATTCAATTGCTGGGTCTTACTTGGGGTAATAAAAGAGCATGCCATCCTTCTTGAAGTAAAGTTCCATCTGTCCCTGGAAATCTTTTCTCTGGAGTCACTTCATTTCTCCATGAAATGATCTTCCCATCTGCTGCTACAGAGATTCAGGGAAGGGATATATATTTTGGGTGCTGGCCTGTTGAGGCCATAGGGGAAGCCTGCTGAGAGTCTTCTGCCTCATAGATCACCCTGAATCCTCCACTGTTACCCAGTGCCACATTCCTTCACTTTCCCAAGTTCTCAGTGTCCCTGAGACCAGAGTATTGCTAGTTGAATTCTCCAAAGGCAAGGAAAAAACTAACTTCTGACTATGAAGGATTAGGGCAGGACCTCGGCGCCTGGTGATCACCCAGCTTTAGCCTGTGCCTCTTGAACACCCACAGCTGCTGGTGCACGTCTTGCAGAGCTGCTCAGAGGTGCCCTGGGCAAGTCATCTGCAGGCATTTAAGTGGGAACTTTCTCCACTCTGCTAAGTTGTTTGCCATGCCAGCATCTGTTTCCTATCTTCAGAAAACTTGGTCGAACCATTCCATTCATGATTGTCTCTCCTACTATTCTTTTTCTCCTGGCAGATCATTATATTTACTCAACTGCCACCATTTCAAGGGTTTGGGGTGGGGGGAAGATAAGTTCATGTGGACAATGTGCTCTGAATAACCGGAAGCCGAATGCCGATTTAAAAGAAACACTAGAGTTCGCCAGAGGAAGAGAACAGAAAGAGCAGTCCAGGCAGAGTGCTACAAGATGGTCTTCTACCAGACGTATCAAATAATCTGTCCAGGGATGAGACCTTCTGCCAGCTCCAGAAAAGACATTGAAGCAGCATAGCACTCAATTTTCAAGCCCCAGGTCTGGAAGAACACAAACTTCACCCCTGGTCTCTCACTTAGTAGCTGTCTATCTGTCGGAAAAATGTAACCTCTCTAGACTTCCATTTCCTCATCTGTCAAATATGCAGAAAAACTGGACCTACCTCATAACTTATTGAGCCATTTAAATGAGGAACTGCTTTGTGAAGAGTTTAGCACTATATCTAGCCAAACAGTAACCACCAAGTAAACATAACCTATCGTCATCATCAACACCATCATCTATCTACACAAATACACATGGATAGGGAAAATTAGAAAGGAAAGGACTGGCAACAACAATTTAGAGGAACAGAAAACTGTATGAAGAATCAACGACGGAGTTAGGAAAACCTTATATTGGATTCTGTTTCCTGACAGAAACCGAAGTTATTTGAAGGATTCAATTAGACAGAAGTATTTGTGTAAGGTGCTACTTTGGAAACTATCACATAGGTACTTATCAAGTAGTAGCTATTTTTTGTTATCCTTATTACTACATGTGATAAAAGTAGGACAAAGAAGGCACCTTGAAAGTTCAGAAATGGGAAGTTGAGATTAAACTGCAAACTGGTTTAAAAACTGGCCCAAAGGTACACTCTTCTATTCCTGTCAATCCCCTGTAAAAATGAGATGCCCCGTTATTTTCTCCTACAGGACCTTGTACTTATCTTCATCTATCTCATTCCCTGTTCAACTATCTTCCACAAGAGACTACAGCTGTCAGTGGGAAGGACCCAGTGGGTCTAATTCTCCTCTACATCCCCAGCACCTAGCACAGCATCTGGCACACCATGGATTTTATTTTATTTTATTTTTAATTTATTAGTTTCAGGTGTACAAGACAAGGTACTACTTAGACGTTCATCATTTATATCCCTCACACTGTGAACCCCCTTCCCCCCATCCACTAGCCCTCCACACAATAGATTTTTGATAATAAAAGAAAACTGCTTACATTCTCTAAATAAACATTTAAAAAAGCAAACGAGGTGACAAGAAGGACAGAAAATAGCTGGTCTAGCATTGCTTTCATTTCATGCTCAGGGCCTAACATGCCCCCAAATATTCCATATTCAGCCTTTCATTTATTTTTTTTTATAAAATTTCTTATTCATAAACTAAGCACATTGAGCAGCACTAAACTAAACAACCCAATTTGACTCCAACTCTTTTCACAAATCGCCAAGGCTGGCAAATTCACATAAGCCTACCCAGCAGTACCCATCCCGCACTTTGCAAAAGGGTTAACAGCAAAGTGTTTCAGGAAAAGCCTGCAGCGTTAACCGTCTTTCTCTTTACCTCATGCATGTACCATGGTTTTCTTATTAGCTAGACATTTTGTCACAGATTATTAAAATGAAACAATCTTGTTAAAACAAATGGAAAAAAAGATGCTCTCTGTATGTCTTGAATTGTACCCTTTGTAGACTCACCAAATTGCAGGATTCTACAATGTTTCCTGTCACCACAGGGAATGAGTGACTTTTTCTGCATAACACCCAAGGTTGAAAAGCATCCTATGATGAAACCTCATATTTTGATGATGCATTTATAGTTCTCAAAGTGCTTTCCAGTTGTTATAGCACTTGGTTCTACCTTATAATCCACTGAGAATAATTCCATTCCTGCAATGGTAAAACAAGGGCTTGTCATTGGGTGACTCAAGTCAAGGTCACAGAAGGGGTTGAGAGCACATGGCATGGCAGAAAGCAGCTGTGTGAGCAGCAGTCTGGAAGGGGACCCAGTTCTCTTCTTGGCCCTGAGTCTAATAAGCTATGCAACCGGGGGCAAGTCACCTCAGCATTCTGGGTCTCGACTTCCTTACTTGAAAGACAAGGTTACACTGAGAACGCTCCTGCTTCTACTACTCTGAAATTATGAAATCTAACCTGGATGTTCTGAATTCTTTCCACAGTTCAGCACAAGGTAGGTTATTCCCTGGGATTAAACCTCTTCTATCACTAAAGAACCCAATGCATCTTTGTTTCTCAATTTCCATTGGCCTACAACAAACTATCTACAAATGAGTTGAGTACCAGCTATTTGTCAGGTACTGCACTGTGCAGTAATGATACCAGGGTGAAGAGACCTGCTTCTGTCCCTCCAGGAACTTACCGCCTAGAGGAGGTACATAAACAGCTACAAAGCTATAGCATGGCTGCAGTGATGGAAAGATGATATACAAGGGGCCGAGGGAGTATTTATCAAAAAAGCAAACTCAGGTCTGCCTTCCTTAAGAAGTTGGGTTGACTCCTGTTAATGTGCAGGAACAAGACCGCGGCTTAGGTAAGAGCAGGTACTCAGTGAAGAAGGCATGACGCATACAGAGAACAACCAGTCCTTCCGGAACTGGGGCACAGCTGGAAGGAGAGAAACAGCAAGAGATAAGGCTGCAGAAGTGGAGATCCTGCCATGAATGACCCCCCTTGTTGACATGGAATGTTGCCGTTTAATCTTGTTATATTTATTTATGTTCTGCCTGGCTCCCAAAAGGATTTGAGGTGGTCTGTTTAAATGAGAACAACAACGAAACAATTCAGACTTTCTTAAATAATAAAGAAATGTATTTGGCTCCGGTAAAGAGAAGCCTAGAGACCGGTTAGATGTGAGGATTTGTTGACCCAGAGACTCCAACTCAGTTTCTCTGCAGTTTTGCAATCATCCAATCCTCCATGTATTTACTTCCCTCTAACGTCCAGTGGTTTCCTATTTGGAGATGGGAAGCGTCTGACTCAGAGCCCCAAGAAACACCCCCTCTTATCTCTCTGTCCTGACCTGAGTCATATGTCCATTCAGCCCTTGAGTCCAGGGACCTGCCAGGTGTTGACAGTCTCAGGACTGGATTCCTGAACCGCTGTGCCAGCACTGAAGGGATTATCAAAGGAGATGGCTCACATCCACGTCTGGACCTGAGGATGGAGCGAGCCTCCCTGAACAACAGGCTGTGATGGCAGGCGGTGCATAAGTAAATTAACACTGGGATAATTTACTAAGTGTGAAGAGAAAAAATGGATATGGGATATATAAACAGCAATGTCCACTGAACTTAGAATGCATTAAAAATGATACAGGTACTGTGATGCAATATGATAGTATTATAATATTATCTTATAGTACATGTAATCATATGTAGTATATAACAATACACATTATTAAAAAAGTCAAGGGATAATAAAGGTAAAATGGTACGAGGAGAACAATGGGAAAGTTACTAGATAGACTCCAAACAATAAAAATCCCAAACAAATATTAAAGATGAAATGGTGATTTAGTTTTGAGCTTCCTAGCAACCAAAGCAAAGAAGGAAGATGAATAATTAAGAGTCACAATGTACTTTGGAAGAGCAAAGCTATTTCCAGCCCAGAGTCCTCAGAGAAAATAGTTTTCCCCATGGATCATCATAAAATGATCATTAAATTATATAATGGAACCGTCCATAGCATCCCTACAGTATATGTAACAGCAAGTTTTAAAACATCTGTCAATACCAACACACAGTTAATTTAGGCTGCTCTGAGATATTTACTCCAAACCAAGGCAACTCTCCAATGCCTTGAATAATCCAAGGATAAAATCTAGACTGATCAGAGCCACCTTTCTCAAACTGGCATAAAATGAGGACGCCAGGAAATACAGCCGGAGATAAAAATGGTACATCTTCCTAGAGATAGGTAAGAAATCATTTTGGCTTGGCTTTTTCCTTGCTGGTAAAGTATTTAAAACATGAATTATGTATTTAAATCAACATGAATATACACAGAATAGAATATAAAATGCATATGAGCTTTGAAAGAGAGAGCATGAAACCTCAATGAAAGGAATGTCCTACTTGTGTGGACAGCCCGAAGTGTACATGCCCAAACCCCAGAGAGACAATACCACATTCTCTACCCCAAGGGTTTGTTCAAGGGAGGAATTTGCAAACACCATCCCTGCAGTTCCTCCTCTGGCCAACTTGCAGTCACCTCTTACAGCTCTTTGTAGTTCTCCAATCATGTCATACCTCACATTTCATGGCAGTTACTTGTTCCATATCTGTCCTCCCTGATAGAGAATAAGGACCTAGCTACCTTGATACTTTAACTCCTGGCACAGTGTCTGGGCCAATGGATTAATATGTCAATGAACTAAAGTTGTCTGGTTGTTGTAGGTAGAATTGTCACTCCCATAAATTCATACGTTGAAGTCCTAACCCCAGTAGCTCAGAATGTGAACTTATTTGGAGATAGTCTTTACAAAGTTAATCAAGACAAAGTTAAGTCAGAATGGCGGGCCCTAATCCAATATGACTGGTGTCCTTATAAAAAGCAGAAATTTGGACATAGCTATATTCATAGAGAGAAGATGAGCTGAAGACAAAGTCAAGGAGAGAGGCCTAGAACTGATACTCACTCACAGTCCTCAGAAGGAATCAACGATGCTGACACCTTGATCTTGGACTTCTGGCCTCCAGAACTGGGAGACAATAAACTTTGTGGTTCAACCTGCTCCATTGATAGTACTTTGTTACAGCTCTAGCAGACAACGGTCTTCAGACTCTTCCGGTGACTGCTCCCCTCCGTGAATATGTTTCTTCCACAAGGGAATTTGATGAAATCAAGTGTTTTGCAAGGACAGTGAGGATAAACTGGGCTTATTCTGCAGCCAAGCCTGTGTCGTGAGAACCAGGTGTGCTCCAGGAACCAGGGCTCGCTTCTCCCCACCTCTGCTTCCAGGCCTCATGTCTGACAGACTCAACCAGACCACCTTATTCATATATGAGTGCTGATGCAAACTAGCTGTGTGATTTGGTGGCTTTGATTATCCTCCCTCTGGGCGTTCATCTTAAGGAAGAAATGATATAATAACCTAAGTGAAAAAAACCAAAGGAATGCATAGAGAAACTCTTCATAATGGTGCATGCTATGTAATAAAACTCCAAAAATGTGAGCCTTCTTCCTTGCTGTCTTTTTCTCCTTATAATGGAACATGTATTACTCCATAGAAGGAGGAAGTAGGCTTCCAAATGGTTTACAACTGTAAGGTATCTTTTCCCTTAAATATTATTATCTGGCAGCTTTTTGCATTATGCAGAAAATCAAGGACATGTTTAAGTAACAATATGACAAATGACTGCCATTTTGTTTTAGAAAGAATTAATTATTGTGAACTAAATATCCAAATCAGTATCTTAACATTTTTCATTAGAAAACAATCCCGGTCCACCGAGTTCACTTACGAACTTTGGCTGAGGTTTACACTTAGAACAAATGTTTTTAATTTCATTATACACTACCAAATTATTGTGTGTGTAAACTCAACCAGCATATCTTGCAAATGTGCTTTTTCTCTGGTGCCCCACTCTATGTGATTTTTCATTGTTTAGTTTTTTGTCTTTGTTGCTTCTCAGTAGCTGAGTGCTCCTTAATCCAAGCAGAGAAGACCAAAAAAAAAAAAAAGAAAAAAAGAAAAAAAAAAGAGAGAGAGAGAGAGAGAGAGAGAGAGCGAGTGAGAGAGAGAGAGAGAGACAGAAAAGAAAACATTCTCACTCATGGATATGAGGTCATTTGATCCCAGTAATCTTGGTCTTTCCAAAGATTAAAGCCAAATTTAAACCAGAGTACTTTTCTAGAACTAGCAATAGAGAGATTATTTTGATTCAAGTTCATTTGCCATGAAAGAATAGAGGGGAAAAAATCCAGGAGTATTATTTACTCCAAGCCCTAAACACTTTTTAAAGAATTTCAAAACTACAATTTAACATTCTGTTTTACTTAATATGACCCACTATTAACAATTATTAAATAGGGACAAACATGCTGTAAAAATTAAAGAACTCAACTGATATATACTTAACATCATCTATGCAGAATTCAGGAAGCTGTCACACTTTTGGAATTCAGGTGTAAATCATAAAGTGTTCAAAAAATTTAAAATAAGAGAAGGCAATGCAGGGTTTCTCCAGGCAAGGGGGATCAGGGCAGGGAGAAGTGCTAGTTCACATCCTTACAACAAAAGAGGAAGCAGGAAGACCACAAAAATTGGTCACAAGTCTATAAAACCCCAGCATTCATTGTTTTTGTAGAGGCACAAAGCATTAAATACACTGTAAGCCCCAGGGCATGACTATCATACAACCCAATAAAAGGTAGGGCAGCTGCATGGTTTCCTTAAGGGGCAGGAGTCAGAAACCATACACTTTGAAGGGCCCCTGATTAGCCAGTCACTTGGGAATAGTCATTTAATCTCTCAAAGCCATTTTTTTATCTCCAAAATGAAAAGACCTCTGTCACTACCTATTGTACAGGGTCATGGGGGGGATCAAAAGTAAAAGAGCCCTATAGAGCCACTGACTTGATTTCGTACTTCGACGAGACCTTTCTCTTCTCTTGGCTTCCAGGAGCCTACGCTGGCCTGTTTCCCTCTAATGTTTCCGCCATTCCTGCTCAGGCTCCTATGCTGGTCCCCCTTTCTGATCTCTAAATTTTGGAGTACCCTAGAATTCAGTCTTCATCCTTTTACTCTTCTCTGTCTACAGTCTCTCCCTAGGTAAGCTCAAAGCTTTAAGTATGATTCATTTTACTGATCATTCCCACTACCCTTGTCTTAGCCACCATCTTTGCTCATCTGAATATCCACAATCAACTCTCAACTAGTTGCCCTGCTTACCTATTGGCCTATGCAATCTATTTGTTTACATTTATCATTAACTTGTAATGACTTAATAAATTTAATGACATATAAATAATGCATATATAAAAGATAGCATTTTTAATTGACAAATCCACCAAACAATAAAAATATACACGTGTAGGTAAAAAATCAAAACTCGACAAAGGCCTAGAATGATACACACAAAATCTATGATACATTTATCTTAGAAAGAAAATAGGATGGGAATGAAGGACAAAATGTACTTTACTTTTACACTTAGTATTTCCACCGTTTATTAAGAAACATGAGAATTTGAAGTGAACATGTCAGTATGTTAAAATGTCAATTACTGCTTTGACATTTGGATTTGTTCTCTGTGAATTTCTTCTAATTTTCTCAAAATAAAAAGAAAATAAACATAGAGAAGGGAGGATAAAGAACAATAAAATAAATAAAAGGGAAATAAAAAGGGGAAATATGCCTGAGCTGAAGAATGCATTAAAAATTTAAATATATTCTATGCATAAACAGCTGGTAAAATATTTCAATTTCATGAAAAAGAAATAAAAAGAGCCTTGCTTTATTCCTGATTTTAATTGAAATGTTTCTATGTGCCTCCACACTGTACACAATCTTGGAAATGTAAATCATATCATAACAACCTGTTTAAAGTCCTCCAATGTCTTCCCAACACATTTACAATGAAATTCAAATTCCTTACCATTAAAAAGTCCTACCTGATCTGGACTCTAACCAAATCTCTAACCTCCCCTGCTGGCACTCTCATCACCTAGGGCCCAGCCGTGCTGCCCTCTGTCTGTCTGTCAATCACAAGTTCTTTCCCACATGAAGCCCTTTGCCTTGGTTCCTCCTCTGCCTGGATAGTTTTTCTTTCTTTTTTTTTCCTTCCCCAAACTGAACTTGGCTAGAATCTTCTTGTCACACAAGCCTTTTCAAATATGGCTGCCTCAAAGAGATTCCTCTACACTAACTGATCTGAAGGAACACCCCCCCACCCCGCCAACCACTCTCCACCGTATTTCACCCCATTATAATCCTCTCCACAGCACTGACTACAATCTGACCTTTAACTGTATGCTTTTGTATTGGTTTTTCTTCATCGCATCTCCTCAGCTTTCATCCTCCTCCCAGAATACAAACTCTATGATTGTGGAGGCCATGTTACATCCCCAGAACCAAGAACTGTGCCTGGTACATAGAGAGTATATTAGTTTTATTATTGCTGCATAGTAAATTACCACCATTCTACTGATTTACAATACTCATTCATCTGCTCACTATCCTGGAAGTCAGAAATCTAGGCACATGGTGGCTAGGTTCTACAAGTTGGCCAGGGCATTAGAAGCTGAAATCAAAGTATTGTACAGGCTGAGTTCTTGTCTCAAGCTTCTGGAGAAGAATCTACTTCCAAACTCCTTCAGATTGTTGGCAAAATCTAGCTCCACGAGGCTATAAGATTGAGGTCTCTACTTCCCAGCTGTCAGCCAGAGGACATTCTTAGCAACTAAAGGCCACCCACAGTCCTTACCACATGGTCCCCTCCGTCTTCAGGCCAGCAGTGGCATGTCAAATGTTTCTTGGGCTTTGACTATCTGACTTCCTCTTTTATAACCAGCTGGAAAACTCTGTTTTCAAAGGAGTTATGTGATTCAATCAGGTCTATCTGAATAATCTCCACATCTTAATATTAACTTGCCAAGTAGCATAACAGAATCACATAAGCTAAATCCATCATTTTCACAGTTCTGAGGATTATATAAAACGTGTTTACCACGGGGTAGGGAATCTTGGGGCCCGCTGTAGAACTCTGCCTACCACAGAAGGTATTCTACCAACATTTGTTGAATAAGAAAAAATAGTGCTCATCTAAAAATCATAAATAACCTCACAAATGTTAGCATGAAAGTCATTGTTACTCATACAGGTCTCTATGACATCACAAAAAAGTTAAAGTGGGTATGACATGTCATAGTCCATCAAAACAAGGCTATTTTTTTCTTTATGTTTTCAGGCTCAGAAAGATAAACTCTAGTTAGCTGACCAAAGCAGTTTAAAAAAATAAAAATAAAAACAATAAGCAAAAGCCATAGGCTAATCGGTGTTCATTTGACTGCTATTTACTAGCTCTGACTTTGGATAATTTATTTAACACATCCAGTTCAGGTTTCTTCTTTCTAAGATGGGCAGTGGTTTCACAGGTGGTTGTGAGGTTTAAATTATTAGATGCATGTGCATTACCTAATGGTTATCCAGAGCTTAGCATTTGCTTGATAATTATCTCCCAGTCTGAAGAAGTCAGCTATTTGTTTAGAGTGCAAATTCATAGACTCTTTCATCCAGGCAAGGTTTTCCAGTGGAGCTGCTGGGTAAGAGAGAAGAGTTAGGGGAATATTCTAATGTCAGAAAATTAGCCAAAAAGAGAAGGAGCCAGGATGATGAGGTAGATGAACACTGTGTGTGCTTCTTTCTGTGAACACATTAACATTGTAACTAAATTATAGAATAATCAACCTGGAGAACCATCTGAAGTCTGGCTGAACAGAAGTTTTATAACTAAGGATATAAAGAAAGAGCCACATAGAACTGGTAGGAGGAATGGAGATACTGAACAGACTGCCCCAAACCTCCCCTTAACCCAGAATTCCTCTTAAAGGGCCCAGCACAGACTCTCTCACTCCCAGACACTCATCCTGGGCTCCAGCAGAAGGACAGTAACTCTGGGTGGGGCGCGAAGGGGGATGAGGCGGCATCAGAGGCATACGGAGGCAGACTGAGGTGTGAGACTTCTCTAGGCAAGTAATGGAGGACAGTTGCCATTTTCCCTGTGTGGGGTCCTTCTCCCATGCAGCAGGGAACCATTTTTCCTGTGTTGATCCCTCCCATACCACGGCCAAATCTGAATCTGATTGGCCTGTTGAGGACCGCTGGGACCCTGCCCCACCCAATTCCCCCAAAACCAAAGGCACTTTCTCCCGAGCTGCCAGCCCTGCCCACATTGCACACTTTCTTGGAAAATTGTCAGATGTCAGAGTCCATGGGCCCCAGGTGGATGGCAAATGCGCTCTGAGACTTTTCCTGAGTCACACTAGGCTCAGTAGTGGTACCGAACCAGAGTCTACATTAACCTGGTGACCACAACTCTTACCACTCTACTGACTCCCTGAAACCCTGCCTCATCCAACTCATGAACCACACAAGGTTTTATTAGTGGGTGAACCTTAAGGGAGTCGGCAAGTGACAGCAGGCTTCGGGTGTCTTGGCCTTTTGCACAGCTACCCCAGGCATGGTACTTGTGGCAACCATTCTCAGTTCATAGTGTGGCCTTTCCCACATGCGTCCAGGTTTAGCATAGGCAACAAACAACTGTGGATTGTTTTGTAGCTTCTCCCAGGTGCCTCTGGCTAGTCACAGGCAGTGGCTGACCTGGGTCTGCACCAGAGACCCTCCCAAGATTCCCCAGAACCAACATACTTGGAGGTTGGCTTCAGACCACAGTAGAGTACCACCTTATTGGCCCCACAAGTGGCACACACAAAGGGTGGTCTCAACAGGCACCAGAGTCCACTGGGACAAATTTCACTTAGTGGGTTAAGCCTCCTGCACAGCAGTCCATAAGCTGTGGATGTGGCCAAACCCCACAGCCAGTCACCTTGCGGTTAATCCCACCCACTGACATGCCAATAGCAATCAAGACTCAACAATAACAGGAGGACACACACAACCCATACAAGGGACATTCCTGGTGCACCCAGCTCAAGTGACCAGGGAGACTGTGCCAGGGACTCATAGGGCACCTACTGCATAAGGCGACCTGGCCAAGACTGGGAGACGTAGAAGGTCTACCTCATATACAGAGATAGATCTATCTAATACAAAATAAGGAAATAAAAAAAAATACATCCCAAATGAAAGAACAAGAGAAAACTCCAGAAAAAGAACAAAATGAAATGAAGGCAAGCAACTACCAGAGACAGATTTCAAAACTATGGTTGTAAGGATGCTCAAGGAACTTAGTGAGAACTTCAACAAAGAGATAGCAAACATAAAAAAAGGACATAGAAACCATAAAAAAAGAAACAGTCGGAAGTGAAGAATACAATAACAAATGAAGAATGCACTAGAATGAATCACTAGCAGACTAGACAAAGCAGAGAATCAAATCAGTGATTTGGAAGACAAGGTAGCACAAAACACGCAATGGGAATAGCAAAAAGAAAAAAAAATCTGAAAAATGAAGAGAGCTTAAGAGACCTGTGGGACAACACCTAGCATAACAACATTTGCATCATAGGGGTACCAGAAGGAGGAGAGAGAAAGGAAAGGATTGAGAAACTATTTGAAGAAATAATGACTGAAAACTTTCCTACCCTGGCAAAGGAAATGGACACACAAATCTAGGAAGGGCAGAGAGTATCAAGAAGGATGAACCCAAATAGGCCCACACCTAGACACATTATAATTAAAATGGCAAAGGTTAAAGACAACAAGAGACTCCTAAAAGCAGCAAGAAGAAGGCAACTAGTGACTTATAAGGGAGCTCCCATAAGACTGTCAGTTGATTTCTCAACAGAAACTTTGCAGGCCAGAAGGGATTGGCAGAGAATATTCAAGATGATGAATATCAAGGACCTACAACCAAGGGTACTCTACTCGGCAAGGCTATCATTTAAAAATCTAAGGACATATAAAGAGCTTCCTAGACAAAAAAAAAAAAAGCTGAAGGAGTTCATCACCGTCAAACCAGTATTACAAAGAATGTTAGAGGGACTTATATAAGACAATAAACAAATAAATAAACAAAATTATGAATAATAAAACAGCAATAGCTACATATTTATCAACAATTACTTTCAATGTAAAAGGATTAAACACTCCAATCAAAAGACATAGGACGGCTGAATGGATAAGAAAACAAAACCCTTACATATGCTGCCTACAAAAGACTCACTTCAGATTGAAAGACACACACAGATGGAAAGTAATATGATGGAAAAAGTTATTTCATGCACATGGAGACAAAACAAACAAACAAACAAGTAAAAAAAACTGGTGTAGCAATACTTGTACCAGACAAAATACACTGTAAAACAAAGGCTATAACAAGAGACAAAGAAAGACCCAGTAATCCCACTTCTGGGTATTTATCTGAAGAAACCCAAAACTCTACTTCAAGGTGACATGTGTATCCAAATGTTCATTGCAGCTTTCTTTGCAATGGTCAAGATGTGGAGGCAGCCTGGGTGTCTGTTAATAGAAGAATGGATAAAGAATAGGTAGCACATGTATACAATGGAATATTACTTGGCCATGGAAGGGAATGGGTTCTTCCATTTGTGGCAGCATGGATGGACCTGGAAGGTACTGATCTGAAAGGAGTGGCAGACAGAGAAAGACAGATGCAATGTAATTTCACTTATGTGGAATCTAAAGAACAAAATAAACAAACAAACAAAAACAAAACAGGAACAAACTCATAGATACAGAAAATATTTTGATGGTTTCCAGGTGGGATGGGGTGTTGGTGAAAGAAGAGGAAGGGATTAAGAAGTATAGATTTGTTGTTTAAAAGTAGTTATGGGGGTGTTAAAAGTAGTTATAAGGAATAGTCAATAATATTGTAATAATCATGTATGGTGTCAGATGGGTACTAGATTTATTGGGGTGATAGATGGGAGGGCGTTAGGGGTCAGGGTGAAGGGATTAAAAATTACAAATTGGTAGTTACAAAATAGTCATGGGGAGGTAAAGCATATGGAATATAGTCGATAATATAGTAATAACTGTGTATAGTGCCAGGTGGGTACTAGACTAGTCAGGGGGATCACTTTTTAAATTATATAAATGTCTAACCATTTTGCTGTATACCTGGAATTAATAATTTCAACTGTAATTGAAAATTTTAAAAGGAGAAAAGGTGAAGGTGAATAAGAGGTCCAAATTCCCAAGTATAAATCAAGTAAGTCATGGAGATGTAATATACAACACAGGGAATATAGTCAATAACATTGTGACAGTATAGTCCAGTGACAGATGGCTGCTGGACTTATCACTGTGATCACTTTTTTTTAAGATTTTTTTTTTAATTGGGGAAGGGGAACAGGACTATATTGGGGAACAGTGTGTACTTCCGGTGCTTTTCCAAATCAAGTCGTTGTCCTTTCAATCTTAGTTGTGGAGGGCACAGTTCAGTTCCAGGTCCAGTTGTGCTTGTTAGTTGCAGGGGGCGCAGCCCACCATCCCGGGAGTCAAGGAGTTGAACCGGCAACCTTGTGGTTGAGAGCCTGCGCTCCAACCAACTGAGCCACCTGGCCACCCTGCAGCTGAGCGGCTGCTCATTGACTTCATTCTAGTTGTGGAGGGCACAGCTCGCTGGCCCACATGGGAATCCAACCAGCAGCCCTGTTGCCCAGAGCTCGCACTCTAACCAACTGAGCCACCCATCCGCCCACTTTTTTTTTTTAAATTAAAGTTTATTGGGTTGATAATTGTTAGTAAAGTTACGTAGATTTCAGGTGTACAATTCTGTAATACATTATCTACATCTCACAATGTGTGTTCACCACCCAGAGTCATATCTCTTTCCATCACCATATATTAAACCGTTTACCCTCTTCTAGACCCTCCCCGCCCCTCTTACCCTCTGGTAACCCTTAAACTATTGTCTATGTCTATGAATTTTTGTTCCTTCATTTGTTTGTCTTGTTCTTTTGCTGTTTTCAGTTTTATATACCATATATCAGTGAAATCATGAGGTTTTCTACTTTTTTCTTTCTGACTTATTTTGCTTAGCATTATAATCTCAAGATCCATCCATGTTGTCGCAAATGGTAGTATTTCATCTTTTCTTACCCCCAAATAGTATTCCATAGTGTATATATGCCACAATTTCTTTATCCATTCATCTATGGAAGGACATTTTGGTTGTTTCCATGTCTTGGCCACCATAAATAAAGCTACAATGAAAAAAAATTCCTTTTGCAGTTGCGACACAAAGAACAAAATACCTAGGAATAAACTTAACCAAGGATGTGAAGGACCTATATGCTGGAAATTATAAGACATTTTAAAAAGAAATTGAAGAAGACACAAAGAAATGGAAAGACATTCCGTGCTCATGGATTGCAAGAATCAATATAGTTAAAATGGCTGTATTACCCAAAGCAATATACAGATTTAATGCAATCCCCATCAAAACCCCAATGACATTTTTTAGATGTGATCACTTCTTTAGGTATTAAATGTTGAATAACTCTGGTGTACCCCTGAAACTAATATAATATTGTATGTTAGCCATATTTTAAGGGAAATATATGTATATATATATATATATAAAACTAACATTCTTTTCCCTTAGGAAGTTGTCATATTGAACTCTTTCATAGCAAATTCAGTGCAGACAGTTTCCCTTCTAGTGTTGGGGAGGAAAAATCCTATTTCTTTAGCTGGGTATCATGGGGGGTAATTTACTAAAGTTTAGAGGACATATAAGTATTTTATTAAAAAATACTTATGTTTAGATTCTGCTATCTCAGTGCAGCAAAGGACTCCCGACATGAGAGACAATACAGTGCAGTGGAGGTCAATTCCAGCCCTGCCACTTAATAGCTCTGTGATGTTAGACAAGTTTACAAAATCTCTCTGTACCTCAGAGTTCTCATCTGCAAAATGGAAATAATTCACTACAGTGCTAATGTGAAGACTAAATCATCTGGTGTGTGCAAAATGCTTAGAACAGCGCCTAGTATGGAATAAATGCTACAACATATTTGTGCTATGATAAAATGAGGGTCTGCAGGAATGTGTGGATCCTGGCTGAGGGTACAGCAGATCCTCATCTCCAGCTCATGTGGCATGTTCCCACTTGATGGATGGCAGAAAACCATGTCTATTCTAGTTAAGTCACTCTTGTTTTCCCTCCCCACCCCTTTTGATGAACTGCAGCCACACAACTAGCATGCATTTGATGTGCAAGAGATTTATTGGGGGAAACACTTAAAGGATAAAGAAAACGGAGCAGGAGTGTGCAGGAGAATCCTTAGTCCCTGAAGCAGGTCAGACATCTGTGAAAGGAGAGAGGGCAGGAAGGAGGATTGGCTGGGAAGAGCTGCAGACCACAGTGCAGTTCTCAGAAAGTGTCAGCCAGGCCAGTGGGGAGTCCACAAGCAAACACTGCCTGTTAGAGGAATCCCATATCAGGCAGAAAAAAGCTGGCTCTAGTGCCTCGGCTGTGCTCAGATGTTGGCTACGAAGAGCCCAGGGGAAGCACAGCCTTGGCACATTCAGACATGAAAAGTCCAACAGCTCCCATCAGATGAGCTCCCCACAGTAGGTTTCGTGAAGGAAGATGGGGTTGGCACGCCTCCATGGCTTCCATGGCCCTGTGATTGCATTAATGCAGGTAAAGTGCATATATGCAATGTCTGCTGGACACTTTGTTAGGCTATCATTTAGCCCACTTTAGGCTATCATTTAAAAAGCATTGCTGGGAGGTGGACACTGCACTGGGCAGCTGGCAGGTATTACTGCACACCTTATTATTCTCTGGGGAGCAGCCAGGAAGAGGCAGCTAAAGCTACTGGTGGCCCTCTGGTGGGACCCCTCCATAGGGAAATTCAGTGCCTTCCTGGTTGAATATACTGAACCCTTCCTGCATTAGGCATTTGCGCCAGTGGTGAGCAACTTCCTTTTGTGTGAAGGCCAATTCAGGAATAATTTGTATGTATGTATACATGTATGTATGCACATATGCATGTATGTACGTATATGCATGTATGCATACATGTGAGTATGTGTATGTGTGCATGCATGTGGGAGTATGTATTTAGAGGTCTTATTTATTTCATTCGAAACAAAAAAGGCTTACCGAATTCCACAGGAAATATACCTATTCTCGGAACTTGAATTACCTACTTTATTGAATAGAGGAGTGTCATTAGGAAAGTCGCCATGGCTTTTTAGCCACCAAAATTATAATATCCAAACTTCTTTAAAAAACATCAATAATAAGGGCAAGATTCTCAGTGTTGCCTACTGGAAGGAGATCACAAATGAGATCCTAAGGCTGGGCAGCCCAGCAGGCCGGCGGTCTGGGTGCTGACCACAGCCCCGCTGTGCCCAGACCTGCAAGGGCACAAAAGGCACAAAGCACAAAGACTCAGAGCCAAGGCTGGGAGGACACAGACTACAGGGTGAAGCAGACAAAGACAAAAGAGCTGTAAGGGGTGTTTAGAGGTACTTTGGGAATTCAGAGGAGTCACAAATAATGATTATGGGAACAGCGGTGATTAGCTGAGACCTCCAGACAGCCAGCTCTGCCCTGACAGGCTGTTGCACACACCCGACAGTCAGCGTTTTTCTCACCTGACTCCAAGCCTTAAGCTTCTAGCTTAACCTTGGCTCTCCTAGAGCAGCCAGGGTCAGTGCGATCCTTGCCACCCCCGGTTCCTGAGGGATGTTATCATTCATTCATTCATTCATTCATTCATCTATCAATACTTAATCAAGGATGTATCAAGCACAGAATGCATTTAGATTATTGTTCGTGCTAACATTAGGTTCCTTACACAATAAGTGTTTATTTTGTAATATTAATTTGTAATATTGGCAACTCAAATTACTTTGGGAATGAATGGAAGGATCAAGAAGGTAAATGACAGTGATTACATGTCACCTTCTTTCTCAGCTATGTTTTACAGAAATGGCATTGTAAAGTTGAAAGAGTGTAGGAATGGTGTCATAATCTCAGAGTTGACCATGTGTGACCTGCACATCTTGCCAAACCTCATAGTCGGAAACGTAAAGGTAACGCATTTTGCAATGTATGTGTTAAATTACATATGCAAAGGGCAAAGACTGGCTATTGGAGCAAAGTAAAATCAAATGTAGAAAACAAACTTATACATGTACAAATAGGAAATTTAGATTTAAAAAATAAGTTGGAGGTAGAAAAAGCCCTCTTAACCAAGTAAAAAACATCCAGAGATCATAAAGAAAAAGAATAACAGATTTGAAAATATAAAAATTAACCTCTATATGGTAACATATAATATAAACAAAATTGTTAAAAAGCATATAACAGAGGAGGAAAAATACAGTTGCAATGTGTATAATAAAGATTAATAGCCATAGTATTTAGTGAATCCCTGCAAATTAATAAGAAAAATACAACGCCACAGAAAAATGGCCATATACAGAGAGTGCCAAAAAAAATGTATACACATTTTAAGGAAAGAAAAAACTGTATTAAAATTACATGGATGGTAACCACTTTGAGCACCTCTTGTAAACGCAGAAGTCAAATGTGACTTGTATTCATCTTTTGTTATTGGTATATATTGGGTATTACAATTTTACTACAGTTTTTTCCTTTTTTAAAATGTGTATACAGTTTTTTGGCATTCTGTATATATGAGCAGTTCACAGAAGAATTACAAGTAGCCAATAAAGACCTGAAAACATTCTCAACCTAGCTACTTCTTGAAGAACACAAATTTAAAAAATAAGGTGATACCATTGTTTTCACCCACCATACTGCCAAAATATATATATATATATTGATAAAATCCCTTATAGGCAAATACAAGTATGTGGGCAAATGGGTACTTTCATACGCTGCTCCATCTGAGAGACTACTGTCAAGGTACCTGCGTGTAGTAGGCTTCAATACTACGAGTCTTGGTTCCAAATATGGGGGAAAACCAGCTTGAAGCTTAAGGAAAACAAGGACACAATTACTATTATTACAAAGAGATCAGGATATTTCCTGAATTTCATGTAGTTTAACTGCAGAAACACTGGGAACCAGGGACTCAGACTACGTTTAGACTCATCCCTTCTGTTGTTCTTCTCTGCATATTGGCTTCACATTTCTCTTTCTTGGTGCTGATTGGCTTTTTCCATTTTGTGGAAAGCATGGCAACCAGCAAATTCTGAGTTTTATGTTTTACAGCTCCAACCAACAGAAAATGACTAATTCAAGTTTCAAGTTCTCCAGGTCCAAAAATCCTGAGGAAGGGACTCATTGGTACTGATTAGAACAAATGACCATGCCTGGAAATAATCGATGACCAGACTTATGAGATTCCGTGAGTCTGGGCTCACTCCTCACTCAATCCACTTCTTCAGAAAATGAGTACAACTCTCGGTAACTCTCACCAGAAGGATAGGAGAAGGCACAATTCAGGGAAGAAGGGAACACTATTTCCAGAAGTAAAATATGTTAGCCAGATATAAAAGTGGTCAAAATAGGCAGGCATAAAATATCTTTTGTAATGAATTAGGTAACTAAGAGATAACTTGGTGTAGCCACTTAGAAGAGGTATTTAGCAATATCTATCAAGACTAATTGTATATAACTTATGTCCACAAATTCCACTTCTAGCCATTTACCCTAAAAAATTAGCATATGTTCACAAAAATAGACTGATTAAATTTTTAACTTATTCAACAAATATTTGGTGTATATTGTGTGCTTATACTGTTCTAAGAGCTGGAATAATAGAAGTAAAAGAGAGTAAAGTTTCCTCATTTATATTTGGGTAGGGAACACAGATGATAAGCAAGTGATTGGCACATTGCAATTGTTTATTATTAAGCATTCTGTCCAATTTCAATTTCTAGGCTTCACAATCTCACAATATAAATATACTTTCTGTTTATGCCCAAGGAGTTTTCGTTATCTTCAAAGCACCATTTATGATACCACATACACTTGCAACTGGAAATGGTATTAGGTCATGTCTAATTTTTATAGAATTATACACATTACAAAGAGCTTTCACATCAACTATCTCATTTCTCTCATGCACCAACACTGTGACTTAGATAAAGGCAGGCATTATTATTATTTGAATCACCACTGAATTTCCAGAGCCAAACAAGATGCGAGGTATAAAGCAGGCACCAAGTAGGAGTTTGTTGGAAGAATCAAAATCAAGAGGCATGGCTAAGGACATAAAGCCATTTGAATAGCACCGCGAATCATCTAACCAAAGACTGCTAGTTCTAGTTCTTGGGCTTTTCCCGTTACTCCATGTTTCATTTTTCTGGAATCATCTAATCATAATATTTTAGGTACCTCCATTTTATTTAGTAAAATAAACAGTGGCTGACATTTCTTCTAAATTTGAGGACCTTGGAGTTTTGCTTTTCTGTTTTGAAATAAACTATTTGATATTTTGTTGATGGTTGATTTCACAAAACATGAACCGCTCTCATAAAACCTGTAACACATAGCAACTAGAGCTGAAAGTGTAGAAAAAAGTGTGAGCACCACTCATTTCTGATCCTCACGAGAAATCTAAGACTTATGTTTTAATTTTAACCACATATGTGCGACTTGGACAAGTCGCTCCACTTCTTTACAAAATGAAGTGATTATTCTAATTGAATGCTGATTCCTTCTGGCACCAAAATATGATGATACATCAACATTTCCAGCCACTCCTGCTGGTAATTGTGGACCTCAAGCATTGTGTTTTAGTTGATTTGGAAGGGCAGGGATGAACATTACAAAACAAAGTCATTTCAGGCAGTCCTGTGAGCAATTGACAGTTTTAGGCTCCACAGTTGTCAACTTAATTATGACAAAGAACAAGCAGTAGTTCTTTCATGATGAAATGAGTTAACAGAGGACAGTTGGGCCCACACTCTTTCTTGAATAAGTAAGACTCATCAAGTGATATGACATGACTTTGCAGACACCGAGTTAAGGCGATGGATGTAGACTACCAGAAAAGGAAAGTCTGTTCTGAGGCAATTGCTTTGTCCTGAAGGCCTGCTGACAGAACCAATCCTTAGACAGGATATAACACCGTGAGTTCCATCCTTCCAGATTACAAAGAATAACAAACACACATAGTCTCCTCACCTAATTTTCATGACAGCCTCTGTACTGGAAAGCTAATGAGCTTTGGAACATCAAAAACCCAGGTCGCAAATTCCAGCCCTTGCCCTGAATAACCTTGAGTAAACCATTGATTTAATCTCTCTACACCTCAAATTTCTAATCTGCAAAATTAGGATAACAATATTGACCTTCCAAGATTTAAGTCACAAATGTATTTAAGCTCCTTATTCACCAAATAGATGGTGAATAAATATACTGATGTACTGCAGTTTGTTTAACCATTCACCTATTGAAGGGTATCTAGGTTGTTGCCAGTTTTACCTGTTATGAATTAAGCTCCTTGGAATGTTCACGTACAGGCTTTCATGTAAATATAAGGTTGCATTTCTCTGTGACAAATTGTATGGTAGTTGCATGTTTGTTATAAAAAAAAACTTGCCAAACTATTTTCACCAGTGGCTGTACCATTTTACATTCCCACCAGCAGTAAATGTATGAGAAATCCAGTTTCTTCACATTCTTGCTAGCATTTGGTATTGTCAGTATTCTTTACTTGAGCCATTCTGATAGCTGTGTAGTGATATCTCATTGTGGTTTTAATTTGCATTTTTGTAATGGCTAATGTACTAAATTTTCATGTGCTTATTTTCCACATGTTTATCCTCTTTGATTATATGTCTGTTCATGACTTTTGCCCATTTTGTAATCAGGTTGTTTGTTTCTTTGTTGTTGAGTTTTGAGAAGTCTTTATATATTCTAGATATTATTCCCTTGTCAGATAATGGTTTGCAATATTTTCTCCCAGCCTGTATCTTGTCTTTTCATCCCCCTTAAGAATGTCGTTGTCAAAGCAAAAGTTTCTAATTTTGATGAAGTCCAATTTATCCAATTTTTCTTCTATGGATCATGCTTTTTGTATTATAAGAACTCTTCACTCAACCCTAAGTCGCAAAGGTTCTCCACTATGTTCTCTTCTACAAGATTAATGGTTTTATGTTTTACATTCAAATCTATGATTCATTTTGAGTTAATTTTGGAACAATGCGTGAAGTTTAGGTTGAGGTTCATTTATTTTCCTATAGTTTATAGTTGTTTTAGCACCATTTGTCCAAAAGGTTATCACTCCATTGAATGGCTTTTTCACCTCCATCAAAAGTCAGTGAGGCAATTTTGTGTGGTCCATTTCTGGATTCACTCTCTAGTCTGATCCATTAATTTGTGTCCATCCCTCCACAAATAACATTCAGTGTTGACTATTTTAGCTACATGAGCTTTGAAATTGGGTTGTGTGATTCCTCATACATCAGCCTTCTTATTCACATACGTTTTAGCTACCCCAGTTCCTTAGCCTGTCCATGGTTTTCCCCTTTATTCCTGAAGGATACTTTCACAGATCTAGAATTCTGGGTCAATAGTTCTTTTCTTTTATCACTTAAAAAATGTTGTCCCACTTCCTTCTGGCTTCTGTGATTTGGAATGTAATGTGTTGTCATTTAAATGGTTTTTCCTGTATTGGTAATGTGTTGTTTCTCTCTCACTGTTTTCAGGGTTTTTCTTCATCTTTAATTTTTACATGTATGACTATAACATGTCTTGGCTTAAATATGTTTTGAGCTCATCCTGCTTCAACATTCACTCAGCTCCTTGAATCCATAGATTTGTGTCTTTTGTCAAATTTGGAAAGTTTCCAGCCACTACTTTTTCAAACCCTCTATCAGTCTCAACTTCTTTCTCTTCTGCTTCCAGTCCTCTAGTGACACAAACGTTAGGTCTTTTGTTGTAGTCATACAGGTTCCTGAGTCTGTGGTCAGTTTTACTTTATTTTCTCTCATTGTTAAGACTGGGTATGTCTATTGTTCTTTCAGTTAACTGCTTCTTTCCTCTAATCCTTCCATTCAGCTGTTGAGCCCATCCATTGAGTTTTTCATTCCTTGGTTATTGTATTTTGAAGTTCTAAAATTTAAGTTTCTTTATAGATTCGAATTCTTTGCTGAGACTTTTACTTTTTAATTTATTTCAAGCATGGTTTTAATTACTCATTGAAGCATTTTTATGATGGCTGCTTTAAAATTTTGCCAGATGAATGGAAGGACAGAACAAAGAATTAGTGAGCTGGAAGAAAGAACAATAAAAATTACTCAATCTGAGAGAATAAACTGGGGAGAGGGAGAGAGAAGGAGAGAGAGAGAGAGAGAGAGAGAGAGAGAGAGAGAGAGAGAGAGAGAGAGAGAGAAAGAGAGAGAGAGAGAGAGAGAGAGAGAGAGAGAGAAAGAGGGACTCATGGACCTGCATGACTCTAATAAAAGTTCTAACATTTGTGTCACCAGAATATGAAAAGGGGAGGAAAAGGAGGGAAAAGCTGAAGAAAATGGCTGAAGACTTCCCAAATTCTAACATCTCTGTCATCTTGATGTTAGCATTCATTGTCTTTATTCACTCATGTTGAAACATTCCTGGTTCTTTGTGTGATAGATCATTTTTCACTGGAACCCAGACATTGTAGGCATTTTGTAAAGAAAACTCCAGATTTTATTTCAGCTTCCTATTATAGCTGGCTTTCTCTGATATTGCTCTGTCAGGGGAAGAGGGGTGTTGCTTCGTTATAACCAAGTGGAAGTAGAATCCTAGCTTCCTCACCTGGCCTCTGTTGTCACCTGAGGAGTGCAGGGGAAGAAGAGGGTGATCTGGCTTCCCACTAGGGCTCCTCTGGATGGGAGAAGTAAGAGTACATCATTACTAGTCCCCACAAGCTCTCCACTATCACCGCAGGGCTTGTGTGACCCCATTACCATCGGACACTGGTAAAAGTCTTGACTGTCTGCTAGGTCTCCTCTGACATCAGCCCTGTGGGGACAGGCAGGGGAATCTCATTACTGCCGAGTGCAGGTGGAAGCCCAGGTTTCACGCATGATCTTCCCTGATACTGTGGATGGAGTGGGGGCTTTGTGACTACTCAGCAAGAATGAAGTCCTTCCTGGCTTCCTCCTCAGACTTCTCTGACTCCACCCTTGTTCCATCCCAGCGAGAGTGAAGCTCTAGGCTACGCACTTGTCTTTTTTCTGTGCTGTTTGGCTGGAATAAGGCCACTGTAGCCTAAAAGTTTTCTGTGGTGCAAGACTGCCCTTTTTGTGGTCCTTTGGCTACTGACAGCAGGCATTTGTTGGGGCTTTTTCATTTGCACCTGTTGACATTTATGGTGTTCTAGTTTCTCCTGCTCCAGTTTTGGAATAGATAAGCCAAAGGACATCCAAGAACCTCACTACGTTATTGTTCCTATGGTCCCAAGGTCTCCGGACAGTTTGCCTTCTTCTCTCCATCTCTCAGGTACTCTACGTTTGTGTTATGTCTAATGTCCAGGGTAATCAGTTGTAGTTAGTGGGAAGAATAAGGAAAAATCATCTATGCCGTCTTCATGGAAGCATATGTTCTGAGTACTCATTTTAATAACATTGTATTGTAAAAACAACTTAGAGTGACATTAAATAAAATGTTAAGAAATGGTAGAAAAAAAGACTTCTTAAAATGTTTACTAATATTTAGATTGTAATTACATACAAGATTAAGATTTGCAGGTAGTATTTATTTGTCATATGCATCGCAAAGGCAGGTACATGTCTAGCCAATGACCCATGCTAAAGGCTATCTTGGTAGGCAGATAGATAACTGGCTGTGGTTTGCTGGTGCTAAGTAAGCCAGACTTCCTCAAAGAAATCCTCTCTCTGGCTAGAGCATAGCATTACCAAGCTTAAGCTTTATCTCTTTAGCTAATGTCTACAATACCTGCGGAAATATCAACAACTATACCATCCATGCGTGGTACTATTCTAGACCTCAATACTGCTGCATGCTGTGAACACTCACCAGTAAAGAGGTGCAAACAGATATTTAACAGAACCAAATAGATATGAGGATAGTTCACTATGTCTCCCAAATATGTTCTTTTAGACACATGTACACAGTCAGACACATCATCTCTGACAAAAAACAAACAAAAATACCCCATTTAAATAGTACTTTGGATTATAACTAATGTATTTATTGACAATGGCTTAATGTGTTGAAAAGGTCACAAGAAGTTGGGTGCACTATGTCTTCCTCACTAGCTGGAGGAGAGAGGACTCGGTTTCCTCTGATCTCTTTCAGCCATTCAGGAACTAAGCTCAATAGGTATTTATGAAGCTCTTACTGTGTTATATGCACATTATGTACTAGGGGTAAGAATTTATAAATCACTTCTCTATGCTTTCTCTCATTTGATGGTTCTTATATCAGAAAGATGTTTCTAGGAAATTGGCTTTCTTTATCATAAAACTGGATTGCATTTTACAAACTGCTTTCCCTTATCTCAACCTATTAATTCTTAAAATAGGTAGAAACATCACCTGTTATTGCTCATATTTAACAAATGAGGGCAGTGAGACCCAGAAGTTTCAGTGTCTTTCCCACAGTCCCACAGCTCAGAGAAATAGAGCAAGGTCTTAAAGAGTGGTCTTCCGACTCCCAAGCCCAGGACACTTTTCACTCCACACCTCCATGCTGCTCAGCTCCTGAGAGCCATTTCCCCCAAAGATCTCTCAGTCTTGGATTAAAATCCCACCTTATGATTATATTCATTTTTCTAAATCTTTCTCCCAAACTCAACACTCCACGAGGGTGAGAACTTCACGATTCATTCTAATTGTATACATCTGTCCTTGTTGGTCTTACATTAATATTTACTGACTGAACTTGAATGACAGCAAGGGGATCTAGATGCTGCAATTAAAAAAAAATTAACTTTGATGCTCTTCCTTCTAGTCAATCAACCTGCCTCGGTCCCTTCCTAGCTCTGTGATCTCAGCTAAGTTAATAAAATTCTCTAGCTTAGATTTCTTATTTGCAAAATGGGCACAGTAGTGCCCATATTTGCAAGGTTGTTATGGATATATGGAATAGTAAATGATAATTATTATTATTATAAAATACGTAAAATTCCGAGAACACTGTTTGGCATAGAGCAGGCCTTCCCTGGCCCCCACTGGATAGCAAACTGCATGAGGGCAGGGACATCTCTATTTAAAACCCACAGCACAGTGCTCTGTACTTACCAGCCATTGCAAAGAAATTTGCTAAAGGAATGGATAAATGAATACAACCCTGCAAAAGGATGTTTAATGATCAGTGTTACAAAATATTTAACTTTAAGATCAAGTTGATACAGTATTTTGGCAGTATGGCAACTCCATGTATACCTTCTAGACTAAAATAAAATATATAATCATCCACCACTCTGAATCTTTTCACTTTACTTGTGTACTCTATTATTTATTTTAACTTTGAAGTCCCTATCCGCTCCCTATTCCCTGTCTTTTTCCTTTCCTGGGAACTAATCATTCGTTCATGCATGCAATTAACATTTACTGAGCACTTACTGTCTATCTCAAACCAGGTTGCAAAGATTCATAAGACTCTCTCTCTGCCTCTAAAGGATTTATACGCTACAAGGAAAAACGAACGCATAAACAATTTATAATTAATGGAGGTGTTATGATAGAAGTACGAAAAAGTGCTGTGGTTATAAGAGTAATTCATTCTGCCTGGAGAGTTTGCTTATGGATGCTTACATGTGGGAAAGTGATTTTTCTCTTTGCAAACGAAATTGACTTACTGGTAATAAAAAATAGTTCCCATTTGTGTAGTACTTTGCAAAATGTTTTCACATCCATTTATCATTTTAATCCTCAAAATGAAGGCTCCATAGTTTAATGATTTTAAAAAACATATATATATTCATCAAAATAAGTAGTTCTGAGGCCAACAGATAAATAACAAGAAAATTCATTCTAAAGCCCATAGGTGGATGACATAAGCTGGAACTGGAAATAGGATATTGTTGGAGTCTCTCAGAAACCATTCCAAGCAGAGCAAATAGCAAAGCCCGGTTCCTTCCCCTTCATCCTCAGTGCCATTGCCTTATTCAAGAATGAGCCGCCATCTTGCTCACAGGTTAACATAACAACCTTCTACCTGGATTCCCTGATTTGTCCTTCATCTCCCTCCAAGTCACTTGCCACATTTGCCACAAAATGATCATTTTTAAATGTAAATTAAGCCATGTTATTTTCCTGCTTAAAGCTCTTTTATCCTACAGAGTTCCCCATTCCCTAGAGGATAAAGCCCAAATGCTTTTGCATAATATACAAAACTCTCCATCCTCTAAACTTTTCAAATTCTTTATTGGTCACTTTCTTCCAATAATTTTACTGATTTTGCTCAAAGACACCATATAATTTCTATTTCTGTGCCTTTATAGTGTTTTTGGCCTAGAATGCCTTTCGCCCTTTATCGTCCTGTCTGGTAAAATGATGGTGAACAAAGAAAGCGTGGCTTTTTTGTTGTTGTTTGTATACAATAAACAACATTTACTCAACGGTAACAGTGAAATCTTGCAACAAAATTTTTGCTCTTACTTTTTTCCTTTTAATTCATCACTGCACAAAACACAGTTTGGGAACTACTAGTCTAGCAATTTCTCTTAAAATCTCAGGAAAGGATCACTACATTTTTTTTTTTATTACACATCAAAGATTCATGACATTTATATTCATTTAACATAGACCTAACATATATTCTTTTGTGAGCATCTTCTGTGCTATGTGCTAAGGAACCAGTTGGGGGTAAGTCAAAACAAGGTAGATATGAGTCTATCATGGATCTTGCATTCGATGAAATAAACAAACAATAAAATAAGCGATTAAATTAAATCTTACAGATGGGTGATAAGTGCTATTAAGGAAATAAAGGCTGGTTGGGAGGGGAGTACTTTGAAGTGGACGGTCCATGAAGGTCTTTATGAAGAAATAACATTTTAGATGAGACTTGAAAGATGTGGAGCCAGCCATGCAGTTGGGAGATGAGCATGCTGGGCTATAAAAGAATCGTGGAGTGGCTGGAGAACTGAAAGACCAGTGTGCTTGCACATAGTGAGTCGAGGGGAGAGTGGAATGAGTTGACAGGAGATCATGCAGGATCTTCTAGGCCAAGGCAAGGAAGCCATTGAAAGATTTTAAGCAAGTGAATGATGAACCTGAGTGCAACACTGGCTGCAGGGTGCAGGGTAGAAAATGGATTATAAGAGAACAGGAGAGGAAGCAAAGAGACTAGTTAGGAGGCTATTGTAATGGTCCATTCAAGACATTTTGATGAATGGGACTGTAGTGGTGGCAGTGGCAGTGCGTAGAGGAGTGGATAGATTTGAAATACACTTAAGAAATGAAACCAACAAGACCATTTTGAAGGAGAGCAAAAAGAATCAAGGATGACTCTTAGATTTCTGGCCTGAAGCAACAGAATAAATCATGGACCCATTTATTGAGATAGGGGAGACTGAGGGAATTTTTAAACATGGAAAAATAACTTGACAGGTTAATTTTGGGCATGTTATGTTTGAGATACTTATAATACATTCAAGTGGAACCATCAACCAGGCAGTTGGATAAACAAGTTTACATTTCAGAAGGGAGTCCTGAGCTAGAGACGTAAGTGCAGGAGTTTTCAATATAGAGATGGGGTGAGATTAATCAGTACATTAAATGTATTACATGAAATAATGCACGGAAAGTTGCAGAAACTTCACTTGACATGTAGCAAACGTGCTAAAAATATATTAGCTATAGGGTGCTGCTTATGATTAGGAAAATCTTCACATAGTGTAACCCAAATCTTTCCTACGAAGGATAAATTGCTGTTCCATCATTTTCTTCTCAATACTAATAGAAAACATCTAGTAATCTTCATAAGCTATTCATGTACACGGAGACTTATTTGGAATGTATTATGTATTCATATATAGAAATACAAAAGAATGAAGAGAAGTCTAATAACAAAAATAACAAAAAAAATGCTATATATAACATTATACAATATAAAAATATATGTATATAACACAAAAAGTGTATATCTACACATAATTTGTTTAAAAAGTATTTTTAAAAAACTGGATGGAATGGTAGTTAAATTATTAAGATTTTTAGAGTCTTAGCACCGACATATAAAATAAATACAGTCTAGAATGCTGATCCACTTATAAGACAGTAGATTACTTAATTTTTATGCTGTGGAATGCACAGTGGTGATGGTTAAGAAAATGTGGTTTCACCTCCTGTCTCTGTTATTTACTAGTAGTTTAATCTTGGGAAAATTATGTAGCCTCTTGGTTATTCAATTTCCTCATCTACAGAACACAGATAATTATAATACCTATCTAATCAGATTGTCATGAAAAATGACAATAATGTGTGTAAAATATGTAGCAATACATAATCAATAAATGATCAGTCTATATCAGTGGTTCTCAATCCTGGATAAATATTATAATCATAAGGGAGTTTTTAAAATACTGATGTCTAGGTTTCATGCAAACCAATTAAATCAGAATGTGTGGAGGTAGGGTTTGAGTGAATAACAATTTTTAACAAAGCTCCTTAGGTGATTATAATGTGTAGCCAGGGTTGAGAACTACTGATTTGTAATAAATTACCATATACAGTATATGAGAATGTAATATTTATATTCAATTACATTTGTATAATATGGTGTGATGCTAATTAAACAAGTGGTCAAAAGAATTTCAAAATTTGTCTCGTAATTTAGTTTGGGAAAAAAAGTAAATAGAAAGAGTAGATAAATGATAATTATGAACAAAGAGATGATCTGGCATCTCTGGGGTAAGATGCCTGTACTCAATTCCTAGCTTTGCGACTTCGGTCAAATTACTCTACCACTGTCTCCTCACGTGCAAAATACAGAGAGTGATGGCGCATCTCTCTCATTGTGTCATCAGAGCATTGCATGATTTACTATTCGTAAGATGCTTAGGACAATGTCTGGTATATAGTAAACACTACATATTTATTTAAAAAATATTTAGGTGGAAATATTTGGTAGGAAATAATGATAGTTGTTAGTATTGAATCTCAGCAACATACTTTTGCATTAAATTAGAATTGAAATATAGGTGCTATGCAAAGTTCTGGGTGATTGTTAAAGAAAACAAAACAAAAAACTTTCTTTACACCTTTTATCAAAGATCAAACTGATTCTCAGTTCATATTAGCTATCTCTCATCATAGAAGATGATATGTTAATTTTGCCAGGCCTGTGGAAGATAGCACGAAATATGTTAAAGTATTCAGTATCTCTGAAGCCCTGAAGCCCACATATCATGAGAGTTTTTAAAACATGATCTACAGATGCTCTCTTGGTAGGTCCTGGAGCTGGGCATAAATTGTCTATGTATTCATAGACAATTCTACATTGTAAAGTGCCAAACAGATGTCACTGTGACTCCATTCATTCCATAGTCTGGGAGGTAGGTGCTAGCAGCCTCTGGTGTTACACTGCCCGAGTGGAAGTCCAGGCTCCCACTCACAAATGGTGACCTTGAACAAGTTCGTGCTTCCATTTCCTCATTTATAAAATATAAAATAAAAGGGCACCTTTTATGGCACTTAGAATAATGACTAGAACCTAGAAAACAATCCATAAAAGTTAGGATATGACCCAGCAAGGATTTTTTTTCTAAGTGACAACCCCTTGATCATCTGTGAGCTGTGAGGATGCTGAAAAATGGGTACAATCTAGTTCCCACCTTTGGGTCTCACAGACTTGTGAAGGGTGAACACCCAGGTGAACAAGTGTTATCATAGAGGTAAAATGTGGTAACGCGCAGGGCACAGATTCATTCCTAATCCCCTGCTCTGTCCTTTTGCCCTTACACTGTTTCCCTGCTCTCCCTAGGTAAATGTTCCTGATAATCATATCCACTTTCATGATCCCTTCCACTATCAACTGGTACCAGCAGAGCTAGGAGCCATAGCCCAGATCTCTGCTCTGACTGCAGGATCTCTCCATGTAGCTTACTCCCTTCCCCAACTCCTGAACCTACACCTCTTTCAGCTAACCCCTCAACCTAATCATTAACCAAACCATGACAATTCTGTCAGAGAAAAGTTACACCCCACTTCTCCACCCCTCTACACCTCCGTTGCATTCATCTTGACGACTGCAGGAGCGTTTAATCATCTCAGTGACTCCACCTCCTTACCCACCACCCATTCCCCATCCTGCCACCTAATTCTCCTAAAGCTGTTGTCTGCTCACAATACCCCTCTAGGAAAACCTTCGGTGGCTTCCCATTGCTGACTCAAGAGCATCTTCTTAGACCTACAGCACTCTTACCCTCAGACTAGCAAGGCCTTTCCACACTTCTCAGACCTCAACACAAAGAAAACTCAATGTACCTTTCCAGAACATACGTGTGCCGTCTAGTCCTCTCCACTTTCGCTCTCATTGATCCTGCTATCTCAAGTGTCCCATCTGCTACCTACCCATCTATACATCTTCTTCTTCATCCTTCAATGGCCAATTTCAGTGACACTGACTGCAGATTACTTCCCCTGATCAATGAATCCCTGAAGATTTATTGTTCTTGAACATGGATTTACGCATACCATGTATGTTGAATCATGAGAATTTGAACAGGTTTTGGTAGGTCAAAATGGTCAAATAACAGTAATTTCAAATAGTTCAACCTAATAACTTAATATTAATATATTCCTCTTATAGCACATATGCTGCTTCATCAGACTTCTTTGTTTAAGTGTATTCCTCATGTTCCCTGTCTTCTTCATCTTTGCATGCTCAGTGCTTAACAGAGTGCCGGCCAAGAAGCACCTGCCCAAAAAGTGCTTGTACAATTCAAGGTAATTGCTATGTATGGATCTTCATCCTTTATTGAGCTCCCGTAAGACTAGGTCTCAATCTTTCATTATTCTGGGTCTGACAAATATAAAGCTAGGCCCGCAGGGCTGTCTTCTTGAGTCAGGTGTATAGGTATCCTTTCCCTATTTCTACCAGGACCCTGTTCTGTCTACTACCAACTAATAACCTAACCTAAATAGGGAAAAATCTACCTCCAGGATCATCCTTTCTTTAGGCAGCAAGTATGTAATTTGTAATGTTACCATTCAGGACATTCATTCATTCAATCACAGGGATATGATTAGCACTGGGAATATAGCATTCAATAAGGCAACTAAAGATGATAGACTTGGATTGCCTTTATTCTCTGACCTAGACTTTAAACATTTTTCTTCAAGAATCACCTAAAGAAATTTTGAACATTTAAAACATGTCTTGTGTATTTGAATAGTTTTAAATGTCTCAAACATTTTAAACCATCTAAAAATGTTTATCATAAGTTTAATTATTATAAAGGATGCAATTTTTAACATACATTTTAATATTGTTCCTTTAAATATAATTGCTATGTCATTTTAAATGTATCCAATGAAATTTGAATATTATAACAATTAAATATCCATGACCAGCTATTACAAAATATATGAAAAAGTTATTTGGTAAAATCTGGAAATTTTAGGCTTTCCCTTTTTCTCTTTGAACTCACATTTCCATTATACTTTCTCTCTGGATTGTATACATATAAATGAAATGAAAACTGTGTAGCTACGTACAGATCAATTTATGAAAAATGTCCATCATATGCCTAACTGGTAAACCAGTAAGCCAAATTGCACTCTTTCAGAAAAAATTTCTGCTTTTTTTTTTTAATTCAAACAAATGTGTTAATAATCATTGCAAGAAATATTATAAAAACATTGAGAAATAAATTATAAAATGAATCCCATAAAACACATTATGAAAAATTAGCCAAAATTAAAATAATACAAATCTAGTATAAATTTGAAAAGATTAGTTTTATATCCCACATATGAGTGAAGCCATATGGTTTTGACTTTTTCTGTCTTATTTCGCTTAGCATAATCTCAAGATCCATCCACGTTAACGCAAACAGCAGTATTTCATCTTTTCTTATGGAAGAGTAATATTAACCAAAAGCAACAAAGGAATAAGACAAACAAATGAAGAAACAGAAACTCATAGACACAGACAACTGTTTAGTGGTTATCAGAGGGTAAGTGTGGAGAGAGGATGGTAGATGAGGGTAAAGGGAATCAAGTATATGGTGATAGAAGGAGAACTGACTCTAGGTGGTGAGCACACATTGTGATACACAGATGATGTATTATAAAATTTTACATTTGAAACCCATGTAATTTTACTAACCATTGTCAGCCCAATAAATTTAATTATAAAAAATAATGAAAGGAAACAAATTTCTGGTGAAGGAATAAACTCGGAAGAAAAGTTTTAAAAAAAGAAGATAAATCAATATACTAGTTCTCATCAACTAATGTGAAATAAAGCAATAAATGTGCAGTATATGAAATAATGGTGGTGTCATTTCTTTAATAAGAATGTGTGTCTTGCCAGTCAAAATATAGAATATGGTTACATGGAGCAAACATGATCCAACTATATGTCATTCACAAGAGACACACTAGATTCAAAGTAAGTTGAAAGTGAAAGGATAGAAAATGTATATCATACAAACGGTATCCAAAAGAGAGCCAGAGTGGCTATACTTGTATCAGACAAAATAGACTTAAAGACAAAATTTGTTACTAGAGAAAAAAAAGACATAATAATTAATAAAAGGGTCAATCCCTCAAAAAAAAAAAAAACTAACAATGCACCTAACAAAACAGATTCCAATAACATGAAATAAAATACATAAATTAAAGTGAGAAATAGACAATTTAACAACAATATTTGAAAACTTCAATAACTCACTTTCGTTAATGGATAGAACTGAGCAGAAGATCAATAGGGAAACAGAAAACTTGAGCACTATAAACCAATTAAATGTAACAGATATCTATAGAACACTCCAATCAGCAGCAGAATATACATTCTTCTCAAGAGCATATGTTAGAGCATATGTTAAGGATAGAACATATGTTAAGACACCATAAAACGAACCTCAATAAATTTAAAAGCATTTTAAATCATACAAAGTATGTTCTTTGACTACAATGAAATGAAATTAAAAGTCATAAAAACAGAGGGAAGTTTGAGAAAGTCACAGATATGTGAAAATTAAACAAAACTCTCCTAAATAACAAATGAGTCAAAGAAAACAAATCACAAGGCAAATTACAAAATAATTTGAGATAAATGAAAACAAAAACCACATACCGAAACTTACGAAATGCAACTAAAACAGCAATCAGAGGAAAATTTATAGCTATAATGTTTATAGTTATAAAAGGAATAAAAATCTCAAATCAATAACCTTAGCTTCCATCTTAAGAAACTAGCAAAAGATGAATAAACTAAAACCAAAACAAGCAGAAGACAGTAAATAATAAAGATTTGAGCACAAATAAATGAAATAGAGAAAAGAAATAATAGTGAACATTAATGAAACCAAAAGCTGTTCTTTGAAAAAAAATCAACAATATTGACAAAACTTTAGTTAGGCTGACCAAGAAAAAAAGAAAGGAGTCAAATTACTAAAATCAGTAATAAAAGAGGCTACCTCAGCACCAACCTCACAGAAAAATGAGAGGATTATAAGGGAATCCTCTGAAGTTGTATGCCAAGAAATTAGATAACCTTGATGAAATGGACAAATTTCCAGAAAACACAAACAACTGAAACTGAAATAAGAAGAAATTAAAAACCGAATTGACTTGGTATACCAAGAGATTGAATTAGCAACCTAAAACATTCCCACACAAAAAAGGCCAGTCCCACATGGCTTCACTGGTGATACTACCACACATTTAAAGAACTAACCCCAATCCTTCACACATGCTTACAAAAATTAGCAGGAACACTACTTCACTTATTCTGTGAGAACAGAATTACCTCGCTACCAAAGCGAGTCACAGGCGTCACAAGAAAAGAACATTACAGACCAAGATCCCATATGAATATAGATGCAAATATCCTCAATAAAATACAACCAATCCAAATCCAGTAACATATACATGCAGGATTACATACCGTGACCAAGAGGAATTTTTTCCAGAAATGCAAGATTAGTTTAACATCTGAAAATCAATGTTAATACATTACATTCATAGAATAAACCACAGAAACCACAATCATCTCAATAGATACAGAAGAAGCCGTAATAACATTTTACTGATTACATCATGAAATAATATTTTTCCTATGTTGAGTTAAAATATATTACTCAAGTTAAATTCACCTGTTTCTTTTTCCTTTTTTAAATGTGGCTACTAGAAAATTTCACATTACATACGTAGCTCTCACTTGTGGCTCATATTATATTTCTACTGGACTGCGATGGTTTAGATGTAGCCTAGTTTGAAGACCAGTGCTCTAACAGCATTAGGTGTCTTGCATGCATCGTTTACTCTAGTACTTACCGGAGGAGAAAAAAGAGACAGAAGGTTAACCTGCTCAGGTTAACACACTCCACCCGGTAGGTGCCGGAACTGGTATTGGAATTCAGCTCTGTTCTTAAAGCCAGAGTTTGCCCTATTTACAACACTGGTCTTCTTCCTTAGGAATTAAGTAGTCACTGAATATGCTCAATATTTAACTTTTAGAATTTTTTTCTTGATTTTTAAATGTAGGCAGAATTTAATCTCTCCTTTTCCATTTTTAATTTGGATTTATCCTTTCATTACTGTTAATGGGATTTTACTACCATTACCATCAGGTGATGGTAATTTGCATGTTTCGGGTAATTTTTTTGTTTTGTTTTGTTATCCACCCCCCTAGATTACCAGTGTGTTCTAGGTGGCTTTCTAGTTTATTCTTTACCGTAAACTGCATGGCAGATGACAGCTAAGATCTATTTGTTATTTAAATATCTATTTTGTGTGAAACACTAGAAAACTCTCCACTGAAAATATTGTTACTCTTATTGACAATAACCCCTACTTCACAGATAATGGTTGTTTCTCTTTTCACTATAAAGATGAGAAAACTGAGGTTCCCAAAGTTTAATTGCTGAAGTTACACAGTAACAGAGCGAATTAGGATTAAAAACCAGGTCTCTGACTCCGTAGCCCCTCTGAGTCCATCATACTCCTCTTCCCTGTCTCTTAATGTGAGATAAATAGGGATCAACTGTGGGCCTAAAAACATTAGTATTTTCACATGTATGATTCACGACCTCATGAAAATTTTCTAAAATTTCTTTTTTCCATAAAAGTTTGTCTATAACTTTTTCTACTGAAAATTGAGATCTATTTTTCTTCCTATTTTTATGGATTATCGTCCTGCAAACTTAACACAATGACTTGCACGTATAAATTCTGGGTGCAAGAGGACATAAAGTCCTGCAGTCCTATGAGAGCACAGTGCACAAAGTAGAAAGTTAGTAATAAGTGACTTGATAACAGTGAGGATGATGTACTAACCTTGACGAAAACCAAATATCCCCCTTCTCTCAGAATGTTTTTCATCCATTGTCCTGACGCTTCATCAATCCTTGTACAAAGGCTGGTGGGTAATGTCTGCTACCAAATAAACTTCCTGATTTTCCTTTTTTACAAAACATTCATAGTTTCTGAAATAAACATTTACAACCTTTAGTCTTCTTTCTGAGTCTAAAAATATTAAGACAAATTTGATCGATCCAATTACTCTTCATCTCCATAAAACCTAAATGTTTAGTATTTAGTCAAAATGCATCTTCACTCTTCTCTGCATAGAATAATTTATCAATTGAAGGAGTTAGCTTTCTAGAATGTGAAATACAAGAATTAAATTCAATATATCCAATATATACAGCCAGGCCTCATTTTTCTCATAGGAGAAAAATAAGCAAGCACATTTGAGGAGTATTTCTGACTTTTTGTGGGATACGTATTTTGAAAAGAAGATGCTTTCACTCTGAGGTCACTACTGCCAATTGTTACTCATTTAGTTAGGTATTACTGAGAAGGCTTCAAGGTTATCCTTTCTATCCCTTATCCTTCGGGAGAAGTAGTAACCATTGCTTTTAGGGCTTATCACTGTGGCTCTGTTTTGCTCAAATATCTTGACATCTCTAGTGATAGTCTGAGGAACAACTAATGGAGCAGGAGACTGAGGAATGGGGAGACAGAACAATTAAGAACAGGCTATGCAAACTACCTGAGGTAAACTATTTTGTACCTAGGCTTTGGTTTTCCAACTATAAAATAGGAATATTGTTTGCTTTCTCTGCTCACAAAGTATATTGTGACAAGTAAAGGAGATAATGAATGGAAATCCCATTTCAAGCTAGGATTACAATGTGTTTCAGTGTGTAATTTCTTCTGCCTTCCTGCTGAATTTGCCTCACCTCAATATTCCATAGTCATCTTGGGGCTCCACCCATGACTAGCCCAGCAAGGCTATGTTGCAGCACGTATGACTCCAATTTTGTAGGTCAGTTTCAGCCTAGAATCTCACTATTTATGACTCTGTCTAGACAATTAGGGCTGGGAATTACCATAATGAGTATCAACTGCAAATGTTTATTTACAGCCTCCCTGATTATGCAGATTATGTGTCTCCTGTGTTCATGGCCGTAGCCACGGTACCTGGCAGTATATGGTACACAGTAGGCACACAATAGTTTCTGGATACATAGATGAATCAAGAACTGGGAAAATAAAGGAATATGTAAGAATAGCCACTGTTTTCAAATATTTATAATCTAGTCAAGTTGACTAGGCCTAATGGTAATGGGCAGTAAGCCACGGAAGAGTTAAGTCAGTCTACAGAGGTGCCCAGTGGGCATCACAGAAGGAATTACTGAGAGGTTGAAGGTTTCTCTCTTAGATGAGTAGTACTGGAGTTGGGTGACAGATCTCCCAACTGCTACAAAGAGTGACACCAGCTGGAAGACATTTTATTGTGTTTGAGGCTATTTATTTTATCATCAGGGGAAGATTCTAGATATTTTTGTCAATGAGAGCCTCCTGAATGGCCTGGCCCAGGATGCTTGTGGTGGGAGTGGTGAGAACTGGTCAAGCAGCATGTAACAATGGCTTGTATATGTTGTAAGAAAAATAAAAGGATGTCCCCAACATTTTTGGCCTGAGTAACTAAAAAAAAATGGAGTGCCTTATTTACAGAGATGGGGATTAATGAAGTGGGGGAGTTCAATTTTGGACATGTAAAATTGGGGATGTCATGAGACATTGGGATGGCTATGACGCTGTGTCCTAAGCAGGTGTGGGGAGGGGTAGGTCTCAGAGCTTAGACGGAGAGTGGGGCATGGACAGGGCCTGCATGTAGCAGAGGTAAGACGCTATGTAAAGGGACAGAGTGACTGGAAGAGTGACTGGAACAGTGTGGACCTGTGGCAGCTCTCCTGTAACTGTTCTTTTCTCAGTTTAATAGGAAGTCAGGTCAGCAGCTGAGAATGAAGATAGGAGAGGAGGTGCGAGGAGGCTTTAAGATAGAGGAGAAAGTGTGAAATACTCTTCTAGGACAGTGTTTTTAAATTTCAGCTCATGACCTAATTGTGGGTCTCAAAATCAACTTAGTGATTTAAGATCAATGTAAAAAGTGAATAGAATTTAAAACTGGAGCTCGTTGCATGTATTAAGAATTACTTTTAAAAAGCTTTATTTCAGTTTTGTGTGTGTGTGTTGTGTGTACGTGTGTGTGTGTGGCTTCCCTGGGTTGTAGCAAAAATATTTTTTTTAAAAACTGGCCCAGGACAGCGGGAAGAAACAAACAAGGGACTGTCAAATAAAGTCAAGGACCAATTTAATAACCCTGTTTCCCCAAAAATAAGGCCTATCCGGACAATCAGCTCTAATGTGTCTTTTGGAGCAAACATTAATATAGGACTAGGTATTATATTATATTATATTATATTATATTATATTATATTATATTATATTATATTATAATGACCCAGTTTTATATTATAGTACAATAAGACTGGGTCTTATATTAATTTTTCTTCCAAAAGACACATTAGAGCTAGTTGTCTGGCTAGGCCTTATTTTTGGGGAAACACAATAGTCATATAGTTGACATATTTTCATGTGAGAAAGGTTATAATACAGACTCATAAGATCTTGACGTTGGCCCTGTTAGAGGACCACAACCCCTCCTGCCCACCTTTCCCCACACCATCCCTACCACCACTCCACTACAGGAAACCTTTTTGTTTGAATATTTTTCAATGATGGAATACTCCCCACCTTAAAATGTTTAGACTTCAGAATGTAATTTTTCTCTTATAAAAAATGGGTCCTTCGTTAACACCGTCTGAGGTGTTAAAGCAGTGAGTGGAGGGTCTGGCAGTTGGACTTTGGAATTTGGTGTACTTAGTATGAAGCTTGACCTTATTACGTAATACCTAACTTGATGGCTTTGTTCCATTCTGAAGAGCTCTAAATCCTCTAAAACAAAACCAGTATGAGAACATGAAGAAATACTGTTTTTGTTCAAACTTTAACCCAGAATGGCACCATTTGGCTTTTAAATGTATGCTCTTATCCTTATATTGCAGTAACTGCAATTTTAATGGGTGATTGAACTATGTTTTATGCCTGATTTCCTTTCTTTTTCAAGATTTGTTTGGTCTGCAGCTGATTCCAATCAAATATAACTTTACTTCAAAAAAAAAGTGTTCATTTTTAAGACTTCACATGCCTCGATTGCTGAAAGTTTTTCCCTGTAAAATACATTAATGAATTATAGTTAACAATGTGTCAATAGGTGCTGTGAAAATTGCCATTTGTTTTTAATTCTCATGAGCTCAGATTATTTTCTAGACACTGTAATTTGGAATAATAAAAGTACTTCTCCAGTTCTGTATTTTGCTCGATTGTTAAAAACACTTTTGAGATTACTAATTCAAACTGTTTCTATGCATTTGACCAATTTCTGCATCATTTATTAGGTTTTTTTAAAGTACTTTTTCCTTATTGTAAAGGTAGGATCAAGCTTAGTTCATTAGACAGGATATAAGACATACACATTAAACATAACACGCGTTTTCCCCTTGCAATGTTGTTCTCTTTTTCTGTATTTATTCTGATTTATATAAATTTGAAGCACTGAAGTCACAAAAGTGGAAATGAAATTTAACTGAGAGAATGAAGACTCGTAAAAATGTACACTCTGCCTACATCAGAGTGCTAATTTATAACCCTATTTAACCTTAGTCCAATTGTAAATCAAAATCAAGTTGTCTAAATCTACCCTCTACTGCTTAGGGGAGTAGTCTATATTCTAGGATCCTTTCGGTAGTTTCAGTTCTCTAAGTGTCCAGAAAAAGTTAATATTACAAAACAGGAGCAAATAATCCCTATCTGATTATGCAATATGAACCATGTTGCCATACTTTTACCCAGACTCTCACATAATTTCTTTCTTTCTATAATTTTTCTTTTCTTTTTGAAATATACAAGATCAGTTCTTCTTTTGCTCCCAAGAGCCCTGCACGGAAAGCTCAGTCCCCTTCCATTTTGCAAGCCTCGACAAGTCTGCTGCTGAGTCAGAACCTCCTTTTTTCCCTACGTGAGAAATCTTTCTCCCTCGAATTCATAAAGCTTCGGAAATGTTTAAATTAGTCTCCCTAGGGGGAAAGGGCGGGGATGCCAGAATGAATGTGGTGGGGAGGAGTCCCACACACAGCAGTCCTGAGGATCGCACATTAAATGCTTTTACGAAATAGGAAGGCTTGGAGCGGGCCCAGGGTTACCATGGGAGCTCGCCTCGGAACCCCTTATATGCATATATGTGTGTGTAGGACACCACACGGAGCCGTGTTAGGTTCCAGGGACTTTGTTCCTCGTGACTGGTGACAATGTTTGGTATACAGCCGGGGCTGCATGTTTACCTTCGCAGAAAACACCTTCACGTGGCGGCGGCGAGGTCGCTGACAGCACGCCGCCCAGGAGGCTCAACACAGAACCAGCCCGCGAAGGCGCTTTCCAGGGCGAGCGGGAAGGCTCCAAGTCGGAGCCGAGGTGGAGCCCGAGGTGTGGGCGAACCGCCCGGAGGGCTGCGAGGCAGGCAGAGCCCGCACGGCCGAGCTGGCCAAAGGACCCCCGTGCCGAACTGCGAGGGTGGGAGGGGACCGGATCCCCGTTCCGCTCGCGCAGGGCCGGCAGCCGCTCCCAGTCCGACTCCCCGGGCTCAGTTTACCTCGAGGGCCATCCCCGCACTGAGAAGCCCCCGTCCCTGTGGCTGGGCCTCTCGCGACCGAGGGTGGGGCGGAGGTGACATGAAGGAGGCGGGGCCGCGAGCGTGGCCGGACTGGAGTTGGGGGGCGGGGGGCGACGTGGAGCAAGCTTTGCACAGACCCCGCGCTGGGAGGGGCCGTTGCCCCCAAACCGTCCGCCCTTCCCGCGCGTGCTCGCCGTCGTGCGCGCGCCCTGCGCTCACACCCCAGTGGGCCGGCCGCCCGCCGCCCCAACTGGCCTCTCCTTTTCCCTGGGCGCGAGACCCGGCGCAGGGGGACACCCGCTCGCTTCCCGCCCCCCGCCCTCCCAGGAGCGCGAGCGCGCCCCCGGCCGAGCCTGCATATTAACGGGGGGCGGGGCGGGGGCGGGGCAGCGGGGGCGCGGCGGCCTCGCGCCCGCGCGTGCCGGGACGCACCGCGGGGGGCGGCGCGATTGTGAGGTGGCGCTGACGCACGTTCCGGGCTTCTTAAGCGGCGAGGAGGGCGGCGGCGGCGGCGGCGGCGGCGCCCGAGCCGGTCTCGGGAGGCGGCGGTGGCCGCCGCGAGGAGCTGCGGGGCTCAAGTCGGTGCCCCTGGCTCAGTCACGGTGTCCGTCTCTCTCTAACTCCCCCTCCTTCCACCACGGCCGCGCCGCCCCAGATCCGGCGGCTTCCTAGGCGGGGCAGCGGACGGGACGCGTCTCCTCCCGCTGCCGCCGGCCTGATAAATGAGGGAGCTCGGGTTTGGGGCGCTGCAGACCCGCCCGCTCCGAAGCAGCAGCCCGGGGTCCCTGACCGGCGGCGGGACGTGCCGTCCCTGCGCGCCTCTGCCCTCCGCCACGCCCTTCGGCCCCCTTTCGCCGCCGCCGTTGCTTGTCACCGGCTTGTCGGAGGCCGCCTCCCCCTTCCCGGTCCCCCTCGGCTGCGGCGGCGCAGGCAGCTCGGCGGCGGCTGCCGCTTCCTCTTCCTCCCCGTTCCTGGCGCATCAGCAGACCATGCAGGATGAGCTGCTGCTGGGGCTGACACAGCAGCCGGCGCGGCCGCTATCGGGGGCGGCGGCCGCGGAGAAAGTCCCCAGCCAGCACCCCGGCGGCGGCGCGAACGCGGGTGTGACCCACCTCCTCCCCTCCCAGGACTTCAAACCGAGTCTGCACCACCCCCCCGCCTCCTCCGCCTCCCGCCGCCGCACCGCCTCCCCGCAGGACTTCAGTGAGCGGCAGCAGCAGCCGCCGAGCAGCCAGAAGAGGAAAGAGTTCAGCCCTGCCCAGCTTCCCCACCCTCCGGACTCGCAGCCGCCGCCGCCCGGCCCGCTCCTCCCGCCGGCGCCGCTCGCCCAGCGCCCGCCGCCGCCGCCGCCGCCGCACTTCGGCCGCCCGCTCCCGCAGCACCTCCCGCCGCAGGACCTCGCCCCGCGGCAGCGCCCGGCCGACCTGCCCCCGCTCCCGCAGCTCCCGCCTTCGCCGCCCGCAGCCCCGCGGCGCCGCCACGGAGGCGCGGGCAGCCCTCGCAAGAGCCCGGCCGCGGGCGAGGGCAGCGCCGCCGAGTCCCCCAATGCGAGCTTGGCCCCCTCGACGCCGCCGGTGAACCCCGCGCCGGGCTCCATGGAGTCCCCCAACCACCCCCTGCTCAACAGTCCCAGTCCCCTCCTGCCCGGCGGGGCGCTCGGCGCGGGCGCCTTCAGCGGTCTGCAGAGCGCGGACCTCCCGCACCCGGGCGGCGGCGGCGGCGGCGGCGGCGGGGGCGGGGGGCCCCCCGGAGGCGGAGGCGGAGGCAGCTCCGCGTCGCCGCCGCCGCTGCCCGGCTTCGGCACCCCCTGGTCGGTGCAGACCGCGTCGCCGCCGCCGCCCCAGCCGCCGCCGCCGCCCCAGCCGCCCCAGCAGCCGCCGCCGCCGCCGCCCCAGCAGCCGCCGCAGCCGCAGCCGCCGCCGCCCGGCTCGTCGGCCGCCACCCCGGGTGGCGGCGGCGGCGGCGGCGGGGGCTCGCTCAGCGCCATGCCGCCGCCCAGCCCCGATTCGGAGAACGGCTTCTACCCCGGGCTGCCGTCGTCCATGAACCCGGCCTTCTTCCCGAGCTTCTCGCCCGTGTCCCCGCACGGCTGCGCGGGGCTCAGCGTGCCGGCCGGCGGCGGCGGCGGCGGCGGCGGCGGCTTCGGCGGCCCCTTCTCGGCGGCCGCGGTGCCCCCGCCGCCGCCGCCCGCCATGAACGTGCCTCAGCAGCCGCCCCCCCCGCCCGCGGCGCCGCAGCAGCCGCCCAGCCGCAGGTCGCCGGTCAGCCCGCAGCTCCAGCAGCAGCACCAGGCGGCGGCCGCCGCCTTCCTGCAGCAGAGGAACTCGTACAACCACCACCAGGTACGGCGGGCGGGCGGGCGGGCGGCGGGGAGCGGGCTCGGCCGGGGGGCCCCGAGCGGCGGCGACGTCGGCTCGGCCCGGTGACAGCGCGACCTGGAGCGCGGAACGGGTGACAGGACCCGGGACCGCAGCCCCGGCGGGCGGGCGGGCGGCGGCGGCAGCCACCGTGGGCTGCAGGCTCCGGAGGCGGGTTCGCGCTGGAGCCGCCGTCCGGGCGCCCCCTCCGACGCCCCCGAGCGCCAGTGGGGGCCGCGGCCGGCGGCGGGTGGGCGCGCGCGGCGGCCCTCGCGTCCCTCGTGGCCGCCAGCCCCGCGACCCGGCCCCGCCGACGGCCCCGGCCTGCGCGGCCGCCGTGCGCGTTCCGGGAGCCGCGAAGCGCGGCGAGGACGGGCCGGGGGCGCGGGCGGCCCCTGAGGAGCGGCGCCGGGAAGCGGACGTGGGGGCTGGGACGCGGTGGCCCGAGACGGTGCGCGCCGCCCCCCGAGGGACCGGCGCGGAGGCTTTTCCCTCTCGAGGTGGCTTCTTTCTGAACCGGCCGGAGGCCGACGCCGCCCGCCTGGGAGCGCAGCGGGCCCGCGCCCGGCCGGCAGCTCCGCCCCACGGCCGTCGGGGGAGCAGCGCCCCGCCGCGCGGCGCCCGCCCGCCTCCGCCGTCCCGCTGTCATCCGCGCTGTCAGACGGCCGGGACGGGAGGCTGGTCGCGGGGGCGCCCGCGCTCAGGGCGCCGGTGTCCCCCGGGGTTTCGGGTGCTGTGCTTTGGAACGTTTGGGTCAGAGTTGACGGGTTTTATCACAGAAGGACGCTTGAACCTGGGATTGCTGTGTTCCCTGAAGAGACGGCTTAGGCGCCCCGTCTCGGTGTCCTCCTCTTGATTAAGGGCGTTTCTATTCTAAGCGGGGTTATGAAACCACGCGGCCGGGTCGCGTTCATCCGGGGCCTTTGTGGTTCGGGCTCCGTCCGCTCCGCTCCGGCCCGGGGTCGGCGTGGGCGCCGGCGGCGCGGGCCCCTGAGACCGCGTCGTGCTCCCTTCTGATCCGCTCGGCGCGGGTCGGCGCGGGTTCTGTGGGAGGCCATTTCCGTGGTTATTTAGAGGGGAGCACATTGGGACGTTAGCCAGGGCTTGCTTACTCGTGCGACTTTTCCCATTGGCCGGTGAAACTTTCCAACGATTAACCTTCTTACAGGGTGAATACCTCTCTAAATTAGCCAGAGTAACAGTTAACAGTTTATTTAAATTAACCAAAGTAACAGTTAACAGTTTTTGTGGACTCACGGGTTTCTCCCTGAGAAAGGGGAATGTGGCCCGTAATAAATGAAAACGTGGAATTTTGAAATAATAACCCACTTTTTTTTTATGATTTGCACGATCTTCAGCAACTGTCTTTTGGATGTCAGGGGCTTCATTTTTTTTTTTTTTTTTTAACTGGCAACTTGCCGCGTAACATTATCTATAGGTATTCTTGAATTCTTAAAAGCATGACATAGAATATCAGAAGACCATGTGCCACGATCCGTATTTAAGTATAAGCTGCTTTTTGTCAAAAGATGGGGCTCACAGCGGAGTGTGAGAGGTCACACAGCTGCCACGTGGAATTTTAGATCACTGGAGGAGAGCTTTGGACACTGAACCGCTGAGCAAAGTGAGGCCCTCCAGAACGGGGTTAATTTGTCCATGGTCCCTTAGCTAAGCTTTTGAACGACCTATGTGGAGGGTGAAAGCTTAGCATGTATTCATGACTATATTAGCATTTAAAAACATTTAAAAAAATAGTTACTGTATAGCAGATTTTTTTTTTTTGCATTGTCTAATAAGAAGCAGGTTTAATTTTAACGGTCCTGTATTCATTCACTTACACTAACTGCATGGTTCATATTTCTGGCTAAAGATTAGCACAAAACTATTAAAGTATAAGTTCATTGATAATATAATTGCTACCGATTAATAGATCTTAAAAACCTACAATTGCAGACTTTTGGTGGATTTTCCATTCTTTGATGACGTAACTTTTCTTGCCATAGACTCCACTTTGGAATATAAGTTAATTTTGGAAATGAATGAAGTTAATGCAGATTTGTATTATTAGCATCTTTACTACAATAATCAAAGCATATAGCTGTTTACTTTGTATATCTCAGTGGATCCACCTATGGGTAACATGAGATAATTGCTTAGCAGTTCATGGATAATTAAGTGAAATAAAAACAAAAATACTTTAAGAGAAACGCTAAAACTGGAATAAAATATCTTAAGAGTTCAATAAACAATGCAGAAAAGGACACATTTCCAATATTGTCCTCATCCCGAAAGGCATTTTTAATTTGCACAGTAGAATAACACCAAATGTTATCATTATTCACTTTTGCAGTGGTACATCTTGTTTTGGAAACCTAAAGTCTGTTTCACTCATGCGGTTGGAATGTTTTAATTAATAAAGATCATATTTTTGTTTGTGTCTAGCAGAATGTGATTGCTTTAAGATCACAATGTAGGTTATATCTTTAAGGAGCTTCAAAGTTAATTTGAATTTAAAAATATTCTTTTCATATTTATCATGTGTCAGGTTCTCTCTGAAGGGAAAAAACGTAACTCTATGCTTCTATTTTAGTAATTGTCATGAAATATCTGCTTGATTCATTATAATTTATAGTCGACAAGAGAATGAAAACTCACCTCGGATTAAATGAATATTAGAACATAGCAAGATTTCAAGACTATTACCTCTATAAACTAGATAAAGATATTTTGTTGCTCTATGTAGTTCATTTTTTAAAGATCATATAAATTCTTAGCTCAGGTCTAAAATTAGAATGATAAACTATTTAAATGCCTATAATTTAAATAGCTGTATTTTCTCCAGCCTCTTCTGAAACAATCTCCTTGGAGCAACCATCAGAACAGTGGCTGGGGCACTGGAAGTATGTCGTGGGGAGCAATGCATGGCAGAGACCATCGTAGAACTGGAAACATGGGAATTCCAGGAACTATGAATCAAATATCTCCATTGAAGAAACCGTTTTCTGGTAATGTCATAGCACCACCGAAATTTACTCGCTCTACTCCATCACTGACTCCAAAATCTTGGATTGAAGATAATGTGTTCAGAACAGACAACAATAGTAATACACTCTTACCCTTACAGGTAAGAATTGTATGTAATAAATCGCCTTGTTTCTAATGTTAATCTTTCAAAATAGGAAATTGGGTGGTGGTAGTTAGTAGTAGTAGTAGTATGGTAAAATTAACAGATTAAAAAAAAGAATGTTTTAGTTTTTCAGCATATAATTTCATCATCAAAGGATAAAATACCTATACAGAGGAAATTGAGACTATAAAAAAATTCTCTAAGCGTACAATCGAAAAGAACTTCATAAAATGTAGAAAAACCTGCTATATTTCTTAAATACCTCTTGAAGCTTTTAATTGGCAATTCCTTAAGAATGCTTTAACTTATTAATCTTTAGTGCACCACCAAAATGATTTTCTCCTATAATATAGTTAAAATGTTTGTAATCATGCATGGATTTGATTATTATAAGCTGTATGTGTATTAGAATATACTTAGTACAGCTGTGATTATGGCAAACTAATAGGGCTTTTACATTGAATTAAAATGTGTCTTCACTGGTTGGGTAACTACTTTTTTCCTAAATGTGGTCTAACACATACGATGATTGACATTTTTTCCAAGCCTTTTAATTTTTTGTTGTTATTGCAGGTTGATGAAATTCTCTTTGGTTATTTAAAATGGGATTTTTTTCCTAAAACCTTTAGAGGACAGAATAAAGATAAAAAAAGATAGCAAGAACTTTGTTTTGATTTTTTTTTTTTTTAATGGGTGGGCATGGGGAAGAGAACTGCTTATTTCTGATGAAAACTTCTATGCTATTGAAGGTGAGATCTAGTTTGCAGTTGCCAGCTTGGGGCTCAGATTCACTCCAAGATAGTTGGTGCACTGCAGCCGGAACATCCAGAATAGACCAGGTAGGCTGCACAGTGTATATTTTTCAGGATTTTGGCTAGCAGTTCAGTATTTATATTATAAGGAGGATTATTATTTACTTTTCAATTATATTTATTTAACTATATGTCAGAGAGTGTTAAAGCAGTTTATTTTTAAAGGGTCACTTGACAAATGAATGTAAAATGCTTCATTTTCAAATATAAAGTAATTCATAATCATCTTATATTTATAAAACATAATAAATTTGTTTTTGGAAAAAGGAATTATATACCCAAGAGCACCTGGCTTTAAACATCAGTCAAACTGAACACATTTTATTTCCTTTCAGAATTATTTACAATTAGATACAAAGTCATTTGTTTATTTGACTTCCAACTTTACATTTCGTTAATGTTTTACAGAATTATTCAGTACATTTTTGTCATGAAATTTGCTATCTTGGTCTTGAGATATATTTCTTAAAAATCGCTATCTTAGTTCAGTTTTTCACCTTTATAAAAAACTTTATGGTATAGGATTTGTTTGTTCTAATTTTGTTACTGCTCTTAATATACTGCCTTCTTCCAAATAATTAGTTTTCTATGGAAAAACGCTGAGTCAAAAAGCTGGGTGTCAGTCTTAATTACTTTCAAGCCCTTTGTGGTTACAAAATGCTCTCTCTCTTCCTGCAGACTAAATTTGAATGCATACTGGGTACCAGGTCATGAGAGTTATTACAAGATAAATAGGAAATTCAGTTGTTATACATGAGAGTTCTTTCTTACAGAACCCAAATTTGAATGCACAGAGTTGACATTGTGGGAGTCTACTGAATGTTATCCTTAGTTAAGGCTCTTCCCTAGTTAATTTATCAACATGAGATGATTTTACAAGTAAGGACTGTATAAATAGATCAATACATTTGTAAAAAGCATTCTAATCTAGAGGGTTACCAGTGACTTCTATAATCAATCATTAGCGCTTGTTTTAGACAAGTCCTACCTATTTACCAAAGTAGTCCTGCCAGGATCTCTCTTAGACATAAATAGTTATCTCTTATAATTTTGTAATTTGTGTCTTATTAGTGTAAGTTAGCCATCTATCTGTTTCTACTCTCTTTTCCACTCTGGTTCTGTTAGACCATATTAGTGTCATTTTTATGGTAGCATTTTTATGTCATTCAAATTGCATGTATAAATGCCTAGGAAATGGTGTGTTAGACGAGGAAAATTATAATTATTTTGGAGGTGGCAAGGACGTGTTTTTAGAGAGGAAGAGGATACACGAGAGGGATGTGTATCTATACAGAAGAAAGAGGACAGATTAGCTGCCATATAAAGGGATCACGAGGTGCATCATATGCTGAGAAATTAGGTTATTGAGATAGTGTCAGTTGATGGAATGCTAGTGAGTACATAGAGGTGATGACTGGGCTCAGCAGAGGTGCTCCTGGGGCTGCCACAGGATGAGGGCCTCTAACTCTCTCACTTAGACTTCTCTAAGCCACTCTGCTTTTACCTGTTTTATAAACTAGTGTTTCAGATAAATTCATTTTAGACAAAGGATTTTGGTGATTCAAGTTTTTTGTTTGTTTTGTTCTTTTGTTTGTTTGTTTTTTGTAATTTGCTGGGATACTAGCATTCCCTGTGGACTCTTGAGCAAGAGCTGTGATGTGATGAAGTTGAAGAGAGTGGTGAAAAAAAAAATAGTGGAAAGTCAACTAAACTAAAAGGAAAGGAAGTCTGAAACCTGAATAAAAGGAGGACTTTGAACTAGGTCATGTGAGGAGGGCTCTTTACCCAACTCATACTTTCTCTGATTTGTTTTGGCCATTTCTTTTCCTTTCTGCTCCCTCCTACCTCCCTCCTTATTTTTAGAATCCAAGCATCTTGGTTTATTGGGGAGGGGGGGGGCGGGAGGTGGGGAAGATGGAGGAATGGGCATTGATCAGAGGCAGTTATAGTGTATGACCTCTCAAATGCTTTTAAAAGCAGTGTTGTCATGTTTGAGTACCCTAAGGCTACTTATACAAAATTTGTTCTGTGTTTCTACCATAAAAGGTTGAGGTATTTGAAGTTGAGGTTCTTAAAAACACAGCAGCTGCTACAAACTGCAATTGGTATCTTCAACAGTTGGATAGTTCTTCACTACTTGGCAGTGTTAAAAATTATAGAAAATACTTAAGCCCTTAAATATCTTGGAAGATTATTTTAATTTCTAATCCTTTTTCATCATATACAACATTGCAATACTAATAAATTTTAGTTAACAAATACATTATTTTAAAACATTTAACTTTCATTTACTTTAGTCTCAGATTGATTAGGCAATACTAAATTCTGTAACTGAAGTCTTAATTCTTCTACCTGAATGCTTCAGCATTACCTATAATTGAATTCAGTAAATGGGGCAAAAATAATTTTATAGGTTGGTTTTATTTCAGGTATACGTAAAAATTTTTAGGTTAGCATGTTCTTATTTTAAATATATTTTCTATGGAAAAGGTTCAAATTCGAAACTTTTTAAAAGCAAATGTTAATTGTGCACATTTCTGACTTTAAAATGAGTATTAGATATATCTATTAATATCTTTAAGGCTAAGAATTACTGTTCTTTAGAACGCTATTAAATAGTTACCCTTGCAAGAAATCATACTCAAAAGTGTGAATTTTAAGTTACCTTACAGTTGAATTGTCAATTAGATATCAATGTCACAGTATATTTATTCATTAATACTTGAATATTTTAAATGAAAAAGTAAATATACTAGTAGCTGAGGTTATAACTTACAAGTTGTTCTCTGTAAAGAAAACAACATCATGCCTTTAAAACTGTAATACAGTCTGTAAGCCTATAAGATGTGTGTTGGCCTGTCCTCTGGCTGGTGAATTGTCAGTAAATTCAGCTCTAGATTTTTGTTCTTATGGAAGTTGTCCCTGCAGTTCTTGAGCACGCCACACAAACTACCTTGAATTAATTGAAGATATTTTCCACCAGTCTTTAATATCCAGGGCATTATAAAATGTGGTAAATAGTAATATGGGCACTCTTAGAAAAATGTATTATTTGGAGTCTTTGTTCACCCAACACACACAGAAAAAATATGTAGTAGCAGACCAAGTCCAATTTCTCATTTAATAAAGGATTCCTTAAATTGTGGTTCTTAAACTAGATGAGCTTCAGAGACATTGGTAGTCATCAAACTGTTATACCTACTGAAAATAAGAGACAGTGGGCTCTTTTACACATGTTTAGTAATGGATGCTTTCTTTCTGTTTTCTATCCTATGTTCAGTTCTTTATATTTGATACATTCTTACACCAAATCTTTTCTACTTGCCTTTCCATTTTCTTTAACCCTTCTGGGTACTAGAATTTTTAAAGGCCATTTGGAGCCTTTAAGAAATTTAAAAAATATATTCAGAATCACTGTTATAGCACTTTGTAGAAAATCATAATAATAAAGAAATGAGTGTTTATTTTATATGTGGTAGTGTTTTAATTACCCTTGAAATATATGGGGGATACTGTTCTTTACCTTTGAAAAGGTAAAAGTCCAGTGGGATGAAGAAGGGTGGTATCTTTGGAACAACTAGAGAATATAAGAGAGTATGAGATTGAGTGCTACATTGTGTAGTAAGGCAGAATAGCACAGCACATGCCTCTAATTCAATACAGTGCAATCACAGTGTGTAATCAGGAATGTACAATCAGTATTTACTTAAAATTGAGGACAATATTAGCACAACTTTAAAATTAGAAAGCACAATCGGTAACCACAAGATTGCCACGGGGATACGAAAGTCAATTTGGGGAATGTAATCAATAATGTAAAGATTTTGTAGGGTATCCGATGGACATTTGTCTCATTAGGGAGACCACCTCAGGGATGATGTAGATGCCTGATCACTGCACTGTACACCTGAAGCTGAACAATAATGAATGTCAACTATAATTTTATGTATACATAGTTACAAGAAGCGGAGTACAGCATTAGGAATAGAGACAGTGGAAATGTAATGGCTGTGTGCGATGTCAGAGGGGCAATAGATGGGGGAGGGGAGTTATCACTGTGTGAGGGATATAAATGATAAATGCCTAACTATTACATTGTTTTGTACACCTGAAACTAATAAAAAATAAAAAATAAAGACAATGTAGTTGGACAAATAAAATAAAATAAAATTACAGAACTAAACACAAAAATACAACAAAAGCTAATCTTCTACTTGGGCAGAAGAATATGTGCTTAAGCATCTGGTATATCTTTAAATATGAGGATATAGGATTTTTCTACAATCCAGCTTCCTTTTCTTTGGGAGAATACTGCATTGTCAAGAGAGAAATGTTCAGTTTGACCACTTTAAAAAAAAAAAAAAAACAGGCTTTTGAATATATCAAAGCAAAAATATGACATCCCATAAAAAAGTTTCTTTTACTTAAGTTATAGAATTCCTTTTGTTGTACTAATTTTAATATTGTTGACGTTCTTAGTTATTTTTCAGCATTTATAATCTTTTCTGGGGCTATCCTTTTTTAAGATTAGGATTGCTTTGTGTTTTCTGTGTTTTTCAATCTTTCTAAGACTTTATTGCTGCTTCTGTAAGTTTTTGTGGCAAACGTCTGGGTTTATAGAAACAATAAAATATTAGAATATAAGAAATTACACTTTTTTCACCAATGTGTTCTAATTTTCACCTGTTCATTATTGTAGGATTCTGTAATCTCACTTTCCGAAAGCCCATTTTGTTGATTCTTTGCTAATTTTCATATTTAAAGTAGATTGGAATAAACTTTTCCTAATAGATTCTTGCTTTTGTGAAATATCTTGGCCATTTGCAAATAGCCATGTAGTAATAAATATAAGTTATGTTGCTGTGATTTTTCCATTTATGCTAATCAGTATGGGTGTTTTTATGGTTACTTTAAAATGGTTTCAGGATTTCAATTTCGTTTTTAAACCACTCGTACTTTGTGTGAACATAAATTTTTCTAATATCTGTATTTCAAAAGAATGCATGAGTGTTTTATAATCAGATTTGTTTCTGTTTTTGGTTTTTTCAGAAGTCATTTTGATCCCTACACTTTAGTTAATAAAATTTTATATATTTTTGAACATGAATCTATAAGTTTCATCAAATTCAGAAAGCAATTTTGAGATGTCATGAGCTCTTTGCCTGCTCAAGGCTATATTGTGTTCAGTGCTTTAAAAATCATGTGGGATGCAGCTGATGTTTAACAAAGTATAACTAAGCTATAGTTTTTAAATAGTTTTGCTATTTTCTTTGCTAAAGTAGGAGTTTGTTTCATGATGAAAGACTTGTATGTGAAGGATAATAAGGGAATTTATAAGTGGGCTTCTCACTATTTCAGTGGGACATAGATAGGGATTAAAGCTAAAGCTATTAATACATACAGCTTTTTTGAATAACAGTTGTCAGAGTTGATTGTATAGTGGTCACTGATATTTATTGAATAGCTTGCTTATGTATTTTCCTTCATGACTTAAATACTGCCCAGTGACAGTAGAATTAGAATTGTAGAATTACTTCATTTTATCCGGACAGTTTATATTTTTTCATTTTAAAATATATCTAGAAACCTTGAATATATTAGCACTTGATCTTCCATTGTGTGGTCCGAAATTCGAGTTGAGAGCAAGGCCACATTAATATCTGATGCTTGTCTCAGTTTAGTCAGTTAACATTTGCGTTCCTATTCTATGGAAGATCCTGACAAGGTTTTATATGTAATCTTTTATAATTGCCATATAAAAAATATAGTCTTTGCCCTCACATACCTCAACTTAATCACCTCAGCTCAATGCAGAATTTTTATGGTAGAAAGTACTATGCATTTAATGTTTGAGAGCTAGCTATATTCCATAATTAGAAGGTCCCTACCCCTTAATAACTTAGAAGTTTAGTAGGAGAGGCAGGGAAAAAAACACACAAAAAAACATAGTTTGAACAAATTACAGTGGAAGCACAGAAGATGGAAATATTTGCATAGATTACCAAAATTCTATGTCATTTTTGCCCAAGGGCCACGCTCTTCTCTATTCCAGTTTTATGTTATTATAATATATAGTACTTTGAGTCTTTTGGTTTTCTATTCTATTTTTTTAAAATGGATTTTAGGTATAATCAAGTTCAACATGGTTATTTCATGTTCTAGAAGAGGAAACAGAGCCTGAAGAGATTTAGTAATTTAAGATTAAGAAGCTCAGTGCTTCTTAAATTAAGGTCTCTGGATTGGCAACCTCAGTATCACCTGGGAACTTATTGGAAAAACAAATTCTCAGGGTCTACTCTCAACCTATTGAGTCAGACTCTGTTGATGAGTCCCAGTAACCTGTGTTTAACAAGCTTTCCAGATGATTCTGAAGCATGCTCCTGTTTGAGAACCACTGATACAGCTCAGTGATTCTTTGTGCCTCTCTTACCAATCAGGGTCACTGTTCTGGTGAACGTCTGTTACTGATACGTTCTACTCCAGAGTTTTTAAGTAACAGTAAGTATGGGATATACCCATATACCAAATTGGTGATGAATCTGTACTAAGAGCCTCTAGTCTAGCATTCTTTCCATCACTCAGTGTTACTTTTCACACTTAAATTCCTTGACAGCAACTTGTTTAGTCTACAATACTGATTGTGGTCCCTTAGCTTTAAAAAGCTCACAGCCCTAATTTAAACATCAAAGTAGAATAAATAAATCAATATATTCTCAGGAAGCTTCTTCTGTTTTTCTTCAGCTTTCTAAAAGACTTGTTCTGAATCCACCCTGGATTGTGGACCCTTTTGGAAAACTGATGAAACCCATAAAGCTTTCTTCAGAAAAAAAAAAAAATGATGTTTATTATTATTACATGTACCTACAGAATGTTGTATATACCATGTACTCCGAAAATAAGACCAGATCTTATATTAAGTTTTGCTCTAAAAGACGCATTAGGGCTTATGTTCAGGGGACATCATCCTGAAAAACCATGCCAGGGCATTATTTTCCAGTTAGGTCTTATGTTCAGGAAAACACGGTAATCTCAGAGATTTCATGGTCCTTCTGGAAGCTCAAGGATGCAGGTTAAGAAGTGCCGAATTCTGATTTCTCTAGAGACTTTTCTACTTTTCTGATTTTTCTCTTTCCCTGTGTTAATCATTTTTTTTTTGGGGGGGGAGTTAAAAATGGCCTGCCCTGCCCCCGCCACATATGCATGCACTTGCACACACACATACAGATTTAAATGGGTGGGAGTTAGCATTGGCATATTTTGGTAAAAATATCCCTGGCGATTTGGGGGACATGGGCCAGAGCTTGCCATGGTAGTTCCCTGTATGGATTTGTTTAAGTACATTGATTGTATGTTTAGTAGAATACAGTATAAATTCATGAATGTTAAAGAATGTAGCAAGCAAGTTGAGGGATATAACATTCAGCAAACAAGACTTCCAGTGGCACAAAAGATTTTGTCCTGAGACTTGATGAGATAGAAAATTCTGTGAAATGAGAATGCTTTTGCTCCCCCATCTGCCTTTTTGGCAGAGGAGTAAAGGGGAGAGAAGTTTAGAAATGCAGAGACCATTATGTGAGGAGTGTAAAGAGCAAGATTTGAATATAACTATTCTAGGTGTTAGTGTTTGTTTTGATAATAGTATTTCATGCTTTTGATTTTTACGGTATAATGTGTTTATGCATTCATTATCGTGACATTCTGGCTAAGTCAAATAACATACAATGTTTGATAGATGTTTAAAGTTTGGTGCAATTATGAAATTAAGTCCTTTCCCCAAAAATAATTTTTCAAGTGTCAATCTTTCTAGATATATGAGAAAAGGTTAGAAGTTAAATAACAACTAAAAATGCTTCCATGTGTGTTATATTTCAGAAATGTTTGTAGTTGAGAATGATTACAATAAAAAATAACTTTGCTGTATTGCATTAATACAGCTGTATTGCATTAATACTCCCAATGAAATAAGATTGCTTTTGATATGTGATTTGCTTTTGATACGTGATTTTGGAGATAAATATATGAAATATAGTGTCCTTCAGTATGGGAGATATTATAGTTTATGAGATTCTTAGTTATTGGTATTGTCTTGGGATGCAAACTGATTAGTAATGTTGTGTTAATCAGATGTCCTATTTATGTAAGAAAATTTAGATAGTATATTTATCATCACTTTTTGGATAGAATTACACAGATTATATTGAGTCTTTTTTTTCTTTCTCTTCTAGGATCGAAGTAGAATGTATGACAGTTTGAATATGCACTCTTTGGAAAATTCCCTTATTGATATTATGAGAGCAGAGCATGATCCGCTTAAGGGTAGGTGACTTTAAAAAAAAAAAATTCTTATATCATCCATCAATATGTCCACTTGTTTTATGACTTATGTGAAAATGAGGACTAAGTAGCACCTATATCACTTACAAAATTCTGTTATAATTTTTTTGATAAGAACCTTTGTTTTTGTGAAATGTCATCCTTTTTTTCCTTTGTAGCTTATTTAGATTTATGCTGATTTACACAGAGAGAAATGTAAACCCCTCTCTCTGGACTTATTTTTTAAGAAAAAGCTACTGTTAAAAGATACTCTGCAATTCACTAGTGGATAAAGCATGGATCTAAAAGGGTCTAAAAGTGTATAGCATAATCACTTTTCTAGAATTCCATCAAATACGGAAATATGTATTTTTTTTTAATTTCTTAAAATGCTTTCATTCACAATTTGCAGTGATTTCAGCCTAGAATTGTCCTAGGTTAACTTCCTTATTTTTCTTCTGCTTCATATCATAGGGTTTCAATGGGGGATATTTTATAGTAGCTTCTCTATCTTCCTAGATATTGAGGCAGATTAGGAAAAAGAATCAGCCCCACTGATCTTACAGTATCAACAATTATTCAGATACAATTATTGATTGTATCTGAAGAAATCCATTAACATATTTATTTTCATTTGTCTGTTAGTAATTCTTTTCCATTTCTTTATATAATATCTCATTGCCTTTATATTATTGGTGAATATCTAGCAAACTGTGTGAGCTTGAGTGATGAGAAACATTAGTTATCTATTGCTGCATAATAAATTATTCCAAAATTTAGAAGCTAAAAGCAACAATTAGCATTTATTACCTCAAGTAGTTTCTGAGAGTCAGGAATTCAGGAGCAGATTAACTGGTTAGTTTGGCTCAGAATCTCTCGTCGAATTAAAACCATGAGTTACTTTGTAATCTTTCTACATTTTTAATTCTATAAAGCCAAGTGAGAATTCTCTTACAAACTTCAGCTTAAAAATGCTAGAACGTTGATGTTGGCAGCAAGGTGATGGCTCAGGGCTAATGTGGCACTACCAGATATCTAAACATTTTTGTTCCATTTCTGGATTTTGCTTATAAAGGAGTTTCTTGTTTATCTAATTTATTTGTAAGGAGCTTGAGAAGGTCAAGGATCATTAGTGATTGTTGACAACATGTGACAATGGTAATTCTCTCATAAACTAATATAGAGAGTTATACTTTGTTGTGTTTTTTTTTTATTGTTGTTGTTTTGTGGGAGGGGGGATTGATTCTAACCAAAATCTAGCCTAGTTTTATGAGTGTTTGTTTAGTATTAGGGACTTGTTATATTTCACTGTTATGTTAACAGTTCCAGTGACATTTGTCTTGGATCTTCTGTTTAAGAATAAAATCCAATACTTTATGATTACGAAGAAATTCCATTTCCTTGACTTTTATCTAGAAGGAAAACTTAGAAATCTTAAGATAAAGTCGACATTAACTATTACCAATGGATAATGAAAAGGTTTTCATTGTTGTTTCTCCTAGTCTTCTTTAAAAAGGCCTTTGGAAGATGTTCAGAGAAAATATTCTCTGCTGCACTAATAATCTCTGTTTTTCTTCTTCTCTAGCCTGTGTTATAATAAAAGTGGAGGGAAACCTAGAAAGAAGACTTTTCAGAAAGTGGAAGCAGCATCAGGCTAGGAGGAATTTAATAATTAAAAAGTCCCAAGTGAATTCAAAATTCTTTTGTTAGAAGAATTATCTCTGGCCATAGGAAGGGATAAATGTGCTCACCACCACCTTTAGCAATTATGGTGACATATTTGTATTTCTAATTGGAGTATTTTATGTTCTACATTTATTATGGCAGGAATAAAAACAAAAACAAAAAAAGAAAAGAAAACGCATTTGCAAAACCTTCTTTACATAGAATAAAGAAGTAAGACTCCTGCAAATTGCTATCCTATACCTGTTTAAAATGATCTTGGTACCCAAGTGCTGGCACTTAAACATTTGTTTCTTGCTTTTATTACTAGTGCAAACTCCACAGCCTTCTGATACCATATTGTATACCTCCCTCCCCACACTCAGATCATTTCATGTCTTTTTTGGGCTGGACCTCGGTGGAATCTGCTAATGCAAGTTTGTGACAAATGGAATAAACCAGTTCCTGAATTTGTTTTCCAGTCTTTCCATTCCTGATCTTAAGAGCTGCAATTCACTCCTGTGTCCCATCTCTTCTATCTCATCTGTTCATTTCTTTCAGAAAATTCTGTCCTTTATTTAATACAAGGAAATTCTTTTTTCCAAAAAATAGAATGAATCTTATTTTATTCTTTTAAAATGTTTTCAAATAACTAGGCATTTGCTTTGTATTCCTTAATGGTATCTAATGAAAAAAGAAGGGAGTTGTAGGATAAAATTTTGTAATGAATGTCATTTTCCTTTTTAGTAATGGAGAAAGTTTCTAGAAAATTTTCTTTGTGAACTTGAGTGATGAGAGATTATATTATCTATTGCTGCATAATAAATAAGTCCTAAATTTAGCAGCTTAGAACAACAATAAACATTTATTATCGCACGCAGTTTCTGTGGGTTAGAATTCAGGAGCAGTTTAGCTGATTGGTTCTGGCCGAGGAACTCACAGAGTAGCAGTCAAGACGTTGGCCAAGGCTGCAGTCATCTGAAGGTTTGACTCAGGCTGGAGGGTCCTTTGCCAAGATGGCTCACACATGTGGCTGGCCAGTTAGTGCAGACCGTTCATTCATCATGACATGGACCTCTCTGGGGGCTGCTGGAGTGTCCTCACAGTGTAGTTGCTGGATCCCCCCAGGGTGAATGATAAGGCTCAAGGTGAATGCCCCAGTTTCTTCTATGACCTAGCTTCAGAAGTCTTCAACCATCATTCCATGACATCCTACTAGCTCAGCTCTGCTCAGTTGGCAGAGGCTCTGCTGCTTAAGAGATGTGAATACTAGGAGGCAAGGATCAGTGGAGGCCATCATGGAGGCTGGCTTCCATGCAGATGGAAGTCAGAAACTGTAAATTTGCATTCAGTTCTACTTTCCTAAAGGAAAAGAGGAACTACTGAAGAGTTAATGTTAACAGAAAGAACAACAATCAAGCAGATCTCTGAAATCCAAAGAAAGTCAGTGGCAAGTTATTGGCCTGGGTGAAAACTGACTGATTGTACTAACAGAAAGACCCTCTACCCCCACTTAAGCCCAGAATACTTCACTACGGCTTGTTTCTATTTTCCCACTCCCCAGTGGCATTTACATGGTAATAGGGAACCTCCACTGTTTAATGTTAAGGTTTTTATGATTTATCGTAGCAGGTTGGAAGGGTCATGTCTTGCTGGGGCTCTGCAGACATGATGGCAACCCAAGGTCAAACTCTTGAGTGCACTTCATTCCACTGAGTGTGCCTACTTCCGTGCCGGGCAGTGTACAAGACCCTGTCTGTATACACTGTGTGACATGGTCTCTGTTCTTGTTGCATGTATAGCCTATTGGGGAAAGAGAGACCTTATACTTACATATATACATATATACATATAATATATACATATATGCATATAATATGCTAATGTAATGTATACATATAATATATGCATGTAACTACAGAGGGTCAGAAATACTATGGAGGGAGATTATTAGGTGCTTAGGAAAGTAGTGAGTAAGAAGAAGGGGCACCTCATTTAGATGTGGAGTAAAGAGAACTGAGACCTGAAGTCATAAGCAGCACAAACATGAAAAACCATTGGGGGGAAAGTGTCAACTAGACAAAGGGACTGGGATGTAAGGAAGAGCTTGTCACACTTCAGGAACGGAAAGCTGACTAGTCCTGGCAGAGCTTGTTTAGTTGCCCGACGGTAACACTGCTCAGCCAGCCCTGTGCAGCATGTGCTTTGCTGCTCCGGATCGTGAACACAGGCACACTGCTTTATGCTTTCCTTAGTATGAGTGGCCCTGACCAATCTGTTGTATTTATTCTGCTGTGGTTTCTCACCATTAACATCCCCTCTTCTGATGACTGTCTTGATTCTTGGGAAATGTTTTCCTTTTCACAGAAACAAATATGGGTTCTTTTCTGGTTCAAGTAAATCATGCTTTGCCAACTACAGTTTTGTGATTTTACAGTTTTGAATTTGCATACTTATATTAAATAACCTGTGATCTTTTATGTACGTGTGGGTCAGTTCATTCTGCTTTAACCGAAAGAACAAAAGAGTCATTATTGTTAAACTCTCTTTCTCCCTACTCTCAGCAATTTTCAAAAAGATCTTGCTATGTAAGCATTTTTATAAAAAATTGCTTACCCCTTCCCAAAGTATAAGGGCAAACAAAAAAAATTAATTTCAGCTCATAAAAGTTGATTTGAACGCTGTAGGAAGAAATGCAGTTTATATAACAGTTCTTGGGAGGATCTGTCTCAGCAAGTCACATGCCATTACGAATGTTCCTGAGCAATTAAAGGGAATTCAGAAAAAAAGAATTTAGAGCATGGTTTTATGCCAACAAGTGTTTAGAAGTGGATGCCTTTAAAACTTTTTATTAACTATGTATTTAATATATCTACCTTCATTTTTATTACTTGATTGCTAAAGTCCTATTTTTCTTAGGCTCCTGATGTAAGAATTTCTGCTTATTTTAAGGAAAATAACCCCTGAGAAAATAATTACTTTTTTTTTTAGTGTATGATTTTTGTTTTATTTTTGTTTTTGGTTGTTGTTGTTTTTATTGTTTGGCCTTTAATTGGGGAATATTGGGGAAACAGTGTGTTTTTCCAGGGCCCATCAGCTCCAAGTCATAGTCCTTCTATCTAGTTGTGGAGGGCACAGCTCAGCTCTAAGTCCAGTCGCCGTTTTCAGTCTTTAGTTGTAGGGGGCACAGCCCACCATCCCATGCAGGAATTGAACCAGCAACCTTGTTGTTAAGAGCTTGCGCTCTAACCAAATGAGCCATCCAGCCGCCCTAAGGAATTACTTCTCAAGGTGCTAGGTGGTTGTGGTAGTACCAGATAGTCTGTCTTCTTTCCTTCCACTTTTCTTTTTCCTATACTTCTCTTCACCTGGCCTTAGTATAAAATTGGAGTACATAATCACAGAATAACTTGTGTAAATTCCTAAAAGTCTCTGGTGTGAGAACTTGTATTTTAGGCTGTTTGTATTTAGACTTTTGAGTTGGACAGAGGTTCTCAAGCTCTGAGAGCATGTTTAATTAACATTTAGGGTTCAGGTCCCCACTCTTAGCAATTGTGTATTGCAGGTTGTTGGAGAAACTCTGGTATAGGAGAACAAGATCAAAGAGATTTATGAAAAATTGTAAAAACATTAATGGCATTTATTAAAATACAGCAAAGTGCAAAATAAAACTAATATCAATAATATACATATCAAAGCAGTTACTGTACTTCACTTACACTTCCCTCACTCTGACAGAGGGAGGGATGTATTCCTCAGAACTAGTTTTACTTTTCAGCCACTTATTTTTCCTGGAGTCAAAATTTTCACAAGTGCTAAGAAAAAGTGTAGGTGAAAAACATGTACATTAGAATGTCTTCAAAAAAAGATAAGTAGTGATTACTGTGTGTGCTTTCAGTTTTTAAATAAAATGATTCCTTTCAATTTTAAAGTGAGAGTAGAATTTACATACTCTTTCTTGTCTACTGCGTTGATTTTTTTCCCCTCATTTTCTGTCCACTGGGATTTCATGAAAAGAAAAAAAATTAACTTTGGAATAAATTATATTTATGTAGAAGCCGTGTTCATTTTATTAAATGTATTCTGGCTTTAAGAGATCATCACTGTTGCGATATACCTGATACCTTAGTATTTTACCCTCCAACTTCTCAGAATTTAGTTCATCTTAGGGAAAGTACAGTTTATAAGTTTATAAGAGTTTAGCTTTTGTCATCTGTGAGAATATCTACAGATTGAAAAGGAAATTATGAAAATGTGGTTGTAAAAGTTCTTGTTTTAGAAACCTTATTTAAAATATGGTATTATAGATAGAGACTTTTAAGTTATATTTATTTTTATTTATTTCTAGGTAGTTGTTTTAATTAGCAAGAGTATTATTAAATTTGAAAACATACTTGTTTCTTTCAATCATCACTGAATATTTCAACAATTTGAGTTACCACAGGCAGCAGTTTTTCTTTTTTTAAAATTGAAAGACATCAGACAGAAATTATAATGACTTTTCTTAAAATCACATTTATTTATTTAGAGCATATATGTGTTTATTAAAAGCCTGTTATTCACCATAGAGCATCTGTCTTAGGAGTTTAAATATGGGCTTATAACTTATTTTAAAATTGAAAATAAAACAATAAAAGTAATATTTTAAATATAGTGATAAAAGTAAGTACATGGGATAATTAGGCATATAAATTTTAGCTACTTGTAGTATATGAAGAGTATCTGAAAATCTCTAACGAAGGTTTTTTCCTCCACAGTAGAAGACTTTATTTTATCCTTCTTATATAGTTTTTTTTTCCTTATTACAAAAAGTAGTGTGTATTCATTAAAGGAAATCTGGAAAAGCTAGAAGAAAAAAGTTATAAAATCATTAATGGTTCCACAGACTAAAATAATCATGTTTGATATTTTTTATGTATAATTTTTCTAATCTTTTATACATATATGTGATATATAGTAACAGATTTGCAATATTCAAAACTTTAGCATCCCCCAACCTGATTAATAAAATGAGTTAAAATATATATGTACATAGGTTAAAAATTCAGGTAGTGCTATATGGCTTATGTAACAAAAAATAGATGTTCTTTCCCTCATTTTTGTCTAATTCTGGCTCCTGTTCTTAAGCGGTAGCCACTTGCAACATTTTTTTTTTTTTTTACTGATTTTTCATGTCATTGTAAGTAATATGCTTTCGCTTAAAGTTCCTACTTTTTAAGTATTATCTGTTGACTGTCTACTTTGACTTACCCATTGTCCTCTGAAATTAATTATAAGAGCACTTTTGTTTAAATTAAGGGATATATTACTATGATAATGCAAATGATATTCATAGATGAGCTACTTACATTTTATACTATAATGTTTTCTTTTTCATTTAACTGTGTTTCCTGGAATTAATCCTTGTCTTTTGGGTTTGTTTGCTTAGTTTTATTTCAAGTACTTGTCACTAATTCATCCCAAAATTTATTAATAGAACTCTTCTATTAACTCTTCTGTTAGCTTCTCAATATATGTAAAACCATCAAATAATCATCTAGATAGATGTTTTTCCTGCCATTGGAGGCATCCTTTTAGTAGCCCTCCATAACTCAGTTTTGGACTTCCCTAATCCTGCGCATTCCTTTTTCCTATAGAACCCATGCCCTGATCTCCACACCCTTTCTTAGTGGTTTAGGCCTTTGTTTTATTGGGCCTATCCTACAGGATCTTCCTTCAGAAGGAACATAAATTTTGAGACCCTGTATGCATGGAAAAATGTTTATTTTACCTTATAAGATGATAGACTTAGTGTAGAATTATGTATTAGTAATTTAGAATGTCGAAAGCATTGCTTCATTACATCCAAATTTACTACAGTACAATTCTGAAACCTGTTCATTTGTATAATTGATTGCTTTGTTTAGTGTTTTTGAATTTTTTGCTTTTCTTTCGGAAAGCTTTTAGTTTATTTTCACTGTGGTTCTGAAATTTTAGATAAATGAAATATGGGTCTTTTGGTGTATGTGGGGGGGAGGGGCTCTTCTGGCCTGTCTTCCTTCCATTTCTTTATTCCCTCTGCTGCACATTCATTGAGACCTTTTAATTCAGACATTAATTTCCTTCGGTTCTTGGAAATTTGGGTATTTCTTAGATAATTTTTCCCTTCTATTTTTTTATATTACCTTTTTCTGGAATTTGTTTTCTTTAAATATTAAACCTATTCTCATCATTAACTTTTCTGTTTTCTGTTGCTTTATCTTTTGTTGTTTTGCTTTTGAAGAAATTTTCTCATCTCTGTTGTTCAACCTATCAGTTTTTTTCTTAGTTAAAAAATTTTCTCTGAAAAACTTTTAAGAACCTCTGGAAAAAAATTTCTCAGAAGTTTTCCATTCTTCTTCGATCTTATTTCACTGGAGTATCTTTCTTTAAACACTATATGATATTGTTTGAAGATTATTTTTCCAATTCCTTGTATTGTCTATGCGTCTTCTAAGTTCCTTTTTTCTGTTTGTTTTTGTTTTGTGTTTTTTGGTGTGTTTTTTCCTCTCGCTGGAAGCCTTCATCAAGTATCTTACAATCCGTTTGCTGTCCATTTTTTAAAGAAATGACAAAAAAGTGATTGGAAGCCATATGCATGTAGTTGGGGCTTATAAACTAGTGAGCATTGCTGTAATCCTGTCAGGTGGAACTCGCGCAATTTCTGTGTCTGGGTCTTTTCTTTTGGAGTGGGAAATGGGCCTGGATGTACATTTTCCATTCTTTTGCCGGAGAGCTATAGGCCTGGCTGCTAACCTACTTAGAAGAACCACGGAAGAGGCTGTGTGTCTCCCTGATTCATGTAAAAACTAACAAGCAATCATCAGGCTTCCTGATTTCAGTTCCACCCCAATCTACTCTCAGTGATATTCAGAGCCTCTTATTTCTGAACCTCTCTAGGCATCGGCTCCAGTCAGTGGCTTCTTTCTTGATAGTCTTCCACATGCACACACCAGTTTAGGTTTTGGTGTTTTCGGTGATTTCTGGTCTACAAAGTCAGTTACCACTGAACCATTCATGTCCACAGCTTCCAGAGATGGATTAACATGTTTCTTCTGCAAGCCTATCCGAATCTCTTTGTCCTAATGAGGTTATGCCTGCTTAAAACTTTTGCACTGTCATTTTAGGAGTTTCAAAAAGCAACAGTGATGAACACATGTATTCAATCCTCCACTTTCAATTGGAAGTTTCTATAATCCCTAGTCTGCTTATCTCCTTAGTGAAGCCTCCCTAAGATTTCTAGTCAATAGTAGATTACTTTGTTAAAGATTGTTAAAGAATCAAAGTCCTTTATAATCAGAGCACCATTCTCATTTAGTTTAGATTTTGGTTTTTTTTCCCAATGTGTATGTTTTTCACAGGATATTGTGACCACTTGTTTTTGCTTTATTTTGATCAACATCTGTCAAAGTGTCAAGCAAATGAGAGATGTTCAATAAATTATTGGTTAAATGAGTCAACATTTTTCCAAAAGTATTCATATTTTTCAAATTTATTCATTTATAACTTTTAAAAATTATTTACATGCATGTAAAATAGTTTATGTAATCATTCCCCTATAGTTGGACATTTAGGTATTTCAAATTTTTAAATAAAATTTAGTGAGCTTTTTGTGTTTATTTATATAAAGTAGACTTAATACAATTATTTTTGAGGCTCTAGGCACATATTGTCAACTTATTTTTAAGTTTTATGCCAGTTTACACTGCCACTGGCAATGTTTGCCCATTTGTTATTCCTAATATTATTTCATTTAAAACTCTTACAATTTAAAGTTTTGCAACCATTATTTCAACTTGACTAATTGAATATATCTTCACAAGTACCAGTTTTATTGTAATATTATATTATCTTACTGAATAATTAATGACTTACTTTTAGTCTTTTGTTGTTATTGCCTTTGTTTTGCAATTGCTTTACTTGAATCAACCTTTTTGATATTCTGTGCTCCTTGATGTTTCTTAGTATATTTCCTATTATACATTGGATAAAAATTTTTAAAGTTGTAAATAATTATTAGGTAGAAATTTTATGATGGAATCCTGGTTTAAGAATGAGATAACTAGATTCATTTTCCTGGAAACAGTAGATTGATGGCTTTTATTAGACATAGATAGGTAAGGAATGATTCTGTTGCTCTCTTGAGATCTGGTACTTTGGATCTAAGGGTCTTTTCTACATTTGTATGATCTTATTCTTAGGCTTTTATGAGGCATGCATTGAGATTTGGGAGTGAGGTCAGGAATGACTGTCCTGCCCCTTGGATCTGAACAGAGATTGGAGTGTTTCAAGGTTGGTAATGACCACATTCTAAGTGGATTTTACCAGACTTCCTATGAACCATTTTGTTTTCTAATTGGATTTGGAAATAAAAGTGAAATGTAGACTTTGAAAAATTATTAGGAAGTCTGCCAACCCAGTGGGAGCAATGCTTTATTTAAAACACACAAGAAGGAAATATAGGATCTTTTCCTTTAAGGGTGAGTAGATATGTGTATTATATACAAGCACTGTTCTGAGAACTCTACATGTATATGTTAACTTAAATTCTCCCAGCTAAGATGTAGATATTTATTTTTATTTCACAGTTGGGTGATTGTGGTGGCTTATTAACAATAATTGCCCAAATTTCAGTGCTGGTCAGTGGTGAAACTTAGTAGCTCTTGAGTTTGAGCTGTTAACCACTGCGCACCATACTATCTTTCTTATTAATCGGTCTGAAGTTAATTCTAACCCAGGTTCTTTATTATTCTAATATGTGATTTAAAAGTGGTGATTTTTTTCCTATTAAAAAGAGTTGGCAGAATGTGCAGTATTGTTCTCTAGCATTTTCTCATCACTAATGAGGAATGGGTTGGTATCATTAATTGTGAATATTAGGGCTTTGGGGACCATTTTTGGATATATTCACTAAAGAAAAGAAAATAGTTATGGTGAAGGGGAAAATCTATCTTGGTAAAGAGCAAAAAGCAGGACTTGCCTTCCTCCTTTCCCCATACATAAGGTCTTTAGAATGAACTGATAAAAACTTGTTCTGTAATTTTTCCACTTACTTAGAGAATATCTTTCCTATGTCCCACATAAAAAATGTATTTAGTTACTGTGCTTTTGATTTGACCTAGTGGAATGAGATATTGCATTCATTAACAAATATGTTAGAGCCTATTGTGCACTAAGCTCTGTTTTGGCTGCTAGAGATACAGTTGAGAACAAAAAAGACAAAGACCTGCCCTTGTGGATCTTCTGTTTTAATGAAGGATAAACACAAAAAGAATCAGTGCTGTGAAGAAAAAAACAGTGTCAAGGGGAGAGAGAAAGAAAAGAAGTTGCTGTTTTAGACAGGATGGTCAGTGACGCATCTCTTAATGACCCGAATGAAGTGAAAGGTGCAAGTTTTGGTCATAGTTGGGCAAATGCATTTTATGCAGAAAGAAGAAGAAGTGAACAGATCCTGAAATGGGAACATGACTGGCATTTTTGAGGAATAGCAGAGAGTCCAGTGGGGTTGAATGGTGGAGGATGAAGGGCCAGATATTTATTGAGTATAGGAGGGTTCTGAGCAATAGAGCAATGTGAGCTGACCTAGGTTTTAAAAGGATCTCACAGGCTGCTGAATGGACACTGGACTGTTAGGTAATTCTCACAGACTGTGAAGAAATGGGGATGGCTTGGCCTAGGGAAAGAGCAAAGGAGCTGGTGAAGAGCAATCAAATTTGGTTCTGTGCTGATAATAGAGTAGGCAGGATTTGACGATAGATTGGGGTACAGATTAGACAAAGCGAGGGGTAAAGTTAACCCAGCTTTGGGGATGAGCATCCAAATGGAAGACAGTGCTATGTACTGATCTGGGGAAGTGTGGGTTTGAGGTAGAGAGGTTGCAGTTAGAGATATTAATGGGGGACTCATCTGCTTAGAGATGATGTATGCAGTTCTGGTGGTAGATAATATCACTTAGGGGGCCACAGAGAAAGAGGAGTCAAATCCAAGTATTGAATATTGGTGCTTAAATATTTAAAGGTTCAGAAGAGGAGGAGGATACAGCAAAGGAGACTTAAGGAATGGCTGGTGATAAGGAGAACCAAGAGAGTATGATATCCAGAAAGAAATAGGTGATGCTTCATCAAATGGATATCTTCCTGTTACTATGAAGAGATGCTGGGGAAGTGATTGCTTCATTTTATTCTTTCTAATTTCACATTTGCACAATTTTAAAAGTAGGTTTAAATTCAAGGAACAGTGACATAAGTGTTATTTTTTTATCATCACTATTTTATAAATTCTTTTTATTGGTAGTAAGTAATTATTTTGGAGAAAGAACTAATTTATGTATATGTGTGTGAATAGTCTTTAAAGTTGGCTTAATTTATTACATGTCTTTAAATACTGCTTTGTTAAAATTTTAGTAACTGATAATTTGTCTGTTTAAGTGATACGTTGTATATAGTTGTGATATTTCTTAGTGTTTTTTGTTGCTCAAATATACATCTAAAATGAATTGACTATGTATGTATTGTACAAATTACTATTAACATTGCAATGACTAATAAGATAATTTTAAGATACCGTAGGTTCTCTAGTTATTTACTGACACCTAAGAATAAATATATTTTTTCAAAATTATTTTAAATTTTATAATATCTTAATGTAAAAGAAGTGCCAAGAGGTAACATATACCCATTCCTTATAGACATATTAAAACTGTTATAAAATTATTGTACTTTATCATGTTTTCACAATGATACATAAACAATTTGCCAAAATTTATTACTAAAGGACTATTTGTAAGATTAGGTTCTTCTGGGGCAACAAAAAACTCCTAAGTGTCTTAAACAAAATAGAAGTTTACTTCTCTTATACAAACATAGCACTCCTAGAAGTGTCATGGTGATTTTCATGGATCTCGGCTCCTTCTGTCTTGTGCTGCTATCCTTAACACCTAACTTCTGCTTCATGATCATAAAATGGCTGCTTCAGTTTAGGCATCTCATCTGAATTCCAGCAAGCAAGAAAAAGGTAAAGAAAAAGAAGATCTTTCCTTTTAAAGGGTATATTCCAGAAACTGTGCATAGCAATTTTGCTTTACATCTCATTGGCCAGATCTTACACACATGGGTACATGTAACCACAAGGACGGCTAAGAAATTTAGTTTTTTTTTACTCTGTACAGCCCTGTGCCTGTCTAGCATTTGGGAGTTCTATTGTTAACAGCAACAGGTGTTATTATACAACCGTGAGTCTCTGCATCACAGGCCTTTTGGACAATGGGGAGAAGTTGATTTCACAGCAATGTATTTTTTTCTGTATCAAAGCATAAGTTATCTAATATACTATAGAATAATTCTGTGACTTTTTTTAATGGCTGAATTTGCCCTCTAACTAGACTTACACACCTTTCTCTGTATTATGTTATCAACTAGGAAGTCATTGTATGATAGTGATTAAGAGTGTGGAGCCAAACTGCCTGGGTCTGAGTCCTGCCATAACTATTTGTGGGCAAGTTGTTTCACTTTTTGTGGCACAGTGTCTTCATTTTCAAGTGGGAAGATGATATGATAGTAACTAACTCATTGGATTGTTGTGAGGGTTAAATAATTGGTTGTAAAGAACTTAGAAAAGTTCCTGGCACATAGTAAGCCCTCAAATATTAGTTATTATCAACTGGCAGGTCCTTAGTGAGAGTAGTCTTAGTACTATCCTAAGTAAAAGTTAACTTGTAAAGATGTATTGATAGTTTCACTGTAGTAGAGGAAAAGTAGCTGGATAATTTTAAAATAGTCTAAATTTGTTTATTTCATTTTGGAGTATTTTATTAGTTATATTGAGATATTTTCCAGTTTGGAGATCTATATTTTAGAACTTATGTGCAAATATATATCCTTTAGCAAATAGGTATCTGTCTTTTGAACTTTCCACATATGGTGTCCCTTCAGAGACAGAAAGCCAAAAGACTATTAACAATGAAATGATCTTGTTACCTGTTTTGGGGGATAAATAAAGCGAACAATGAATCTGTTAGAGAATAATTACATGGCAATTGAAAATTGAGTGTTTCTTAAAGTACAGCAAGGCTTAAGTCTTTTGCTCAGTTTACTTTACTAGGAAGTCTTGCCTGAACCCCTGGACTTGGTTAGCTACTCCTTTGTGTTTTTTATATAGCAGAATGTACATAGCTCTTTTCATACTTGGCAGGTTATATTGAAATTGTATGTTTGTGTCTGTCTTCACTACAGCGTCATAAGCAGAGATTGTATCTCACTCATATCTCAGTCTCCCACGCACTGTCAGTATGCAGAAATTTGTGAGCTTGCTATCCTGAACAGCAGCACAGGTTGCCACTTTTACAGGAGTTTTTATTTTCAATCTCAAGTTAGAAATAACAGTAATTTTTTTATTGACCTTATATTGTTCTCTAAATTTGGTCATCTGTAACAAGATGTTTAAAAATAGACGTATTTCAAAAATAAGCTATGATAACTTCAGACAAAGTAATGCACCATGCTATTGAAATACAGTTTAGGAAAGCTCTGCTTCCTAACTTAATGTATCTGGTACGCATGCTACCCTATTTCTCACTCCATACTAAGACACCACAATAAACGTATTTCTAGGTTTTTATAGTATGACAACTTTATTGTAAGAGATCATTTAGTTAATATCATACTGCATGAAACTCAGGAGTAAATAAGAAGTGGTAAATTGTCCTTTGAAGGACAGTAACATTTATTTTAACTCTGGAGTCTAAAAAGAAAATGTGCTATAATAAAATTAGATCTCCAATGAAGTGTGTGTATGTATAGGTATAGTTTATATCTATCTAATATATGTGTACTTATTTTAATGTCAAAATTGGATTATCTTTGCCACTTGCTCTTACATTGGTAGATGATCAAATTCTTTAACTTAATAATTAAATCGAAACCTAACAAACAATCTCTGTCTTGTATGGTACATTTGGATATAATAAAAGTATAGAGTACTTGCGGAGGTAGTAAAGGTAGATACAGTTAGTCTGTTCTCCTTACTAATCATGTCATAGTCATTCAGATATCTCTGGTGGCAACACATTACATTCTATCATTGTCTTTTTAAAGGGACTGTGCTGGATGTTGCCAAAATGCAATCTCACAGACATTTAATTTTTAGATTTCTAAATGGATTTTAATGTACCTTTCAAATAGTCTATCACAGAGAAAAATCTTGTATTTTAATAGACTAAAAACAATGATTATCCTTGCTGTTGGCATTTAGTCAAAGAAGTGTTACAGTATAAAAATGCTGGATAAACCATATGTCCATGCATACCTTTTTTTCCCTTTTCCACAGCAGTATGTTGTACTGTTGTCCTTTCTGCAATTAATACATGCAAAATACTTAAATGAAGAATGACTCAAAGGAAATACTTATGCTACTATGCTCTTAAGCTTTAACATTTTCATTTTTTATATTTTTATTTTATATTATTTATAAAGTTTGAACAAGTTACATTTCCAATAACATTTGTAATAATACTTCTAAGGTGTTTTCATTAAACTTCTTTATTTAAATACAACTGTATAAAATGACATCGAATTAAAATGGCAAGTCGTATGAGTTTTTGCTGCTTTTTAAAAATATTTTGGTTGCTTTTTTATTTCGGACTAGAAATTCCTTTAAATTTAATTTTGGAAAGAGATCTGTAGAAAAAATTATCAACAACTTTGAAAATATTAATTTGAACATCCTATATTAAGTTTGAAAGACTAGAATACCTAAGTTGTTTCTACATTTCAGGCAAGTAGGCTTTGTTCTGTACCTGTAGCTCCCAAATCACATTGTGCTGTTATGATCTAGGAACTAAGTTTAACTGTTTTTGTTTTCAATTTTCAAAGATAATTTTAGTTAATACACTTTGAGTTAAACATTACCTGTTTAGTTCTTAAGAAATATGCTATGCTCAATAATTTCCTCCTTATTCCCCTTCCCTTTTTTCAAGTTTTGAATAGCACAATAATCTTCAAACTTTACTTTCTTGTCTTTTTAAAGGTCGATTGAGCTATCCACATCCAGGAACTGACAATCTGTTGATGTTAAATGGTAAGTTGCATAAAACATTTTATTTTTACAATTGATTTACATAAATAAAGATGATTGACTATAAACCTTCCCCATATACCTGGTAGTCATTTTATAAGTATGAAAATAAAGCTACAGCTCTTGCTGTAAAGAAAGCAAAATTGGAAGTTTGAGTGTTTTCTGGTTGGCAAAGCAGTTGAAGTGTTTTTGTGATAGTATGATTTAATTCAATGAGACTTTGGAGACAATCCTGAGTTTGAATATTGGCTTTCCAGTTTATGGTATGACCTTGGTCAAGTAACGTCTGTGAGCTTTAGTTTCCCATCTGTGAAATGGGAATAAAATCTCAAGGTTTATTGTGAGAATTAAGTGAGGTAATGTTTGCAAAGTGTATAACACATGTTAATTTAGTTTAGCACTTGTGCTTATTTATGTTCAACTAAGTAATACTGATTCTGAAGAAATGGTGATTCTGCAAACGTTGGTCACAGTAACTAATTGTAACTAGAAAGTTTACGATGGTGAAGTTCATTACAACATTCTCTCTGTTGGATAAACATTGTAATCAGAGTTACAGTACTTACATCCGTGACTGTGGGAGTAGATGTGGAGGATTAAAATATCCTTCACAAAGGTATTTTTAAATCAGAGGGTGGGTGACGGGCAGAAAGTAGGAAAAAATAATAATAGAGATAGTAGGTACTTTAAAATACATAATTATATCATTAGAATAACTTGACTCTTCTATTTCAACAAAAGCTTTATTGAAAAAAGATGACAATGAAGTTGGGGAACAAAGGCTGAAAACGGCCAATGTAAAACTACACCCTGTGAACTAATATTAAGTGAACACTGTAGTAACAAAAAGATGGTAATAAGTCCGGGCTATCTGGGAGATTGTCACTTGGATAGGATTTTGGAATAAGAGAAAACTGGAAAAGCAAAGTATAACCTTGCAGATGAAGTTCATTCAGTAGAAGTTCATGCAGATTGGTTCATTCAGTATTTGACTGTTATGCATTGAGTTGCCCACCTCATAGCAGCCTAGTCTAAGCACTGGGTTATCTATTAGTGAAGATCCTTAAGGATGGTTAGAAGTAGAATTGTCAAGGTACTAACACTGGGGCCAGACCGTGCATTCTAGGCAGAAGCCTTGTCCACGCTAGACTTCCCAGCAGTCCAATAGGCCAAGTTTATGAATTCAGTGAATCACGATATTTATATAGACTTTGACCAAAAAGTTACTAGAAATTAGGTTCCAGGACTTCATTCAACATTTTTTCTATCACAAAATTTAAAAACCATATTATTTGAGTAAGTGGTCTCTAAACTAAATCTATGACTAAAAATTATATTGTTAAAATTAAGTTTGCAAAACTGGAAATAGATCATAATTTTTATTCTTGTGGCTTGAATTATAAAATAATAATAGGTTTGGGTAACATTAAATTATTAATGTATTGATTCTTCCTTAAATACTTATCTTTTGAAACATCCTCTGTGGTAAATAAGGATCATTCACATTTCTATTTTAAATTCTATAAAAAGCAATCCAGTTGAAAATTTTGAATTTACCAGTGTTTCTCATATTCAGTTAAAATCCATCTGAAGGAAAGTACTCTGAGATAATCTGTTAGATCATTCACAGATATTCTTAGATTGCTAAATGCATAATAACGTAGGATAATTCAGAAGTATATTGCAATCACAATAGGATGTCAGTTATGTGTGAGCACAGAGCTTAGTGGCTGCACTGTTTTTTCCAACTTCTACAACTAAATATTACTAAACTAATTGATTTCATCAGTTCCTTAAATCCCTTATAAATAATCTAGATATTTGATTGAAATTGTTTCATCACATAGTAGACACAAGCCTATTTTATTTCAGGAAAGAGTTGCATCTTGTGGACAAATCTGGTTTTTTATTATGTGAGCCCTCTTCACAGTCTGCCCCTTAGAGCCATGATGCATATTCAGTATAGTAATCTGTCCTGGAAATTTCTGAACTTTCTCTGGTAAGGGACTGGGGAGATAAAAGATAATGAAACTAGGACATTCAAATGTGTTTAAGTCAATAGAGACAATTTGATCCAAAGAGAAAAAAAATCTTTTGCTCATTTGAGATCATTGGTTAAGAAGGCAAGCAAGAATCAGAAAATTGGTTATATTTATAGGACAAAGTATTTGAATATGAAAGATTTAAACAATTTTTGTAGACATCAAGGCTTATTGAACAGAGACGTAGACAAAGGGCACTAAAAAGTAAGGGGAAATTTTTTTGAGCTACTTTTTAACTGCTGTTCTTCAACTGTATTCTTAGTATATTGTCTCCCTGAGAAACACGGAAATTAAGTGATGTTAATACCAAGCCTCTGCCTGTCCTAAATTATTATTAAATATTTTGACTGATTAAAGCAGTTGTAGCATCTCCATACATAGACCTGCTTTTAAATCATTACATTTTTAGTATGTCACAGACTTAACTTACTCTTAGGCAGTTGATTAAATAAATTGTGTTACTTAGCCAATAAGTATAGCTAGTATTATTGACTTTGAAAATCAATATTTAGTAAAAAAATATACATTAGTATTTTTTTTTATTTTTTTTATCAGTTTCAGGTGTACAAGACAAGGTAATACTTAGACGCCTACCATCTACATCCCCTCACACTGTGAACCCCCTCCCCCCACCCACCATCCCTCCGACCTCACACCCAGCCATCACATCACACACATACATTAGTATTTTTTGTGGCAGCTTAGCAGTAGTTCATAGTTGTTGGTACTGCAGACTCTGAAGCCAGATTATCTGAGTTTGTTTTTTTGTTTTTTTTAATTAAAGTTTATTGGGGTGACAATTGTTAGTAAAGTTACATGGATTTCAGGTGAACAATTCTATAGTACATCATCTATATATAACATTGTTATCTGAGTTTAAACTCAGGTCTGCTATTTCTAGCTGTGTGACCTTGGGCAGCTTACCTAACTTCACTTTGACTCAGATTCTTTAAAAGAGAGAGCATGCTGTCTGCCTCAGGGGGTTTGTTGTGAGAAGTGAATGATTCATTCATGTAAAATAAGTGTTTAGAACAGTTTCTGAAAGTAAAAGTTATCTGTGGCAGTGGGTGATGATTAGCAGTGACAAAAATGTCTTTGAAAGTAAAAATCATGTCCTGTGAATACATGAAGGAATTTGATCTATTTACTTTGTATAATATAAAATTAGAGAAGACAGAATTGATACATAGTGAACAAAGAAAGCTTGTTTTCTGTTACTGCAGAAAGAGCCAAACCAGAACTTTTTGGAAGAAGCTATATAAGGACAAATTTGGGATCAATAAAAGCAGTTTCTTAAAGTGGAGTGCTTGCCCCTTGTGTTATCCAGGATGACTTTTGATGGTGCACAAATACACATTAAATTAAATGTATGACTATTACTATTTAACGTCATTCCTTAGAAAATACAGAACTGGCAGAAATCTGTGATGTTACAGTCCATTTAATGAAAAGTAATGTATAAATATTAGTATAGTTGTTATACAGATAGGACAAACATTGTAAAGGTTTTATGATCCTATCTTCCTAGTTAATTAGCGTTATGGTTAAACTTTTAAATATTCTTTTAAGTAAAGGATAAACAGAGAATGGGATAAAGGTCAGGAAGTTGGTCAAACTAGGTAAAACTATGAAGTACCTCTGGCAAATCTTTAACTTGGAGCCTCTGTTAAGTCAGATATAGGAAAAGAGGTATAATCCCACACCCGTGTCGTCGCATGAAGTTGTATAGATTAGAAAAATTTAAACAACAAAAAATGTCATAGAAATATAACTGTAAGCAGCTCCTACTTCTGAACAAACAACATTCCTCAAATCACATGGAAATCAAGTTGAATTGACTGGTGGAGACTGCCACTGTTTCCAATTATAATTCAGATATTGTGGAAGAGTCCAAATTTAACATTCAGAAGAAGCACTTTAGGAAAGTCACATTATGTAGGAATGGGCAAATTGTCTGAAAATGAAAGGTACTATCTGAAGTTAGAATGACAGCTTGAATGTTTGTATTTCTAAGTGTATAAGTCTTACACTTTTTATTATCAGGAGTTGAAAACAATACAAAACAAAACAAAAAGACCCTCTGTTTTTCATAGTAGTGAGGAGCAATACAAAATGATGTTTCGTTTCAAGTATTTCTTTCTATTTGGATTTATGTTGTACTCCCCTTTCCCTTCTCCCAAGGAATATAGCTTACATTTTTATCAATACATGTGGTTTTTCAAAAGGAGAACAGACAGAGCAGAAGTATGGGGGGATATTAGCAAGCTAGTTTGAATTTTAAATTTGCAGTTATTAACCACATACAGCCATGTTTGTAATCAAGATCTCGGTATACTTTTGAGAAGAGAGAAGTTATGTGTGTCTTTTAATTGAGAATATTTACTCAGAAGTGAAATGGTATTTCTGAAGGCAGATTTTCTTAATATGCTATATTAAGTCATGAAAATAGGAAACTTGAGTATACTTTCAGTTCTTTTTTTATGCTGATGGAAACGAAGGGAGTGTATAACTGATATATTTGGGATCTTGAAAAGGATTGTAATGGTGTAGGGGAATGGGTATATTTCTCTCCTGGCTTTTGGCTCAAGTTTTTAGAATAAGAAATAAGAATTTCTTTGGTTTCACACCAAGAGAACTTTAACCTGTAAGTATTTCCGGCTGACTTGATGTTTATCTGTCCCTTCCTCCATCTGCAGTAATTCTGGCACCACAGCTGAGCGAAGAGCCAGTACAAAGACCCTAAGGAGAATATTAGAATTATTCTATTTCTTTTTTGTGGCTATGGGCTAGAACCTAATAATATTATTAGTAACCCAGGACCAAATTGTAAAGCCACTTGTAGCTATGTCTCACAGCCTTCTTATTAGCTTCATTAAAAAAAAGAAAAGATATGTATATAAATATATGATATATATATTTTAACATGCATACATACACACACACACACAATATATATATATAATTGCATGAGTATGTTAAATAGCCAATTCCTCACTTTTGTGTGAGGTATTTTTTGGAATACCTTATGAAATACACCTGAAATTTTATGTTCTAAATACAGACTTTATTTAAAAATTGTTCACTTTTTTCTAAATCATATTCTAAATGAGTTTGGAAGGACATATTGTTTAAAGAACACTTTGAAAAAACAAAAGTAATAGTCATTTAATGATTTTTTTTCTTACTAGGGTTTTCTGATAAAAGTTGTAGAAGCATACCCCAGAAATTCACATAAAAATATTGGTAGGGAAGTGAGTTCACACACCATTGGTTAGCATGATGGAAGCAGATTGGTTATTTCCACGACAGGGAAGAGGAAGTGTTTCACGTGGTTTAGCTTCATTTGCAGTCAGTTCTACTTTTAGTGATGGAGAGACTTGGAACCTGTGAGTTGTCCAAAAAAATAAGTGGAATATCTCTTTACAGGATTCTAAAATCCCTCAGGTATGAGACAGTTGGAGAAATTTTCCAAATAATTGTGTTCAAGGCTAGGAATGAAATGAAATCTATGATGCTGTGAACATTCATATTTATTTTCATGATTTTAGTATTAAGCAGCAGCCTCAGCTAAGAACCTAACAGCTAAGAACATAAACTGGTATAATGTTATTAATTTTTCTCGGTAGGTCAAGAATTATGTACCATATTATAATTATCATAATTCATAATTTGTCTTTAAACTTAATGAAAATAGTTTCATTTGCCTTATAAATGTTTGAACCTCTACAGCCGTGAATGAGATGTCCCAAAGCAAATTTGTACTGAATTAATATTATTAGACCATGCCTAGACATAAGCAGGAAGCCCAACTCCAGAGACTTGTACTGTGAAGTGTTTGGGGGCCTATTGACCATTTCCAGGCTTAATACAACATTAAAGAATTCAGGGAATTCACTCTTCTATAGGCTGTACTTGATAGCTATATTAAAATTCCTATTTTATTGGTCTGATTCTCCACATTTGATGTCCCATCTCTTTAAGACCCTGTTTTGGTTTGTTTGTTTTTTAAAGGCCTTTATAAGTCTTAAAAGACCTAGACAACAAAATTCTTAATGACAATTCCACCCCTGCCCTCACCCTAAACTAATATACAGGTCAGGTAAGCTCTATGTAAATTATACACATACACACACACACACACACACTATATATATATGTGTGTGTGTGTATACATATATATATATATATATATATATATATATATATATATATATATATATATATATATATATATATATATATATATGCTATGCAAGTCACATAACTCTGTAGAGCCTTGAGGTAATTGGCGTTTGTGGACAGGTTAAGTCTGCTGTAGATTTTATAGCTAAATATAAACAGTAGAATGACAGAGTTGCAAATGAAGTTATTTTGTATAAAAGACTGATGTAAGCATTCTAGTTATTGACTTATTTCTTGAAGTGTTAATGACTAAAAATTGACCCGTTCATTTATCCTTTTTATTTTATTACAGGGGAATTAATACTATATTCTCACCTTGTAGACACACGTATTTATATTAAAGCCTTAGCATAAAATTTAAAATATATTTTGTAAAACTTCAGTAATAGAATGTATTTAATGATGTGAAATGTTTCATTTTGATCTTTAAGTTTTATACTTTCAGGGAGACATTTCTGACTTTTAATACCTATTTTGATTTGAGATTTATTCAATATTAAAATTTTCCCAGCTCTAAAAACCTACAAACATGAAATAGGATCTGAATTTTAACAGTCATATTTTGGTTTACTGCCTTGGTTTTACATATTAATTGCAGGGTAAAAGTAATCACTGTGTACTCATATTTGGGGGGAGGAGTTATTTAAAAACAAGTTTGAATTTTATTCAGCTGGTAGTTTCTTATGAAAAATAAATTTCAGTATTTTTTTCTTCATAAGGAGTTATGTAAACTGCTAGTAACATAGATTGAAATGCTTTTCTACTTCTACAGTATTTAACATGTACTATTCTATGATGATGCTAATAATGATTTGTATCTGAACCCCTCTAACCCCAGAGGTAGAGACATAAACCCTTAGATAGCTGTTAGAAATGCACTAAAAGAATAGAAAGCATTATTAGCTAATATATATCATTAATCATTTCTTCAACTAAGCAAGTTTGAATATGGATTAATTTCTTTACTTTGTCTTCCGGTACGTTTTTCATGCAGGGCTTGGTATAATGTGAACTGGATCTGAATAGCTATTTGTTGGACTATATATGCTGCATCACTCTTTATCATAAGTAGAAAAATAAGGATTTAATTCAAGTTGTTCCCATTTATTGGAAAAATTATTTGTGATGTTATTTAACTATCGTGTTACGTTCCTATCCTGATCTGATGAAAGAAATATTTATTCATGAATTTTAACATGAATGAGAATTATATATTTTCCAGTTAATTTGTTTTTATGTAGTTCAGATGATATCTATAATGAAAGTGCTTTGTAAATGATAAAATATCATGCAGATGTTATATGGTGACATTGTCATAGCTCTGAAAACAAAGTAGCACTAATTTTCAGATGCCCACATAGCTTTTCATATCACAAATATTTGTATATGTGGGCTTATTTTTAGTTCTGACATTTTACAATTTGTCCTTTGTTTACATGCAGCAAGGAGTTATGGGCGAAGACGAGGTAATTCATTTTTGTTTGCTATGGTATAACTGTTTCTAATTGAGTTTTACTGGTCCGTGTTCAATTATCGCAGATTTCTTATGCAATGTGTGAAAACTCACAGAAGAACTATTTTGATTTGAGCACTTGTCAGTTTTTAATCCTAAATCTCTTAACTTTTAAAGCACATTTTCATACTAATATGGACATTTAATAAAAACCCCTTTTAAACTGTGCAGTTTTTAACTATACTTTGTTATTTTTATATCTTCTAAAATATAAAAAAAATAAAAATAAAGCTGTCATTTATAGTTTGCTTAAGAATTATGTTTAATAAATATTAGTGAAGGTGACATGCGATATGATTTTCAGCTCTCTCAATCTATAACTGTCTTATCTGTGGTATATAATTTACAACTATTTTATTCGTTTTATGTTTGACCCGGTTGAAAATAACAAATACCAAATAGATTACTGTTAATTAACACTGATATGTAGAAATTATGTTGCTAATATCTGTCTTGTAAGGATATAATCCTTTTTCCTTACTCCCTCCTCTCTCTCTTTCTCTCTCTCTCTCTCTCTCTCTCTCTCTCTCTCTCTCTCTCTCTCTCTCTCTCTCTCTCACACACACACACACACACACACACACACACACACTTTCTCTCTCTGCCCCATGACAGTTTTCCTCTTAGAGTTCTTATTATCTTAAGGAAAAAGCTAGGACTGTGTGATGCTGGACTATTAAACTTCCTAGGAAAGCAGCTGACATTTTCTGTGGCTTAAACTTTGCCTTCCTTTTTATGTGCAGAATTTGAGAGGGAGGAAAGTAGATGAGATGAAAAGCAAACGTAACTTTATTCTCTAAGTGAGCAATAATCATGATATTTATATAGTTGTTATAAGTGGCCAACTAAATAGAAAGGATTTTCCTTGACCCCTAAAACCTCCCTTGAGCCATGGAGTACAGACAATAATAATGGTGTCTTTCGATAAATTTTATATATGTGTACAAGTGCTTCAGTTTCTTTTTATCAAATAATGAGTGCATGTACTTAGACAACAAACAAGCAAAAGCGTTTACCACCACTGATGACAGAAACTAGTATTTCATATTCTTAAGTAGTTTGTATTTTACATTGTCTGAATTTAACTTCATTTTTGGAATCGGGTTTCTTCAAATATGATTGACTGAATATGATTGTTTCATTTTCTAACTAAAAAAATTAGAGACATAGAAACTCAAGACTTAGAAAACTGAAGCTAAATAACATTCTAAAGATTGTTACTAGCAACTGAGAAAAGAGTATCAGACTGATAACCTTTTAACCACCAAGGGGACCCCTTTGTTCAGGCTTCATGCTTTAGATTTGGTCTTTCAAAGGAACTGCGTTTATTCATTTATTTATTCATTTTTTTCTTTTCTAAAAGAAAAAAAAATCTCATACATATCAAATCTATTGTTCATGTGGGATGTGTCACATTGAGTTGATATAATTTTTGCCAAAAATAAGACGTGGCTCTTTACCAGCACTGGTGGACAGTGTTATTTTCACAAGGACAAACAGTGTTATTTTTTTGAGTTTCTAGTCCAGTTTAGGAAGAACTATTTTTGATTCTTCCTAACTCACCTTTAAATCCAGGCACAGAATCACTGAATTATACTGGAAAAGAGCAAAGATTTCTTTTCCTGCTTTTCAGTCAGAACCTGCTCCTACTCCTACATATTTTTCTAGCCATACATACTTTGTCTACCTGAGAGCAGCCTAGGGGCCAGGGTTAGGAAGACAGAAGACTCCACAAGGGGAGCTAACTTTAATAGATTGAAAACTATTTTTTGTATTTATTGTCTGTCTAACATCTCATTCTGAGAGTGAACATATTGGTCTGGGCTTGGAGCAGGATGGGGGTAGTAAAGGGAGATGTGAAGTATAACTTAAGCTCTGTCTCTCAACTTAAAATGTTTCTGTATTGCAATCTGTCTCTTTAATAAAGGACTAAAGGGCTATCCAGAGGGAATAAAAATATATTTTTATTTTGTTTGTGCTCCAGAAGGAATAAAAATATATACAATACTTTAAATAATAGAAATAAAGAACCTTTTTTAGTTAATGGTATGAACTGCAAAGCAATCTTTTCTAGTGGGTAAACCCAAAATTTGAGTTAATAGATTACAAATGGAGTAAGATAGGAGAAATAAAGGGAGTGAAATTATGGAAGTTCAACTAGAGAGTTTGGACTTATTCAGACTGTATAACCACTCATATTTATGTACTATAATAAATGAGGAGCTATTAATAGAGTATACTATGTATTAATTTAAAGTTGACCCAGGATTTTCTGATTTGATTAAATTAAATTGAATCATTTGACTTCTAAACAATCTTGTGAAGTAGCCAGCATAAGAGTATACCCCATAGTGTCACCACTAACAAACACTTTTATGATGAAATCAAGGCTAAAATCCTTCATCTTTGATAAATACTTTTGATAACTTTCGGAGAATGGGCAAAATCTCCAAAGCATAAAAAACAAAACAAAACAAAAATATTCAGCAAACTATGACCCACAGGCCAAACCTTCTATTTTTGTAAACAAAGTTTTATTGGAACACATTCATTTACTTTTTGCCTAGTGGCCTTGAAACTACAAGGATGGCAGAGTTGAGTCGTTGCAACACAGAATGTATGGCCTGCAAAGTCTGATATATTTACTGTCTGATCCTTTACAGAAAAATTTTGCTCTACACCTATACCCAGCCATACCAATTTTTAAAAGAAACAAAATTTAGTGAACTTTAATTTACAGAGACATGTAGGGTACTAGGTTATAATTGATTTTTTACGTTTATTTATTCATCCTGTATGAGAAAAGGACAAACTTGTTAATTGAGGCAGAATATTTTCAAGTAATAAGTGTACTCATAGCTCCATTCTAAGTTCTTTGGAGAAATATGCCTGATCAGTCAGTGATTCTGATTAATAGAGATGTTCAAGAGAGTTGAGTCCTGGACTTCTTTTGTTTCGATGGTACCTTTTTATCCTTGCATATTAAATAAAAATCATGCCATCACACTGGTAGGCTATCTACCCTAATAGAGTGGGTGCTCTATTTTAGAAGATGGGAAGACTATTTATATTCATGCTTAATTAATATAGTTTGTGTTTTTGTTTTTAGAATAATATTCAGTAAATAAAAATACAGAATTATACAGTGAGATCAAAGAACCATGTCAGGTTAAAGAACCATGCTTAGCTTCAAGCTATAAAATGACTAATTTAATGTAACATTTTCTTTTTCTCTCCTGTCTGCCCCCATTGATATGTTAGGATATGTCTTCATTCTGAGCTTCCAGAATTAGGCTAAAATCTGAAAAGTCAAGTATAATTACTAAAGTTTAGACATGTTAGCATAACCACTACAGTCAGAGCTAGAATCTTACTGAAATCTTGGTTATAACTAATCTCATATTACATTATATTAATTCTTACCTTTTCTATTTGTACCTTTTCCTATTACAAAATTTTGGTTTGCCTATCATTTGTGTGTTTGTAATTATGTTTATACACATGAATGTGTGTGGATAGCTCTAGGTTTGTTAAAGAAATAAAATCTATAACTTAAAAACAAAACTTTCCACAAAGAAAACTCCAGGCCTAGATGCTTTACTGACGAATGAACCAGAATTTAAAGAACAAAGAACAGCAATTTTGTAGAACTGTTCAGTTCTATATTTATTTATTCAGTTCTGTACCTATTTAGTTCTGAATATTATATATATTTCTTCTATGCTAATTTCAAAGGTTATTGTTTTCAAGGAATTTATTTCCTCGTTTTGAATTTATCATAAAGTTGTTTATAATATTCCCATCTTTAGCCTTTTATATATTTTTTTAATTAGTTTCAGGTGTACAAAACAATGTAATAGACATTTATCATTTATATCTCTCACACCCCTATCGGCTACCACTCCGACATCGAATACAGCTATTATACTACCACTGTCTCTATTTCTAATGCTGAGCTCCACTTCTTGTAACTATCTATCTATCTATCTATCTATCTATCTATCTATCTATAAAATTATATATATACATATATATAATTGTTGAAAAAAACAATTTTGTGTATATACCTAGTATTGGTAATTTAAGGTTGTTGTTTTTTCTTTCTTGATGAACTTCTCTTAGATATGTCAATTTTATAAGATTTCAAATAGCTAACTTTTGGCTTTATTGATTTTCTTTCATGTTAGTCTCTGTTTTATATGTCATTGATTTTCATTTTTTATTTCCTTTATCCTACTCTCTTTGTATTTAATTTGCTATTCTTTCTCTGTCTTTTTATTGCAGAAACTAGGATTATTTTAAGAATTTCTTGCTTTCTAACATACATTTAAAACTATAAATTTTCATCTAAATATGGAAATTTTCCTCTTAAGTATGTAGCTTTTGCTACATCCCACAAATTTTATATTGTGTTTTCATTATTGTTCAATTTCATTCTTTTGGAGTGTAAGAACCCAAAAATATGTCCTAGTTTCAGAGCAAAAAAGGATAAAGGTAATTTAAATTTGAATGAAAATTATTGTAAATATTTTAATCCAAATCAGTTTATAATCAAATAAACTTCTCTCAGCACATGTAATTTTACCTTTATTGCCAGTCATTTTCATGCACTAAATATATGTGTGTGTAATTCTTAAAAAGTATGTATAAAGTATACTGTACTTGGAAAACAATTATTTAGTGGATCTCCTTTTATAATGTTGGTTTGGGTTATAGAAAAGGATAATTGGCAAGGTACAAAGTAATATTTTTGTTGGTGGTATTTGTTGTTAGCTTCTCTTTTAATTTAACTCTATAGCTTTTATGGTTTCTAGAAAGAAAGTGGTCATTATTTTCCAGCACTGAAGATTCTTGTTAGTATGGTTAGTGTGTGATATGTTCTTAATCTTTTCATTACATCCTTTGTTCAGCTGAACTTTGGTTAGTAGATTATATATAGAGAGAGAGATTATAGATTTTTGCTAGGTATTTTACTAACTGTAATGTTTATTATAGTTAGAACATTAGTAATATAGAATAATTGTAAACGTAGTTATAATATAAATATTCTTAGAATAATGTAATTAATATAAAAGTTTGTCATTTTTGAGTCACCTCTCTATCTGGCATTACTTATATAGTGATTTCCTTGCTCATTGCATTCACAAACCCTAAATATTTATGGTCTGTTCTTTTTCTCATGAAAAACACCTATTAGAAAGACTTTGTATATTGTATTTATGGAATTGCTAATTGTGTATGTATGTTAGGGCACTTTAAAGTGAAATAATTTCCAGAGTATTGGCATGTCTGAAATAAGTATAAAATTTGTATCTCTCATTTTATATTAAAAATTAGTTAGTATGCATGTGTTTTCTCTGCCTCATCTCATTCCTTTTTAAAGATAGAATTATTTACTTAATCTAACCTTAGAAAGTTGAACCAGTTATTCACAATATTGTTTTTAATGGATCTTGATGAGGTTCATTTTGTTACACAAAATAGTTTCATATTGAAGTACTTTCTTACCATTGATCACGAGGAATACTGACACTTGTTTTTCATTAGTCCCTATTTCTGATAGCAAAGGTATTGGGGAAGTTAAATTAACATTTACAAAGTTACTCAATAAGCACGGGTATCTTTCAGAACAATTTATGGAAACTGAATTTAAATCTAGAATAATTCCTATTGTTTATATACTCAGTGTGATCTTGCTCCTTGTTTTTGTGTCTTGTAAACTTCAAATTCTTATTTCCAACATCTAACTAGCTATAATTCAGACATGCACTCCTCTCCTTCTCACCCCAACCCCAGTTATATGCAGGCTGTAACATTTCAGATTGTCTTTGTTTATATCACGTCCATTTGCTATGTTGTATTTTAATATGATAACATATTAATGATATTGTATGTTGAATATGTATTACTTGTATATATTAAGGCATATGCTATAGACTGTATAATTGTCTTCTCTTCATATCCAAAAAGAAAAAATCCTTCATTCTATCTCGAAGGAAAAACAACCTGTCTACATTCTTGTTTTCTCTTTTTCCTTCTCTAATAAACTTCTAAAGAATCATCTTCTTCTGATGTCTGTACTTTACAAAGCTCTACATGCAGTGTGACTCCCACCCAAGTTTATTAAAATTGCTACCTTCAAAGATCATTCATGTCCTCAAACATAATTGTCATTTTTTTTAAATCATTATCTTAACATCTCTCATTGTTACTTCATTGCTAGTATTATTTTTCATTGGAACTCTGTCTCAATATTTTGGTTTTCCTCATTTTTCTTACCACTCCTTTCTCTATCATCTTGAATGTTCTATTTCTTCTTTATAAGTTTCCCAAGGAATTATTCTTATCATTTTTCTCTGAATTTTTTATCAGTGATGTTACAAAGAAACTTAAACTATCACCTCTCTGGAGCTGATTTCCTTTATTTCCTCGGAAACATGATTTACTTGCTTTCTCCACTCCATTTGCAACCTCCATACATTTACTTTTGAACATCCTGTCAATATATGAAACTTTACATATCTAACTAAAATGTATTTCCCTCTCTTGTACCAAGTTCTGATCTCTACTGTCCTTATATTTAATGATTCTTACCATTCATGTTAGAAAACCTTCTTTTGGTTCCTTCTTTCCGTTCTTTTTCTTTGTATTGTTTCTCATCTACTTTTACCTCTACCATCCATCCTTCCTGGATTTTTTGAAGAACTTCTGATCTCATTTCTATCTTTAGACCATATTTGCGAAGATGAGTCTTCCTAAAGCACAAGAAAAGTTATTGTATTGCTTGAACCCTTGTATCTAGTTGTTTATTTTCATCACCTACTAAATAAAATGTCTTTTAGTTTGGCATTCAATGCTGAGTACTCTGACTAGCCTCAAAGAGCTTTTCTAGCTTTTATTCTCCTTTTTCAACATGTCTCAGCCAACCTTGACTATATTTCTTAAATTTATTTTACCTACTTTCTCTTATGTTCTCTTTCTTCCACTTGAAAAATTTACTCAAAACCATGTCCTTAAAAATATCTCTACTTATAAATATCCTACCCTTCCTAATGCATGCAGTTCCTATTTTACCACAAATATTATTCAGTGTCACTTGGGGTTTTAAGAAATTATCCTTTTATTAGCCAGACTACTTCCTTCCTCCAACATACCTCTTCTGAAGCACTTTGAAGCTTTCTTATGGATATGTGCCATAATTATATGTATAGATAATGTACATTTCTTGAGGGCAGGGGACTATATTAGGTCATTTTGTTTTTTGATCCCCATATAGTCTAGCATCAGGATTGCTGCAGAGGATTATACAGTATGTGCCCTATGCAGGATTACTCTCCTGAAGGGTGAGCACAGATGGGGACTGAAGTCTTAGAGGAAATGGCTTTTTATGTTTTGCACATGTGCAGAAGCCCTGCGTACCCTTTCATATAATTTATTACATGTATAATAAATTAATTCAAGACCTTATATGTAAGTATTGCTCGTTGCCTTTGTCCTTACCTTAGTCTGCAAGTGTTTTTTTTTTTCGTTTGTTTTTTTTTATTATGACTTCTTATCTATTTAGTCTGTGCCATTTCCAATTTGTCACCAATTTCTAAGAGGTTTCTCCTGTTACACATCCAGTCTAACCATCCCACATATCAGATTCTTGCTACTATCCATAAAAAATTGAAGTGATCTAGTGTTTGTTTGTGGTATACTTGTTGTCATATGACATTCCTCAGACTTCTTTTCTCTTGAATCCAAGTAATTAAAATCTTGAACTATCTGAATTTCTCTGAATTTTTTATGCCTATGTCCCCTTCATTTTTTAAGCCTTTGAATTTGTCATTGCTGTTTTTATGCTTGACTTCAATTTATCATTTTCTAAGACCTGAGATTCAAGTTAATATTTGTTCTTGTATTTTAGGTCGTTCTTCCCTCTTTCCACTAGATGATGGCTTGCTGGATGATGGTCATAATGATCAAGTTGGTGTTTTAAATTCACCCACATGTTACTCAGCTCATCAAAATGGAGAGCGAATTGAACGCTTCTCTCGAAAAGTTTTTGTTGGTGGTCTTCCTCCAGATATTGATGAAGGTAAGGTAATAAGTTGGGCTTAAAAAATATATATATACACACATATATAGGTATATATGTGCATATATATGTATATGTGTATATATATGTATATATGTGTGTGTATATAATATATGTGTGTGTGTGTGTGTGTGTGTGTGTGTGTGTGTGTATATATATATAATGTGAATGGGGGTATAGGATTTTTCACCTCTTGAGATTTCGGGTTATAATAGATGTCCATCTCTGTTTAAATATTTTGTCACACACAATGAAATAAAGGCAACCAACCATGAAACTCTACCTGCAATGCATGACAGTCAAAAGTTCAATTTCTTTCTTTACCTGTTTGTGCTCTTACAGACAGGTAAGAAAGAGGCTATAAAACCCAAAAGAGTGATGACAAGAAAACATAAACAGGAAATTCAGGTTATACCAAGGCTAATAAATGTATGTAAAGATGATCATGTGTAATAAAAACAAAAGAATAATTCAAGATAAAGATTAAAAATACGAAAACTATCTAATGTTTGTGAGGTTGTGGGAAATCTGCTACTTTTTCAACTAATGGAGATATTGCTACATTTTAGGAGCTTTTTAAGTTACTAAATGTTCACAAACTAATTCTATATATTAATCAGTATAATAAGGTTCCCATTTGGTGAAATGGAGACATATCATGTGGTTTGACCTGTGTGTGTTTCAGGTCTGGCATGTGTCAGACTCTAGTATATACAGATTTTCACATTTTGTTTTATCAGACCTTTTTTTTCCTTTGATTTTAATTATTAAGCACTAATGGATCTATTTATTTAATTTAACATAATGCTGGCATGTTTTTCAAGCCAGTGATATTTATGGTTTTGTGTACTATAAATCCATTAGTATCCATGCAGTATTATATAAAATTTCAAAGGTCACACTTTATTATTCTGAATTGATTACTCTGGCCAATTGATTAAAAACAAATTTATTTTTACTAAAATAGCTATTAAGTTTTATGTATTATTTTAATAAGGATATTAAATATTTTAACTTTATATTCTAATCTGTTTTAGGTTGTTTGGTACTTTTAAATATTAAATCTCTAACTTACATGGGATTTTTTAGAATGAATCATTAAAGCTAATTCCTAATCCATATTATTGTACTTTCTTAAGATGAAATAACTGCTAGCTTCAGAAGATTTGGGCCTTTGGTAGTAGATTGGCCTCATAAAGCAGAAAGCAAGTCCTATTTTCCACCAAAAGGTAAGGGTTTTTATTGTTAATATTTGCTGGGGAATCAGTTATATGAGAGCAAAAGAGACAATATCAATTACTTAGTGTTTTCTTTTAAAATTGAATATGACCACATCTTTGTATAAAAACTAAGAAGTTGTAGAGGCTGGTAACATGTATTGAGTGAGGCAAAATGGTCCTGAGAACTATTCCAGTTTCACTTTAAGCCATTCAGGAATTATAAGAGACTTCCTGTGTTTTTTCTATGATTTGATGATGATTTCAAAGACTCAGATGTTCATTTTTTTTCTGTCTAAAGCATCGTTCTAAGTAATTTGCGTATAGACATATAAAAAACTTTCTTCATAATTTCAAGTGAAATTATGATCCGTATGGAAACTAAAATATAAACCAATGAATAGTTTAAATATTGCAAGATTTACTTAGGTGTTCCAAATAATAGCAGATCACAACAGCAGTATATACTCTGTTGGGGTGTTTTGATAGAGGAGAAAATGACTGGTCAGCAAACCCCCAAGTATATAGAGACAAGATGTGAAGACGATACGTAGTTGTGCTAGTCACTTATTGCTAGGATACTGCTGTGGCTGGTCACCAGAGTACAAGAATCGCAAGTCATGCTGATGTTGATTTGCGCAAAGCAAGGCCACCCTCGGTGGGGAGAGGAAGGTTTTCCCCGGGGCCCCAGTGAGCAGCTGAGACAAGGGGAAAGAGTTGAACATTATTCTAGTCAAATTCCTAATGGCAGATTCTCGAAGTAAATAAAGGGGAAAGTTCAAAGACAAAGATTTTTCTTTGAGTATGATGGAAATAATTTTAGAAAGGAAAAACACAGTAATATTCTCATGGCTAAGTGAATTTTTAAGTCTAGAAAAAACTCCAGTAGACCTATTAAATGGTTTGATTTTGGCTCTGGGATAGGAAACATGTTAGAGTTATTGGCATACAAAAACTAGCTAAGGATTCTGGTGATGAATTATGCTAGCCAGCTCCACTTTTTGTCATTGAAAATTAAATCACCCCCACTTAGTTCATTAATAATGCAGTGATTTGTCTTAACTTTAGATCTTATGCTAATAGAATTGCGACTATCTTTTGAGCATGGATTTTGGATCCCAGGCCTCTATGAGAATCTGATAAAAGCTATGGGTCTCTCTTCATATACACTAAATTCTCACATGATTTTGGAGTTTCCCAGACTTGGAGGTCCCAAATCCTTGTGTTAGAAAATTAGCTCCATATAGATACAGATATTTATTTGTTAGTTTAATTTTAACCTGTTGTCCACAGTTTTACTATCTTGTCCTTTTATACAGTTTATTTTATTGAGTGTTCAATAAAAAAGGCTGTCAGTTTCTAATGTTCCTACATAAGTTACTGTCATTCCTTGCCTGGACTGCTTTAAGCATGTGACTGTCCTGTCCACGTCTGTGGCTCTCTCCATTTTCTCTCCCATAGTACAGCCAGAGTAATGTCTGTAACTTCTGTGATGGTGCTACTCCTTGTTCTCCTGCTTAAAACCCTTCAGTGGTTTCTTTTACTGTTAAAATACGGGCAAAAATGCATTTGCCCTTCTGGCTTCCTCATCTCTCTAGTTTCTTCTCCCGTTATTGCTTCTTTGTCCCTTCTGGTTCCACAAACCAACCTTGCTTTCTTCTGCTTCAGGGCTTCTATGTATGGTGTTCTCTTGGCCTGAAGGCTCTTCCCATGTGTCTGCATCTGTACACCCCTTACTTATCTCAGCTTCAATATCAGTTGCTCACAGGAAACTTTCAGGACATATCCAATGAGGTCAAATTCAAATGCAGGCTATCCTAGCACTGTTCTCTTTCATAGCACTCATAACAGTTGCAGTATTATGTTTTCACAACTTTACAAATGCGTGACTGTTTTGTTAATGTGGGGTTCTTCCAATAGTGTATAAGACTGTCTTTACTCCTCTTTGTATTCCCAGTAATCATGGATTAATAATTGTCTAACACATGAGACACACAACTGTAAAGACTGTAGGATGGAGAAATTACTTTGACCTCAAGTAGATGTGGGGGAAGGCTTCACTGAGAAGTTTTGAAGTGAATCTAAAAGAAACTGTGCAATTTAGATAGATAAAAAAATTGTTGAACAGAGTTTCAGGCAGGAATTGAAATACAATTTTTAAAAGGAATTAGAATTGGTTTGTGTGGAGACAGAGACAATTTTGCCATGAGCCTCTTGATCATTTAAGGGGATGGTGGACCATAAGCCTGGGAAGACGGGTGGCATAAATTGGATGCAACAGAATACTTGTGTCTTTGTGACTACTATTGCCATTGTCGTTGTCACTGTGGGTTTTGTGGTGGTTGCTAGTTTATCTTCTCAAACAGAAAGCATAAAAAACAAACAAAAATATTAGCATGTCAAATCAAAGTTTTTTTTTGGTGCAATTACAGTTAATTGTGGCCATTGCCAAAAACCAGTGTTCCCAAACCTTGTTCTTTTGAGTATTTTTGTCATCATTGTAATTCATCATTTTTCATGGTTTGGAAACCACTGGTATAGAACCGTGCAGTTGGTGAAAGTGCCTTGTAATTTAGGCAGTGACTGGAGCCGCTGTACTGAGCCACACGTTTATGCATGTTGGATTTGCAGTGAATGAAGTTCACCCTACGTGAATATTAGCTTGCTCTACTATAGTCTAAGAACTATTAGGTGGTTTGTTTTGGTAAGAGTATTTTAATATTTAATGGCTCGCCTTAGCTAGATCATAATTCACCTGCCATGTTCCTTAATTAATTTTTGTGGTATAAACATTTATTTCCTAACAATCACAAAAATAATAAAGCAATATTAAAAATACTGAATTTAAAGTATTATTTTAAAATTAGGTAATATTAAAATAATTATAACAAAAATAATATCACAAAACTTAAGCAACATTTAAAATATTGAATTTAAAATATTGTTTTAGTAAATTAGTCTTATATCCTCTCACTTACTACAAAACAATTATAACTCTCAAATGCTTGGCTTGTGTCAAAATTAAAGCTTTCACTTAAAGAAAACCAGTATTCATTTTTTTTCAAGCATATTTAAATTGTTTCTAGTAATTGAAAAGGTTCTAAGACGTGTTTCCTAATCTTTCATAATTTTACCTTTGGAAGTTTCTATTTGTGTAGGTTGGTTTGGTGTCTTATCTATGCAATAAAGTAATGCAATTTTATTAAAATGAAGTACTTTTGTGTCACATTAGAACTTTGTGGCAATAAAAAGCCAGTGTTAGCAATAAGTTGTGTTTTTTGAATTCTATATGAAACATAGCCTCATACCTCCCATTGTTTAATGGAACAGATGTGCTTGGACTGCTTGATGGTTTCTTCATATTAGGACTAGATTGCAGGGCTCTGTGCTTATTTGCACAGAAATCTTGTCAAGAAATGTTTTTAGATCATGTATAGTTATCAGCTGCTGGGAATAATCATGTAGTAGTAAACTTGGAATGTAAATTTTGATGCCTTCTTTTTATAATGAAGTCTGTCCTGCCTGTTGAATGCATGATTGATTAAAGATTGATAATTGGTTTTCAATAAGGAAAGGAGGAAGGGCATGTTTCCCAATGGTACAGGAATATAAGCAATATAAGCAAGAGCTTGGAGTCTAAATGGTCTCCAGACTGAAAAAAATTGTTCATCCAAGTTGAGACTTGATTTAAAAGTTCTGACCTATCCTGAAGGTTTCGTTCCAGCCTCCATAGGGTAGTTTTCTTAGTATCATTTGGAAGTTGTCAGGTTGACTGTGGAATTTTCCCTCTACTTATGGAAATTCCTGGGCCTTTCCAAGTGTGCTCTAGTCTGAAAGTATGCTGCAGATGTTCTTACCCCCAAGGGCATTTATAGGAAACTTCAGCTCCGAAGATGCTCAACTGATTAATCCTTCAAAAAAAAAAAAAATATTCTTTAAGAAGGTACTATCACTGCTAGAAAGAGCATGGGAGACTTTGGGGCTGACCTGAGTTTAAAATTACTCAGCCAATTACTTGTTTATGTGACTGGCTTTGAGCTAGTAATTAACCACTTGATAACTCAGTTTTCTCTATAAAATGGGAATAATGTTTCATAGACTTGTTGTGAGAATCAATTAAAAGAGTTAACGTAAAGCTTTTAGCACAGTACTGAATAGTAAGTACTGTATATAAAGCAGTTAATTAATTTACTGAGTATATATTTTTGTGTGTGTTCCACAGGATATTGTATAATGATTCTAATCCTATTGGTAGGCTTTTTTCTCTTTCTCAAAAACTTATATTTTATAAACAGTAATGAAATTTGGGGTGAAATCACTTACCTTGATGTATTACCTAATTTTTCATGGTTATTACAGGCTATGCATTCCTTCTCTTTCAAGAAGAGAGCTCAGTTCAGGCACTAATTGATGCTTGTATTGAAGAAGATGGAAAACTCTATCTATGTGTTTCCAGCCCTACCATCAAAGATAAACCAGTAAGTAAATATTACATGAACTGTAAGCTACAAGTGCAAGTTTTCCAAAAACTGTTTTGAAATGATTGTTAGTGGAAAAAGATTAAACCACCATTTAAGAGCTCAGTTGTTTAAATTTTGGATAATTTATCGTTTCTAGATATTAAAAAAAGTAATTTGTTTCCAAATCCAACTATCTAAAATTTTAAACAATGAAAGGACCACTATTAACTAGCACAAAACAGCATAAGCTACATAGGGAATAAGACCCAATAAAGGAATGTCCTTTTTTTTATAGGTTCAGATCCGTCCTTGGAATTTAAGTGATAGTGATTTTGTGATGGACGGTTCTCAGCCTCTGGATCCTCGAAAAACAATTTTTGTTGGAGGTGTTCCTAGGCCACTAAGGGCTGGTAAGTGGACTGTTAACGAATTATGTGTGTGTTAAATCATTTAAATATGAATTAAATAATTCAGTAAACATTTGGTAGCTATTGTGTACATGGCACTATCGGGTAGGCCGGGGCAGACTCCTCATGCCCCAGTAGTTGCTAACTACATAATTTGGAGACAGATTGGGAGAACCGTTCTTGAAACCACCAAGTAACTGGAGAATTGGACAGTCATCTATCCATATTAAGAGCTAACTTCAAACAGACTATAAGAAGAATCCACTCAAATATTTCTGACTTCTTAAGTGTAACTCTCTAAGATATGAAATTTTTTGGTCTGGTTTTCTTGTTGTTTTTGTTTTTTTATTTTGTTTTGTTTTTTAATGTGGGTTGATTCTGATATTTGAAGGAGAAATAAGGGATGTTTTTTTTCTTAAATAGCACTTTAGATAAGTGAATGGTAACTCCTGTTCATCAGTAACCAGGAACCAGAGATTTACCAGAAGATGTCATAGAGGAACATGATTATAGATGAAAATGCCCACTATACAAGCATTGTATCCTGTGAAGTGTATTAGTGCCTGCCATCACTGAGAATATCCTCTTCTAGATGGGAAATGCAGGTTAAAAAACTATTCACACATGTAAATACTTACAGAACATAACTGCTGCAAAGAAAGACTGTAGGGAATAGAAGAGCATGTGGCAAGGGAATGTGATGCAGTCTGATATTTTAAAGATACTTGTAGTTGAGCTGACATATAAAGATTGAACAGAAGGAATAGGTTTGGGTAGTAGGGAGGGTTCTGTGGAGTTTTCAGGTAAAGGGAACAGCATATTCAAAGGTCTTCAGTGGTCGGAAGCAGAATGCATTGGAGGAACTGAAAGAAGCCCAGAGCGGCTGATGAGGGTTGTAAGGAGTGAGGGGAGAGGTGCAGGAAGACACTGAAAAATAAAACCGGAGTCAGGTCATACAGGTCTAATAGGCTAATTTGGTATTTATCATCAGAGTAAGGGAAAACCAGTGAAGAGTTTTTAATCAAAGAGACATGATCACATTTGCATTTTTGAAAGATCATTTTAGCTATTGACTCATGAAGGGGAGAGCCAGATTGAGAGTAGATATTGGTAGACCAATTTAGTTGCCCATGACTGCAGTCCAGGAGACAGACAGTGACGGCTTAGATTAGTGGTGGGATTGGAGAAAGAGCCAAGTGAACAGATGTCACCAGGTAAATGCAAAGGTTGAATCTCAGCTTTCACTTTCAAGCCACTAGGTAGATAGTGGTACCTTTTACTGAAATAAGGGACACTGGAGAACGAGCAGATTGGAGGGAAGATTTGGGTCTTGGTTTTGAAAGCAAGTCTGTGACACTGTTCAGAGCTCCCAAGTAGAAATTTCAGTTAAGCCCTTGGTATCTGATAACAGGTATCTCCACCTTTCAAAAGTTTGCCTTACTTTACACTACTACACTTTTACAAAACACATACATTAGACTTGTTTTAGCTAACTAAAAGAATTCTAAGAGGATTATTGCCTTTAAATTTTGCTAACCTTTACAAAAGTTTTCAAAAGAACCCTCTACTTTTGGATAGTGGGGGAAAAGCCTGTATTTATTTATTTATTTTAAGAGAATCACTTGATCTTTTGCAAATAAACTTGGGGGTAGGGGAAAATGAGAAGCAAATACATAAGGCTATTGCCATGATCCAGATAGAAAATAATAGTAGTTTGGAAGAGGATGTTAGTGAGGTGATTGTACTAGATATGTCCTGAAAATCAGGCACACAGAACTGCCTGTGCAGTAGGGAAAAAGAAAACAGAAAGGATGAAGCCCAAGGTCCTGACTTGGCAACTTCCTCTTTTCTGGTGCTTGCTAACTGAATCAGCAAAAACTCACTGGGACAGGTTTAATGTCAGGTGGATGGTCAGGCGTGCACAGGAGTGTCACAGTGTCTGTGAAGTGTCAGCGTGAGCTGCCCAGTGGACAGTTGCATAGATGAGTCTGGAGTCCAGGAAAGACGTCCAACTGGAGGAATGTAGGAGCTGAAAACAGGTAGATGGTATGTAAAGCCATGACACAGGATGATGTCACCCAAGCCACGAATGTAGGGAGATGTCCAAGGACTGGAACCTAGGGTACTTTGAGAGTGAAAAGTCAAGGAGTTGAGGAGGACTAGCAAGGAAGAGTAGGAAGGAATTACAGTGAGTTAGGAGGAGAATTAGAACAATGTATCCTGGAAGCCAGAGGGAGAAAATGTTTCAAGGAGAAGAAAGAGATTAAGTGTGTTCAGTGCTTCTTACAGGTTGACTCACCATTGTACTTGTCAGTGGGGAAGGTGACCTTGACATGAGCAATTGAAGTGGAGTTATGGGGTGAAAGTCTGGTTGTGAAGGTTGAACAAAGAAAGGGAAGAGAAGGATTGAGTATAGAAAATGTTTAGAAGTCTGTCTATAAAGGGGAACAGAGAAATGAAGTAGTCACTGAAAGGGAGAAACAGGATTAAGAGATTTTTTGTTGTTGTTAAGATGGGACAAATTACAGCATTCTTGGGAAGGATCCAGGATAGAGAGAAAAACTCATAGCAAGAAACCTGAGAGAATTACCAAAGTAATTCTGTAGTGAGAGAAAGTAGGATGTAGCATACAAGTGAAAGGACTGGATTTAAAAAAGAGCATGAAACTATTTCATCTATTGACTTTTACTTTTTAAAAAACTATTTAAAAGTTGTTGATTTACTGTGTTCTCACCTTTAATGTGAACTTGTTTTCCTTTTGAAGTGGAACTTGCCATGATCATGGACCGGCTATATGGTGGAGTTTGTTACGCAGGAATTGATACAGATCCTGAGCTAAAATACCCAAAAGGTGCTGGTCGAGTTGCTTTCTCCAATCAACAGAGCTATATTGCTGCCATTAGTGCTCGGTTTGTTCAGCTTCAGCATGGTGATATTGATAAACGCGTAAGTTGCATATTGGGCAATCACTCATGTCCTAGACTGAGGTGCTGATACAAAGCTTACTATACTGAATGCTTTTCATATTCCCTTAACTCCTAAAGATATATATTATATCAATGTACCTCTGAAATGTAAAATTCTTGATCATACTTTAAACTTGAGGTATAATACAGAAAATATAAGTGTCATTTTAAGGCATGTCAAAATTTTTTATCAGCCAATAAGGTCTTAAAATTCTTCCAATCATGGAAGCAGAGCTTGTTTTAAGAGTTTGTACTCTGGAGTCAGAGTGCCTGGGTCCCATTTCCACCATTTGTTTTGTGTTCCTGGGCAAATTAACCTTCTTTATGCCTCTTTTTCTTCACTTATAAAATGGAAAACAATAATAGTATCTCCCTCACATTTATTTTGTGGTTTAAATGTATTCACGTATGAAGCACTTAAGAGTTTGGTACTAAATGCTATTTAAATGTTACTTATTTTTCATTTGTTATAAAATCCAAAATAAAAATACAATAATAAATGTACAAACTAAATATACAAAATAATTGTCCTAAACTTTAAAACACTCTTTAGTGGCATTGCTTAGGTCATCACAGTGAGAACTTTCAGGAAGTCCTATGAATGCTAACTGAAAGCCATCACATTGAATAATTCTGAGTACTGAGTATGATCTAAACGAGGGGAAAGGAGTGAACAAAACTCAGTTGTTCATTTACAAATCTATTTCATATTGAAATCTGTGAATCGTTCCTATGTAAACCTAAGCAATGTTCTAAAATAATCATGTTTACATTTATAGTGCAGATGAGATATATTAACAATATAAGGTAAATTAACTTTTTTGTATCTAAATTGGTAGATATAACTTGAGTGGGTTATTTTCCCAGCGTAACAGTGTCTTGAACCTTCTTTTCTGAGGCCGTTTGCACACTAAAAGACTATTTTTGGGCCAAGGGAGCTGGTTAACTGATGCTAATTGGCCATGAATGCTAGAAGTGCCATCAGTTTCACTACTAAACCATCCCATTTAGAAAAGAAGTACAGCATAGGTTCGGTTTATACAGCAGAGTGGTTTTTTTTTTTTTTTTTTTTTTTTTTTTTGCATTGCTACTGAAAATGTTGCAAAAAAAAAGAAAGAAAAAAGAAAACAGAGAGAAGGCTCTGCTTTTATTCAGACATGCATATGAAAATTTTTTTAACTGATTTGAACCTTAGAGTTTCTCTAATTCAGTGGTTTTCAACCTTGGCTGCACATGAAAGTCACCTGGGAACTTTAGAAAAACCTTGACAGCTGGGCCTCACCCAGAGATTCTGCTGTAATGGGTCTGGGATGCAGCCAGGGCTCTGATGATGGGTCTGATGTGCCATCACTTGGAACCGACCACTGATCTGACCCCTACTTTTGCAGACAGGTGATACAGTCTCGAGGAAATTAGTTACACTGAGTATAATTGTAGTTGTTTAATGTGCAGAAGCAGGGGGAAAGGTTGTTGCAGTGTGAAACCTCAGATCTCTTTGTTTCTGAAATAATGGTGAAGGACCAGTTATTTACAACCAGGCTAATCTCAAAGAGAAACCCGGGTGCAGAGCAAGCGAATTGAGAAACACATGCCTTCTTAGTTGTACACCTGAAATCTATGTAATTTTGCTAACAATTGTCACCACAATAAAAAAAAAAAAGAATTAAATGTATGCATCATTTAAAAAAAAACAGGCAGTGGCATACCTGTGAGAATATTTTTTAAGATTATCTGCTACTAAGGTATTATGGAAAATAAGAATAGGTGAAGAACTGATGAAACTGTTTCACACATACAAGAGTTTTAGAGATTATTATTAATCAGAAATAGATTTTAATTATACTCTAAAATCATAAGTCAGTTTGAAATCCAGTTTTCATCTTTGAAGTCTATGACTTTCAGTTAGATTAGCTTTATAAAATAATATCTAGAATTTTAAAATGAAATAATTGAAATCATTGCATTTATAAAGTGTTATTCAATAGTTTTCCATTAACTCCTGAGTGCCTACACCTAGCATTTTATGAGGTATTATGTAAACAACACAGAAACTGTCCAGTTTGCTTAAAAACCATGGCAAGAAATAACCATGAGAAAGAAGAAACAGAAAACATTTGTAAATGTCCCACATTTATTCAACTATTTTTATAGAGTTTTAACTTTGTGTTAGATATTCCGCTAGATACTAAGTACTGATTATCGAACAAATGGATACTTTCCTGTGCTCATGGAATTTATCATCTAATGAAATGCAATCCAGTACTTCTCATGCTACCTTAATATATTCCGTGATCATACTAAAGTTCTTCCTTAGTTATAATTATAATGAAGATAATGAATCAAAAATAGTAGTCTAGCACTCAAGATAGAATCCATAAGGGAAAAAGATGAAAGATAAAGTTTGAGCATAAAAATTTTAGAATCTGTATCAAAGATTGTTTTAAAAATAAAATGCCAGTGGAAAAAAGGTTAAAAATCTTTAACTGGCAAAGGGAACTTATAAATCAATTAAGAAAAACATAAAAAAAACTCCAGCAAGAAAATATGCATGAGATACAGACAATTCAGAAAAGCAAAATGTCCAATATACATAATATGTTTATCCTAACCCTAATTAATGAAATATAAATACATATAGACAACAATGTAATTCCATTACCTTCTTATGAAAGGTTTGTTTTACAGTCCTTTTCATCAACTTTTAGGTTGTTTCCAGTTTGTTGTTGTTGCTGTTACAAATAATGCTGTAGAAAACACCCTATGTATTCAGTTTCTGCACACATGCAAGTATTTTAGTAGAATACATTCAGAATACAAATTGTTGAGTCATTTTTTTACTGCCAACACACACTACCTTATCTCAAATCAAGCTCTTTAAACACTCAATTTTCTCTGCTCTCCTCAGGGAAGGCTGAAATATTAGGCTGCCCAACACCATTCAGTCAGACAAAGGTAGTAAACCTTTGTTCATAAAGTTACTACAAGCAAGAAAGCAAGGCTATCTCAGTTAATACCGTGTTTCCTGTAAAATAAGACCTAACCGGAAAATGAGCCCTAGCATGATTTTTCAGGATGACATCCCCTGAACAAAATGTGTCTTTTGGAGCAAAAATTATAACCTGGTCTTATTTTCGGGGAAACACGGTGGTAGCTAATGCTAATTTACAGAGTATTTATTTACCATGTGCCAAGCATTATCTTAAATGCTTTTACTTGCATAATTCAACCTTCCCTCTGTAAGGCAGGTTCTTTTCTCCTCATTTAACAGATGTGGAAACTGAGGTTAAGAGGTTTAGTGTTCAGACCTTACTTGAGTCTGAAATCTACTACGTCAGGCCTTCACAGAACTTCGACTTAATATTTTTCAAATTCACAGTATAGACTTGCCCTCAATAGCATCATCTTCAATTCTGGTTCTGTACCAGTTATTTACAAGCAGGGTACAGCTGTCTCTGCAGAAGAGAAAAGCTATCATAATTAGTGGCTATTAGGGCCATGCCATCTCACAGATGGTATTGGAAAGAGGAAGAAAAGATGTAAAAACCTTTTGTCTTCCATGACTACTTGATAGCCCTTTACTTTTTTGCTCATGGTCATCCCTACCTCTGAAAATATTAGCACACAGGTGTTTTCAAGATGTTACTTCAAGAAAAGCGAGGGTGGAATGTTTTGCTAATCAATTAGATTTTTATGGTTTTCAAAACTATTTTTTTGTCTTTGGAAAATATAGTAAATACCATTCAGTTTATAGCCTTCTGAAGATTACAATACCAAAAATATAATAAAATTACAAAGCTAAGCATACATTTAATCATATGGTCAATTATGAACATGAAACACCATATAAAAAGATGATTAGTGCAAGAACAAAATGATTTTATTTTTTTAACCAACTATATGGTAAAGCTATTTCCCTGGCAAGCTGCCTACTTTCTCAATGTTAATGCTGGTCCTTTTCGCTAGAACACTAGGAACATTTTAAACTACTACTAAAATGATTTCTGAAGCAGACTTATTGAGACATTTTTCCTCTTTTTCTAGGTGGAGGTAAAGCCATATGTGCTCGATGACCAGATGTGTGATGAGTGTCAGGGCGCACGCTGTGGTGGAAAATTTGCTCCCTTTTTTTGTGCCAATGTCACTTGCCTGCAGTATTACTGTGAGTTTTGTTGGGCAAATATCCACTCTCGTGCGGGACGTGAGTTCCATAAGCCATTGGTAAAGGAAGGTGCCGATCGCCCACGTCAGATCCACTTTCGCTGGAACTAAGAAAAGCGCCCCGGCCTCTGGAACAAGGAAAGAAAGGGTGCATGTGGCTTACTGTGTCTGGAGACACACGCAGAAGAGATAAGTGCATTCTTCTGCTTTCACCCCAGCTATCAATACATGCATCTTTATCAGCAGCCAAAACACTACAAGCCTCTTGTTTTTCACCAAAACCCTACATCTCAGGCTTACTGATTTTTGTGATATTTTCATGTTAAAATAAAATGTTTTTTTGTATTTTCTCCAAGTTATTTTTATATGTAAAGTTAAAATTAGATACAAGAATGTGTTGCATAGGGGCGAACAGTCTGCTGCTATGTCGTGGGTGAAGCGTGCACTTATTTCTAAACGTGGGTTTTTCACTTCAAGATCTGCCCCGGGAATTACCAAAGGTAGCAAAATACTTAATAGTGAAGATGGAAGATGTCTGCTACAAATGCTTATTTTTATTGTTGCTATTTTCAGTGTATACATAAACTAAAATTAGGGTTGATTTTTTTGCTCTCCATTTTGACTTGCAAGAAATAATACCTCAAGATAATCTGATTTATTAGCTATTTTTAAACATTTTTAATCACAAGCTGTATTAGCTTTGCTGCTATATAGGTGTTATGTGTAAATGCCACCTATTAATACGGGATTGAAAACGTTAGAGACACACTGCATTGCAGATAAAATGCAGGCAGCACAATATGGCCTAAACTGCCATAGTTTTAGAATGTGAAAAAAATGCATGTTTACTTACCTGTATACACCATATGCATGCACTAGAATTATTAACTAATGAGGTGAGGTATTGCAAATGTTCAAAAAAAGCTCTCTTGAATCTAGGTAGCATGAACAAATTATAAAATTTGTTTAAAAAAGCAAACTTGCATGCATTATTGTGACTTCAAGTTAAAAAAATTGTCTTACATGTGTACAATATGCAAATTAGTTTTAGATTAGAGAGTGCAGCCATTTTGTGATCTGGTCAGTAGTGGAATTCGATTTTATGCAGACTGGATGTAATATTTGTAATCCCTGTGCAATTTTGTGATGTGCGGTTCTAATTCATGTGCGGTGATATAGTATAGATAAAAGATTGAATACAAGAAAAATATTAGAATTTTAAAGGAAGTTGATTTTAGCCCCTTTGATAGTTCATGGTTAAGACATCCTTTAAGAAACCAAAGATGGCCAGCACACTGCTAACCAGTCACCAAATGGAAGACCCACAAGATGCCCATATTTAAACAAATGAACTTTAAAGAAGAATGCAAAACTGTAGTAAACCTAAGTAAAGTCAAAATGGAGATGGGGAAATATACAGATGGCTAGTTGCATAAAATTCAATTTTACCTTACAGACAATGGTGAAATCTGGCTTGAACTTGCTTACACGTTTGACCTATGTATATTGGGGTCTTCTGTCTAAACTGGGGTCACTGTTGCATGGAACATTGTTGTTCTTAATGGTTAAGCATTGCTTTTTTTTTTTTTAATTTTGATGAAGGAATTTTGGTAATGACTTTGCTTGCAGTTTTGGGGAAAGTGGCATGGAAACATGCAATAGTTAATGAGTTTCTCTTGGTACTGAACACTGTTACAATATCATTACTGATATTTTTTTCTCTTTAGAGCATTTTTAATGCAACTAGTCCCTATATTTTAATGTAAGAGTTACTCTGCAATCTAAGCAAAGCACCCAACAATGGTAAATGTTTTTTAAAATGCAGAACTAAAATTCTTGACTCTAAAGAGAGAAAATTACAAGGGTGTTGTTTTAGAGCAACCCCTTGGGACAATCCTTCACGTGAGCAAAGTGTTGATCGTAACCTTGGTTGTCTATGGTGTGCTTTTTGTACTGTAAAAATATGTGGTTCATGTCTAACTCTGCTGTTTTATTGTGGTTGTGGTTCAAGTTTTTAATGTTTAAAGTTGATGCTGTTTTCAGAAGAGCTTTTTACTAATTTATTTGTCAATGTTCCCTATTTGTTACTTAACCATGATCCTCCAGATTTTTGGAGTATTCTTTTCTAACCTTAACCCTGCCAACCTTGATCCATTTGACATTTGTTATGCACTATTTTTATATCTCTGTGAGAGATTTTTCCAACAGTCAGCTATTTTATGGCACACTTTTTTTGACTGATGACATCTCCTTTGCTATACCTCAATTTTTGGAATTTAGAAAAGAAATCAGTAGTTTTGCAATGTTAATTATTTAGATATTTAATTTCGCAGATTTTTAAACTTTATTTTCATAATTTCTGCTTAATGTTTAAAATTGAAGAACCTTTTCATGTATTAAATAATGAACACTAAAATAAATTATATGATGAAAATAATTGGAGATGTTGAAAATCACTTTCCCTTCTTAAAAATAAGTATTGGGAATTAAGGGAAATGTAAAAGAATACCCTTTTCGCCATGGGTAAAAATGACAGAAATGTATGGTTTGTTTTACCTTCATTTCTGTTACAATTAAAGCTTATTAGTCTAATATTTTGTTCTTTCCCCACCTCACCCCTACCTTTTTTTTTTTTTTGCCTTTTATGTACTACATTCTTATTTTCTAACTGTTGAACACTGTATTGGAATTTTTTTTTAATTTACAGATCATATTTATTTTACTATTTTTGTAGAAAATTATTAATTTTGATTGTATTTTTGTATTTTCAAAGCTTCTTCACTTGTGTTCTCTAAATGTTCTTATTGCTGCCCAAAAGTATGACTGTGGAGGAAAAAAAAATACTTTAAAAATCCACACTTTTTGTTAAGAAGGAAACATTTAGCATTTATATATTTGTGTATGGAAGACACTTGATATTTTATCCCTGTTGCATCTGGCTGCACAGAGCCTCTCCTCAAAGATGCTACAAAACTTGAATATAACACATTTTGGAAGGCTGACTAACCTCGATTCTGTGTTGTGATGTGCAATACTGTTTCTAATGTTTGTATAAAAAAATAACAGTGTAAACCTTTTTAATGCAAATTTATTTTTTTCATTGCATATTTTGCAGATTTTATCCACAGTGTCATTTTTTACTGTCAGAAAAGATACCCCTTTTGTCATTGCAACTATTTTTTAAATCCAGAAATCTTTGTACTGATGTAAATGATTGTAGTTATTTTGGATAGTGTTTTGCTAACAAAAGGAGAGACTTTTTTCATGCATATTTCTATTTTGTTTTTTTGGGTTTTATTTTATTTTAATAGTAGTAAAATACTTGGAATAATTTTTCATATTCTTGTCATTAATATTATTTTGTATTTTTATGTGGAAATATATAATTTTATGACACTAATTGCTAAAGTTTATTTTATGTTGAATTATTTTTGGAGCTGAAATCTTTGTAATATTAAAGCAACTAGTTTCTAATTCCCAGTTTCTGTATAGAATCGCACAAGTGGTTTATGGAGTGTTTGGATTGTAATTATAAATGGTTCTTTGATATGCAAATTAATATTTTCAGTTGATTTTATTTTATATTCCTAATGGGGTGTTAAAGCCGTTTTTTATTTTTTTTCTAAATAAAAAAAGAACCCATGCTTTTATGGACACTAGGTAAACTCCTTCAGCTTAAATTTTTTGGTTAAAATATTTTAGTTTATTTTATTGTTATCTTCCAGGTGTCTAAATCTCCAGTCTGTCTGTTGTACTGGTAATTTAACTCTGTAATGGAATAGTTTGCTGCCAACTATTTATATTAAGTAATTTTTAAATATTTGTAATATTGTTGACTGACTAATAAACTATTAAGTTATTGGCATAGTTGTGGAATCTTATTCTTCCGTTCAAATCTATTCAAAATATCCATCAACACCAGTAAAATCTTATGAAGACAGTTTAATGACATGACAAATTATGAAGCCCAGGCCAATTCTACATTTTAGTGTAAGTGTTGGGAGGAAATTGCGGAGACCATCTAGTCTAGTGTTTTGGCCCAAAAGATCCTTTGCATCAGTTCTCTCCATTCTCACCCTCAGCCCCCACATACTTATTATAGTCAATTGGTGTTACGGAAATTATAGGATATTGGCCATGGTTAATCATGGCCAATATCTGAATTGATGCTACATTAAAAAAAATGAAAAACTATTCACCATTTTGTTGAATGCACAATTTCCGTGGTGCTTCCTCAGATACCCTCTAGCTGGAAACCACTTGTCTTATAATTTTTCTGCTCATTTTCTGCTCAACCTATGAGTTCTTTGACCACATTGCAGAAAGAGAAAAAGAGGTACAGCATAAGTAGCCTGGGGTTCCAGATTCCTCAGTCTAGTTATAAGTAGCACAACTCTACTTTTAACGTGAATAAAACTGGAGTTCTGCTTAAAAATAAGTGTGCAAGCATGCATGGGGCAGAAGAAAGAAAGAATTTCATTGCTTTTTAAGAAAATATTTCAAGAATCACTGAGCCTAACCAACTTTTTGTTGTACCTATGAGAACATAAGTATCCTAGAGAGGGTAAAACAGTATTTCCTCATATTCTAGAAGACATCACCGAAACTCCTCAAATGGGCTAACTTGACATTATCAGCCCCTATATCCCGCCACTATTGACCATGTCCTCCAAGCAAATCATGCATCTTCACACATCGTAGCTCGGCATATACTGCCATTTTTCTATTGGGAATCATTTTCTCTACTCAACAAATCCCCTTCTATTTCAAAAACCAAGAGCCTCCTCCCTCTGCGTTCTGGCTTGGCTTTAAGACTTAGGAAGAATTTCACGTTGTCTCCACTCTTTCCCCTGCTGCTGGCATAAAGATCATTTATCTTCCTGTGCTCCTCTATCCCTTTGTTATTTAAGGAAAGGATAAACTTTGAATAGTGCCTAAGTGTTGAAAAACAACCATATGGGATCCTTGGTTGCCAGGTCATTCCGTAGCCTTGTAGGTGAAAAATCAGGTTTACTCAAACTCAATGTCATATACTATAAAAGATCAAATGTGGTATAATAAGCATGTACCAGCGTGATGGGAAGGACTTTCTGCTGAAAGGATTTAACTTCTTTGAAAAGATTCTACTTGATTAAGAATTCACACAGCATTTCACTTGAATTTTTACATGAGCTAAGACTTAAGGTTTAACACTCAGGCTGTTTCTGAGAGAATTAAAGATTTTTTCTATCAAAAAGAAAGCATAACAAAATATCCAGGAAACAGTAATGCATGTGATACTGTAATTTAGTCTTCATTCCTATTTCTGGCACAGAGCTCCTAAAATCCTGGAAATTTCCTAAGTTATAGGGATGATAAAGGTATCTTGATATTTATGACAAACCCGTTTCAAACACACCTGGGTTTACATTAATGAGATGACTTTTGGAAAGCACTTAGGATGGGGGCTGGTTACCAGAGGAACCAACCAGCTCATTAGAGTGTTGGAACTTTCGGTCCCACATCCCCTGTCTTCCAGGGTGGGGCAAAGTGCTAGAGGTTGAATCAAACTCCAGTGGCCAATGATTTCCTCAATCATGCCTAGTAATGAAGTCTCCATCAAAACCCAAAAGAACAGGGTTCCAAGAGCTTTCAAGTTGAACATGAGGGTACACACCTGGAGGACATGGGAGCTCTGTGCTCCTTTCTCCATAGCTTGCCTTATGCGTCTCTTTCATCTGGCTATTCCTTATTACGTCTTTTTATAATAAACTGGTAACCTAGTAAGTGGAATGTTTCTCGGAGTTCTGTGAGCCACTCTAGCAAAGTAATTGAACTAATGAGGAGGTCCTTGGAACCTCTGGTCTATACCAGTTAGTCAGAAGCACGCACAGGTGACAACCTATACTTGTGATTGGCGTCTGAAGTGGGGGGAGGGGAAACTGTCTTGTAGGACTGAGCCCTTCACCTGTGAGATCTGATGTTCTTTCCAGGTAGATAGTGTCAGAATTGAGTTGAACTGTAGGACGCCCAGCTGGTGTGGGAGAATGGCTTGGTGGTGTGGGAAATAACAGCGTAATTGGTGTTAGAATCATAACATGGAATACTAGATACTGTTATGGGTAGACACCAGTCTAAGGTATAGTTAGGAGATAAAATGTGGCTAAAACAACTTAATAAGTCCCAAATAGTAGAGACATAATTTAAAACAACATCATTAAGATAATACTAAAACTCAAGCTTAATTCCAACAGAATAAAAATCTAGATGAATATGTGAAACGATGACAAAAGCTTTGGAATGAAGGAAGATAGTTTATAGACATTCATTAACTTATTGTAAATTACCTTTCAAATCAAAATATGTAATGTGTATATATTTTAAAAAGTCAAATACGTAAATCATGAAAAGAGTAAAATCCTGCCCCACCCCCTTTTCATCCTCAATCCTCTCTCTAGAGAGGCAACCACTTTTAAATCTTTAGTGTTAATCCTTTTACATTTTCATGTTATTTCCTTCTTTATATCTAAATACTGTCAGGCAGGGTCTCTGGTCCCGCTCCCCACATAAGAACGCAGGACATGGTGAGGCCAGAAAGGCACACCCACGGAGCCATAGGTAGGGGAGTCACACCACTATATTCTCGCTGGCAGCTGGGTTGGAGGCACAGGAGGCAGGAGCCAGAGGATCCGCAATCCGCCATCAACTTCTCTGCCAACCAACCACCAACCAACCCCCTAGCGTAGCCATGGCAGTTATAATAGTGGCTCATGGCTAACTGATTACAGCTGATGGCCATCTACTACCCAAGCCAGCACCTTTCCACGTGAGGCCGAGAGCCTGGAAACTTAGCTCTGAGACTCTGTCCCCACAATACCATACTTACATTGTTCTTCATTTAAGACTTTGTTCTCCTAAAATGTGTATATTTTATTTTCAGACACACTCTATGTATATGTGTCACACACGTACTCAAACCAAGGTGTTTATTTGGTGAATAAATCATCACTCTGATGATTGTTACTTGTACAATTATCTGCAGGTTTTAGACCTCACTGAAAAGTTTATTTTTAAATGAACATGATACCTACTGATGTCAAATCTCCTTTAATGTTCTTATTGGCCATTCTGTATCTTCTTTTGTGACATGTCTGTTCAAGTCTTGTGTCTAGTTGTTTTTGTTATTTTTAAAACCTGGGCTGTCTTATTAATAAGTTATGAGTGTTCCTTATATGTTCTGAATATAAGCCCTTCGTTGAATATATTTAGCAAAAACTCTTCCAGTCTGTGACTTGTCTTCTTACGTTCCTTAGTGCCTTTTTCAAACAGCAGTTATTTTAAATCTTGATAAAATCGATTATATCTTTTTGTTTTTTCTCTTAGTGCTTCTGTTGTTCGTGTTTTGCCTCATCTAATGGCACAAAGATTTTCTCTTCTGCATCTTCTAGAATTTAATTGTTTTAGCTCTTACATCTAGGTCTATGATCAATTTAAGTTACATTTATAGATGTTGGGAAATAGTCAAAGGTTAATTTTTTTTCGTACAGACATCCAGTTAGTCCAGCAATATTTGTTGAAAAGACATTTTTTTCCAATTGAATTATGTTAGCATCTTGTCAAAAATAAATTGATCATATAAGCAGGGGTCTATTTTTGGACTCTCATCCTGATGCCTCGATCCATACATTTATCCTCACATCAATACCACACAGTCTTGATTACTGTTCGACTTACATTTGTGAAAGAGCAGCTGCTAAAATCGCTTGTCGTGTAACAACTGTTCCACATTCTATAATAGCCTGCCATCTACCTGAGTACTTCCATCTTACTGGTCTTTCAGAAGCCCCACAGAGAACAGTACACCTGAAAGGAATGTGTCACCCATAAGCATGGAAGGAAGGGACTCGACACTGGGAAGTCAGTGAGAGCAGACAACGCGGTAGTAATACTGTACCAGCTGGGAAGCCTGCATATTGCAGTCAGTTCCCAGTAAGCAACAGCTGTGCAGAGCACTAAATTCAGGGGGGAATAAAGGCTTTCCAACCACTTCTGAGTTAAAGTCCACTTCAGGCAACGTGAATCAAGCCGGCAGTATTTTTTAGGCGAGTTTTAGCATAGTTGTATTGCAGTTTAACTTGAAGGTGTTTATCAAGCATTTAATAGTGGATGTTAAGATTAGAAAGATAGACTAGGTAGATTAGATGATGGTGATAGATCTTGATAGACAGATCAATGATAGGTATAGATAGACGATAAACAGATTGATAGGTGCTAGATGATAGATAGATGATAGACAGAAGATGGATAATAAAGCTTGATAGAAATAGATATAGATAGATATGGAGATATGAATATTAAAAGAACAAGGTGTTGGTGTTTATGGCCAAGTCTAGTAACTTGAGTACTTCCAGACTGATAATTTCAATAACATGTTAAAGGAAGAGTGAGATGTATGCAATGGGCCACAATAGCACAGAGTAAGGTAAGTAGCCCAATTGAATGATCTAAAGAACATTTCCTAAAAGAGATTAAAACTAAAATTAGGATGAAGGATATGTATGCTTTAACCACAAGAAAACAAGTGATATTGTGATTTCAGGGAGAGGTAAGAGTCTGAGCAAAGAGCTCAAAAGGGCCTACTGTGTGCATCTCTAGGGGCCAAACTGCAAAGCTGGGCATGGCAGATGATGGGGCCAGAGATGTAAGTGAGCCAGATTATGGAAGTTTTCAAGACCCAGCTTCATTGCCATCTCCTCCAGGAAGCCTCCTTTCAATTAGCTTCTTCTCCATCCCATGCTTTCTTGAGCTGGGATTTACCATTTCCTCCTCTTCTCATCCTCACTGCTTTGTATTCTCTTAGCACCCACATCCTGGCCTGTGTCTGTGTCACTACTGTGGGACCGATGTGGGAAGCGATGAGGGCTGTACCCTCAGCATCCAGAACAGCACACAGATCCAGCAGAATCACAAAATGTGCCTACCACAATGCTAATTCAGTTTGTTACAAAAGCAACCATTTACTAAACATATGCCCTCTTGCTATGTTCCAGAAAATTATCAGAACAAGTTGGAGGAAGGAGTTAGGCAGGTAGTAAGAAGTTAAGAGACATGAGTTCTAGCCCTAGCACTGCCCTCTTCTTTGATTATTTCAGACCTCCTGTCATCTTCTTACATAAGATTAAAGAAGACGTCGCATTATGTCAGCACCTCAGTATCAGACACCAAATGGCAGGCGTATGGTAATAATATCAAGATACGGAGAGTAATATGGTAAGTTATGGGGGCTCTGTCTCTGAATAAGCCCTGTTATATTTCGAGTGGATGTAATTCTTTACAACTATGTTTACAGCTTCAACAATAACTGAAACTTAAAGTTAGACTTCTATTAATATATCAAACAAGTTTATCCGATTTAAAACTGTAAGTAAATTTTAATCAGAAACAATAGGCTCCTGAGATGTTAGAAAATATACTTTTGAATATCTTATAATGGTTTAAGGTACATTTGGAAAGTATTTTCTACCAAACAGTGAAGTTAGATTTTGCACCTATGTCCTCATCCAATTACCTCTAAACTGAGCACTTACCACGTAAGGAAAGCCATCCGTTAAGTTAGATATTGTTAGCAATACAGCTGTAATAGTCAGTTTTCCTGATGCAGAACCCATAGGATATAGATAGATGGAAGGATGGATATAGGTGCTAGATAGATAGATAGATAGATAGATAGATAGATAGATAGATAGATAGATAGATAGAGAGGAGAGTAATACGGTAAGTTATATTTAAGTTATATATAGAAAGAGATTTATTATTGTAATTGGTGCATGTGACAAAGGAGGCTGAGATATGCCACCATCTGTCTGCAAGCTGGAGAACAAGGAAATCTGTTGTTCTAACTCAGTCAGAATTTGGAGTCCTGAGAACCAGGATCTCCAATACCCAAAGGCAGAAGATGGACAACTGAAAGTGGTACAGGCATTTCTCCTACAGGGTGACTATTCCTAACCTGAATTAGCGACAACATAGCATATTAACAAGGAGCAATGGTTTGCATTATGCAAGCTGCTGGTTTAAGTACAGTTGGACAGTTTAGTCATGAAGGAAAATGCTGTTTCACCTGCAGCCCAGTGTCTTCTTTGGATGTCACTTAACATCTGAAGACCAAGTCAAGCTCATTCCCCCTCAGGGCCTTCGCATTGGCTGTTCCCTCTGCCTGAAATGCTATTCCCCCAGATCTCGTCTAGTCTTCCATAAGGCTTCCATAAAGCCTCCTGTGTCCATGCCGTCTGAAGTGAGTCCCTCCTTTTCACCTTTGTCTCAGCGTCTTGTCTAGTTCTGGCACACCAACTAGCACACTCCTGCCCTCACGTCTAATCCCAGCCATCACTTTGCTGAACAACACCATGCAGGTTTTGAGCTGCTTTCGGCTGACAGCGCCTCCTCTCACCTACACGCTGTTCTGCCATCATGTTTGCCCCAGACCTTCTCTGATGCTCATGACAGCCTTCTCCACACTCATCCATGAGAAACACAGAAATGTGGGGGCAATTAACGGGGCAACCTCCAGATAATGGAGAGTGGAGACAATGGCTAATTGCTTCTTCCTTGCACCCGTCTGGTGGACCATGCTGAGGCATATTTTGTTTCCATCTCAGGACCACTGAGCTAGTGGGATTAAACGCCAGTAATTCAATGCAGCAGCCAACTCTGAGGCTTTATACTAACTTTACTTTCTCCATTATTTTATTCTCCTTAGCCCTCACTCCTGCTCCCTACTACAACTTCCAAAATAAACTACCTGCACGTAAACCCTACTGTTGGATTCTGCTTTGGGGATAATCTGGATAAAATATTCCCTAATCTCATTGAAACCAATAAGAATCAGAGGGCAAGCAAGTCCACTGAGTCCATAAAAGTCAGCCTTTTCAGTCGCACAGCAGCGTAGAAGAGGGTTAAGAGTGGGGGGAGGGGAGTGGTAAAAGGGAAAAAAACAATTTCTGAAAGTTTGTTACCTTCTACCGACCTTAGGCCCAAATAAATAAATTTCATTCAACATGACATGCTCTTCTCATACAAATCTTGACTTCAGTGACATGTAAAGGCTGCTCTAAGGAAGTTATGTATCCTCCCTGTTCAGGCAGAAAGAACTTTCATTCAAAATGAGGTTGTTTGAAATAGCAATAGGGAGCTTGTGGAGTAGAATTAAGGCAAAACAGGGTCAGCACTTGGCAGGACGTCGCCAAGCGTTCTAAACCATCAGGAAGGAGACTCACAAGACGGTCTTCGACGACGCTTCCACAGTTCTAGGTAAGGTCATAAGTTTCTACTATAACAAAATGGAAACACCCTCCCTCCATGTGGTGATAGGAGCAGTGCTGATTGAGAGGCGTCCAAGTTATTTTGCAAAGAATGTTTCCAAACAGGCACCGATAACAAAGACTTTCCCTCGACTGACAGGACACTCCACCATGCAATGGTGGAGGAGGAGAAGTTTCAAAATGGAGCTATGTATGTGCGGCAGCCGGTGCGATGGGAGTGGTCTGTACTCTGTAGTCTCCAAAAATATGTGCTAAAGTGAACAGAGATGCAACATGGAGAAACCAAAAACGGAATTTGACCCTTCATTTCAGCTCTCTAGTGGCAGGACCTAAACAGGGTCTTTGTTCAATAGTTGGCACATTGTTCCCAAGACACCAAGGTCCATTTCGGGAAGACATATGACACCCTCATGGAAACTGGACTTGGAAAAAGCAAAAGGACCAGCCCATGCAGGAGAAACAGAGTGATGGTGTGTTCTTTCACTGGGCACGGCTGCTCCCTGCACACCAGGACGCTTCTCCCAAACAAAGGTCCTTTGGAAAAGAAAGAGCAGCTCTTAGCTGTTCCTGGTTATGAGCTGACTCTTTCATGTAGAAGGAGTTGTGAGAAATTGGCTCCTATTAAATGCCAGATGACCGTGTTGACTTGATTTTGTGTCGCGACACAATTTTATAAGAAGTCAGGTAAGTACCAAGAGCAAGTACATTTACTTAGAGCCAGAAGGACTGGGAATGATAATAATAATATCATCTCTGTTCATAATCTCATTTAATCCTCAGAGCAACTCCATCAGGTAAGTGTTAATATTAACCTCATTCCACAGATGTATAAACTGAGGCACAGAGAGGTAGAGTAACAACCCTAAGATTACAAAACTGGCAGATGTCAGATTTGAGATTCTGACTCAAGCCTGTCTGACCTTTAATCATGATGCTTTATTAGCTGAAGGACCTCAGTGAATTCATACTCCTTCTGAGGGCCACTTTCCAAATATTATAAACATACCTAATGACGCATATAGGACTTAGGGGAGGACCAAATGAATGTATTCAACAAGGATTTGGGGAGAACCAATGAGTGTTCATTCAGGTCATTGCACATCAAAGAGATATTGCCCAGAACAATGTCTGGTACATAGACGAGTTTATTTTATTGAAAATGAAAGTGAATATGTCACTCTGTCTGTCAGGGCACCCAACCGTCCTCTCCTCTCCACTCCATAAATGCCCAACTTCCATTTCAAAGACTCCCCCACTGGGTGTTGGCTTGCTGGGAGGCAGGACTCACTTCCCACTATGGAAGTTGATTGGGGCATATCCTGTCTTTCTCTGCACCACATCCCTCCCCAGCCAGCCAGTAACAGGCACATGACAAGCTGGGCTAACTCTGCCCTGGGACATCTAACATCACTTTATGATGGCAGTGGCCAACGCATGCAGACCAGGCTGTTCTGGCAGTTCTGCCCACTTCTTCAGTTCCCTTGGCTTTCATTCACTTCTGAGCCTCAGTCAGTTCTGAGGGGTCCCTAGCAGCCTATCCTGTCAGTGAAGGAGAACACCTCTCGCTTGGGCTACTGCAACAGACTCTGAACTTCTCTCCCTGCTTCTGCTCTTGACCACGCTACAGTCAGCTTTCCAGGCAGCATTTAAAAAATAAATCAGATCAAGTCATTTTCCTGCTAAGGACCACTCACTGGCTCCGGGCATGCTTGGAGTAACTCCAGACCTCTCCCATGGCCATGAATGCTCTGGGACCTGTTATGCCCTCCTCCTTCAGCTCCAGCTACCTTGGCAAGTGTGTCCTCCTCAGGATTTCCTTGTACTGTCCCATCTGCCCAGCACCCTTTGTCATGGAGCTCGTTCCCTGACTTCATTCAGGTTTATGCTCACTCACGTGCTATCTACTCAAGAAGGTTTTCTCTGACAATGTTACTGAAAATGTCTCCTCACCTACCATTTAGTCTCTTTTATTTCTCTTCATAGTGTGTTTCATTACCTACTATTCTATTTTCTTTATTTATTTGTTTTCCAGTTATCTGTTTCACTGTCTGGAATGTAAGTTCTATAAGGACATGGATTTCCTCTTGCTATTTCTCTAGGGCCTGGAACTGTGCCTGGGACATAAAAAGATTACAGATGGGTGATAGCTAGCTAGATAGATGATAGATAGGTAGCTATGAAGATACATATGATTGAGTGAAATAATTAATATAATACTACTGTGATCAAATATTTAATACCAGTAATGGTTAATTTTATGTGTAGACATGACTGGGTAGTGCGGTGTCCAGATATTTGCTTAAACATTCTGGGTGTGTCTGTGAGGGTGTTTCTGGGTAAGATTAGTAAGAGTTAAGCAGATAGCCGTCGCTGGTGTGGGTGGGCCTCATCCAGTCCACTGGAGCCTAATAGAACAAAAGGCAGGGCAAGGGAGAATTCACTCTCTGCCTGTTTTCAAGCTGGGACATTGGTCTTCTACTGCAGTCAGATTGGAGCTCACACCATCCCCTCTCCTGGTTCTCAGGCCTTCAAATACGAACTGGAGCTATACCCTAGGCTTCTCCTGGTTCACTAGTTTACACATGGCAGATTATGGGACTCCTCAGCCTCCATAAACTCATAAGACAACCCCTTATAATTATCTATCTATCTATCTATCTATCTATCTACATATATAGATATATGTCTGTATGTATATTTCCCATTTTTTCATTATATCCTATTGATTCTGTTTTTCTGGAGTATACTCACGAATACAATACCTTTTACATTTTTGAAGTCAATTGCTCTGATTTTTAAAATGATTCATTATCAAACTAGCATCTCATAGAAATTTAAAAAGTTAAAAAAAGATTTTAAAAAAACTTGATAATTCCACTATTCAAATTCAATGATTGTTCATATTTTTGTTGCACTTTGTCCAGCATTTCCCTACACATACTGGTGTTGTTTTTCAAAGATGTAATTAGACTGTACATAATTTTATATCATTTTATATTAAATTATAGACATTTCTAGTTGTTACTTTAGTCTTCATAACCATCATTTCTAAATACCTGCACAAGAAGAGAATATATGGAGCCATAATTGACTTAATTTCCCACTGCTTGTTTCAAATCTAATTTGTTTCCATTTTTCATTATTACAATAATAAACACCTGCCTGCATAAAACATTTTCCATGTTTAGAATTATTTTCTTAAGATATATTTGTCAAAAGTACAACACTGACATCAAAGTGTACAGATTTACTTAAGGCTGTTGCTGCAAACTTACAGTTTTCTAGAAAGGCCCATCGAATTTCGATTCTCCCCAGCAGAAAATGAGATTATCCTTTGTGTGCACATTGGCCAGCACTATGGGTCTAGACTAGTTTTCCAATTTTATAATTAAATGAAATTTGAGTGGACCGTTGGTAATTCTGCCTACCCGAGACTCTATTACAGATTTGTGCCTTACAGATGCAGTAACTCTGACGTATTTTATAAGGCGATCCCTTTTAGGGCTATAAGCATATAATTGCACATGCTACATTATCATGTACGTATTCCTGGCAGAAAAGCTTCTATTTTAACTATTTTAACTAGTCACTTATGATTACTGAATTTTCTGTTGGTGATTTTACAGGACGAGATTCAAGTAATTTTCCAAAGACTAGCTTCTGGTTCTACATATTTCAAACTTTGTTTCTTCTTCACTACCTTTGTCTGTCCTCTTAAAAAAAAAAAAAAAAGGAAAGAAAGAAAGAATAAAAAAAGCACATTCTCTCATGATGAGTTTGGACTGCATTTCAAAGCTCCTTCAAGCATATAGAAGTCCTTGACTACTTGTCCATATTTCTGAAATCTAGAAAGCTCTTAAACCAATGTTCTACTTAACTTGGATGATGGCAACACCTAATTTGAACTGAAGTGGGACTACTGACTGTCCTTGCTGATCTCAGTATGCATTTTCATCTGTATCTCTGTAGAAGTATTAGTGATTGGTTGTGAGGTGCCGCTCACAGTCTTCTGCGAGCCTTCAGGCACACCTTTCTGAAAATTCTAAATTCTGAAACAAAGCAAAACTCTGGCCCTGCAGATTTCAGATAAGAGAGTCCGGACTGTGATTAAACACTAGGAGACATTGTACAGTAAAGCTGTTTAACAGGCAAATAAACATGATTATTTTCTCAGGGAAAGATGTGCTTCATCTATTCTGATAGCAGCTGCTACCGTGTTTCCCCCAAAATAAGAACTACCTGAACCATCAGCTCTAATGCGTCTTTTGGAGCAAAAATTAATATAAGACCCGATATTGTATTTATTATATTATATTATGTTATATTATATTATATTAGACTTGGTCTTATGTTAAAATAAGACCGGGTCTTATATTAATTTTTGCTCCAAAAGACCCATTAGAGCTGATGGTCTGGCTAGGTCTTATTTTCAGGGAAACACGGTATATATACTGCAATTCCATTCTGGCACTAACCACCCAAAATGAGTGCATACTCTGTAAGTCAAAGGGCAAGGCTCCAACAAGACTATTCTCACTTCAGACACCAGCCACAAGTGGAGTTTCCTAGCCACCCCTACTTGTGACCAACAGGCTCCAAATCAGGTCCCATGATGCCTGCTAATTTGGCAATTTGCTAGAATGACTCACAGAACTCAGGAAGGCACTATACTTCTAATTACAGTGTAAAGGATACAATTCAGGAACAGCCAAGCGAAAAGACAAAGGGGGTAAGTGTTGGGAGAATCCTGAATGCGGAGCCCTCTGCCCATGGACCCAGGACACATCCCTCTCCCAGCCCATTGATATGTCTGCCAATCAGGAAACTCCAACAAACTTCGGTGTCCACTTTTACACCGGAGTCTTACTATGTAGGCCCGATTGATTGCATCATTGGCCACAGGATTGAACCCAATCTCCAGCCCCCTTCCTTTCCCTAGGACAGGCTGGCTTAAAGTCTCAGCCCTCTAATCACGTGGTTGGCCTTTCTGATGACCAGTCCCCATCCTGAAACTATCTAGTGGCCAACCCTGAGTCACTTCATTAGCATAAACTTAGGCGTGGTGCAAGAGACGCGTGAATAACAAAGACAATTTTATCAGCTGGGAAATCAGCAGCGTTTTAGATGCCCCGCACCAGGAACTCTGGACAAAGACCAGACAAATTCTTAATTATACTAACACCATCTCATGTCTCTTACCACCCCTAGAATTGTTCTTCCTTTACAACTAGTGAGGCCACTAATTTCCTAAGATTAATGGCCCAAGTTCTGACTTTTATTCTTCTATTAGTGTGATACCCAGTAAGGAGATAGATTTCTGGGATGTCCCCAGGGGGGTTGGTGTTTAATGCAAATCTCTTTTCTGCTCCTGAGTGGGAACCAGCGAGATTTTGATTCAAATCATACAAATATTTTAGTGACGGTATATAAACATGCATATTTCTTTTGGTCAAAATTACTGCTTTGTATTTTATAATTAACTGCCATTCTACTTTTGATTTATATTTTTTTTCTAATGTTTTCAAACTGAAATTTGCTGGCTTAGAGGAACACCACTGAGCTTTATATACGTTATTTATCTTCTCTCTGGACTCTTTACTCATAAACTCATTAATTCTAATAGCATGTTGGTTGATTCATTTGGATTTTTGTTAAGTACTAAACCATATCATCCTTACATAATGATATCCCTTTCTATATTTATAACACTTATTTCTGATTAGGTCTTATTAGGCTGTCCAGACCTGTAGGATACAATTAAATAGTAAGTGTGAGGCTAAGAGCTTGGTTTCATCTTGACTTCAATGCAGAAACTTCTGGTGTTTTATCATGAAGCACAATGTTAGCTGTTTTGGAAGATACTTTGTCACCTTAATGGTGTAGACTTCAAGTCCCTACATATTAAGCATTTTTATTATAAATAGATGTTAAATTTCGTTCATGGCCATTTTAACATCCTGAATTTTTGCATATGATTTATTTTTAGGAGACTAAAGCTGAATCTGCTTTGTGGTTTTTGTATAGAAGTATGCCTGGATTAACTATCCTAGAATGTAGGATCATCTGTAATAGCTAATTCTGTCATTTCTATAAAGTCTCAGTTAAAGAACCCCTCTAGATATTTTTAAAGATAGCTTTACTTCATGGGCGCTACCTAACTGCTGGACTCAAGACGCTGATGCTTGCAGTGGGGGAGACCAGGTAACCTGCACGTTTTGCTCTAGCACTTTGTAAACTATCAACAAATAGAATGTAAAACAAAAGGCAACATCACCCAAGCTTCATTTTAGGAAACAAATGTTCTACTTTATCAGATTTCAGAAAACCATGGCCCTTGGGCTGAATCCCACCGATTCGCCATCTGTTTTGTAAATACAGTTTTATTGCAACACAATCACTTATGCTCATTCATTTATGTTTTTAGGTTATATTGGTAGAGTTAAGTAACAGCAATAGAGATCATGTGGCCCATGGAGCATAAAATAATTTACTATTTGGTCCTTACAGAAAAAGTTGCCCACCCCCTGTAACGCAGGGACTCTGGTCCCGCTCCCGCTCTCGGTGGGTGGACACAGAGTACAGCAAGGCCAAAAGGGAACACCCATGGAGCCATAGATAGGGGAGTCCTACCAGTATATTCTCGCTGGCGGCTGGGCTGGAGACACAGGAAGCAGGAGCCACACGATCTGCAATCCGCCATCCGCTTTTCTGCCAACCAACCGAAACCTCCTAGCCTACCCACGGCACTTACATTAGTAGCTAATGGCTAACCGGTAACAGCTGATGGCCAACTAGTCACAGCTGGTGGCCATCTACTACCCGAGCCAGCACCTTTCCATGTGAGGCCGAGAGCCTGGAAACTGCTCTCTGGGATTCTGTCCCGACACCTCCTGTTCTAGATATAAATTAGTATTCTGAGAAAAAAAGGAATAGGAAGGAATTTTATTACTGGAAGCCCCTTTTGAGTTCATAGTTGGGTTATTCTTACACTGAACTGAAGATTTCACTGACTTCCTGACCAGCCTTCAGTGCAGCCACCAACCCCTACTAGGGGCTGGACTTCTTTGGTCCTTTAAACGACTTTGGTATGAACAGAAGCACCATTAAAGCATGCGAACCGGGCCAAACAAAATCACTGAGAAAGAGCATGTGTGCCAAAGGCAAAAGCAAACCAGAGATGGCAAGTCCAGGTGAAATTTGCCTCCAACTGGCTCCAGTTTACCTTGTCATGACACCTGTTTGCTCTCACCAGCAAACAGCAAAGCCAAGGTGAGACATCCATTGGTTCACCTGGCCCAGGTAGAATGCCCCCCTCCTAGAATAGCGCTATGTGACACTAATTTGTGGCAAGGAAAGAATTCCATCCAATCGGACTCGAATGCAATATTGAATCATCTTTAACATAATTGAGAAAGAAAAGTTCTGATGCCTGATCCCTGCTAATTCAACATTCTGAAAATATGTGGCTATGGCTTTAAGTCAGACTGATTTTTTTGTTTTTTACTATGTGAATGTTTTGTTGCCTTTTTTCCACCCTAAATCCCTTTGAATCAGAAAAAATTCAGGGAGTTATTGTGGAATGTACAAATTTACTTTTTTTTTTGGTTTTCTTTTCTCTATTATTGTTATAATTGTATAGTACTTTAGGGTAGCAATTCCACTTCTAAGAGTTTATCCTAGGAAAATAATCATATAAATATTAATTATAATTGACAATTCTCATGCTTAGTATTCCCCAGGGATTGTGTCAAGTGCATTATCTGCGTCATTTATTCCATCGTCACAACAATGCATTGAATTGCAGGTTAGTGTCATTCCCATTTTACAGATGAAGAAATGAAGCTTGGAGAGGATAAGTGCATTGCCAAGGTCACACAGCAAGGCAGGTAAAGTAAGTTCTAGCTTACTTAATTCCTAATTACTGTGACACACTGTGTTGTGTATAATTGTTTCTTTTAATTTTTATTTTTTTAATTAAACTTTATCAGGGTGACAATTGTTAGCAAAGTTACATAGATTTCAGGTGTACAATTCTGTAATACATCATATACATATCACAGTGGTAGATGAGGGTAAAAGGAATCAAATATATGGTGAAGGAAAGAGAATTGCATATAACTCTTACTATATATTCAAATAAAATATAAAGAAAGAAGACTGGAAGTATATGGGCTAAACTCTCTTTAAATGTTTCTCCTCCATTTTCTTCCATTTCAACAAATGGCTTCAGCACCTACTTAAAACAGACAACTAGGAGTATTCCTTGACCCTCTCTTTTCCCTTGATTTCACAAGATTATACCCCCAAATAGGTCTGGTAACCACCCGTTTTCTCCACTTCTGGGGACACCATCACCATCTTTCCTGACTACTCTCAATGTCCTCACCATATGGCAGCAAGAGAGATCTTTTGAAAATGTAAATTGGAATAAATTCCTTCCCCTCTTAAAATCCTTGTGCGGCAAGTGGAATAAAATCTGAATAAAGTTCATGCCCCTTCCCCATTCGAGTTCTCAGTATGTCATTGATTCCCACTTCCTTTTCAAAACTCTCCTCCTGCCATTTTCCCATCCCTCACTAGGCTCTGTCGGGGCTTCTCCCTAGGTCCTCAGACATGCTAGAACTTTCTCTCACAAGCTATTGCACATGCTGTTTCTGTGGCCAGGCCCTCATACCCTGGCTCTTGAGGGGCTTAATCTTAGTCAACTCCTATTCATTCTTCATGCTTTTGCGAAAATGCTACTTCCTCAGAAAGGGCTTCCTGGCCAGCCTATCAAAAATGAGCCCTTATCCCCTAATGCTCCTGAAGAATCCTACCTATTATTTTCTCCTTCAGAGCATTTTTTTACCATTTGAAATCATTTTGTGTTTCCATTTGTTTTCTTATGCATTATTTGCCTCCATCCAAAATATAGACCCCCATGAGAGAAGGGACTTTGTCTTTCTTCTTCATGTCCAGCACAGACTGGCTCCCAGCGTGCTCAGTAATCACTAGTAGCTGAATACGTTGAGCTGGAAATACAAACTTCCCCGGAGTGAGCTTGAACGATTTCAAACCATTACAAATACACTCTTGAAACAAGAGCGTGTGGCTTAGTCCGTGGGCATTGAGGATGAACTGGACGCCGGGGAGGCCTCTGAGTTAAGTTCCACATAGACTATATCACTTATTAAAGTATAGGAAATAAAAATGAGCTGATTGGAAGCTTGCATATATATAGAAACACAGCTTAACTGCAGAATTGTTTGCAACCTTGAGTGGCAAATGATTTTTTTTGCAGAACAGAATATTAGATCACTGACATTTTGTACAGCATTATCAGGGCATAGTTGTAATAAAAAATAGAGCACTTTTCGTTGATTTTAGTACTGTTTTTATGTTGTCTTCAAATAATGGATCCTTTTATTGCCTGACCTAGGATACTCCTGTGGCTGGGATGGATGTGATTCCCCATCCCAACCTCTGGCAGCAGCTGTGTCTGCCATGCCTGTGAGTCTTTGGATAATCACCTGACTCTTAACTTCTCTTCTATAAAATGGGTGTACTAATGGCTTCCTCATAGATTTCCTGTGAAAATTAAATAATGAAAGAGAACGATACTTTAAATGCATGGTAACGCAGTATGCCATTATTAGCTTAAGGGTAGAGCTGGTCTTGCTTGTCTTTTTTTGTTCAGCAATAAAACAATGACAGCGGCATTGTTGACATTTATAAAAATGACTGAGTTGAATCTCTCATCTTTGTAGCCTCACTCATTCCACAGATGGTCCTGAGGACCTCAGAAAACATTTGCTTGAAGGCATGATGAAAGGTGAGATGTTGGCCCCACCCAACCTTTCCCCAAGTTGTCCTTCAGACAGGACTATGCTTCTGGGGTTTGCTCCTTGATGGTCAATAAGAGAAAGGATTTTCATCTCGAGTTCTGGCCCAGAAGGGGGACCCACCACCTCACAGTTTCTGCTTTTGCTTTGCTTCAGCTTTCTGCTGGAAAGGCAAGGTGGACAGAGCAGGGATCTAAGGGAAGCTGGACAGGAGCTCTAAACCCAGTCCCTCTTCTCCTGGGCTGTGCAACTTTGGGCATTTTACTCAACACCTCTTAAAGTAATTATTCTTGCCCACCAATGGGAACAATAGACCCCTTTCCATGGATTGTCATGAGAATCAAATAAAATAGCATTGCATACCCAATATGACATCCAGAACATAGGCAGTGCTCAATAAATGTTAATTTGCTAATGTCTTCTTTCAAAGCTTTATGTGCTGTGTGGGAAGAGAGTGGGACAAGGAGGAAGGAAAGGAAAGACAGGGGCTTGAAAGAGAAATCATGTGATGTCTGCAGACCACAGCCTGTTTCTTGGAAAAGCCATTAAGATCAAGAAGCAGTGCTCAGCCAGCCCAGGCTGTGTCCATGACCACGGGCTCAACCCTGCTGTTGACAGATGGACCATTCTGGAATGGCAAATATTAGACCCAAGCAAACGTGGCTTTTGTGAATTTCTTCTGGCTTCTTTCTGAGTAATGTTGCTTTGTGTGTCATCTCTCCATCTCCGCCTGTTCCCTGGCCTCCGGAATGTGGTCCCTATGATGGAACCTGAATTGTTACCAGGGTGATAAAGCTGTCCTTGGCTCAGAGTGTGCCAATTTGGGCCTGAATGGCTGGTTAGGGCTTAATGACCAGGGACTTCTGATGTTCAAGGGCAGCTCTGGTATCAAAATGGCATGAAAATTGGCAGCCCGATGGAGGCTTGCTCACTCCTTCCCCTCATTCAGTACTTCAATTTATTTTTGTTTCTAAGACATCAAGTTCAGGGGTCACAGGGCTTTTGATCAAAGTATTTGGTGGCACATGTCTGACCCTGGAAAATCCTCCTGTTATGGACTCAATATATGTTTCTTCCCAAAATTCATATATTGAAGTCCTATTCCACAATGTGATGGTATTAGAAGGTGAGGCATTTGGTAACTATGAGGATGGAGCCCCTATGATGGGATTGGTGCCCATACAAGAAGGTGTCAGAGACCTTGCTCTCCTCTCAGCCACGTCTTGCAAGAAGGCAGACTTCTGCAAGAAAGCTCTCACCAGGAACTGAATAGGCCAGAACCTTGATCTTGGACTTCCCACCCTCTAGAAGTATGAAAAAATATATATTTGTTGTTTAACCTACACAATCTATGGCATTTTGTGTAGCAGCCAGAGCTGACTAAGACACCTCCTTAGAAAAGTGCGTTTGATGGAGTCACATATGCCCAGGTTCCAATCTCAGCTCTGCTACTTAGTTATGTGACCTTGGATGAGTCACCTAACTTCTTTGAGAGTCAGTTCCCTTGAAGAGTTAGAAGGCACAGAGAAAAGAAAAAATAAAGTGTTCCACTTATCTCTTTACTGTGTAACAAACCCCCAATTTGGCTTGAAGCAACATTATTATTATCTCTCATAGTTCGACAGGTTGACTGGGCTCCGCTGGGCAGGTCTCATGTCGGGTGTCTGGAGCTGCAGTTATCTGAAGGCCGGGCACACAAATGGCTTCTCAAATGCTTGGTATCTTATGCTGGTTTGCCTCTGGCAGCTCAGTTGGGGCGGCTGACATGAGCCTATATGGGGCCTCTCCATGTGGTATGAGCTTATGACAGTATGGTGGGTATGTTCCCTGAGGAAATGCCCCAGAAAAGAACATTTCAAGGGGCTTAGGCAGAAACATCAAGGCTTCTTATGATCTAGTCTTCGAAACACCAGAATGTCACTTTTGCTGTATCTTCTTCGTCAAGCAAGTCACTGAGTCCAGTCTAGATTCAAAGGGAGAAAAAATAGACTTTACTACTCAATGAGATAGAGGCAGTATTACCATGCAGAAGAGCATGTAAGGTGGGAGACATTGGAGAAGCCATTTTGGAAAATATAGCCTGTCACAAAATGGCGGGGACGGAAAATTGATCTCCTGTTAAAGTTGGAAGACAAACTTTGTTATTCCCAAGTTCAGATTGATTGTCTTCCTCCACTAGTTACAGTTGTACCAATGATGGTGGATGTGCTTTTCGTCCTGTGGTCCACATCTTTATTCACTGAGTACTCTCTTGGAGAAAAACAGTTGATGTCTTTCTTCAGCCTCTGCTAATGGTCCATGTCCCCCATCCCTTCACCAGACATGGTATTCCCACACTTTGTTGCTATTTACACCTTCTTCCTGTGCTTTCCCCCTGTCTAATTTCCAATGTTCCTTCAAGCAGAACTCAGGAACCACCAAGATGTTGTTCCCCATTCTTTGAGGATTGGAGAGAGCTGGGAATAATATCAGGGATGCCAAGCACATTATACTGTTGTCCAGAATCCACAAGCCTCCTGAACGTAGACAGCTTCACATAGGAAGCAGCCCCAACTAATTACATGGTACACATGCCTTACGGCATTTTTTTAATTTTCTAGGTTGCCTAAAAAATTACTTCAGCTTAAAATAATACTCATTTATTATCTCACAATTCTGTAGGTCTAAAATGCTCTGCTCAGGGTATCACGACACTAAACTCAAGATGTTGACCAGGCTGAGTTCTCATTTGGAGGCTCTGGGGAAAATCTGATTCTAAGTGAATTCAGGTTCTTGGCAGAATTCAGTTCCTTGTTGTTATAGAACTGAGGTCCCCATTTTCTCATTGACTGCTGGCCAGATTCACTCACATCTTTTAGAGGGTATGGCCTTTCCATGCTGTCCACTCCTTCTTTACGTCATCAATAGAGAACGTCTCACGTGCCCAATCTACTTCACACTTTAAATCTCTGATTTTCTCTGACCTCTAGACCGAGATGTAAAGGTCTCATGTGATTAGGCCAGGCCCCAGATAAACTCCCCATCTTAGGGCAAACTGATTTGTGAGACCTTAATTACATCTGAAAAATCCCTTCACATCAGTACCTCTACTAGAGTGTGGTCGCAGTCTGGGAGAAGGTGTGTGTACACCAGAGCCTAAGACTGGGAGACCATCATAGAACCCTGCATATCACACCACGTGTTACTCCTCTTCAACTGTGGCACCGCGAAAGATTCTGAAGCTCAGCCACATTCAGTTGGCAAGTGAGGCACCTCCATCCTTCAAAAATGTTTCCCTTAAAGCACCTCCACACTTGTGTTCCAAAGAGGGGAGGAGTCTCACCCCACACAAAGTTGACAGTTTCCACAACTTCCTCCTCTTCTGTGTTCCCCTCCTTCATTCTCACAGCTTGAGGAGTGTTATGGTATGATGGCTGACAGGGGTGAGGGTGGCTAATCCTGATTCCTCTTAGGAATCCTTGATTTTGGCCATTGTTGGAGGTCTTATTTAGAATGCGGGATACTGGGGCCTCTGGTCCTCGAATTTCAAGGTCCAGGAAAAGTCTCACTCAACATTCTGTGATGTGATTAACTAGGATAATGACTACCTTAGAAATGGCATCATGGGGAGCTAGGAAAGGATCATTATGCCACTCTCAGACTTCTAGAATAATAGACTGTTTCCTTTGCTTGGAAAGCAACAAACACCGTCAGCAACACAAGTCTGTACTTGCCGATTCCCATTATAGAAGGTTAGGGAACCCTGAGGTGAATTTTTGTGGCATGAGGCACCCTGGGCCAGTCACTTTTCCTCACTCTATCCTTTACTTCATGGACAGCATTTCCAGCTGTCAGGGAGAGAGGTGCTGATGGAGAAAAGAATACAAGGAGCTCCCATTGTATTAACAATGCTTCGTTCCTTTAACTGGTCACTATTAATGTTGTATACTTCTGTACATGTCTAAAATATTTCATAAAATTCTTTTGCCATGGGAAAATGGCCCCACAGAGCACTCTAACGTTATATTACCCTGTTTTCTCCACTGAACTGAAGAGCTAAAGAGAACAGGGCAGCTCAGATTGGGATCCCAAACCGTGGGTACGATGTCTGATACAGAACTGGCTCTGAGGATTTGTCTGTAGACCGCCAGGTTGGAGGGTGTGCTGGTCATCTGTCACGCTGGCTTCCCTTTTCCCTTCTTATCCTCCAAATTCTACCCAGGCGTTAAACTGAGCTCAGCATCCCCTCCCCTGACACCTTCCGGAGCTTTTACTGATGAATCCTGTTCTCACTGGCGTCTCTCTGAATGGCTGTATTACATGTAGTCTGTGCTATCAAAGATGGAGAGAAAGAGAATAGACATTTTACTGAGTATTAAGAAGCAAACACAAATTTCTCTCATTTCATCCCACTTTATCCCACAAACACTTCTGTGAGAGACATTGTTTTTCTCATGTTAAGAGTTCACGCCAAGATAATTTAGTAAGCATTTGCTATTGAGCATGTATTGTGGAAATCTCTGGAGATACAGCAATGGAAATGGAATGGAGGAAAATGTTGCCCCTTCCTTCAAGGAGCTTTGAATTGAAATAGGAAAATAGGAAACAGGCACAGAGAGGTCTGTGATCTGCCAGCATAGCCAGAATCTGGCCTAAGTAACACAGCTCTTATGGTCTTTACCATGGTATTTTACTTCATTTATTCTCACAACCCAATACTATAAGACTTGCATATTACAAATGAAGGGATTTAGTCTCTGAGAACCTTAGATAGCTGGTAAGAGATTGTATGGGATTGAAGAGAGCCCTCTAAACATTCATGTCCACCTGGAACCTCAGAATGTGACCTTCTTTGGAAATAGAATCTTTGCGCAGGTAATTAAGATGAGGTCATATTGGACTGGGGAGGGCCCTAAATCCAATGATTGGTACTCTTTAACAAGGCCATGTGAAGACCCAGGGGGACACACAGGAGAAAAGCCACGTGGTGATGGAGGTGGAGATAGGAGAGGTACAACTGCAAGCTAAGAACACCAAGGATTGCCGGCAAACATCAGAAGCTCGAAGCGAGGCAGGGAACAGATTCTCCCTCAGAGCCCGCAGAGGAGACAATCCCGCTGCTACCTGGATTCTGGACTTCTGGCCTCCTGAACTGTGAGACAATACATTTCTGTTGTTTTAGGCCACCTGGTTAGTGGTAACTGGTTATGGCAGCTCTAGCAAACTATCACACTGACTGAGGCTGGAGTCAGACCCATACTTCTGAGTACAGGCTGTCACTGCTGCTCTCTCCTTCCTCATAGGAGGTGGCCGAGAGAATAAACCGAGATTAGGGAAGTGTGCTTTTCAAACCTCAATGTGTTCCTCAAAGTTCGTGGATTTTTATCATTGTTATGTCAAGAGACTTTGTTCCCCTAACGATCTAAGAATTCAGCAACATTTCATTAGTAAATAAAATGAGATATGGGACACAATCCCTTCCACGTTATTAAATCAAGTCATTAAAATCATATTTCCAGAACTCCTCCCGCTTTCCCTCTGCTCCCTGTTCTGGTCAAAACAATGGACTGGACTGTGTGAGGAAGCCCTGAGTAATAATTTACAACCAGTCCGTCCTCAATTGTAATAAATCACATGGGAATGTTCCGGGTGTGTCTGCTTTGGGACAGACATGGGCATTCTGGACTGGCTAAAACTATGTCATATGCAAACTTGGTTGTTCTCATAATCAAACCATGGCCTCAAAAGTCATCTTTGCATGTAATCAGGTTATGCATAGAAAAGAATGGAGTCTGCTCTCTTAAGAGGATTTTCTCAGGGACAGAGATGGGCTTTTGTCTTGTTCGAGTGTTTGTGTCCCTTCCATTCTCACCACAGCCTCTCTCTCTCTTACTCTCTCTCTCTCTCTCTCTCTCTCTCTCTCTCTCTCTCTCTCTCTCTCTCTCTCTCTCTCTTCTCTCTCTCTCTCTCTCTCTCTCTCTCTCTCTCTCTCTCTCTCTCTTTTTCTTTCTCTCTCTCTCTCTCTCTGAGCTTGGGCAGAGCTGCAAGATAACTATTGGAATTCTGGTCTCACCTACCCCCAGCAATTGTCACTAGACTGGCCGCAAGTGCACTTATTCCCCTTTGTACCCTCAAAGTACAAAGTTCCTTTCACAGTAGATGCATAGTATGTGATTAATAAACAAATATTGAACAAATGGGAGAAGCACAGTGAAAAGTTATTGAGACCAAATTTTTATCTTCCCCAATTAAACTGCCCTCTCCAAATGAAACTCAAGAACTTTTTCTTTCTCCATTGAACTCATTGGAATTTTCCACCTCTGTTTACAGTGCCCTGTTTGAGCCTGCCTGGCTCTCTTCCCCTTCTTTTAGTAAAGGCACCCTGATTTCCTTTTGTGGAACTGAGGGTGAGCTGCTTTGGGCCAATCAGAACACGGAATCCCTAAGTCATTGTTTCAAGGATGGGCATGTGACTTAAGCCAGACCAACGAGAGGTTCCCCAGGACTTTTGATGGACATTTCAGGAAAGAGAGGCCCTGGTGGCAGGAAGGTGGAGGTCAGTGTACTACACTAATTTTAGTGTGGAGAGATGGTCTATATGACCGTCTTAGGCAACCTGAAGAAATAAGCCACAAAGAAGAACTGCATGTCCCATATCCCCCTCATACCTCACTATTGCCTTTGTTTCTTCACAGCTAGCTCCCCTTTTCTGCTGACCTGTCGTAATGCTAACAATAAAAGCTGTATTTCCATAGTGTTACCACAGGCCAGGCACTTCTTAACCCCCATATTACAGATACGTAAGATGAGGCACAGAAAGATTGTGCAAGGTGACCCTGCTTTTTGTTTGTGGTCTTGTGTTTTTCTCTACAATCCGTCCCTACCTTTCTTCCTGGGATTTTAAATTCCACGCCTATGTTGATGACTCCAGGATTTTAACCTCCAGCCCAGATTTTGTGCTCCAGGCTCTTGTAAACAGCTGTATGACTGCCATCTTCCCTTGGACGTGTCAGACATCCCAAATGGAAGTACTGTGCTGGAAGCAGAAGAACTCCATTCTTCCCCCACACACATCCAATAAGTTGTCCCAAAGTGGTTACCTACTCTCCCCCATCCCTTTGCCTCTCAGTAAGTATACCACCATCCCTTCACACCATCGCTCAACCCATAAAACAAACAACAAAAAACTCCCATGATGTTTTTTCATGTCCCTTTCCCTAAATTGTACACATCAGCAAGTCCTGTCGCTTATACCTCCAAAATAACCCCTCAATGACCTACATTGTTCCCTCTCCAATCTTGTCACTCTTGTCCAGACCACGTTGGAGATAAGGGTCTCCTGATTGGTCTCCTCGCTTCCACTCAGTCCAAGGGATCTTGTTAAAACCAAAATGCAATTAGGTCTTTCCCTGAGTCACACCAGTACATCAGGTCATCAGGGTACATGCCTTTCCAACCAGTCTTAGAAAACAATCTGAGAAACGCCATCCAGTGCTACGTTCAGAAGCCTTGTGGCCACCGATTAGACAGCTTGGAAATATTGAAGCTAACTTGCAGCCCCGAATGGTAGTGGATGGATGAGCCTTGTCAGGCTGCTAATTTGCATGTCCCTGGACCCCAGGATAGTGCCTGACCATCAGGCACCTGCTCAGCCATCAGGCACTGGTCACAATACTCAGAGCTAATGACTTCCTCATCACCAGGCGACCACTCCAGTTTCTGCCATGGTGGCCAGTTTCCAGTAGTGGGGTACAGGAGCAGAGGTGGGAAGTAGACTTACAAAGTAACGTCAGACCTAAGAGGGCCTCATAGGTCACGGTAAAGGGGTTGGATTTTGTGCCAAGCAGGAAAGCAGGGAGCTGCCCTGTGTCATCACCCCCAGCTCATGTGAGCAGTTCACTGTTGAAGTTTGGGCTGATAGGACAGCAAAACCACGAAGCCCAAATCGCAGCGTGAAGGGCAGGTTGGAGTGCAGGCACGAGGGTAGGATCCTGGCACCCAAACAACTGATAGTAAAGCACAGGAAGTGATAGAATGGAGGTGGGGCAAGAGCTTGGAGGAAAGATCAATTAATTCCGTTGGCCTGAGAGATGCTCATGCAGCATCTGACATTTAAGCAATCTTTGGAGATCACTGGACAAGGAATAGAAAGACAAGGAACAGAGAGATGACTTTTCAGGTGGAGAGAACAGCCTGTGCAGAAGCCACAAAAGCACGAACCCGTTGGCAGAGACCAGGGCTCTGACTCTAGGACTGGGGGTAAGTGGTGGTAAAGTTTTATGGGCACCTGGAGGCCAGGACCAAGGGCAGTCCAGAGCACTGGCGATGGTCACGAGGGACCAGACGTGGAGTGGAGAGACGCTCATATGGAGTAGGGACACCATGCTGTGGCAGGAGGACAAATGGGCACTCAAGGGACAGGGAATGCCACAGAGGAAAACACCTTGGATTCCGCTCCTAAAATGTCCTGTGTGTTCGTGGCCTCTCCCCCTGTGCCTCCCCCCCCCCCAAGCCAGCACACCACGCTTATCCCCCACTGCACAACCTGCCAAATTCACTCTGTGTTGATATTTATCATTTCATGATTCCAGAATTTAGCTTGCTTTTGAGGATACTCAGAACACAAAGACCAATTTAAAATGTGAAAAATGAAAAGCACCTATAATCTAATCACCCAAAAATAACCTCTGTAAATTAGTTGGTGGATGCCCTTTGGATATTTTTTCCTAGTGTGTGTTTGTGTGTGTGCATAATCAAACTTAGGCTCACAATATACACGTCCTTTCCTAGTCTGCTTTTTTTTCACTTCATAGTATTGATATTGGAACTATAATCCAATGTCCATCCATATACATCTATATCGTAATATTTAATGGCTGCCTGGAGTGTCACAGCAGTTTTGGAAACCCATCTGTAGCCTTTGACTATTAGGTTGTTTTTAATTTTTCACTTTTATAAATAAGTTATAGTGAGTATCCCTGCTCATACCTTTTCACATTTGTATAAATAGTTTTTAGGACAAATATCTAGAAATGAAGTTTTTTTCCAATTAAAGATATACACACTTTCAAGGATTTAGAATACCAAACTATTCTTCCGAAAGTTTCTCTCTGTTAATCAGTATCTGAAGGTGTCCATCTCTCCACAACCCAGCAAACACTGGGAATTATCATTCTCCCCTTTTCTCTCAACCTAATAGACAAACAATGGTATTTTGTTATTATTTGATGGTAGGTTGTATTTCCTTCATTTAGATGAGATTAAACTTCTAAATATGTTTATTGATCATTTATGCTTTTTACTTTTGAAAATGACCAGCTCATGATCTCTGCCTCTTTCTACTGGGGGTTTTTGTTCTTTTCATGTTACAAAATATTTTTATAAAAATAAGCTTTTGTCATTTACATTGCAAAAAAAAAGTCATTCCAGTTTATCTTTGACAATTTAACTTTGTTTATGGTATTTTAACCATTCAGAATCTGTTTCATGTTGATGCAGCCATATTTAGCTCCAGTTTCTTTTATGGTTTCTGCTGTTGGGGTCATGCTTTGAGAGTCCATCCCCACCCTGTGATTAGGTAAATGTAAAGCAGATGTCGGCGCAGCCATTCCAGCTGTGGTGTCTGCAGTCACAGGCTCTGTATGTAGGAAGCTCAGCCCATTCACCAGTTTCCACAATAGATCCACTCACGCCAATTGTTTTGTAGAGAGGTCACAAAGAGAGGGCTTCACATGAAGGACACATCATGAGTACGTACAACCATCCATTTTTTTTCCCTTCTTGTCAAATGTCCTCTTCATTTCCCTCCTTAGTGAGCACCAAAAGTTCATTAATTATGCAGAGCAATTAATGAACCATCTTTTGATATGTAGACATTCCTGGAGGGTCTTGACCTGCAATCCAAGCAGGTTTGCAAGCATTTCTTTCAAACAAATGTACTACTGTCTTCCAAAATATTTTGATGAATACAGTTTTTTCCAACTCATTACATAAATACATTGCTATGTTTTCTCTCAGTGACTAACAGTTTTATACTTAACATTTGAATATATATGTTACTCAGAAATTGTGTTTGTGTCTGGAGGGCAGAGCTGCAAGATAACTATTGGAATTCTGGTCTCACCTACCCCCAGCAATTGTCACTAGACTGGCCGCAAGTGCACTTATTCCCCTTTGTGCCCTCAAAGTACAAAGTTCCTTTCACAGTAGATGCATAGTATGTGATTAATAAACAAATATTGAACAAATGGGAGAAGCACAGTGAAAAGTTATTGAGACCAAATTTTTATTTTCCCCAATTAAACTGCCCTCTCCAAATGAAACTCAAGAACTTTTTCTTTCTCCATTGAACTGATTGGAATTTTCCACCTCTGTTTACAGTGCCCTGTTTGAGCCTGCCTGGCTCTCTTCCCCTTCTTTTAGTAAAGGCACCCTGATTTCCTTTTGTGGAACTGAGGGTGAGCTGCTTTGGGCCAATCAGAACACGGAATCCCTAAGTCATTGTTTCAAGGATGGGCATGTGACTTAAGCCAGACCAATGAGAGGTTCCCCAGGACTTTTGATGGACATTTCAGGAAAGAGAGGCCCTGGTGGCAGGAAGGTGGAGGTCAGTGTACTACACTAATTTTAGTGTGGAGAGATGGTCTATATGACCGTCTTTGGCAACCTGAAGAAATAAGCCACAAAGAAGAAAGTAGAACTGGGAGATGAAGACAAATTTGTAAAATGATTATTTGAACATGGGCTCTAGCCAGTGCTTTTTAGAACGAATGTGTTTATGAGAACAAATTCCTCTTTTAGGCTTCAGCTAGTTTGATTTAGATTGCTGTCCCTTGCACCCCCAAATAGTGTTCAGCATCTCAACTTTGACAGACTAACATATGACCCCAGTATCGCAGACCGAGGTTTATTCACACAAAGATCTCCAAGTCAGTGACACTTCTGTCATTGTTGCCCCAGGCTGTCCCTGTGAGCTTCCTGGAGTACACTGAGATCCATCAAGAAGCATCTTCTTGGAATACAGCAGTAACCGAGCCCCTACTACACATCATGCGTCGTGAATGCATTCAGGATCTCTATTTCTTCCACCAGTTATGTATAGTGACCCATGAGGAGCTGAGGTTTTTACTAAATCGTATGACATGTATGAGTCACACAGCTGGTAGCTGAAAGGCGACGTGCGGTGGTTCTGAGTGCAGTCTCTGGAGCTAGACCGTTTAGACCAGCATACGTGGTTCCAGCACCTAATAGCTACAGAGCCTTGGAGAACTCACTTCCATGGTCTGTGCCTCACTTTGCTCATCTGTACCTGAGGCTAATAATAGAACTACATTGTAGAGTTGCTGAAAGGACTCAATGAGAGAAAACACAGATATGAAGACCAGGGGCTGCCGATTAGTAAGCGCTCATAGGAATTGACTATTGCAGTCTCCTGGTATAGGCAGGGCTGGGCTGGGCAATCAAAGCTCATATCACTATGAAATACACACTGTCACTTGGATAGCCCATAAATAACCCAAAAATCACTTTAATACAGCCTTGCCAGGGCCCTGTTTTAGTTGTTGATTCCCAGCACATCCCACCCCCCTTCTTTATTATCCTGACCACAGAACAGGAAGGATGTGAAGCTTGAGGCACTGGTGCTGTTGTCTTCTCTGAGTGGGGGAAGTTGGTCTGGCAGAGTGTGTGTGTGTGTGTGTGTGTGTGTGTGTGTGTGTGTGTGTGTGTGTGAGACAGAGAGAAAGAGAGACAGGGAGACAGGGAGACAGGGAGAAGCAGAGCGAATGCTCATACCATTGCTTGAGCCTTGAATCAGCTCAGAAGGCAGAAACTGAGAAGGCAGCTTTGTCCTTGTACTTCCCATTTATAGGAGCCAATAAATCTCACTTTTCCTTGAACAAATATAGGCAGAACATCTGTCAAAACTGAAGTGCTCCAACAGTTACAGATCCCCAAATTTTTAAAGGACTTTGTGATGAACATAAACTTTCCCTAACTCCTAATGAATTATATTTCTCAGTCAGAGCAGAAGGCAGCTCACTGCTCGCATTCATTCATTCATTCATTCATTTTGTAAATTCTTATGGAGTATCCACCCTGTGCTTACATTACTTAAGTGTCTTCACTGGCTATGACATTAGCCTGGGTGTCTTGTCTGGTCACTGCGAGTCCTTCTTTCCTTCTTTGTACATTGGTGCTAAGTATCTCTAACTTCCAGGATGGACACGGTGACCAAACAAGACTAACAGTTTGAAAACTCTGACGTGCTCTGTAAATGTGGGATGATAGCTCTCTGTTCTGGAAATCTGAGCAGGGAACAAGACTTCTACGGTATTGTAAATGCTGATTTTACAGCTCCTTTAGGAAGCAGGTAGAATATAATGGTTAGTTAAAACGTCTGTGGCAAATGAGACTTACCAGAAGGATTCCACATGTGAGTTAGCGCAGAGTGGCATGTGGTGATAGATATGTAAGTCTGCAGTTCTCTGCTGATTACATGAAAGTTTTTTGTAGTCTTGCAGGAATTCTTTCCAAGGAAGAGTAAACGAATAGGAATATATTTCTTGCCACCGTAAAACAAGGTAGAATGTGGTAAGCATAAAAATAAATTTTAAAATGGACTTTTTAAGCATTCATTACGTGCTATGCACTATGGGAAGAACTTAAGATTTTCTAGTTTAAATTCTACACTGTCCTGTAAGTTTTCCTACTTCTGTCGCCACAGAAACTGAGACTCAGGGCAGTTATGTAGGTCACCCCCAATCATAGTGCTTGGAGATGAAAGGGCAAATCTAGAGTAAATCTGGTCTTCTTAATAAACCTTTGTTGGGAAGCCCTTGCACAAGGTACCCCATCAGAAGTGGGTATTTTCAAGTAGGTGGAACGTAGGCATGGAAAGGTGGGAGGGAGAGAGAGGGTACTGGGAGCAGTGTGAATGGCAGGAAGAAAGACACAACTGAAAAGCAGGATGCAGGAATGGAAAACAGAAAGCAACACTGATTAAGGAGTAAGTTGCTTAAAATTACAGTAAAGTTAAGATTGAAAAAAATATTAGGTTGGTGCAAAGTAATTGCGGGTTTTGCAATTATTTTTAACCTTTTTAACTGCACTTACTTTTGCACCAACCTAATCGTTTAGGGACAAACCGTGGAAAGCTCTCGATGTCAGGGTCAAGAGCCTATTATTGTATAGGCAATGGAGAGAAACAGGAGGTTAAAGCCACGAGATGACATCATCAAAGTGCTACCTGAGGTGGCCACTCTGCCGGCCAGGTGCAGAGCAGGCAGAAGAGAACAATCCTGGGGCCAGAAGGACTGTGCAGGAGCGTACCCCAACACTGCAACAAGACAGACTTCGTGTCTGCCAGTGAAACATGATGGTGAAATTTGACTGTCAATGACAAGGAGAAATCTTTCTGATGACCTGTTTAAAACATTTGGTTTTGTTTCTTGTTTTTGTTTGTGCAGAACTCGCTGGTTTAAAGGCTAATAAAGCATGTGTTTGCCTTTAAGATTTTGCAAACAAGTAGGCAGAGAAAAGGCTACCCTCTCTGCAGCTTCTTGAGATTTCCTCATCCAAAAGCTCTCTCTTCTTGCCAAGAATGTGCATAATTGGAGCCAGCCAGTTCTGGCGAGTTTCCCTTATTCCTCCTGGAGCCCCACCCCCCACCACAACTCTCACCGGAGCCCACGCTCCATCCAAAGTTAGAAAAACTGCCAACACCTCTGTACCTCCCATCTGATCCCACTCCCTCCCAGTTCAACAAGTTTGGCCTTCTAGCCGAAAACTGAATATTTTGGACTATAAAGAAAACACGGTCTGTTTCCCCTGATGGCATCTCCAATGTGGAGGGAAATAGACTGGCCTTTGTTACTTTGTGCATGGTAGAAGATTACAGGCGGTCCCCAAAGCTGGAGGCGGGGGTGGTGGCAGGAGGTAAGGTCTGGTCAGTTGACTTAGCATAAGGCCTGTATTGTCCTGGCGGCCTCTTGGAGAAACAAAACTCTTCAAGGAGTTCAGCTGCCCACTTGGGCTCAGAGCCTGGCAGGCCTGATTACCTAGCACTTTTTCATGAATGTCTCTCACCTTCTACGTTCTTCTTGGACTCTGAATATGCAGGGTGGCGTCTTCCTCACATGAGATGTTTTCTGGAACAATAAGTAAAGCAGAAGAAGTTTGAGGATCCAAAGCTAGGCATGTAGGAAGCCGCTGTGTAAAGATAGGAACATGGAAAAGCCACCATTAGTTAGAGAACATTTATAAAATATTAATACCTGGTATGTGACACAGAGGCACCCAGCATAGATTGACTCTAAACCCAAGACCACCTACCTCTAAACTCCACATTCTCTCCACCAACCCAGTGTGTTTTGTTTTATTTTTACTTATCAGTGCAATCTCATTTTCAAATGAAATCTTACATAGCATGCAAATACACAAACTTTATCTAAAACTATAGGTGGTATGCTAATATAAACATAAACTGTTAGTTTAAACTCATAACATAGATTTAAAGACAATGAAGCCAATGAGTCATTTCTAATTAACACAAAATATTAACATTAAAGGCCCACACAACAGTTACAGTTTTTCTGTAAGCTTCAGAATTTGACTTATTTTTTTAATTTTGTTTTTATTGTTCAGAATTGAACAAAGTTCCTTTCTACACAGACACATAGCTGGAAAGCATCGGCAGGTCCTAAATCACTCATCTTGGAATCTTGGCAAACTCATTCTTCGGGAAAACTAATCCAAACATTATAAAGCTGAATTGCTACTAATATTTAACTATAACTCCACATTCTTTATCATAAACGTAAATGTCCGAGTCAGATGAGTAGCCCTTAAAATCTACAGTCATGTGAGAGATTGCCTATGTTGTCATGACAACATGTCTTACATTGTAGCTTTCCTTGCACACAAAGCACAGTCTGCACTGCATAAGAGCTCCTGTATAAGTTTTACATGAGAACACCTAAGTGAACCTGAATTGAAAAAAAAGAAAAAAAAAACGACAAACAAAAAACAAGAGACTTTCCAAATCAATGCTACATTCTAAAAAAGCAAAAAACAAAATAATGCTATTTTACAAAAGTTGGAATCCTGGCTTTATTATTTACAGGCTGTGAGACCTTGGGAGACATTCTTAATTTTCTGAGACTCACAAAAATGAAGGTAACGAAACTCTCTTTCTAGTAGATTGAATGGTGGCCCTCCAAAATACGTCCATGTCCCAGTCCCTGGGAGCTGTCAGTGTGGCTTTATTTAGAAAAAGAGTCTTTGTAAGTGTAATTCAATGAAGGATCTTGAGACGAGATCATCTGGAGATTAGCCGTGTGGGCCCGAAATACAATGACAAGTATCCTTACGAGAGACACACAGAAGAGAAGGTGGATGTGAAGACAGAGGCAGAGATTGGAGAGCTGCAGCCACAAGCCAAAGAATGGCAGCACCAACGAGCATCTGAAACAGGCACAGGACAGATTCTCCCCTAGGGTCTATGCAGAGAATCATGGCCCCATCAACACCTTGGTTTCAGATTTCTGGCTTCTAGAACTGTGAGAGAATAAAAGCCTTTTGCTTTAAGCCAGCAAGTTTGTGGCAACTTGCTATGGCAGCCACAGGAAACTAGTCCCGTCTCCTTCATGGTTTCCTGAGAATAAAATGAGATGCCAGCACACACTAAAAATCGGGGAAGGTGACTCTTCTCTAGTTACCTAGCACTGTTCTGTGAAATGAGGTGAATACAAGCCACCTGGAAGTGTGGTTGGCTATGAGCAGAAGAGGAATCATAGGGAAGGTAAGAAACTTTCACCCCCTTTTTGCTTGATGCTCTTAGACAGTATTCCTCATGGTGTCTGTTTTTGCAAAAATTGTAAGATATGTATGACTGTTCCAATTCTTTTCAACTCTTCTGGACATATCTAAGAAATCCTAGAGCCTGCAGATGGTCACTAAGAGAAGGCTGCATTTCAAATATCTTAGATTCCCTGGTGTACAGGGTCACGTCTCTGACACTGAGTATGTCTCCATAGGTGGATATTCCCAGATACAGACGATACAGAAAGCCAGCCATCCCTCCCAGTAGTCAATTCTTTTGAAAGTTAGGGCTTACGCAGAGCTAAATCTCACTTCTTGCAAGATTCACCCATTGGCCCTAGTTTTTCTTCTGAAACAGGCCTGCTCCATCACCTACATTTAGCCTTTCAAACATTTGAAAATAGAACTCAAGGGAGCTTAAAGATATTGCTGAGCAAAATGCATCCTAGTCTTGCAGGGCACACTTCTACACTGGTTGGTGAACACCCAATGCTGGATGATTTCCTCACCTTGTCATTGACTTTTTGAATATGTAGGGCATAGAATTTGATACAAAATGAACTCCAGATAAGGTTTAATCGATGCAGAAAAATGCAGGTTTATCACTTCCTTTGATCTGGAATTTAAACTCCTAATGATATTGCCTATTTTGTTAGCTTTCTACCCTGTTTCCCTGAAAATAAGGCCTAGCCGGACAATCAGCTCTAATGAATCTTTTGGAACAAAAATTAATATAAGATCCAGTATTGAATTGTATCATATTATATTATCTATTACATTATATTAGAACCAGTCTTATATTACAGTAAAATAAGACCAGGTCTTAATTTCTGCTCCAAAAGATGCTGTACAGCTGATTGTCCGGTGAGGCCTTATTTTGGGGGAAACATGGTAAATAGTTGTTTTGTTGCAAGCTTGGCTTATCACAAGCAATTATGGAGTGAAGAAGGGAAAATAGATATAAGGCAGAGAGGCTCACTCATATGCCATGCTAGGATGTTTTGACTTCTACCTGTAGATGATAAAATGCATAATCTGTTCCTAGACTGAGACTCAGAGCTCCTAAATGCTTTGTTTTCAATTCAGTTTTAACCCAAAATATAGGATTTTCCTTGTGCACTGACTGTGTCCTGGACTGAGGTACCCCCTGTTGGGTTTGGCCCCATGGAAGCTCCCTCTAGAAAGAGGCTGGATCACTGCTGATGCTATCTTTCTCCATTCAAAGCGATTTCTACTTCTTGTTTTTATTTATTTTTTATTTTTTTTATTAGTTTCAGGCGTACAAGACAAGGTAATACTTAGACATTTATCATTTATATCCCTCACACTGTGAACCCCCCTCCCCCCATCCATTATCCCTCCGACCTCACACCGAGCCATCACATTATATATATACATCTACTTCTTGTTTTTAAACAGAGCTATATATATGCATTCATTCATTTAGTCATTCATTTTTATGTTTTACTTAAAAAAAAAGAAAAAAAGAGAACTTGAGACAGAGAATCTTGCATTTATCCCCGTCTAACCTCATGATGCCGATTTCACCTTGGCTTTTGTCTCTCAAGATCATTTTGAATTTTGACTCTATTATTTACCCTATTATCTCTTCCTCTCATATTTGTTTCACCTTCAGATTTTCCCAGAAGCCTTCCATATTTTTCCCAAGACTGAGGAGCCTGGCACAATTTAAGCATTTCCGAAATAAATCAATGTGGGGGAACACTTTGGAATCTCACTGGCCATGGAATTATGGGATTTGAATCAAGTTACCAAGATTTCAAGGGGCGGAGGGTTCCCAGATGATAAGTAGGTTACCTTGGGAAATCTGACTTCAAACAGAACTACAAAGACAGGCTTATTTGCACCTTCCTGCTAGGAGACTATTCACAAGCTGAAGCCATGGGGAAAAAGGAGGAAGGGTCACAAATGTGGAGGCAGAAGGAAGGGAGAAGGAAATCAGTGCTGATTTTAATAGCAATCTAGAAACAACCCAAAAGCCTATTGACAGGAGAAATAATTGTGGTATATTTAGACAACAGAACACTGGAAATGATTGGATGAGATTCCATAGAATGATATGGATGGATCTTAGTAACATAATATTCAGTGAAGACTACGTGTAGCATGACACCTTTCAATACAATTCAGTGACAACTAAACCTCAAAACTATCTCTTTTAGGCATAAATATACTCATGTATGCGATAAAATTTTTTTTAAAAAATCACAAAGAAATGACAAATGCAAAATTTAGGGCAGTGATTAACTCAGGGTGAGAAGGACAGGGGAGTGAACAGGTGATCAGCACGTAGGCAAGTATAAAACTTTGTAGCCCTGTCCAAGTTCTAGCCCTGGAGTGTACATTATAGGGCTCAACCATGACAGTGGGTAAGGGACCAAGGATTCTCATGTATCTAATTCTGTGCCCCAGAGATACAACTGGTTTTTAGATGGTAAGTTGTTGGATATACACCTGTAAATTTGAAGGCCAAAGTGAGTACTAGAGAGACAAAATTTGAAGTTATCGGTACATAGATGATATTCAAAGCCCTGTGAAGAGTCAAGGTGAAGAAGGTGAGTCCTAGGTGGGAGCCTGTGGTCACCACCGTTTAGACACAGCCAACAAAGCTGAGTCAACTGAGAAGGAATAGCCACCGAGGAAGAAGGAAAACCAGGACAGTGCAGTATCCTGGAGCCTACAAAGCTTTCTGAAGAAAAAGTCAGTGGCTGTCAAGAAAAGTCAGGTCAAAGCTAGAGATCAGTGGAGACTTTGAACAGAGAAGTCCCTGAAACCTCTTTCTCTCCAGTATCACTGCCCTGAATCAGACCCTTCTCATCTATCTCTGAGGTGACACTTCTGCCCCAATCTTGTCCCCACCGGCCTACCCTCACGTCACCACCATGTCAGACAAAGTTTAACCATGACTGTTTCCTACTCATCTTTTGGAGCCACATCTGCTTTATGACAAGGCCCTCACAGTCAGACCCCCAAGCCAACTTTCTTGCCCTGTTTCCCATACCCAGTGCTGTTGTCCTTCTAGATGAGTTCTCATTTCTCCAGTGATGTGCCTGCCTACGTCCACGTGCTTGATCATTTAGGTCCCTTCCACAGCGGCAGTTTCTCAGACATTGTTCATATAACTCACGTAGAGTCTTCTCAGAACGTCCCTGTCTCTCCTCACCTTCTGCTCACCTGGCAGAGTTGGGGAAGGGAAAGTGGGCAGCACAGGGAGAGACATGGGCCCCTCCCTTCTGATTCTGGTTCTGTCAACTAATAAGCTCAGTGACTTGAAGTAAAGTGCTTCCTTGCTTTGGGTCCTGTCATACAGGGTCTCTGGTCCCACTACCTGCACCAGAACGCAGGATGTGGTGAGGCCAAAACGGAACACCCACGAAGCCATAGATAGGGGCATCATACCACTATATGCTGGAGGCTGGGTTGGAGACACAGGAAGCAGGAGCCACATGATCCACTACCTGCCGTCCACTTCTCTGCCAACCAACTAACCACCGTAGCCACAGCAGTTATATTAGTGGCTAATGGCTAACCGGTAACAGCTGATGGTCAATTAGCCACAGCTGATGGCCATCCAATCACAGTTGATGGCCATCTACTACCCGAGCCAGCACCTTTCCAAGTGAGGCCGAGAGCCTGGAAACTGTTCTCTGGGACTATGTCCCCACAGGTCCAAATGTTCTACTCTCTGAAATGAGGGAGTTCGATACGGGTAGTTTTAAGGGCCCTTTCACCTGGAACATTCTCTGATTATAGGGACAGTGGTATAGACATACATTCTGGAGACCTACTTCCAAACTTTTAGATAGAGAAGTCATTAGCCTCTGTTAATTTGAAACTCACCTAGGAGGGGTCACATATTGAGAGCCTGTATGTGGGATACACTTTGCTAGGTAGTTTTTCACACCTAGCAGAGGACCAGGACTGTGATTGGTAATTTTGCTTTCCTTTGACAGGTAGTTCAGCCCGCATCCAAGATTGGCTGATGGGCCCTCACTAAATGCAACATGGCCAGCTCCTGGTTTCAAATACTTCTTTGGATGGCCGAGGCTTTGGGGACACAAAGAGAATTTTATTTTAAACCATTATTATGTGACAGTGGAAGTGTTGCTCGTTTTGAAATGCCTAGTGACAACTGGTTTTATTTTTATACCCACCATTTCCTTGCAAAGAAATTAAACAAATAAACAGATGCCTCCTTCTCTCCCTTTTGGCTTAGGTCCACAGACAATACAGTGCTTTCGGCACCATCTGCTGGCTCTGTAAAGGTAATTAACAAATGCACACTATTCCCAGATGAGGCTGGTTTATAAAGGACAAATCACTCCAGGCAAACAGGAGAGAACAAAATAAGACCATGACTAGCGCATGAGGCGGCTGCAGTCCGGACTTCACTGGAGTGTGTGGTTACAGCCGCTTGTCAAACTGTAACTCCTGCGCAGGATTTCAAATGGATTTAACAAAGGAAATTGAATTTCACCCCTGCAGGGAGGCCCTAAAGGAGGGGTAAGGACAATTTCAGGGTGTCCAGCATTTTTGTCTCTCAGATTTTATTTTCTCTATTTGTTGTAATTGTTTTTTAAGAAGGAGAAATAAAAGCAGAAATCAACAAAAGCTCAGCATCGTGTGGGACGCAGAACTTTGGCTTTGGAGGCAGCCAGATTCTGTCGTTCACTAACTGACCTTTACCATGTCACCTATCCCCTCTGAGCCTCACTCCCAAACCTGTAAATTGGGAACAAAAGTAATACCAAAGGTCAAGGTCGTTGTAACAATGAATGAATTCAGGTCAGGAGTCTCATCCAGGGCTGGGCTAATACCAAGCCTATCATAAGTGGTAGTTGCTGTTAATATTCTCATCATCAGGTGAGGATCCCTGACAGATGGCCTAATCCACCCTCAGCAGCAGGGAATTAATAACCCTTCTAGCATGATCCGCATTCTAAAAGGAGCAGAAGCACTGTAAATAAAAGGACAGAATAGAGGGGTTGACCTTAACAAAAATGTAAGTCTTAAAAAGATGTGTTTAGGGGCAGAAGATACAATTACAGCCTATTCATATTCAAAATACATAAAAAAAACAACAACGGAAGTGCTCATTTGGACTAAGATTAAGGGGTTGGAGTAGGAGGTATGTGGTGGAAATTTAAAAAGTGGAAACAAAACAAAACAAAAGATGGGTTGCAAGAGGATTAAAATACGAACTGTGGGAATAGAGAATTATCTTCCTGGAAACGAGGAAGTCCTTACTTGTCGTGCTGGAGGTTAGATAGGACCAAATAGGTTCTCAGTCATCTTACAGAGGTCCTCAGAAGATATAGTGTGATTTTGATGATTATGATATGGTGATGGCTTCTTTGTTTTCTTTGCCTCCAACTGGCCAAGTCAGGCCTCAAGGCAGCTGCTTCTGGTTGCCCAGAGAAAAACACCCCAGATGATGCTGTTTTATGAGAGTCCCAGGACTGCTCAAGGCAGAGTTGGAAGGTTGGTGTTTATTTTCTAATGGCAACAAAAGATGTCCCCAGTCAGTCAGTAAAATGATAACATCCATAGTCCCCTGCCTGATGGCTGGAACTTGATATTTTTAGAGGGAGAGAGTCTTAGTAAATACCAAATTCACCCACACTGTCCATTTGAGCTAGATTTCTTAAAATGTCCAAGTGCTGAGGGACACCTGGCTCACTGCCAGACTGGCCACCAGCTAGCAGCGAAACCTGGGAAATCAAAGATACCACTGTCCACGGTTTCTTTAAGGGGCTTTGTCTTCTTCCTACTCGACAGGCTTCAATATTGACATTCTCCTGGGTGACAGCTGAGAATTCAGGACACGGTGCGCTAAATGCATTTACTTCTTCCTTCAAAATCCAGCTCTATTACCACCTCTTCAGTGACATGTTCCCCAAGACTACAGAGAAATAAGTGCTCCTCCCCTGTCCCACCTCATTTCTGGGGCATGATTGTTCATCAGATCAGCTTCCTCATAACAGAAGTAACAATTACAGTCGACAGTACTGGGGTGGGTTGGTTAACTGCGCATATGATGGCCCAGAGAGGCTTCCTGTAAGAGGAAACCTTCAATTTTGAGGCACAGTAGGGTTTTCCTAGACAGATGAAGAGAAGAATGGAATTCCAACATAGAAACTCAAGAAAGACTTGATGGGTGGGGCCATATCTGTGGTTCTGTTTGCTTGGCTAGAGGATGCAGGAAGCCATTGAAAGGGGGTTGCAAAGGTAAGATCAGAAAGGGCTTCACATGACATGTCAAGGAATTTTGACCTTATCCCTTGGACGAAAGAAGCAATTTAGGGTTTTAAACAGTGGTGGCACGATTATATCTGTGTTCAGGAAGGAGTACTCTGGTGGCCATTGGGAAGATGGGTTGGAAAGTAGCAAGGGAGAGCCAGGTAATGGTTATTTCATTCATCTCTGTAAAAAACGATGGGGGCCTGGAACAAAGCTCATGTGTGGATGGGGAATGGGAGGCAGGTGTGAGAGAAGTAATATTTGCTCATTGTAAGACCAGCTGGCAGAAGAAAAGTTTCTAGGTTTGGGGTCATGTTTAGAATTCTGGTCGCATCACTTAGTCGCTGGGTGACCTAGGGCACATTCCTTTTGATGAACTTTGGTTTCAAAAAGTCTGAGGCAGATTGTTTTAACGATTAAATGAAAACACAAAGGTCAGGGAGCTAAATGGCAGCATCACTGGTGCTGGGAGCAGTTTTATAATTTTATACGTTTTATAATTTGCTCACTTGATACATCAAAACAGTTGGAGGAGATGGCATTGTAGTCTTTCAGTTTTATAAGTGGGAACTGAAGTTCTGAGAGGTGAGACAAAGTTGAATTGCCGAGTGGTTGCGATGCTGAGAGTCTTGCTTTGAATCCCGGGACACAGCCTCTTGGGACAGGAGTCCCTTGCCCAGCAGTCTCCTGCAGCTCAGGGCGCTCTCAGAGGAAGCAGTAGCTTTTCTAACAGTATTCTCATGGGCATCATGTCCCTCCCAGCCAGGCCTGGCTGCTGTTCGCATCCAGACACTGAAATTTGAGTTGGAAATCGAGCAAACAGCAGCAGTGGATATCAGACAAAGGCTGGTAGTTTCTGGATCACAGAGGTAGAGTGGCCAGCAACAAGCCTCTCTTTATCACGACTGTTCCTGTGGATGTAACACTGCTTAGATCTTCAACTATAAATGACAAGGACTAGAATACAATCCAGGCTCCCTCCCACCCCTTTCATCAGCTTTCTTCCCTACACCCGCCCATGAAATGGCATTGTGATATTTATGGGAACAAGTCCAAGTTCCTCAGCCTGGTATTGGAGAACTCCCCAGGTCCTGCCTGCCTTTTCTTTCCCTCATCTGTCCTCCTGTCTGCCCAGGCACCTTCTCTTGGAGCCAGAGTCTAGATGACCTTGGGCTTTCCTGCCCCTGAGACTTTACCTGTCCCTATAAAGCCTTACTTTGAGGTCAGGTAAGCTAGAGTTTAAGCCCAAGCTCTGTGATTTAGTAGCTGTGACCTTGGACTGGTTTGCACAATTTCCCTGTGCCTCAATCTGTTCATCTTTACCACAGAGATACTAATCCCTTCTCTGCAGACTTGGGCTGAGAATGAAATAAGCAACCCCATGGCAGGTGCTGGCACATACCCAGTTCTCAGTGCTACCAACCCCCACCCTCCATGTCCGTGCTCATCTTCCTGCCCTCTGCCTCCTTGGAAAATAATAATAGCTGAGATTTATTGAGCATTTACTATGGGTCCAAGTACTCTTTCCATGGATAATCTCAGCTGATACACACCATATTCTTAGGAAGTAAAGATGCTTAGTACCTGTATGTTATGGTCTTAGAAACTAAGACTTAGCAAGACCCAGTAACGTGCCCAGGCAGGGTCAGGCAGCTAAGTAGGAGAAGGTGGGTTCTACACCGGGCGTCTGACACAGCACGTGCACTCTTAACTGCTATGCTGTGCCAGATCTGAGACGTCTATGACCTCAAGTGAGATTCCTGTGAGACTTCTCCTCCAGTGACTCATGCTGTATGTTCAACTCAGCAGGCACTTCTAGGGGTCCTATTAGGTGCCAGCAGTGTGCACAGAGAACAAAACAAATAAGGCAAGATCCAGTCGTAAAAAGCTCAGCGTCAACTGAGAGGAATATAAGCATACAAATCAGTGCCATTCAACATAGCAGGGGTGGCAGCTGAGTTTCTGTGTAAGTGAGGTCAGTGTCAACTCAATCTGGGGAGCTCAAGGGGGGCTTCATAGATGAAGTGGTCACATGTCTTGCCATCCAATGTCCTTCTCAAGAATTAGCATTTCTGGATTGTCCCTTACCTTTGAACTCCTTTCTTCCTTCTCTCCTCACATTTTGAGTGGACATTATTGTCTTTTAATCTTGGGCTGCTGTAACAAAATACCATAGACTGGTGGCTTAAATAATAGACATTTATTTCTCACAGTTCTGGAGGTCGGAAGTTCAAGATCAAAGTGCCAGCAGATTCAGTTCCTGGTGAGGGCCCTCTTCCTGGCCTGTAGACAGCTGCCTTCTCACTGTGTCCTCACATGGCAAAGAGAGGAAGGTCATTTAATTCCTTCTCTTCGTATAAGGCTCTAAGTATATCATGGGACCCCATCCTTATGACTTCTTCTAATCCTAAAAGCCCCATATCCAAATACCATCCCATTGGGGTTGGGGCTTCAACATATGTTTGGGGGGAACAGGACCTTGCGCTCCATAACAGAGGTCTTTAATATAACCAAGTAATTGGATGGGATTCCCTTGGCTAAATATCATGGTGAAGTTATACAAGGAGAGTGAGGATATTAACAGGGAGATACTTGTTTGTGTGGTGGAGACTCCTCTGTGAAGAATCTGAAGGATTTGAAGCTTGGAGGATCCAGCATTATTGCTCCAGGCTGGAGAAAGAGAGCAGACAGGGAACATCAGGGTCCTGAGGCAGCCCCCCAGGGGCTGTGGAGGAGGAAAAGGGAGAGGTTTGCAAGACAGGGTGAGACACCTAGCGACACTTCCAGGTTGATCATACATAGAAGGACAGGTAAACATGGGAAAATGAAGACACATTTCGTACTGCAGGTAGACGCCTCGTGTGGGTGTGACCATCAAGGACTTTTTTTCTTCAATCATACTGATGATGCCTGGACGCCCTTCCAGATACAGTGAGCTTAATTAAAGAGAGAGAGCCTTCTTAAAGTCACAACGCTGTTTTGCTTTGTGCACAGTTGGTGTTCCATGTAGTTCTTCACGTGCACTCGGCAGCTGTTCCCCAAGCATTTCCTGAGCCGTGACTGATCATTCATCACCTAGAACCTAGCCCATGCCTTCTCTCCAGTGCCCCTCTTTTCCTCTCTCTGGTGGCCTAGATTTTAATGCTAGACCTTCAACTCTATACACTGAGCCTTTCCCTCCAACCTATACCAAGGGGTCACCACTCCTCTCCCTGTTTGCTGTATGTCTCCTCCCCACAGTTCTCAAGTTTGACAATTGCAAGATCCAGTCTTTATAATTCGTTCCCATGGGGTTCCTGATTCTGTGTTTTTACACAATAGACATCTTCACTAGGTGAAATGGTAAAAAGAGCATGGACTTGGTGTCAGAAAATTTTCCATTTCAGTCCCAGATTAGTCATTTACTGAGACTGAGGCAAGTGTCAATCCGTCTGAGCCCAGGCTCCCTCCTCCCAGGGTTCTGTGATGCCACCACTAACTGTATTGGTTACCACAGCACACACTACCTACTGATAAAGGGTCCAAGGTGTGACATCAACACACCATGGCTACTGAAAGAAAGCCCATCTGGGGCTTTGTTTGCTAGAGAAGAAGAGGGGAGCTGTGCAGCTTCAGGGACTCCAAGCCCACGGGACAAACAAGCCCATTGAACCTGGCAGGCTCTTTCCAGCCTCAGTCAGGGAAATAAAGATCCCCTTTAGTTTCCTCCCAAGGTCCCTGAGCCTCCTCCCTACTTCTCAGAACCTCCTCGGAAACAGGTGGCCCTTGTACTGGTGATACAAAAAGTTCAGATCAAAGGGGCTGATGACTCATCTGAAGTCATGGGGGGGGGGGAGGGGGGGAAAGGTGTCAGATCTCTATCTGGATTCTGCTGTCCTGTCACTGAGTCTGTTCTTCCCAGCCCTACTCCCCATCTGCTAATTAAGAGTCTACCTGGTGAAGCAACAGCATTTACAAAACTGCCTCTGTATGCGAAGTGCTGTTGAAATGTGCTTATAGGGGCAGTCCTCTGTGAGGTCCCCTCCTAGAGGATTTTACAAGCCAGACAACTTGTCTGTAACAGATGATGTTTGACTAGCTCGGAGTGGTGCTTGGAAGCAGATAAGTCAGCATGGAAAAGCTGACTCTGAGTTGTATAGAGGAGAGAGAAAAAATTGCATAATATAGAAAAGATGGAGGAAGCACATTCTGGGAGCAGCCTCCCAAATGAGGGAGCTGGGGCCTTGGCCAGATTCACGTGGCTACCAGCTTTGTCTCTAGGGCCATCTTCTACATTCTGCCCCACCCTGGACTCCCTGGAAGCCAGGGCTTCTGGAGTACGTCCATTCCTGGAACTTGCCTATCTGTTCCCTGCCTCTCTGACTTTGTAAGTGTACTTCTGACCCTAGAACTGTCCTTTGCCCTCATGTCTACTGGAAGAAGAAAAGCATGGCTCATGTCTTTCCTCTTCTATGAAGTCTCTGCAGGACTTGTATAGGCACGGATGACTACTCCTTCCTCATGCTCCATCTGCATTGCAGTGAAAATAACAATGGGTTCTGGAGGGTGTGTGTGTGTGTGTGTGTGTGTGTGTGTGAGTGTGTGTTTTATACAGAGATAAGTCAATAGACAGATAAAAATCTCACTCAATTCCTAGAGCAACTCTGCATTAGTATCCCCATTCCCCCTGAGCCCTGAGCTTCCTGAACAGAGGGTTGGAGGGTTTAATTTTCTCAAGGTGATTCAGCTCCTGAGTTCAGACTGAAACTCAAACTATCACCTCCTCTGTCTGACACTACAAAATGCTTCCTATATCATGATGCCTGTGGCATCGGATTCATTTACCTAACTGCCTCCCCATCTATCAGTGCCTGGTTCAGGAGTAGAAATCCAATGCACATCTGTTGAATGGAATTGATTTTCAAGAGAGCTGGCAATTAGAAGGCTTAGGACACAGTGCTCATGAGATAGGACAAGGTGCCTCAAAATAAAAGATGAGTTAGGTAAGCAGGAGCCAATTAGCAGAGGACGCTCCAGCCTATGATAAGGAGCTTTAATTTGATAGGAGACGATTGGGAACCATTCATCGTGGAGCTCAGAGAACAGCAGTGGCAGGCCCCTAATGACACTCAAGGGCCTTTGAAACCTTTAATTGCTGCCTGCAATTTTTCTATTTCTGCGTAGAAGTGACATGGCATGGGAGGATAAGCTTGAGGCTGCTATATGAGCCAGGCTGTACCGCCCTCAGCAAGGTCACTGTGAGAGGACCACCCCTCCCCTATGTGCCGAGGGGACACTGAGAAGAAGCCCAGTTCAGGGTCCCCTACAGGTCCCTGAACCCAAGATCAAGACCTTCCCTACTTCCTGCACCCCAATACCACAGAAGGCTCCTGGAGGAGGAGGAGGCTTCAGGGGCCTGTGGACACCCCCATCCCATCACGACCAGCAGTCACCATCCCCATGAGCCCTTCTGCAAACTCTGCTCCCCATGTCCCACTGGTCACCCCTGGTTGGTCTGTCCTCCTTTGAGTATCTGTGGCTTCCTAGAATTTCCGTTCCTCAGAAGCAGGATGTACCCCTCCCAGTGCCATCACCACTTTAAAACCCTACCAGGCAGGACTGGTACAAGAATAGAGGAAGGTGGCTGTGAAATTCTGCTCATGGAGAAGTCATGGTGGGCTGCTTTGTGTATTTTTTATTTTCTCAAGCTTGGGAGCCCTCCCTTCTTCCATCTGGCACAAAACCACTAGCAGTGGTAGGAGACGAGTGGCTGGGCCTGGCCTCCCAAAGCCAGTGAGCGCCAACAGAAGGGCGGATTCCAGGTGCTCAAGAAAATGGCCTCTTCAACCACAGAAAGCTGCTCGGTGTTGCATTGTTTGCATGGGAGGTCGCCTCTTGAGCACACACAACACTCCCATTTTATCAGCCCCGTGGAGGTGACTTTAGTATTGCCGAAGTTGCTGGGGCTGATTCAAGCTGCAAACCTCTCTCTCCACCCACAAAAGGAAAGAAAACAAAAGCAAACACCATGTATGAAAAGAAAAGCCAACCACTGTGCCAGGGCAGGATGGGGACTCTGAAGTGGGCGCCAGGTGCATTCATTACACTCGGCGTGTTGGTTTATGACTGTGGTCACTCGTGTGCTATGATCTGGCTCAGCATCTGTGCCAACGGATATATCCTTGGTATTTCATGAAGCAAGATGAGGATTGGCCAGATGGTGACTTCACAAGGACATCATTCACATCTCATTTCCTTCCCCAACACAGAATTCTGTAAAGGAATCTTGAATGCCATGCCGAATAAAACAGAACAAGAAAACTCAACCCCCAAGAAGGTGCAGCCATCAATTGAAGATTAATGTCCTGACAGTAACTCCGACAGAAGCCCAAATGGCAGTCAGATCCCAGGCTCCAAGCTGCAGATCCTGCCAATCCATCTCCCTGTCACTTGCAGAGCGGGCTGACGTCATCCTCCTTGGTGTGCCCAACGCACTGTGTGGGGGAAGGGCGAGCCCCAAAATGACACACGCTGCAGGAAACTAGGTCACTTACCTTTCTTTTTTTTAATTAATTTTGTGTACTGACAAGCCTCGTCAGCACCTACTTGCCCGGTAATTTGATTTTGACGGTGAACAAGAGAAGAATGTGCTTGTGGCTTCAGCAGCTGGGACTAGTTCTGGGGAGCTGGGAGGGGAAACTAGAAGAAGAGCAAATCTGCCTTCTTGGAAACTCTTAAAAAGCAACACCAAGGAGCCCTGGTGTTATCAGGCCCCGTGCAAGCAAGCAAAATAGCCCGGTTCCGAGTTGGTTTAGGGAAGTTCTTGCTCGCTAAGGAGTAGTGTATCTGACCCATGTGGGGTTAAGAAACTCAGTGTCACCCACCTGTCAGTGGCATTTGAAACACCATAAGCCTGTCTGGAATCTGTGCAATTCCCACAACCTACACACTTGAGTCCTGAATCACTAAATAAGGACACGTAGACTGAAGGTCACACTGCTTCAAAACAAGGTCAGCCCAAGCCAGCTCAGAAGCAGATGTAACCGGGTAAACTATGTGGCTGGGTGTGTCCTTGTCCCTGTGCTCTCTGCCCACAGACCCTCCACGTCATAATCCTGTGTATGCCCAGAAGCAAGACGAGTCCTCACCTCATTCGGGACAGAAACCAGCCTAGAAAATGATGTTGCCGTGTTGTGTTTTTGCTGTTGTTTGTTTGTTTTAAAGGAATAAATACTCACAGCTGTGTTAAAGGAGTGAATAATGTAGTAATAGTGGCCGAGGCCGTTTCTCACCCCCTCCTCCCCCCCCGCTGATGGTGATGATCCTCACCAGCCTCCACAGCCTCTCGCCAGGTGTACCTGAGATAGAATGGGCCCTGGCGTCAGATGGCCAACTTCTCCACCTACATTGTGTGACCTCACACCTGTGACTCAACATCTCTAGGAATCAGTATTAAGAGAGAAATAAGAAGAGGACCTCGGTCAAAAGCTGGTAAGGACAGAATGAGAGACGCTTGGAAGCACGTAGGGAGCCTAGCACGTACCAAGTGCTCACCAAAGGCCAGCAGTTGTTATTACTCAACGTGCGTAGCTGCGGAAGTAAAATCCAGAGTCTCTAAAGCTCCACCAAGGGTACATCTCTCTTAAGCGATAAAAATAAGATGGGAACCCAGGCCCTCCTTGTCTGTTACTTCCTGCTCTGCTCAAGGACTGCAAATTCATGGCAGAAAGCCCAGTGACAACAGTCTGTCCTCCAGGGGCATGAGTTGGCAGGCTGAGCTTTGGCAAACAGCCCGCCATGCCCATTTCAAAAAAAAAAAAAAAAGCCTCTATTGTTTCTTCCGACGGCTTTTTGAACCCCCAAATAAAATGCTATTCCTTCCCCCCACCAACAGAAATAGCTCCAGGGGCGCTGGCTCCTCATCTAGGAACCTGGGACTGACCCCAGCCCGAAGAGCCTGGGCAGAGTGACTCAGCAGAATCTGGCCTGCTGCTCGGAGCCGCCCACCCTGCCAGCCAGAAAAGGAAGGCCTCTGTGAGGCAAACAGAAAGGGACCCTGCTAAGGTTCCCCCTCCCCACACCCAGGGTGCAAAGGGTCCTTTGTCCATCAGGAGGGACTTCAGACAGGACCCGCCCATGTTGACATTTCAGCTGGCAGAACAGGCCAGGCCTGGCTGGGAGAGGCAGGAGCCTCCCTCGGACACTGGGAGGCATGGTCCACACTCAGCAGCCCTGGCCAAATGCCACAGTCCCTGTCCTGAGCTCTTTATTCCCATTAACCCATTTAATCTCATAGATGTGAATTGTCTATTATTATTCTCATTTTGAAGATGGGGAAACTAAAGCACAGAGAGGGCAAATCACTTGCCCAGGATAACACAGCCATTAAGTGGGCAGGGCCAGGAGAAGGTTGCACTTAAACCAAAAACAGCTGGCTTCTAAGAGGATGGACCCAGTGGCCAGTTCTGTCCTGCTAATAGCTGCATGGTACCCCTCCCTCTCTGCTCTGCTGCTTCTGGGGAGCTCAGAGATGAAGGCCAGCATTTCATGTTCTCTGGAGCCTTAAGGTTTCCCTCTATCCCCACTTCACCTGCCCTGTAACAAGCCTTACACTCTCGTCCGTCCCTGAATGCTGTCACCGCATCCTACCCCGTCCTCCATCCACCCAGTCTCTCCCATCTTCACATCCTGCCTCACAGCTGATACGCCAGCAACAAGTTCCTCTTGGAGAACCCACACCGCAGTGCTGGCTCTCACCTGCCCTGGTTCATGCTATCCTAGCTGCAGGGACGGTGGTGCAGGAGGGTGGCCTGTTCCAGTAGGACCTCTCCAGGAATCCATTCCTCTCTCCTTGAGATGCATAAGTGGCCTGTTGAAGCTCATGTAACATCCAGTGTGTATTTCTAATGCTGTGCTCCCTCAAGGGCAGAGAACTTGCCGATGATTTTGCACCTTCCATGGTTGCACCGTCCCCGATATACAGCTGGTGCTCAATAAATGCTTGTTACTCCATCACCACACCAAGAGTCAAAGTGCCATGTCAGCATGGATCAACAGAAGGTCTGTGTGAGTGTCTCAGGAGTTCCGCAGTAAGATGGCACTTCCTGGGTCCGTGAGGTTGGGGGAGGGCTGTGCGGTCAGTTCTGGCCAACAAGCAGTGAATGGAAGTGAGATGTGTCACTTGCAGACTGAACATCCAGTTACAGAGATGAGACCCTCAACACCCTTGATGAACATTTAAAGCACCAGCAAGAGACACACCTTTGTTTTTTGAAGTCACTGAATGTTTTCAGCATAACCTATCTTATCCTGAGGGAAGTAACTTGATTCTGTTATTAACCTCAGAAATGTCATTTTGGACATTTGCCAAGAGTGGTCTTTCAGATAGAAGGTTGGCTGCACCACCTAACATTAGTAATAGCAAACATAGCAAGAACTAGCAGTTTGAGTGACTAAGAAGCAAATGGAGAATCACATGCCTTCTGTTGGTTTCTTCTAATCAGTACATTTAGGTACCAGTGTGCTCTTCACCCCTTTATTTCTTGGGCTTCTCTCCACAAACCTGGGAAAGACAGAGCTTACATTATCCACTCCATTTGTTATGGAGAAATGGTGGCTCAGAGTTGTTACCTGCCCAAGGTCACAGAGCAAGAAAGGTGTGACTGGATCAAAAGCTGGGCTTTTTGACTCCCAGCCTGGGATTCCTCCTCCTGAACCAAAGCTGCAATCACTCCAATCTGAGAAGAAAATTTGAGCCAACATAATGAAAAACGATGTGCTAAATCATTTGTAAAGGGCCTTTTGTTTCTAACAGTAAGGTTTGTTTTTGTTTTGTTATTTTTATTATAATTATTGTCATTTTTATAGCAACGTATCTGGTAAATAACAAAATGCTGAAGACTATGAGATTAATAACTGCCATTTGGTTGTGGTGATGGGTGGTGGTGGTGCTGGCCCGCACTGTGGGGCCTAAACCGGACGACAGGTGCTGGAAAGTTGAGAAAATGTCTGGGAATTCGAATCTGGGACCCACTAGCCCTGGTCTCTACTGCTCATACTTAAATCATCAGCTTTTTTTCTTGGATCAACCCAAATCCAAATTCAAAGCGGTGGTCCTGAGAGCTCCGCCTGGAACCCAAAGGGCTCTGGAAAAGTGTCCAGAACTGACCTCAGATGAGACCTAATTCAAGAGCGGGTCAGAGATGAAATGGCACTCAGAGCTGTGGTCTTTCGCCAGCAAAGATTTCTTTGTCCCATTTCTTTTTCAGCTCTGGGATGCCTTGTTCACTGTCTCCCAGGCTCACCATCCATCTTCACCTTCTCTTCTCATCCTCTTGATAGCATCATTTTCTAGACTTGTTCCTCTGTACTGTCGCACTGCAGGTTTCTTCTCCTGTGTGGTTTATGGCTTTTATTGGTGACAAGATCCACTAGGAGAAGCGTACGTCTTCCACCTTTATTACTCCACCCTGCCAGGATGGCAGTTCTGAATTGCGCACACTAAGTACATCATTTGGCAATGTCACGGGGGCACCAGAGAGCTTTTGTAAGAAAACGAGGCCTGTTTTAGCATCTTAACTTTATAAAATCATGCTGTTCTCACTGCCTCCCTATCTCTCTCTCTCTCTCTCTCTCTCTCTCTCTCTCTCTCTCTCTCTCTCTCTCTCTCTCTGTCTCCCTATCCCTGCTCCTTCTCCCCCTCCCCCACCTCATCTAATTTCAAATGGCAGTCGTAAAAATATGGGCACTTTCTTCCCTTGCAGGGTTGGATGTTTGCAGCAAACTCGGCTCTTGGGTTTGTCCTACTTTGTTTTTTGTTACTACTTGAATGGTAAAACCTCAAGAAGAGGCTCAGGATCAGAGAATGGAATGAAGGAAAAGGGCCGATATCATGGCTGACCTTGCCTTACCCTTGGTGTCTGTGACGGGCTAACCTCCAGAGTTCTTCAGGTAAGGAAACTGACCCTTAAGAGAGTTTATGTAACTTGTCCAAAGTCACACTGCTGGAGTGGTGAAATTAACAGGACTCTGGAGTCAGCCTCCAGGCCACACAGTCTTAAACACCATTTTATACACACCCTTTAGGTCTACCTAATAACCCACCATCCCTACACACTCAACCAGCCAAAAATCCCACTGTGCTCTCTTAAGTGTTTCGTATACACTTCCGTTTTCACCAAGTCCGTTTTCTTTCTCAAGTCCAAAAGAACATTTGCAGGCTGCCAAGCAGGCTCCACATCTGGCCCACATTCTTAGCTCCTCTCTCTCCTCGTCCACATCTGTGGAGTCACTTGAGTTTGTTGTTTCTTCCTTTGTGTATTTCTTCACACCTTCTCCTCCGTTTTGGTCTCACTGCCACCCCCATGTCCAATCCTTTATGATGTCATGCCTGACCTCGTGTAATTATTCCCTAATTTGTTTCCCGATTTCTCCCTTCCTCCTGTACTTCTGACTTCACTAATCTTCCCAGAGCATTATTCTGCACACATTAGCTTCTCTATGCTTCAAATCTCCAGGATGCCCCTTTATTAACCCTACCCCCTTCCCCAGTATCTCCAATGGTACTTACGTTAACTTGTCTAGTAGAATCCTCATCTCCTACAAAGTTGGTTGTTTCCTCAACTTTCCACATGTTTTGTGTTTTCCACATCATTTCCCATTGAGTTCCCTCTAGGGTGAATGACCTTTATATCTCTCTCTCCACTTGCCCAAGCTCTAGCCTTCCTTCAAACGGTACCATATCATTCATGGAACATGCCCCATGTGCCCCAACCTTTCCAGATTATTACCACTTTCTGAATCTTATAATACTGTTTGGACCACCCATTTGGTTCTAAGCCATGGATGCCTTAGTCATCTTTTATGAGGATATCTGACCTCAGCTACTAGCTCATATACTTGGAGTAGACCTTAGCTTGACTGTGAACAAACAGCTCTCATTTTCCAGGACAAGTTTGAATCAAAATTATTGTCAGATCATAAGCCTTGATTTTAGCATCAATAAATAAAGTAGATGAAGATATATATAGATATCTATATATATAGATATAGATATATAGATATGGGTATATATAGATATATATATATATATATCTTCATCTACTATATATATCTTCATCTACTATATATATATATATTTATATATGTATGATTTTTATCTCCAGTGACTAGGTCACGGGAATGTAATAAAACCTATTCACGTCTGACTAGGTCTTTCTTTAGCTACATGACCATATATGAGTCTCCTTTTTTCTCTTGGCTTATTATTTAAAATGGTGGAATTAGGTTAGATGAGTGATTGTCAGACTGTAAACCTTGAAATTCTTGAATTCCAGAGACTTTTTCAAGCGTGTTCTAGGAAAGAGGCAAAGCAGGAGGGTCAAACAAGTACAATCCCCCATCTTCCGGGTCCTCATATCTTCTTCAGAGATAGTCTTCGTGGCTCTATTTCACAGGTTTATGTTTCTACCCACAATGTCATTTCTATAAAATATTCTCCATCATTTTAAAATACTTGAAAATTACTAGAATACATTATCTCTGAAGTCTCTTTCAGCTTTTCCATTTTTTATCTGTTGATGAGGATGAAAGAGAATAATGGCTAACAGGTATTGAGTCCTATGTGCCCAGCACTGTGTTAACTACAGATACCCTGATTATCACCATTTTGTAGGAGAGGACAAGGGCGTCCATTAAGCCTGCATGATAGTGAGTAAAGTCAAGATGTGAGTTGAAGTCAGTGTGTCTTAGCTATTACATTGCCTTTTAAGTTGTCTAGGGAGAAAGGTTAGGAGCTGAAACATACTCATACTTCACCTGCTTTCTTAGAAGAAGATAGTGCAAATGACAAAACAGGGCGTATGGCCTTCCCAGAACTGTTTGGTGAGGGAGGGTCAGCCTTAATCTCATCTGTAGGGACAAAAAGCTGGGACACAAATGTCTATAACATCCATGGGTGATGAATGTTCTTATCTCTCTGACTGGATTGTTTGGAGTCTGACAGAAAACTTAGCTTGCATTGAACTAGACCAGAACTTCCGGGGGTTTAACATTTCTGGCAACACCACTGACCTCTCCAGAAAGCCACAACATGGCTCAGAACTCAGGGCATTGAATCAAATCCAAAAGAACATTTGCTAAGCTAGCCCACAAACCAAGGTATATAAGGCAGGTGTCTCTAGCCAATGAATATCTTATACATAACGATGCAAATCCAAGACCTTACTGACACTAAGAGACTCCAGAGTGTCTTAAATAGAAAATATGAACACAGGAAACTGGCAATTTCCATTCAGAGAGCGGTTCCAAGACAAGCAAGATGTAACCACAGCCAGACCATTTGCCTATGAACCTCCATCAGGAACTAAATTGCACAATAAAATCTGTAAGTTCCTTGTATTCTGTACTGCCAAGAAGTCTGAGAGGGGCAGGCATCGCCACCCAATCAGACCCAAGGAACGATGTTTCCCTCTGCTGACAAGAGTTCTCTGTGTGCTGTTCTGATTGGAAACCAGATTAGAGTTTAGCAGAAGCTACTCTGTGAAGCCGATTTTATTTTACAGGAGCCACAGTGTAATTTTGCTCCAAAGTTGTGAGCCTGAGTTTGAAACTCTTAATATTGTCATGGAAATTATCACTATACTTGATTCTAATCAATGGTTACTTTTTTTTTTCTTTTTTAAAGTAGGGCAGAGGAATTGAATGAAGGGAGAAATTAGGCTTGTAACTGAGAAAAGAGGGGAAAAAAACAAAACAAAAACCACAATGGAGCATTTTAGAAGATGAATACAGTAAATTATAAAGCTTAAAAAATGGCATTTCTCTCCAGTTCTTGCTCATTTCCCATTCCTTCATGCTCATCCTTCAAAAGATCCCCCCTTCACCCCTCCAAAACACTCACAGTGGCCTTAGTTTCAGTTCCTTTTGTTATATTACCTCCCGTCTTTGTGGGAGTGGCGTGATAATGAGGTCCCCAAACTGGTCCCTGACAACAGACAATGACTCTTTGTTGGTTGGTGTTCCACCTTCCTTCCAAAGCTTTCAATGGCCTAAATAAGGCTCCACTGAATAAGATTAGCAGATGTTATTACATTTCTATTTTTCTGAGTAGAACACAAAGGAAGTGACACCCTAGTGGAGGGGCCATTGCTTCTATTTTATTTATTTTCAAAGACAAACTTAAGGGGTGGTCATTATGTATATTTAAGAAAAATAAAAGAATGGTGTGTGGGGGGGTCTCCAGTCATTTCCTAAAAATAAAGCAGTGACAAAAAAAATGACAAGAGAGAGAGAAAAAAGGAAAGGAGAAGAGAAGAGAGCAAAAATAAAGCCAGGACTAAAACCATTTACAGTGGACTGAATCTACCAACACAGGTTTTCCCCAACCCCCACACCCCCACCCTAACCCCTTACGCACAGTACCTGTATTTAGCAAAAGGACAAAGCTAAATAGCTGTGGCGCCGTCTTCCGGCAGTGTGAAGTGATACCAGTTTCAATTGGATGGAGTTTTCAGATGTGTTTTGTTTGTTTATATTTTAAGACCTCCTCAAGGTTTGCCTTTCCGCAAGGTAATTGTCATTAGAAGATATTAATAACTATTGCCTGATGAATATTTCTATTCCCAACAGCAAAAACAGGGGACCGGTGAGCAGTTATTAAGGAAGCTTTGGAATCTGACACCAGGGAACACCAAACATCCGTCTGAGTGGTCAGCCAGGCATTGGTCCAGGAGTCTGTGTGGGCATACTCGCCTTCTATACAGAGAAAGAGACAACACCCTTCAGATTAGCTGATTGGACAGCATGGACATAAATGTTCCAGAAGGATATTTTGTCAGCTGGTGCTGGTGACGACCTCCACCAACTGGATGGTGCCCGAGTGCTGGGAGGATGTTGGGCTCCAGGCACAAACGCAAATCTCACCATCATTAATTCTCCCTCAAGACAAAAGCTCAAAGAATCAAGGCTCAGCTAGGGCTCATTTTTGGCTATGAATTCTATGAAGTGTTTGTGTCAGACAGGGAGGATTTGGGAACAGAACAGTGGTGACAGGAAAATATGGTAATGCTTTCTTTTTCCTGAGATAACATAAAGAGTATCAGCCATCTGAGTCTCAGGGTTGGGCAAGCCCATCTGCTTGGTTTTCTTCCTCTAAGGGGGTCTGTTGTCCAGGGAAGCCTGGCTCTCGGCCTTCTAGTGGATGAGCCCAGAACTACTAAGGTCTTCCCCACTGAAATGGAACTGGTGGAGAGCTGAGCAACCACCCCCAACATCCCAACTGCAAATGAAGCTTACCAATATGGCGTGGAAATGGCAATATGGTTACGGATCAGATAATAGCCACACTGTAAAACCTGAAACAGGATAGTGGTGCAGTAGAGCTGGCCACATCGACTATAAAACCACGGACAAGAGTCTTTGTTCTGAAGCCAGGAAAACATCGCAAATTCTATATCAAAGTACAAACTAAAACCGGGACTAGCTACGTGGGACACCTTGCGAAAGAGACGACCAGCAGCCATTTGAAGTGTGCTGGCCTTGGCTTCTTACTGTCTGCACCATTTAGTCTCGCTTGGTTCTGGAAAGAATGCAGTCAAGGATTTACCTCATCATAATCACGCTGGAGACAACAATAATAACAACAATAAGTAATCTATATAGGGCTTTCTATGCTAGGTACAATCGAAGCACTTTGCATAAATTATCACATTTATTATTTCCTTTTTATAGATACGAAAAGGCAAGCTTAACAAGAGCAAGGACACACCAAAGACTTCAGCTATTTTTTTTATGTATTCACTAATGCACAATTCTTGTTGAGTTCCAATGATGTCAGGCCATATCTGAGGCAATAAGGATACAGCCGTGCACAGAATGCAGGCCAGTTCTTGCCCTCATGAAACCGCATCAGACAGATGATAAAAGCATAAATATGTCATGTCATGGACTGAATTGTGTCCCCCTCAAAATCGTATGTTAAAGCCTTAAGACTAGAAACCAAACCCTGCCAGACCTTCATCTGGAACTTCCAGTCTTCAGAACTGTGAGAAATAAACTTCTGTTGCTTAAGCCACTGAGTCTGTGGTATTTTGTTACATAATCCGAGCTGACTAATAAATGTCATATGTCAAGGCAGTAAGTGCTATGGAGAATGCTGTTGTACATTTCAGTGCCAGGGATTTCCATTTGATTGTAGGATTAGGTTCTGCCTCTCTGATAAGGAGACTTTAGGGAAGAAATACTAAAAAAGTGTAGAAGTAAACTAAGTGGGTACCTGGAGAAGGAGTGATGGAGGAAGAAAGCAGTGAGATGGGCAGGTACTTGGGATTTCTGAGGATACCATGACTAGAGCAGAACAAATGAGGGGGAAATAGTAGGAGATGGGATTGGAGAGGGAATGAGCAGTGGTTCACAGCCAGAGAATCCGTTCCATAGCCTTGCTCTGAATCTGTTCACACAGTAGAAGTGCTCAGCTTCATTTATTTCCATTTGCTTGGTAAACCTTGGTCTCTCCCTTCATTTGCAGTTCTTTTGAAACACTCATTTAAAGAGTGGATCTTGCATATAGTATAGAGTTGGGTTTTACTTTATAAACCAATTTGAAATAATTTTCTTTTAGTAGATGAGTTGAGCCAGTTTTATCTGACATGTTTTGTTTCAATTTTGCCTTATTATCTTATATTTTGATATAGATATCTCTTACATTATATTTACTGTGTTTCCTTCTCTAGTTGGTGTGTTGCTTTGTTTGTTTGTTTGTTTGTTTGTTTTTAGTATTAGAAAAACTTTCATTCCTAGATGGTTCTCTTAGTAACACTACTTTTCATAGTTCCACTCATTTTCCATTTTCTTACTTAACCTTTGCTATGGTCTAAGTTGTTGGTTTTATAAGGTATCCTTTTACATCTAAAATATTTATTCTACTTTCCCACTATTTCTCTTCTCTTCCCATTTAAAACGTTTTAAATTTATTTTTGACTTTTAATTTTGAAATAATTATATTCACAGGAGGTTACAAAGATAGAACAGAGAAGTCCTAGGTACTCTTCACCCAGTTTCCCTAATAGTTGCAACTTACACAATTACAGCACAATGTCAAAGCCAGAAATTGACATTGGTAAGAGGTGTGTATAGTTCCATGTCATTTTTCACATGTGTGGATTTGCGTAATCACCACTGTGCAATCACACAAAACTATTCCGAAGCACAAAAATCTCCCTCATGCTACACGTTAGTCACACCCACTGCCATCCCTCCCCATATCCTTGGACAATGACAATCATTCATTTGTCCTCTGCCTATATTTTGTAATTTTGAGAATATTACCTTTAATTATTGATATGTTAAGCCTAAATCTACCATGTTGTTTTTTTGTTTGTTTGTTTTCTACTCGTTTCCTCTGTTTTTCAATTCTCTCTCTTTTTCCCTTCCTTCCTGTAGATAGATCCTTGAATATTTTTTGAGAATTCCATTCTGATTTATCTACGGTGCTGGCATGATTTGGTGCACCTGTCCAATTTAGGGCCTTTGTACTGGCTCTGCCCTCAGACTGAAACAGTCTTTCCCCAGCTTTTGGCAGATTTTTACTATATCTCTTTGCATAGCCTTTTCAGTGATTGCCCTAGGCATTACATTAAGCATACACAGCATCACAGTCTACTGTTGATGACATGGTGTCAGTTTGAGGGAAATGTAGATACCTTGCCTCTCTTTATGTCCCTTTGTCCTCCCTGTTTATAATAAAATTGTCATATATTTCCCCTACATCCATTGAGAACCACATCAGACAATGCCACAAAAACGTAAGAGGAAAGAAAAGTCTGTTTACCCATATTTTTACTCTTTTTGTTGTTTTTTCCTTCCTTCCAATGTTTTAAAATTCCTCCTTTCATCATTTTCTTTCTGTTCAGAGAAATTCCTTCAGTCATTCTTTAAGGATAGAACTGCTGGTAGAAAATTTTCATAGGTTTCCTCCTTAAGAATATCTTAATTTCTTCTTTAATTCCTAAAGGATAGTTTTGCTAGATACAGAATTCTCAGTTGACAGTCCTTCCTGCTTAGTCTTTTTCTTTTGGAGGTAAAGGTGGACCTGCATTTCTTTCCCTGATAGTTATGCTTGAGTGGAGCAGTTGTTGTCTAAAAGTTTTCTGTCTTGCTGGGCTGTCCTGTTCATGGCCCTTTGCATAGAAATAGCAAGCTTTTCTTAGGAATAGGTTTTCTCTCTCTCTCTCTCTCTCTCTCTCTCTCTCTCTCTCTCTCTCTCATTCCACTATCCAGGCAAAAAATAAACCAGGACACTTGCCATCATGTCATTTCCAGGGTCCAAGGTCCCTAGAAAGTCTGTCTTCCTGTCTTCTTCTCTCCACCTAACAGAGTCTTCTTATGTTCATTTTACATATAATGTTCGGGTCTTTTCACATTATGGAGTGGTAAGAACATAGAAAACTATGTCTTTTCCATTGTTCTACAAATAGAAGTCTCCTCCCATTTATAAAATTGCATTCTTTCTTCTTTATCAGAACATGTAATGTCTACATATTATTTTAATCTATCCTCTTGCCAAAGTTTTTCGTGTCATGTCTTGTTTGAACGAAGCCCATTCTCTAATAGAAAATGCTGGTTCACTGTTGCTTTGCTTTGTATGCCGTTTTTAAAGCCTGATGCCAATGTAATTCTCTTGCCTTTTTAAATTATATCCATCTTTCTACTTGCAGGACCTAAAGATATTTCTTCTTTTTCTTGGAAGACTGTTCATTTCACCAGTTCATATATCACAGTTGATCATTCCAGGTCAATTTTCCCTATTACCCTTTGACCTGATTTATGTGTAGGTTCAGTTCTTCTTTTACTTCTGGAACTTTTCTGGGCCTACAGTTTTAAAAATTAGGTTAGTTTCTTTGTTTTGATGTTTTTTTCCTTCGGGGTTGCAATCATAGTTATGTTGGACCTCCTCTGCCAATTGCTTTTCATTTCAACTACATTTTCTCCAACTCTTTGTATTTTATTTCATTTTTATTATTTTGATTGTTTATCGATTTTTCTTCAATAACCTTTATTAAATTTTTATTTGTCTCTATTATCCTGTTGGGTACTTTGTAATTTAGTTTTCATTATTGATATAATTTTGTCTTTTTCTCTATTTTTTTTCCCAAGTCTTTTCCAATCAGTTTTCACTCATTTTATTTCTTTCTAGTTTTGGGGGGAGTTTTTTTGTTGTTGTTGGGGGGCTGTCTATTTTTGGTGTTAGCTTTTATATACTTATTAAAAATATTATTTCATACCCCTAAATTAATTAATTTTGAACTGTTTCTTTACATTTATTTTATGCTTTTCTTTTGCTTTTTAGTTAAATTTACTGGTAAGAATTTTCATCAGCAGAAATGCTTTTATTCTCACTATTTATGGTAGGTTTATATGAATATGGTCTGCTTTTCTAGATTCTTATTTCTTCCTTGATAGGGTACCTAGTTTGAAAGTCCCTCTTTATGTCAGTTCTTCCCTCTACTGTGCAGTTTCTTTTATGGATGATTTTGGATATGGTGGGGTAGGGAAAGAAAGGTTTTTTTTTTTTTTTTTCTCCTGGAAACTTCTTGATCCTTCTTACTTATTTCCTTCACTGATTTGTCCTCAGGGGGTACCACTTGTTCTCTACATATCTCTGTCTCCCCCAGAAGTAATGTTTCTCAAATTCTGCCTTTCTATTCTCTCACACATTCAAAACCTTTCCCATTATCCAGTGCCATGAACTTCCAAGTTGCAGCCTGTATTTCATACTGTATAATTTAAAATAGGCCTTTCTATTTCTGTTTGGGCTTTATCTAGGTTCTGTGCTCTCCTCTACACTTCTTTTAAGCCTTCTCTTCTCTATTGTCTCCGCTAAGGCAGGTACTCTGTTGGAATTCATCCTGTCTTCTACTTGCAGGTAAATTAAAGGTGCAGGTGTCTCTGCCTCCTAGTAATGCCAAAGGCATGAGAATATGTAGTTTTATTTACTCTCCTTATTTCTATGCATCTCCCTTTGGCGATAGTGTGGGAAAGTTTTAAAATCAAGGTGCCTCCATCATTCTCTACACCCAGAAGTCTCATTCAACTGGCTTTATGTGAGATAGTCAGCAAAGCAACTCTTCCTACTTAGCTGTAACCCTTAGTCAGTTACAGATCTGGTGAGACAATGTGCCCCAAAGGTTCGGTTGTCCATTTCTTCTTATTGTTTTTTATTTTCTCAACAAAGCTATAATGTTTTCAATGATTTTTGTCTACAAAGAAAGAAAATCCTATTGACTAAGTAATAATTTCTTTATTGATTCACGTATAGCCAATGGTATCTCAAATGACAGCAGTACTAGCACAAAATTGATAAAATAACCACCAAACAAAGAAGCACTTCATGTAGCTCAAGCTAAACTCTTAACAGTAGATGTTCAGTATTCATTTAAATGATTTAACAGTGTAAAGAGGTTTTGAATGTAGTTATTACCTTTGTAAATGTCTGGAAGATCAGCAGTCCTTTGGTTGGAAATGATTGCCCTACCCATTAAATTTCATGTGATCAGCAAACATTTATAGATAATGAGGGTTATAGAGAGGAAGAATCATACCCCAGCCTATGGAGGTCCTTATGGATGAGGAGAGACAGATAAGCATAAATTACTACACAGAGTTATAAGCACCCTAATAAAAAAAAAATGTTTGTTCATGGTAGAGTAGGGTCAAAAGAGAAAAAGGATTAAGTCTGCTTGAGTGAATCAGAAAAGACTTCATGAAGGATATGTCTAACCCAGGTCTTAAGAAGATGAGTAAGAAAGTTTGTAAGATCAACTTTTCCCAGAATCAATGTATTTCAAAACTGCCTTCAGTGAGAAACAAGTTAGAAACCATCTCCACACCTTCACTCCTCAAACACACACACACACACACACACACACACACACACACACACACAAACACACACACACACACACCAAAAATTGGATGCATTCTGTTGTTTGTTTGTTTGTTTAAGTGATGGTTTTAACTATGAGAGTATATCAGAATCATCTGAGGAACTTTCTTTTTTCAAAACACCCAATCACGAGGTCTCTATACTTATAATCTTGCATCACCTTCAGTTGAATTAAGATTGGGGTATTCACTGACTTCAAGGTTTACACAATGTTGTTCCCTAATGTGGAGAGAATTAGACTAAAGGACCCCGTCTACCCCTCTAGATTTCCCCAAGGAACAGAAGATTTTTCTCCAGAATTAGAAGACTCTCTTACAGATCATGTCAGTCACAGCACTTTTGATTGTGTTCTGGGGGAGATATGGAAAGACTTCAATTTTCAAAGAATAAGTTCATATCCTCCATAGTGGGGCAGGTGGCTATTTCCCCAGCTCCCTCTCTGGTGATTCCAGTCAACAATACTATCTGAGTGCTCTCTTCTAAAAAAAAAAAAAAGCAAATCATCTCTCCTAGTGTTTCTTTCTTCCAAGAAAATACAAACCCATTGAGTTGTTTGTTAGTTCATTCCATTTTGTCTGATCAAAGGGAACAGGAGTTCTTGGCAAAACCTCTCTTAGGTGGAAGGGCCAGCCGACTGCTGCCCATTACCTACCTTTGTCCAGCAGCACCTAATTGTATCTTGGTTAAAAGTTGTAGATCTTTATGAGTCAATCTTCCATTAGGCAGAAAGGCCCCAGTGGGATGGGATGAAGAGTAGTGTGTGGGCACATACCCTGGGAAGATTCTGAGTACTTTAAACGTAGAAGCTCCTCAGGTCTAAGCTCCCTGTGTATTAAGGTAAATGGGGAAATAAGGGGGGCAAGAAGGTTCAGAGACAAGTTAAGTGTTGGGGAGTTCCCTACCCTCAGAGCTGCACCTTTTATTGGGAACTTTCCTGCAGCTATAGCCTTTCTTTCTAAACTGCCTTAGGATTCTTTGAAGAAACATAAGAAGACATCTGCTGCTTCTCTTTCGTTTTAAATCTTAAATCTGGCAGGATTATAGACTTTGTGAGGCAGACACACACACACACACATACACACACACACAAAATTGACAACCATCCATTTATTGATCACTAAATATGGACTGGCTACTGTGTGAAATGTTGGAAAACTATCAATGATGAGACACACACTTTGCCGTCTTCAAACTCCCTGCCTAGGGAGAGAGATGGACAAGGACACAACTGAATTATAAATCATTCAGAATTACTGCAGGCCTCTAGACAAAAATGTGGGTGCCCCCCAAATCAAGCAGCCCAGTGATCTACAAGCCATTCTGCCTCCCTTATTAACCTTACTTCAAACCACTCTCCCTCTTGCTAACTTTCCACTTTTTTCACATTTATCTTCCATTTGTTGCTCCAAATTGCTAAGCATTTTCTATTTCAGAGCCTTTGCATTTGCTATGGCCTTTGGCTGAAACATTACATCCCCAACTTTTGTCATATCACCTCACCTTCATCCTTCAGCTCTTGTCTTAAATGTCTCCTCCTATTTTAAGGTCTCCTCAGACTCAGAAACTATACATTTTACCTATACTATTCTAATCCTTATCTAAAATATTTTAACACTGTCCAAGTAAAATAGGGTCAGACTTGTTAAAGGTGACTAGACAGATTTTATTTAGACTACTGCATTAAGAGAGAAAGTCTCCGGTATATCCAACTAAAACAAAGGTGGCTGATGGGGATGGAAAGTACAGCATAGGGAATATAGTCAATAATATTGTAATAACTATATATGGTGACAAATGGGTACGAGACTTATCAGGGTGATCGTAAGGTACATAAATAAATGTCTAATCATTGTATTGTACACCTGAAACTAATATAATATTGTATGTCAACTGTTGAAAAATTGAAAAATAAATTTATAGATGATGTAATACAGAATTGTACACCTGAAATCTATGTAACTTTACTAATAATTGTCACCCCAATAAACTTTAATTAAAGAAAAAGAAAAAGAAAATGAATTTTAAAGAAAAAGAAAGGTGACTGAGGTTTTAAAGAGAGAACAGAGAGGAGAAAAGGGGGAATAGTGGGCTATGGAGAAATGGGCTACAGAAGGGGAGTAAGTGGAGAATTACAGAAAATAGTTTGGCAGTGCTGGTTGGGAAAACATACGTGTTGTGATTTGGTATCATTGTGTTTTCTTAAGTAAAGACTCAGCCTATGGGCTGGGGTCACCTTTAGGGACACAGCTAGTGCAGGTAGAAACCAGGCTAAAATTTGGTCAAATCTCTTGGTACAGTGTTTAAGCAAGCCATCTTTGCCATATGGAGTTCATAGTTCCCAACTTACACATTTATGCTGACTTGTTGTTTTTCAATCAGTATCTAAAGTTAATTGGTGTCTATAACTTCTTCCCAAATAGAACAAAACTTAATCAAATTTTAAATGACCACATTTCCTTGGTCTGTTTTAAGATTCCATATTGAGATCATCTGAGATTTATTTATCAGACATTTGAATAATCAAAACATTGATTCTTTGTAATATATTTTACTGTTTTTGTTTTCTCTTTTCTTCTTATACCCCACATCTTCCTCTTGGATTTATTTTGTTCTGTTTTGCCAAGTATAATTTCTACTAATTGTTTCAGTTATAATTTAAGAATGGTAAAAAAAAAAAAGTTGCCTTACCATTTGAATTGAACAGTATTTTGACTGAGTATAGAAATCTGATGACACTGTTACATTTTCTTCTTGCATCCAATGTTGCTAATAAGACTTATGTCAATATGCTTTGTATACTTTTGTAGGGAAGCTTTTTTCCCCCTTGCCTGAAAAGTTTTTGGATTTCCACTTTATCTTGGCAGTCTGAAATTTTTCTACAATATTTGTATATGTGAATTATTTTATATTCCGTCTGCCCAATTCCTTTTAATCTGAAAACCCAGGTCTTCCTCAAATTAGATATGTTTCTTCAATTATTCTTTGACTATTTTTTTTATGTATTTCCTGTGTTCTTTTCTTCCAGACTCCTCTTAAAACTTCTGATTTCTTCTTCTAATTTCTTAGTTTTTCTTTCGTGTTTTCATCTTGTCATTTTACTTTGTTCTGAGAAAATTTCTCAACTAGATCTTCTAACTATGAGTTCCCTTTTTAGTTCTATTTGTTCTTCCATACCAATTTTTCCTTTTATTTCAACAACTTTCTATGTCCAAAATTCCTAGTTGAGGCTGTTTATTTGAATGCAATGTCCTCTTTCATCTCTCTACATTTACTATATTTACTTCATATCCTTGGTTCTCAGAACTTGTGTTGGTTGAGTTTGTTGATTGTGTTTTATTAGATTGACTTTCTTAAATATTGGATGAGTCTTGGTTTGGGGCTAGTCTTTGTATCTTTGACTCTCTGTTTGCCTATTTGAGAGCTGGATTATACTACCTGTTGCCTGTCAGTGATAAACAGAAGGAGGATATACTGCTAGCTGAGGCGGTCTGTAGCTAGTCTTCTGGTCCTGGAGACTCCTTCTCACTAACCACCCAGTGGGCTATTTTGCCTCTCAAGTCCAATGCCTCCACTTACTGCTCCTGCCGAGGGATAGACCCTCCTGCTGCTGCCCTCACAAGTGTGTTGTGTATGGCAGTGGTGGTGAGAAAGTGCAAGCCATCTGGTCCCTCCAAGGATAGTATTGTAGAAGTCACCTTGACTCTCAAGAGCTCATTAGAGCTCCCGCCTTCTCCAGTATCCAATCCTCGGCATTTACAGAGTATCTGAAGCCACTCCCAACTAAGAGCCGACCCCTCCTGGTGTGTTTAGGGCTACAGCTTCATCAATTATTCATATCCCATCTGCCTCTAGCCTGTCAGGAATTCTTTATAATTTCTGGTCTGTGGAGATTGGTCCTTCTTGTTTTACAGCACTGTTATTGTTCCTTTTATTCTACATATTTGGGGTACGAGAAGGACATTGTAGCATATGCTCAGTTTATCATCTTAAGAGCATCTCCTCTTTTTAATTTACAGATTTGTTTTTGATTCGTAGCTGTACAAGAATTATAAGCATAAGGATATGTATCCAGTTTATTTGTACACGTTTAAGTATTATTACAATTGAAATAATTGAACAACACAGAGAAATCGTCATTTAAAAAATGTTCTTAGGAATGACATCTATTTATTATCCCTGTTTCAGAGATATTTTTCTGGACTTTTAAATGAGCCCTTATTTCATCTAGACTTGATTCAAAAATTACAGAGAGAGAGAGGGAGGGAGGGGGAGAGAAAGAGAGAGGGAGAGAGAGAGAGAGAGAGAGAGAGAGAGAGAGAGAGAGAGAGAGAGGAGAGAGAGACTAAAAATGATGATAGATCCTCTGCCTCAGCCATGAAGCCTTAATGACAGAAACAATGCAAGTGTCATTATTCTCTGGAATGATCCTTATCTCAAGTTGCAGTAGTATATTTTGGTTCTGCCAACATGCTGGTCAAGCAAAAAAGGTGGAAGAAAGGGAAAAATAACTGAGATCTAAAGGAAAGGGCTTATGCAGTGTTTTCAGTATGCCAATTAGTATTCAAACATACTGCATTGACTTGTCCTGACAACCTTCTGTATGTTTTGACATTAGTAGCCTGGGTATTATTTCTATTTTACAAATGAGAAAAACAGAAACTCAGAGAAGTCACCTGCCCAAGGTCTCACTGCTACTCTTGACTATGAAGCTAAAGTCCCTTGCAAGGTATATCAATCAGCATCCCAGCAGGACACAGATGGCATGCAGAATTTAGGATAATTTTAGGAGGGTTTCATAGAGTAGTTACAAAGGTGTGGCAAGGTGTAGAGAGACAACAAGTGCGGGTCCCTCAGGCTAGTGAATGGGAATCAGTTACCACCACCAGGCTTGAGGGAACGAGGGCAGGAAATGGTTATTGTATGGGTTCCAAAACTTTTGTCAGTCTGGTGGAACCCAAAGACCCTATCTCAAGATAATGTTTTTAAATGAATTTGATAAAATACTTAAAATTACAAAAGAAGCCAATTCTATCAAAATATGGTGAATAAAGTATTTAAATAAGTTTGTGATGTATTAATATAAATGCTTTACTTAACAAGATCTGATGGTGAGGCTAGTAAAGCCTACAATTTCAAAATAGTGATTACTATAAAGATACTTGGACTTATCTGGACCTTCTGTAGAGTGATAGGAAAATATCCACGATAGCAACCACAGGTATTGCTAATGCTGTTATGATGTGTTGCCTAGCTTGAAAATTGAAGGAAATAGTAAATTTTGATCAAGGGTTAGTGAATATAAATATTTATTTTTATTTTATCCATTAAAGTTTACAGTCCTCCTGAACTCTATCCATAGATCCCAGATTAGCAACAATAGAAATTTGTTTTCTCACAGTTCTGGAGGCTTTAATCTGAGATCAAGGCATCAACTAGGTTGGTTTCTTCTGAGGCTACTCTCCTTTGCTTGTAGACAACTGGTCATCCTGTGTCTTCACTCATTCAACTATTTATGTCTTAATTTCCTCTTCTTATAAGGACACCAGTTAGATTGGATTAGGGACCACCCTAATGACCTTATTTGAACATAATTATCTCTTTAAAGACCCCATCTCTAACTACAGTTGCATTCTGAGGTCCTGGGGATTAAGACTTCAACATATGAATTTTGAGGGGACACAATTCAGCCCGTAACAGAGGATGCTATGAAGATGATGGGATGTTTCCTGTTTCACCAAAAACCTTCATCCCCAAGAGTTTACTAGTTACTAGGCATCTTGATGTTTCTTTATCTGCTTCAAGAAAGTCGTACCCCACCTGCCGCAACTCTGTAGTCACATGTCTGACTCTGGTGACTCCTACGAGAGGTATTGGAAACCCCTAGCTCAGAGCCCAGGCAGGAAAATAGCGTTTCTCAGAACTATGTTCCATGACAATGTTCTTCATATTGATTGTATTGATTGTGTTAACTAATCATTGCATGATGTCTCTTTCTTTGAAGGAATTGTACTTTAAATTGTTCTTGATATTCATTTGTCTATTATACGTCAGGGTTAAGAGCTGAGCCTCTGAAATCAAACAGATGTAGATTTGAGTCTCAACTTTTACACTTCTAAGTAGACAGTTACCAAATTCCCTCAGCTTCTTCATTTTAATTACAGTTATAATTACATATAAAATAGATTTACATATGTAAGTATACATAATTCATGTATATTATTTAAAATATATTTTATAGGTTTATAATATATAATATTTACATATTACATAAATATAAATATAGATTATATACAGAAAGATAGTCTTAATTATAGCTCTTACATCATGGATTATTATAAATAACAAATGAGGTAATGCATTTAAAAGCTACGTAAATGATAGTTGATATTTGCTAAACGTGTGAGTGCGGACTATGTGCTATACAACAGTGATATAGAGATAAAGATATATTGCCTATCCTGAGGAAATCCATCATTTACAAGGGAAATAGTCAAATCATTGTGACAAGTGCTACGAGAGGGGTGAGAACAAGGTACCAGGAGAATACAAAGGATGAACACCCACACCGACTTGGAAGGCCCCCGGATTTTTTTTTCTTTTTTTTGGCTATCCTTGAAGGAAAAGGGTGAAAGAAGAGATTGAAACCCTTCATAGGCACAAGCAACAGTGTATGCAAATCTACAGAGGCATGAAGACCCAGCCTTTACAGGGAATGAAAACAGATAGTTATGCTGAGAAGACAAAGTGTGATGAAAGGTGAAACCAGAGGTGGAGAGTGAAGGGGAGCAGGTCCTGAATTTCTGCAGTGGGCTGGTCTGCTTTCAAAGAGAATGATTCATGTGGGAAACTAGGTCAGAGCCATTTTTGATGAAGGTGAGGATTAATGGAGATCTATGTGTTACTGTTCTTATAAAAAAAAATTAATAGTGTGACTGTCTTTCTGTAGGTCTGAGTTGTGTTCCCAACGTGGTCTCTCATTCAATTACCTGCAGGAGACACGAGCACCAACATGATTTCTGCCTCCACCTTGTTGGTGACTCATGATGGGAATTCTGACTAACAGGTCCTTGTCACTCCGAAACCTTACCTGAGATTAGGCATCTGGAGAGATGCAATGGAAACAGGAGGTGCCAACACCCTTTCTTAGCTACATCTCCTCTCCTTTTGGTCTCATTTTCTCTCTTTGTTTCTTCCCCTATATTTTTCATCTTTCCTTTCAACCATACTTTGGACCCATGAAAAGCCTTTCTTGGTTCTTTCAATGTGACTTTGAAATGAATAAAGGTTTCCTACTACTTATGATAAGCTGAAAATCAGAATCAGCAAACTTTTATTAAGCACCTCTTCTGTGCTAATTTTTAAACTGCTCTGCCATTGTCATTTTATAGATGAAGAAACTGACTTTCAGAAATATCAAGAGCTTGGCTCACCAGCATCCTCTTCCTTCCTTACAGTTCTCTCTTCCTTACAGACTGCTTTACCTTTCCCAGCCCATGCACTTCTAGGTGGGGTCACATAACTAGTTCTCACCAATGGAATGCAGTGGAAGCAACGTTTCGTCTCCAGCCCAAGGAGGTTAAAAGTGTATAGACCTTCTCTATACGCTTGTTTTTCCTTTGTCACTTGTTTTACACTGTCCATAATGAGAACTAAACATCCATTATGCTTTGTTGTTGTTTTTTTTGGTTGTTTTTTTTTTTTTTTTGCTAAAGCAACTAGTATTTCCCTAACAAATGCATAGCTCGATGATGGAAAAATCAGAAATTACTGTAGGTGAAGCAGTAGTTACTGTATGTTTGTTGTAAAAGATATGAACATGAATCGAAACAGTTTGGGCCCTTGAAAAGCTGTAAGACTAATAGGATCCTGAGATATAAACGCAATGGTGTGATACAAAATATTAAATTAAAAGAGATGTCAACAGAAAAATAAATAAGAAAGACATAGGAATTAACGGGACAAATAAGTTGTGTCATTGTATAATGAGGCAGGGTTTTCAGGAGGAGGATGGGGTCTTAAATGCAAGGTTAATGACTTGGAGCATCATTTACAAATTTGGTTAAGAGTTGTAACCAACACCTGTTGGCTGAAAGATCTTGAAAATAAATGGCAGGCCACGCCCTCAGAGTTTGATGACTGTTCACAGGGATGGTTTTATCACCTGCTGGAGCTCAGACCATAGAGGGTTTTCATATCTGACAGCTGGTCTCCTAGTGCTGAAGTAGACAGAGAAGACAGAGACTGTTGTGGGGTGAGGGGAAGGGAAGAAACAGCATCCAGAATTGGTCTACCCTGGCAAGGTTACAGACGCTGAAAAAGGTTGAAGATAAAATGAACTAAAGAGCTTTTAGATCCTGTTCCATCTAGGGCTTGCTCATGGGGAATATGTTGAGAGCCTTTTCTACTTAGAAGTATGTATATATGAAAATAACAAGGTTAGCGTTGGATGTCACAGCAGAGAAGGCCACACTGGGGAAACTGTGCTTTGAAATCAGGTCACTTAGAAAAAAATCCTGCAAAGTAAAAGCTCAAATGAAGCTAGCAATTTAGGTACTTTTCACAGCCTGACTTAGTGGTTCTTCTTCTAACTGAAAACTAGGAAAGGCACTCTCTGGGTACATATCTCTTTAAAGTTTGAGTATCCCTTTCATTATTTTTATAGTGCACACATAGATCTCAAGTTTTAAGTGTTCTTTTTATCATTGTAGCTAGAAGCAAAAAAAAGCTATCCAGCTGCTCCATCTGTTTGTGCCAAATTGGGTGTCCTCTGAGTGCTATCGTTCTCATCCAACAAGATACCCCAAATGTACAGAGGGGTCGAGCAAGAGATAGATAGTGACAATTTTGAATTTCCACTTTGGAAAAAAAAAATCAGTTTGGTATCAGATCCTTCCTGGTTGGGGAAAAAACTTCCTCTTGTTCCCCAAGTCATGTTAAATTTCCCCCTAGGGAATTTCAATCCAACAAGCCCAATGTTTTAAAGAACGGTCATTGACACCACATCACATTTATGGAGAAGGGAAGAAAAGGAAAAAGAATAGAGTTAACATTTATTTAGCATTTTCTATCTACCACATGTTTTGTATTTGTTATTTAATCATCAAAACAACCCTATATTATAGGAATCCCTTCTCCCAACTTCCACAGAATAAGAAACCAAATGTTAGTTAATCTAAGGGACTTATTCAAGGTCAGACAGCTGCAAAGAACAGAGATAAAATCAAGTTTGCAGTGGCTTGAGAATGCATGTCATTGAGGTGTTTATAACCAAATATGCAAGCCAATCATAGAACTCTCATGAAACAGCCTAAGAAGATAAAACAGGCCACATAGACACACACGCTCAATAACAGTCTCAATGTCACCCACCAATGTTGAGTAAAACTAATGCAAAGTCATAATCAAAGGAGATGATTTTAAGAATGTATCCAGGAACAGGTAAGATTTGAAGAGATTTGAGCTTGCTCATTTCCAGATACCATTAATTTGTAAACATTATTACAATATAAATATTACAATACAGCATATTATGCTATTTTGCTGTGAAAGTTGCTGTCATGCTCCTCTCTTAATGCATTTGTTTTAAAAGGTACTCTTTAGAGCTCATTGTCTCCAGGTCTGAATAACCCTAATTAAGTATGATTCTTGACAGATTTATGCACACTGCTGGTTCCTCTTGGATTCACTCATATATGAATTCACCAAACACTCACTGGATACCTCCCCGGCTTTAGATCAAGATGCTATAGTTTCATTTTCAAGACACTAACAGTCTCATAGTCAGAAGAAAAGTAAATGTAAGTCCTAAAGTAAATGGTAAGTGCGGTGATAGAGGTACTGTATGAGGTACAGGATCAAAACGGGGGTACCTACCTCAATAAGGAGCGGCTTCCTGGAAACGGTGACACCAAGCAAAGCTTTGAAGGGTAAGAAGGAGAGAGCTGGGTGGACAGGCTCGGTGGGGTGTCATAGGTCAAGGCAAAAGTCTGTTAAAAGTCTCAGAGAAGCAAAGAATATGTGGGGTGTTGTCTACTTTATTGGACAGTGGCAGAAGGTGAAGCTGGGGAAGCAAACAGTAGGCAGACGAAGGGGGTGAACTCTGAATGCCATGAGGTCCACGAGACATGTTAAAAACTTCCCTTCTTTTCTCTACATTTTAAAGAACGGCATCCTATCTTTATATATTAAAATTTTGCTTTCTCTTTTACAGTACTTTCTCTCAGCCACTTTACCACCATGTGGGCTTCTTCTGTCATGGGTCACCAGCAAACCAGACTTTTACTTGTTCCGTCCTCTGTCATGTGGTTTTGCAAGTGAGGGTCTCTGGTCCCTCTCACAGAATAGACATGACTATGAAGGTTAGTCATACGTCCTTTTTCCTAAGTTATTCGTAATAAAGACATTGCATCCCATGCTAAAGGAATGCCCGCATTTAGAAGTGCTTTGTGACGTCAGAGGGTAGCAAGATGATGTATGTGAAATGCTGCGGCGATCGTGGAGGGTCATTGAAAGCTATATACCAGGTCATCACCACCTTGCCCAGTTCTGTCGGAAAACAAGAATTAAATCTGGACACAGTCAAGGTCACTTCAGATCCTATTATTCTGCATCTCTGATAATAATGATAATAAAAAGAGCACCAGTTTTTGAGTGACTTGCACAATTTTCAGAGGTCGTTCACCTATGATCTCCTCTGAGCAGCTGACGGGAAAGGTGGAGCTTGGAGGACAAAGAATGCTTCCCACAAGTTCTGAAAGTTAAACGACATTTTGAATGAGAGATGTGAGAAACTGAATAACTTATGAACTCTCCCCCTGTGTTTAATACCATAGGATGGCTTCATGGAGAGCAAAACTGGCCTCCACATCCCTAAACTTTAAATTTAAGGATATTCCACGTCAGAATACCCCATTTTTCCTGTATAATCTATCGTTTCTATTTATTTATAAAAACATTTAAAGCTATTTAAAATTTCAGCTTGTTTCTACAATGGAGAAAAGTGTTTTAAAAATTTGCCATTTTCCCCAATATACTTTAAATTTTCATGTCATTTGTACTAAATTTACCTTTTTATAAATGAATTCGTACTCCATATTTAATTGTGATACCGTTATTAACAAAGAGAACATATTTCAGAGACATACTCACTTAAGAGAGACATAGTAACGAGAGACAGAACTGATCTATGAGGCTTGAAGGAACTTTCCAGAAAACAATGGGTAGGAACAAGAACTAGAAATGATACAATGTGTGTGGTGTCGTGCGGGGCGGCCTGCGGGGCCTCCTGTCCTGCTCCCCACATAAGAACACAGGACACGGTGAGGCCAAACAGGAACACCCACGGAGCCATAGGTAGGGGAGTCAAACCAATATATTCTCGCTGGCGGCTGGGCTGGAGACACAGGAAGCAGGATCTACATAATCTGCCTAACAGCAGTCCGCGCTTGCCAGCCACCATCTTCTTGCTAGGCCCCATTTTTTCTGCCAGCATAGCCACAGCAGTTATATTAGTGCCCAATGGCTCACTGGTTACAGCTGACGGCCAACTAGCCACAGCTAATGGCCATCCAATCACAGTTGATGGCCATTTACCACCTGAGCCAGCACCGTTCTATGTGAGGACGAGAGCCTGGAAACTGCTTTCTGGGGCTCTGTCCCCACAGTGGGCTATAGGGAAGAAAGAGAAGAGGGTAAGACTTAGGTAAAGATATTCATTCCAAAGAATGTTCTGTGGAACCCACTCCATTACATGTTTCTCAGGAGAAAATCGAGCTCTCATGGTCAACAAAGTTGACTGTATTGCCTTTGAGATAGGCATATTAGCCTAACAGTCTCTGAGTAATCCTACAATAGAGAAATTTGCAAAACTTTATTTAACCCACTGTTTTTCAAACTTTTAGCCAGAGATACTTTTTCCCCCCATATTTCTCTGCACCAGGGTTCCATGCAATACACTTTGGGAAATGATGCTTTGAAGTTAAGGAGAGTGAGAGAGAGGATGACCTGCATGTTGGTAGAAAAGGCGAACTACCAGCACTCCTATCAAATACAAAAGGTTATTTCGCAATGGCCTTCTCAGAGGTCTTTTAAAATATGCATGGTGAAGTGTTTGAGGTGAAGTGTACTGATGTCTGCAACCCACTTTGAACTGGATCAAAAACAAGCTGAATTGATAGACAGAAGGATACAGAAATATGTGATAAAATAAGTGTAATAAAATGTTAATTATAGAATCTAGGCCGTAGGTACTTTAGGTATTCACTGTAATTTTTTTTAACCTTTTTGAATGCTTGAAAAATTTTTTTAGATAGAATCTTGGAAAAAAAAAAGAATACATATCAATCAACACTTACATGAAGTATGAGTTAGAAGGAGCTAGAAAGCCTTCAGTTTTCAACTTTCCATCATAGTTCTCAACTGTTGACCATATACAATATACTACGCCAGAAACTTTACATACAAATATTCTCTCATTCAATTTTCAAACCAAATGAAAGGGAAGTTTAGGGATCCCCATTTTAATGATAAGACAAGTAAGACCTAATGAGGCTAAATGTCATGACAAAATTCACCCCTGTTAAGCCATGACTTTTATACCACGTGTAAGAGGCAGCCACGTCATCATTCCCTTCTTCCCATTCCATTCTCCACTCAGGAAATACGGCAGTGCCCATGGGGAATTCTCCCCCTCCCTCCATCCTTTGATCCCTCCCTACCTTTCAGCATTATTTTACAGTTGAATTATTTCATAGTCAGTGTGGGGAGAAGCAGAAAAGTGGAGGTGTTATCTACCCCAGAAAGAGCCCGGGTTACTGCAGGTGGTGGGAGTGCGGCAAAAAGAAGCACGGAAAAAAACAAAGGGAAGAAACTGTGTGAGGCGGGGTGGGGGGGAACATGTGTGGATTGTGGTGGAAGAGATGGAAAAGAGGGAGAAAGAGAAAAGGGCTTCAAAGCAATATTGGGAAGTAGTTCAGAGCAAGCAGCATAGAAGGGGAAAAAATTTTTTTTAAATGCTGTGGTGACATTGAATGAGATTTTGTTTAATATTCTTTGAGAGATGCAGTATAGTTGGGGGTGACTTTTATGTCTTTGTTTTCTGGATTCCATTTCTTTGAATATGATATTTCTTTGCCCGATCTTTAAAAAAAAATGTGTACAGGGAATGGATTTTTGTTACTGTAGAAACCTCAGAAGCATAGCTCACATGGACCCGCTGCCTCGGTGATCACGTGACTTTCTTCATCATGTGATGGGGATGGACCTGCTGCATCAGTGATCACGTGACTTTCTTCATGGTGAGTGCTGGGTAAGTTCAGGCCACAACGTGGGGCAGACACTTTCCTTCTCTTCCTACCACTATCAGGAAATTAGCTCACACCCTGTCCTCAGCACCACTATGCCAGTCAAAACGGTCTTGATTGTGTGGAGACCTTTGGCTAATTACTCATGGGGTTCCTAGAGCCAACGTAAGTCAGTCTACTGAAGTGCTACCTGAGATACATCACTGAAAACCTCTAGGTCTGGGGAAGGCAGGCCTGACCTTAGCCATCAAACAAGATCAGGCTTGGACTGGTTCCTCTCTACTTTAGCCCTGCAGCTGCAAAACGTAAGTCTTCAGCCTCACCAATGAAACGCCATAATTTTAGGCCTTCATGCTGAGCCAGGAATTTAGAATTGTGTGCTTAATATCCTCTTTCTCTAAGCTCCCCACTTCCATTAGAAGCAACCACCCACTCGCACAATCTTAGAATTTATCTCCCAGGGTCTATGGCACCATCCACGAGTTCCCCACACCTCACTTTCACTGGGCACCTTATTGCAATTGACCATGCATGAAAATTGGATCAATTGTTTTGCTACTTCCTGTCAGGTTGCCAGAATTCCATCCCCCAACTGGAGCTGGATTTTCACTATCCATGGCCCTAACCAGGCCAAATAATCAACCCTAATTTCACCCGTTTTCCGAGAGCCTGGTGCTGCAACCACACCACTTCTGGTACTGATGAATACATCACAGGGTACTTCATTGCAAGAGGATGAAGCTAAAGAACCTAACTAGAAAACCAGTTTATCAAAAGCATGTTGATTGATTGATATATCTGTGGGCAGGGCATACCTGGGAAATCTCTGTACCTTCTGCTCAGTTCTGCTGTGAATCTAAAACTGCTAAAAAATACAAAGTCTTTTTTTTTTTTTTAAGCATGTTGGATAACACAGGCTTTCTAGAGAAGTCAGAGAACCAGAGTGGAGGATACACAAGAAAAAGGCAAGCCACAGAACTGTTCCCCAGGCTGCCATCACTTCAGGATGGACACTGGATTCTGTTTCTAGAAACTCTGCTAGGTCACCTGTGTAAGCCAGTTGCAGCTGTCATTAATGTCGCTGTCTCTATGTGTGGTCTCAAAGATTTAAGTATGGTCCCTGCCTTTGGGGGCTACTAGCCCCCCCACTGAAAGTCAGGGAACAGACCTGAATGAGGGAGCCTAAGTCATTTGCTGTCTTAGATTGGTTTCTTTCTCCAGAAGCAGACTTTGAGATAAAGATCAGTATGCAAGTGATTTATTAAAGAAGAGCTTAGTGATATATAATATGAGAAAATTTAATAATGATTTCACAATAAAATAATCTTGTCCAGATTTAATCCCTGCATCTGGGAGTCGGTGCAATGTCAGAACACTTTGCAATTAAAACATCCGGGGCTTAGAAGTGACACTGACTGTATGTTCTTATTAACGTAGGATTGCCAGAAATAACAACTGCAAGCCACTCGGTTAAATTTGTGACTCAGATAAATAACTATAAATTATTTATCAAAACACAAATAAATTTCTTTCCTGATAAGTATATCCCGAATATTGCATGGGCATACGCTTACTCTCCATTGTTTATCTGACACTCAAATTTGACTGGGCTTTCTGTAATTTGTTTGCTCAATCTGGCAATCTTATATTTAAGTCATTTAACTTCTCCGATCCTCGATTTCCTGTCTGCAAAATGGTCTTCTATCCTATTAGACCACAGGGGATATTCAGTGAGCAGCTGTGCCTGTAGATTTTCTAGGACAATTTACTTCTAATATAGCAGCATATGAGACAAGATAGCATCTCGAAAACGCAAGAGTTAAGGTGTTTTGATGTTTTCTTCCCTTTGTGAAACATGATCCAGACAAATGTTCCTTTATCGATGGAAGCCTGTAGGACATGGGCTGGTACAGTCACTCAGTGCATTATCTGCGTCACAGCTGACTGCCTCCCAGCTGGCCTGCACACATTATTCCCCGGGCTGGGCCTTGCTTCCAGCTTGCAGCAGGCAGCTGATGGCAAGATAGGACTGCCTGTGGGTCCTCTGCCCCTCGCCTCTTCTGTTCATGATAAAAAAAAAAAAAAAAAAAAAATCATAACCTCTATTTTACTGAGCAGCTGCTTCTCTGGGACTTCTTATCTCTCAGGCCAGAATCACTACAGGGAAACCCACAAAAGTAATGTTTAGACAATATCGCACATACCAGTAGTAACCACAGAGTTCTGATGTTTCAAGTTGGAAAATAATTTATTAGGGTTATTCATTTTCAAAATGTTTCTGCTGTGTCATTTCTAAGGATTTTTGGAAGCAATATCATGTGCTTGGTCTGTGATCGTAAAATGAAATCCAATTCCTTGCAGTAGAGCTTGTGAAATGCTTTTTGCAGATTCTCATTTCATCTTCCCGATAACTAAAAGCAGAGCAGTGTACACTATGTGCCTGCCCCAAGTACTGCATTGATTCCCAGAAGCTTGGAGCTGGCCTGCCATGGTCAACTGACTGGTCGTTTCCCCTTCCTGTTCCCATTCCCATTCTCTCCACAGCTTACTGCTGCCAACGGCGATATAGGACACTCAGTGAAGTCTGCATCTCCACTAATCTGAGTCTCCCACATCATACTTACTGGTGAGGGCCTGGGCTCTTCATTAAGATGTGTTTCTGAATCTCCTAAGGAAGTTAAGTTCACAGCTAGTGGGAGGGGCTACTTTCTGTGGGTGTTGACCCCTAAGCTTGTCTATTTTTATTCATCCATATATCAGTGAGTTATTGAGCTATGGCTCAGTTTGGAGTCTCCTGGATCAAACTCAACGATAAGGACACGTATGAAGATAACCATTGGATCTCCTGTTTTGAGGGGGCATAATTGATTGGCAGCCCCAGGCTCTGCCCCCTGGGTCCACCTCCATGTCAATGGTGAGGCCACACTTCTCATGGGCCAGCGATCGAACACAGTGGGATGATACGTAGACTCTTCCCTATGTGACATGGATTCCTCAACTGAGTGACTGGCTCCTGGATTCCCCTTCCGCCCAGTCACAACTGCATTGCAGCCCAAGAATCATCCTAGCCAACCCTCCTTCCTCCGCTCTCCTTCTCAGGCCAAATCTGCATCTCCATCAGAAGACCCTCACTACCCACCCCCGCAGGGATCTCCCCCAGTAAGCTTCTTGGAATTTGCTTCTTCTTGGAGGACCGACCCTTGGAAGTGAGCTCAGGAAGTACAGGGAGAGATGGGGAAGAGAGACAGAGAAGGAAGGAAAGCCGACAGAGAGTGTTGACACAGGTACCACCCTGGGCTCATCTTGCCTGGAACCTCCTGAGAAACTGTGGGCAGTACACCTCAGACTTATATCACCGAGGGGCAGGAAGCCTGTAGTAGTTACTCAAACCTCCTTCCTCTCCCTGCATGAGGGTCACTCCAGGGGTATTAACAGTCTTGTAGTTAGGACTTCCGGATTCCTGCGTTGCCTCTCAGGGTAACTCTGAGATCCGGCCAGGTGGTCCGATTCCAGAGCCCATACTCTGAATTGCTAAGGTCTGCCACTCAAACTTATTACAACATTTGAAAATGAGTTTGAAATCAACATGGTGTCCATCAGTTACTTGTTTTGGTCATAAATTAGGGGCAATTTGTTAGTAAACATCTTTCTTACTAAAAGATTCCATATTGGTAGAGTGGAAAATCAATCCAGCCAGCGGCTGGAAGACTGTGGCTATTTTCTAACTGTGTGACTGTAGGAAGATAACTTAACCCCTCTGTGCTTTAATTTTCCATAGATCGAAAGCAGATAATGGCCCATCTTACTGGACTCACAGAATTATTTTGAGGACTTTTGGTGTGCATGCATATGAAGAAGCTTTGTAATCTGTAAAATGCTATCCAAGTAGAATGGATTATGCTTCTTGAATAACTTTGGCCTTTCTCCCTAGGTCGCTGGTCTGCTCTGTTTCTGAAACAAATACATACATTGTCTTATCTGGCCCTCCCTGGCCCCACCTCCACTGTGTTACAGCAGCCCTCCTCTGATTACAAAACTGGTTTCCCAATCTCACCAGTTCAGGATGTTTCATTCTATTCCAACTTAGCTTAGATAACATAGATTTGAGAGTTTGTAATTCATCCTTCATTGATCAGTGTTCTTGACTGTTACACGCTTGCCTGAACCCCATCCCATTCAGTCATAATGCCAGAGGCTTAAGAACAATGAACAATTTCACACCTCATGTCAGTTAGGCAGCTTTTCCTTCACTCTCTCTCTCTGAGGAGGTCCCTAAATCTTACTGGGTCATTCACCTCGTGACTCTAATGAAACCTAAGACCTCCCTCCTTACGAGAAAATAAACATAAAAACGTATAAGCCTATATACACACAAAACAAACAAACAAACAAAAAACGAGGCACAATTATGCGAGGATTCAAAATTGAAACCAGGAACTTTCATCTGTGGTGAAACATTTGATTTCTGATGTCAGCTAGACCGAGTCTTAAATAGTGATTATATATGAATTATCTTAACAATGATGCTGGCTTGCAGTAAATGCTCAATAAATAAGAGCTGCCTTTATCTTTACGGTAGCACACTGTCTCTAAAAACATTGCACAGTCATAGGAAATGTTCAGGAAAAAGGCTGGGCAGCTTAAAAGAAAGATTTCAGTTTTCTAGAGAGAAGAGGTTTTCGACCTTGGACAAGGCTAGTGTTGGTTCTCCCTCTGCTGGCCCGTGGTTTACACACACCCTTTGTTTTGATTCCAATGAGAGGTCTTAAAAAGGAAGGCAAGGTGCAGTGGAGGTGGGGGTGGGGGTGCAGGGTTGGGGATTGGTGGCACACAAAGGTGGGAGATGGGAGTTAGGGGGCCATGGGTTAGTTCCAAGCCAGGGAAGATACTGGCAAAGCTAAGGACAGGGAAGTGTGTCTGTCCCTTTGTTTCTCTCCCTTTGCTTATTAAGCCCTAACTATTGTATTTACTGAGCAAATCCTTCCTGTATAACTGCTGTGGGGAAGCATGCTGATAGGAGTGAGTAAGATACAGCCCGACCCACAAATGCTGTGTCTCATCCTCAAAAGCCTGGCCTTTACTTTCTGGAGTATGGTTTCAGTTGAATTCAGAGGGCATGGATTTACACAGGATGGGGTAATGGTTAAGACCAAAGGCTTTGAGTTCTGATGCATAGCTCTGCTTGAGTAATGCATGTTTGACTCACTGGATCTTGAGCTCGGAGAGCCTCAGTTTTTTCATCTATAAAATAGAGCTAATCACAGTCCCCACCTTATAGCATTGTTATGAAGATTAAATAGTATGTTGGGTGTGTAGTGGTGGGTCTAGCAATAAAAACAACTTAATAACTAGTAGGTATTGGCACTATTTTTACTCTAACATAGGAATAGTACTTAAGAAGCCTTAATCATTATTATTATATTTGTAGTTTCCACTTGAGTCCTTTTAAATTCAATTTATTGGGGTGACAATCGTTAGTAAAATGACATAGGTTTCAGGTATACAATTATGTAATACATCATCTATGTATCACATTGTGTGTTCACTATCCAGAGTCCGTTCGCCTTCCATCACAATATGTTTGACACCCTTTACCTTCTTCTACCATCCCCTCCCCCAGTACCCTCTGGTAACTACTAAACTGTTGTCTATGAAGCTTTTATTATTTTTTAAAGTACACAATAATACTTGTTTGTTAGGTGGAATCAAACCTCGAAATTGCTAGCATTAGGCCAATTTTGACCTACAAAGCCAGAAAATTTTCACATGGTTCAACCCAATAAGAGAATTGGAAACTTCAGGTTAAAAAAAAAAAAAAAAAGGAATTATCCATAGTACCACTATCTGGAGATACACATTTGGGTGTATACTTCTGACTTCTTGTACACTGTATACGTAATAAATAATGCTTATTTGAAGTAGAAGTGCAATCCTGTCAGATGAGGTTTTTAAAAAGTCACTGACTGCTGAAGGAGGGGTCAAAGTGTTCCTAGGATAATGGGTGGACTGTATGACATTGGGGGGCACTGCTGACATCTACTCCACTGAAGGGAGACACCAGGGCATTCTGTTTTTGTAGGACTCTTTCAGCAGCATTGGCCAGGCTGCCTCCCCACCATCTGCCTGTCCTTTCTCAAGGGCAGAGTGCTGAGTCAGCAGGTAGCCTTGGCCCTGGCCAGTGAGGGAATATGCCCTTGACAAGTGATTTCATCAGCTCCTTAAGATGTAATGAATTGTTGCTTTAACTTCAGAATTTCCCAACCACTTTGGGTAACCAGGGTTTCTCCTAGAGCAGAATTACTTATTAGAGTAAAGCTGTGGTGGAGTCAGACTCACCATCTCTCACTATTATCCCAATTATTTTGCCAACATAAATAACACCTCACTATTTTTAGAAGAGAGACATAACTATCAGGTTTTGCACAGACTCGTAGGGCTTTGCAATGCATATCCAGTTCCCTCAATGTACTGCAGCTCCAGTTCAGGTGAGTCCAAGGAGCCAGGTCCCAAAGGGTCGGCTGTTTTAGTCTCTTGGCCTGGGAGGCAGTGAAACTCTCACTAACATAGACATAGTTTAACAGCTGTGCTGTCACTTCCCATAGACATTCATTTTGTCCCCACCACTCCAAGTTAATGAGCATGAACACTCCTGTGTAAAGAGCACTGAGCTAGGAGACAAAAACCCTGGGCCTTAATTCTGACCCTGATGCTCACTGAGCCTATAATGCAGAGCAAGTCACCCATCCTCTCTGGCCCATCGTATCCCAAAAGAAAAACTCAAGGATTTGAGACACATGATCTCTAAGTTTCCCTTTATTGTTGTTTTCAAGCGCTTACTATACCTAATGGAAATCCTGTCTCTTCTCGTTCAGTGAGTCTATGTACTAGGAAGCAGTAAGAATCCAAAGGTCCAAGAGAATATTAGAAATTATGGGAGTTTATTTTGTTCATTAAGAACACTATTGAGAGAATGAAGAGGCAAACCAGATTGCAATGCATGTATCTGATGAAGGACATATACCCAACATATATAAAGAACTCCCACATAAAGTATCAGTGAACCAAAGGGCAAACAACCCAACAGAAAAAGGACAAAATATTTTTAAGTGGATATATAAGTGGATGAATTTGTGGAGAGGGATTCAACTTTATCTGTCACCAAGGAAATACAAACTAAAGCCACAAAGACATACCCCTACTTGCACACCAGAATAGCTATCATTAAAGAGACCAATGAGGTCAAGAGTTGAAGATGTGGAACAGTTGGGACTCCATACACCGCAGAGATAAAATGGTACAACCATTTCGGAAAATGGTTTGGCATTATTTATGAAAGCTGAACATATACATAATTTATGATCTGGTAGTTTTACTCCTTAGGTATACTCAACAGAAATGCATACATATGTCTCTCAAAAGACTTGTGCAAGAAAGCAGCATGATTCCTAAGTAGCTGACAGCTGGAAACCACCCAAATTTCCATCAACTGAAGAATAAATAAATAAATGTGGTATATTTATACAATGGAATTCTAAACAGCAATGAGAATGAACAAACTACCACCGAACATAACAATTTGGATGAATTTCAAAATAGAATGTTGAGCAAAAGAAACCAGACACAAAATAGTACATGTTGTACTTTTTATTTGCATAAAGTTCACAAATAGGCAAAACTAACCTCTGCTACTAGAAGTCAGGATAGAGATTTCCCTCGGAAGTAGGTAGTGACTGGAAGGGGATACAAGAGAGTTTCTGAGATGCTGATAGTGTTTTGTTTCTTAATCTAAGTATTAATTACAGAAATGAGCTCAATTTATGAAAATTCATTGAGCTGGGCACTTATGATATGTGTAATTCTGGGGGTGTATATGATACACCAATAAAAAGCTTTTTAAGTAAAAAAAATAACAAGTGTAAATATCATGACATTTTTGGTATTCTTTCCCTAATACCTCCTCTAGAGGCTTTTTGGAAGAAAAACAAAATTATCCTAGCTTTTTTTGATCATCCTCCTCCTAACTTACTCTGTATCATATAACCCAGCATGGGATAATGTGCTATTTTTGCATGGTTCTATAATTATTTTATTTGCTTTAATCTTGCCCTACCAATAGCATTGTGAATCCTAGAACACAGAAGCTATGACTTTGGACTCAGGCAGAAAGTAAAGAATATCAAACCTGCCAACCTGTTCTTCAGATCCCATTATTTAGTGGGCCAATCTTTCCATGCCCTATCATACTCCTCAACCCTGGCCTTTTCTATACTTTATCCCTGTGTTTATAAACCTATTAGCTCAGCCTACCCCTGAACTGTCCATTTATAACATGTGCAGAATAACCTGCCTTCTTTCCTCTGCATTGCTCTGCTTTCACCGATTCAGTTCTACACAAGTACAGCAGCTGATCCATGCTGGATATTGTACGCTGCCCCGGGGATGTGGACGTCAGAAGACTGAGTCCCAGCCCCAGGAGCTCCCTGGATGGCCATGGAAGACAGACTCAGAGATGGGAAATGTCTCATTGAGTCATAAGTTTATGAAAATAAAGAGAAGTACCCAACTCAACCACGGGTGGCTCAGAGGCTTCCAGTAGATAGAGTCATCCTAGAATTGCATCCTGAAGGATGAGTAGAATTTGGCCTGGCGAAGAGGGAAGAACATATTCTGGCAGAGGAAACAGTGTGGTATAAAACTCACAGTATCATAAAACAGCATGTGTATGAGTGTGCACGTGTACGTACGTGTGTGAGCTTGTGTCTATGTGTATGTGGGGTGGGGTTATTGCAGCCAATTGGATAGCTCTAGATTCTAAGTGGAGGGGCAGGGAAGGTGAAAAGTGGACAGTGATAGTACCTGAAGCTAAAGAGATAGGTAGGGACTACAGATAGGGCCTTGAATGCTAAGCTGAGGAGCTTAGAGAGAGTGACTAGAACCAGGTTTGGCAAACTATAGCCAGGACTCAAATCTGACCTCCTCCTTATTTTATCAAGAAAGTTGTATTGGAACACAGTCATGCCCACTCATTTATGTTTGTCTATGGCTGTTGTTGCACAACAATGACAGAGTTGAATAGTTACTACAGAGACCATACAGTCTGGAAACCACCTGGTAGAAAATCCTAGGAATCAAATAAATAAAAATGAAAAGATTATCTTTATTGTTAGTACTACCCCCCCACCCCCGTTAGGCAAATTTACCACCATACAGACATTGGCAGGGCTGACTGACTTCATGGTTTTCCCTATGAAGACTTGTTCCTGAATATTCACTTCTGAAACCAGCAGTAACAGAGAAAGAGACAGACCAAGCTTCTTCTCCAAGCACACCAATCAGAAGTCACTGCTCCGTTGCTCGGGAGGAAATGGGGTGAGAGGCCAGGAGCATCACTCTAATGAAGGTTTCCCAATAAAAGCATGAAAGGAGCTGTCCCTTCCCCAACACTTTGGCCTTATTTTCCACAAGTATCTTTGTGATGTGCTGATGTTAGACTCTTGTGGAATCATCTCTTTTGGGCCACTGGGCCAGACTATGCACCTGTGGATAGTCCTTTATAGGGAACTGAAGTCCTCGTTGTCAGTCATCCTGGGAAGAGGCTGAGAAGAGAAACAAGGGCCATCCATAAGTGTCACACTAGATGAGGGTCAGTTTGGCCCAGAACCTGAAGTCGGAAAATGCCTGAAGTTCTTGTGGAAGTTTACTGAAGGGGTAGGTATGTGGAGGACAGACCACCAGATAGGAAGGGAGGCCATCTGCAAAAAGACCCTAGGATGAGAATGATCTAGCTGGGAAGAACTATAAATTATAAACCACCTCACGCAGCCCTTCCATTATCTCTGAAATCCAATGCAATTCTGTTCCACAGCCCAATCCCAGCTGTTTGTTAGGTATTACACATGATCCTATCCTGTATTCAGAGGAAGTAGCAAAAGGAAAAACAATGCCAAAATCTTTGAGGTCAAAATGGTAGAAAGAGGAACAGCTACTAGCAACTACTGTTCCCAGAAGAGAGGTCATCCCACCAACCATTAGAAGCAGAGGAAACAGCATGGTGGCACAAAAGAAAACCTTGTAGAAGAACCCAAGGTCCATATCCCTGGTCATGGAAGTCCTGGACCTCTCAGAGACAGTCAGGAGCACCTTGAGAAAGGCTACTTCCCAAAAATCATGTTTGGGGACTCAAACTGTCATAATTTGGACATGAAGGTAAATGAGGTGTTGTTCTGAAGTCACAGGCCGCATGTGCAAAACACTAGCCCATTTGCCAACTCACAAGAAGCAATAACTACACAACAAACAGGATTTTTCATCATTTTTCTGTTGTATTATCATGCGTTGTACATCTTGGCTTTCATTTACCTAGGATGGCTCATGGTTAAGTCACTGTGTCTTCAGACCTATTTGGGGACCCCCGGTCAGGCACTTGACAAGGATTTGTTCTAGGGTCCCGGGTACCAGGGTTCCTAAGGAGAGTAGGGATTTGACTCTGCAGTGAAAAAGCAGGAGCTTGCTACAAAATGTGGGTCAAGGCCGCTGGAAGTGGGGTTGTCTAGGGGGCGGTCTGGCAACAGCCATTGCATACAAAGGCCAGGAAGCTGAGAATCAGGAGAGGAGGAAGAAAAGCAGGAAGTTTATACAAGGCGATTTTGTAGAAGATCAAATCTGACATATTTTTCGAACCTGTATACAAAATGCAAAACAGCCATCTCTTTTAAGAACCATCTTCAAAATTGTAATAAAATCTCCTTGACAGAAACTCAGTCAAGTCCAGCACATAATCTCCCACTGTCAAGAAGAGTAATGCCGAGTGGTATACGTTCTTCTACTGTGCAAAATAAATAAACAAAGAGGGAGGTTTCTGGCCTGGGAAGATGGAAGTTAATTTACCAAAGCTGCTTTTGAAGGCCTTGCTTGCTTACCTTGTGGTATATCCTTCTTATCAGTCTTGTGAAAAATGAATACTTTCAGGGAGGCACTCTTTGCCCAGTTCCTCCTAATAACATATCTCCTACCAAGCAGAAGTGAGAGAATCTGGAATTAGATAAATTGGGGTTTGAACCCTAGCCCCACCCGTTATTATTAGCTATGTGGTCTCGAGCAAGTTGTTTTCTACATCTAAGCCTCAATAAGCGCACCTATAAATAGGAGTAATAGTGGTAGTGTCTCCTACCTTATAAGGCTGGTTTGGAGGCGCAGGTGAAATGAGGCATGTTACGTGCTGATGCCAGGCCTTGGCATCCCATAAGTGCTCAATGGAGTGAGCTACTCTCGTTGTTGTCATCATCTTCATTGTTGCTGTCATTCTCCACTATCTTTAGGTTTAGGTTCGTCTTTTTTTTTTTTTTTTTTACCCCAGTGTGTTTGTGTGTTTTCCTAGCTCAGTGTCAGGGCCTTAGGGACCTATAGTCATGTTTTGGGGGCCACTGTGGAGGGTGAATTTGAGATGGAGGAACTAACTGGGCTTTAATGCTATTTTATCCTGAGCAGTTCTGGGATGTGTGTGTGTGTGTGTGTGTGTGTGTGTGTGTGTGTGTGTGTGTACATGCTTGGTTGTGGTATAAAATTTATTTCTTATATGATTTGTAGTTTAAGCATCTTTGAAACACACTGAAGTAGAAGGAATTCCTGTGATTGGTGGGAAGCCGGATGTGATAAGCCCCTGGTTCCACCTAATTATTGGTCAATAATTCTGGAATTCTCAGCAATGAAGAAGAAAAAATGTTAACCTTTTCCAAAACTGAAGGAAAGGTGTGTCTCCAAGCATTGCTGAAACACACACATGAGAAACAAGCCCCCCCAACCATGTAGTTATTATAAACACATTGCATAATGTTGTTTATAGGCTCCAACGAGAAATCATTGCAGAAGAAAAATTCAGAGACTCTTCCATTGTCACAACAGGGAAGTATTCCTGTGGTTTAAGTCACAAATCTAATGAATCTAAATGGCCAGACTATTTAAATTTCTAGACAAAGGAGGCTCGTAATCAGTAAACTTCTTACCCTCAGTTCCTTCATTGTGTTAATGAAGTTCTCACTAGTCAGCTTAAGACTGATCATATATTTTTTTAACAATGCATTAGTGCCAACTCTGGGCAATAGTGAAACACTACAATTGGAGACAGAGAGCAATCTGACCACAGAACACTGGAACACCTCTTAAAAATTCCCCCAAAAAAGTTTTAAAAAGCAAATTAGGGTTTCTTCCTCTTAAAGGATGAAGTGCCGCCACTTGGCAAGAAGCTCTGTGAGCAGTATGTTATTATAAACATATTTAGATTTTTTTGTAGTAAAGTGACTGAAACTGAAACAATCTGGTCAAATAATTAACTCTGCAACTGACTGACTCATAAAAGCAATGGCCCAACTTAACAAGAAGTTAATATTTATTGAGCACAAACTGTGTACCAGGTATCGCGTCAAGTACTATGGGTTGGCTGAAAAATCTATCAGACCTAGTTCCTGTTATGTGAGTTTCAAGGACATATAATTTAACAGTGGAAATCTGCTGTACCCAAATGACAAAAACAGAGGGCAGGCCATGGTAAGGATTAATTGTTTCTGTGTCAGAAACATTTTCAGATGTGATGAAAGCCAGACTCTCTCACCAGAAAAATGTATGCAGGCACCCACACATCACACACACTGACGCATTTGCTTGCAATTTAATTCTATGTGTGGATTTGGGGGTTTGAATACTTAGGAGAAGTTCAATGAAAGTCCTGTGGAAGAGTAAAGAATAAATTCACAACAGAAACTCTCTTATGCACCTTCCTCTCACCAAGTTACTGGCTTAATTAGTGTTCTTCATTTCTTTTTATTTTATTTTTTATTAAATTTATAGGGGTGACATTGGTTAGTAAAATTATATAGGTTTCAAGTGTACAATTCTATAATACATCATCTATATATTGAATTGTGTGTTCACAATCCAGAGTTAGTTTTCCTTCCATCACCATATATTTGACCCCTTTTACCGGCTTCTACTGGCCCCCTTCATTTCCTTTTTTAAAAATGTCAACTGATGCTAAAGAATGCTGAATATTCCCTATATATATGTAAGCTACTCTCTAATGTATTTCTTCTCCTGTCATTCACTGTTACATTGACCAAGAGTCAGAGGTGTTTGCTCCTGTCTTAGCTCAGGCTATCATAACAAAATACCATAGACTGACTTAAACAATAGAAATTTATCTTCTCACAGCTCTGGGGGTTAGTAGTCCAAGATCAAGGTGCTCATCAACTGGGTTTCTGATGAAGAGTCTCTTCCAGTTTCATAGACGCCACCATCTTGCTGTGTGCTCACATGACCTCTCTGTGAGTGGGGGCTGAGAAAAGAGAGAGAGACAGAGAGAGAGAGAGAGAGAGAGAGAGAGAGAGAGAGAGAGGTCTCTGACGTCCCCTTTTATAAAGACACTAATCATATCAGATCAGTGCCCCACCCTATGACCTCATTTAACCTTAATTACTGCTTAAATGCCCATCTCCAATAAAACTGTACTGCAGTTGGGGGTAGAGCTTCAACATATGAATGGGGCACAAACTGGAAGCCCATAAGAGTTCCCAAACGGGGCAATTATATAACTTGCTTAATAGAATGGAAATCAAGGTAAAACAAGTATGACCTCTGCAATAGGCAGAATAATGCCCCACAAAGATACCCACATCGAAATCCTTCAACCTTTAGAAATGCTAGATTAAACGACAAAAGAGAGTTAAGGTTGCAGATGAAATTTAGTTGCTAATAACTGTCTTTAAAATTTGGAGATTATCCTGAATTATCCAGTAGGCCCAATGTAATCACAAGGGTCCTTAAATGTAGAAGAGGCTGTCAGAAGTTAGAGACCCAGAGAGATGGCAGAATGAGAAGGAATTAAGCTGACTTCCCTGGATTTAAATAGGGAGGAAGGGGAGCCATAAACCAATAAAAGTGGACAGCAAGGAAATGTATTCTTTCTTAACCTTCCAGAAAGTAACATAGCCCTCCCTTGGTTTTAGTCTAGTGAGACCTGTTTTGGACTTCTAACCTACAGAACTATGTGATAATAAATGTATGTTCTTTCTAGCCACTAGTTTTGGTGATTTGTTACAATAAGAAAAAACATGGAAAATAAAAGACCTAAGTTGTTTTTTTTTTTCCCCTATAAACTGGGGCAATGTTTTGGACAGACTTGATAACAAATTGAATCAAAGTCAACATTTACTGCTATATTACATGTGGTACAGACCCATTTTAAAACATTGGTGAAAATTTTTTAAAAATCAGACAGAAGCAATATTGGAAGACCTAATGACTAAAAATTCATTAAAAAAGCATAAAAAGTTTAGCCACAGTTTCAAGAAACACTATAAATCTCAATCACACTATCATAATAAAATTGATGAAAAACAAAAAAAGAGAAAAATACCAGAAAAAGATGGATTTAAAATATTATTATTTTCAGCTGACTCTCACCAACAACAATAGAAACCAAAAAAAAAAAAAAAAAAAAACCCAAAAACAATAATATGATGTTTTCAAAGTGCTAGAGAAAATTACTACCAACTCAAACTCTTATGCCCAAGGAAAATATCCTCCAAAAACAAAACTAAAATAAAGACACTTACAGACAAAAATGGACAGAATTTGTTACCAAGAGACCAAAAGGAAAACCAAAACGAAGGAAAATGCTCCCAGATAGAAAGAAGATCAATGAAATGTGGAAGAAAAAATAATTACCATGTATAAATCTAAAGGAATATTGACTATGTTAAATAAAAATTCGTTTGGGGGTTGAGCTATCGAATTTAAATAATTGATAACAATAATAGATAAGTCAGAAGTAGGTAAATGCAGTAAAAGAGTTCGATCATCCTTATATGGACTAGAACATGATAAAAAGCAATAATTTATATTGGACTTTAATAAATCATGAAAGCATACTGTAAAGCTTAGAGTAACCAATAAAAGAATATGTCAGTAGTTTATTACATTCTGTAGTAAAACTCATTATGTATGTTTTGTATAAAAATTATAATATGTATAGCACAGCATGTTATAATAGAATAAGTAAATTACAATAACATGCTAATAGAAGGAAAGATTAGAATTTTTTTTAAAAAGAAGGCAGTAAAGAAGAGAAAAAGGAATATGGTAGAACAAGTATTTAGATGCGATTTACTCCAAAGAGGTAAGAAGGAACATTATAAAGTGATAGAAATATTCTATATCTTGGTCACAGTAGTGTTTACATAGTTATCTACATTTTTCAAAACTCATTAAACTGTATACTTATCAAGGTGAGTTTTATTGTATGAAATAATACCTCAATAAATTGGATTTAAAAAGAAAATAGTTTCTATGACCCAGTAGACTTTAAGGTAAGGAGCATTACTAAAGTGAAAGAGGCTATTTTATGAGAGAAAAGTTTTATTTCACAAGTAAAAATGAACACGTAACTAATAATATGACCTCAAGACATCTAAAGCAGTAATGATGAGCAGAGCTAAACAAAAACAACAACAAAAAATGCAAATCCACCATCACAATGGTGGATATTAATACAGCCAGGTAATCAATAGAACAAGTGGACAAAAGCAGTACAAATATTAAAGATTTAAGATTTCAGAATATAGCAAACAAACTAATTTACTTACACACAATGCTACATCCAATACTTGCATAATATACATGCTGTCAAGTATGCATGTGGAGTATATACTAATATTTTAAAATAAATCAAGTCTAAAAGTTGTTCGAAGATTGAAATCATATAGAATATAGTCCAAGCATGGTAGAATTAAGCTATTAATTACTAAAATATAACTAGAAAGTAACCTTATATTTGGAAACAAAGAAATATTCTTTTGAACAACTCATAAGTCAAAGAAGAAATAACAATGAGAATTTTAAGATATGTTAATGATAATAAAATACAATATATCAAAATTTCTAGGATGCAGATAAGTTGTGTTTAGAAGGTAATTTACAGTATATTAGAAAAAGATGATAGGTTAAGAATCAATGATCTAGCATTAATCTGAAGAAGTTCTTTAAAAAAAAGAAAAAAGCAAACAAACAGTAAATTGAATCCAAAAAAGAGGTAATAAGAAAGGTAAGACCAGAAATCAATGAAATAGAAAACAAACATTCACCAGAGAGAATCAATAATGTCAAGTTTATTTGAAAAGCATAATACAACTGATAAATTCCTAGCAAAAAGGGTAAGACAAAAGAGGAGAAGGTTAAATAACCAACATCATAAATGAAAAGGAGGACAAAAGTAGAAAATTCTAGAAAAACTATGTAATAAGATTAATGGTTGCCTGGGGTTGAAGATGTGTGATGTTATTGATCAGCAAGAGACACATGGAAAGGTTCCATTTCTTGTTTGTTGTAATACTCTCCTGGGTACTCACATTTGTCAAAGTTTGTTGAAATGTATGCTTAAAAGTCATTCATTTTATTGTACATGAATTACACCTCAGTAAAGTTTACTTTAAGGAAGAAAAGAAGTAACTGTTAGAGAGGAAGGGAAAAACCACAGTTATTCAAAGATATGATTGTGAATATAGAGAAGCCAAAGAAACTACACATAAGATATTGGAATTAATAAGTTAATATAGTAAGATTAGTGCATACCTGGTTAATATAGCAAATCAATTGCATTTCTGATCAGCAACAACAAACAAAAAATGAAACCCAAGAGAAGACACTATTTATAATAGCATTATAGTGTACCCCAGGGCTTAACTGTAATCAAGCTTACACGATCATTGAAAAATATCCATTGAATACTGATACTGGTTTCTAGGCAAATTTACAATAGAATTGTAATGGTGGGTGAGGCAAGATGTGATGAAAGCCGGGAAGGGGTTTGTCAAGAGTGTTAAATACCTACATCTAGTCATTGGAAGTAACAAAATGATGATTACAACAGATCAAGAAGTAACTAAGATGTACTGTACAGCATAGAGAACATAGTCAATGATATTGTAATGACTATTTCTGGTGCCAAGTGGGTAATAGACTTACTGGCGTGATCACTTCCTAAGTTATATAAATGTCTAACCACGATGTTGTACACCTGAAACTAATATGATATTGAAGATCAACTGTAATTGAAAACATTTTTAAAGAAGTGACAATATAAGTAGTTTATTTAGAGACACACAGGTAGATATAAAATAGTAATTTGATTCTTAAACTATGGGCATGCATAGTTTCGACAAAAATAAAATAGCTTTAAAATAAGAATACAGACTTTGGAATCAGGCAGCCCTGAGTTTGAAATCTGTCAACTCTATTTTCTAGCTGTGAAACTTTGATGGAATCATTTAACATTCCCAACATGTAGATTTTTCATCTGTGAAATAGGAATAATAAGACTTACTTTATAGTGTTGTTATGGATTTTGAAGTAGGTAAAAGTATAGTTGGGGGTAAAAAAAAAATGCTTAATGATTTCCGATGACACAGACTTCAGGGTGAAACAGACTTCAGGGTGAAAAAGATAACAAGAGACAAAGATGGACATTTCATAATGGTAAAGGGGACTATACAACAAGAAGACATAACAGTCATCAATATTTATGCCCCCAATCAGGGAGCACCGAAATATACCAAGCAACTACTAACAGAACTAAAGGGAGAAATTGACCAAAACACAATTATACTAGGGGACTTAAATACATCATTGAGAGCTATGGATAGATCATCCAAACAGAAGATAAATAACGAAATTGCAGCCCTAAATGACACATTAGATGAATTGGACATAATTGACATATATAGAGCACTTCATCCTAAAACATCAGACTATACATTCTTTTCTAGTGTACATGGAACATTCTCAAGGATAGACCATATATTGGGACACAAAATCAGCCTCAGCAAATTTAAGAAGATTGAAATCATACCAAGCATATTCTCTGATCACAAAGCTTTGAAATTGGATATCAACTGCAAAAAGAAAGCAGGAAAAAACACAAATACATGGAGATTAAACAACATACTTTTAAAGAACGACTGGGTCAAAGAAGAAATTAGAGGAGAGCTCAAAAGATACATAGAAACAAATGACAATGAAAATACATCCTACCAAAATTTTTGGGATGCCGCGAAAGCAGTTTTAAGAGGGAAATTCATATCATTACAGGCCTATCTCAAGAAACAAGAAAAATCCCAAATAAATAACCTCATGTTACACCTTAAAAAACTAGAAAAAGAAGAACAAGCGAAACCCAAGGTCAGCAGAAGAAAGGAAATAACAAAAATCAGAGCAGAACTAAATGAAATAGAGAACAAAAAGACAATAGAAAAAATTAATGTGACAAAAAGCTGGTTCTTTGAAAAGATTAACAAAATCGACAAACCCTTGGCTAGACTCACTAAGATAAAAAGAGAGAAGACACTAATTAACAAAATCAGAAATGAAAAAGGGGAAGTTATCACGGACACCACAGAAATACAAAGGATTATCCAAGAATACTATGAAGGACTATATGCCACCAAATTTAATAACTTAGAAGAAATGGACAAGTTCTTAGAAACATATAGCCTTCCAAGGCTGAATCATGAAGAACTGGAAAATCTTAACAGGCCGATCACCAGTAACGAAATTGAATCAGTCATCAAAAACCTTCCCAAAATCAAAAGTCCTGGACCAGATGGCTTCACCAGTGAATTCTACCAAACCTTCAAAGAGGATCTAATACCAATCCTGCTCAAACTCTTCCAAAAAATTGAAGAAGAGTCAGTACTCCCGAACTCATTTTATGAGGCCAACATTACCCTGATACCAAAACCTGGTAAGGACAACACAAAAAAAGAAAACTACAGACCTATATCTCTGATGAATACAGATGCTAAAATCCTAAACAAAATTCTAGCAAATCGAATACAACAATGCATTAAAAAGATTATTCATCACGACCAAGTGGGGTTCATCCCCGGGGCACAAGGATGGTTCAACATTCGCAAATCCATCAATGTGATACATCACATAAACAAAATAAAGGACAAAAACCATATGATTCTATCAATTGATGCAGAAAAAGCATTTGATAAGATACAACATCCATTTATGATTAAAACACTTACTAAAATTGGTATAGAAGGAAAATACCTCAACATAATAAAGGCCATATACGACAAGCCCTCAGCTAACCTCATAATTAATGGTGAAAAGCTGAAGCCCTTTGCTCTACGTTCAGGAACACGACAAGGTTGTCCCCTATCACCTCTGCTTTTCAACATAGTGTTGGAAGTCCTCGCCAGAGCTATCAGGCAAGAGAAAGAAATAAAAGGCATCCAAATTGGGAATGAAGAAGTTAAATTGTCACTCTTTGCAGATGACATGATGCTATACATAGAAAACCCTAAAGACTCCACCAAAAAGCTATTAGAAACAATCAATGAATATAGTAAAGTTGCTGGCTACAAAATCAACGTACAAAAGTCCATTGCTTTCCTATATACCAACAATGAAATCTCAGAAAAAGAGATAGAAAAAACAATTCCTTTTGCAATTGCAGCAAAAAGAATAAAATACCTAGGAATAAACTTAACCAAGGATGTGAAGGATTTATATGCTGAAAACTATAAGACATTTTTGAAAGAAATTGAAGAAGACACAAAGAAATGGAAAGACATTCCGTGCTCATGGATTGGAAGAATCAACATAGTTAAAATGGCCATATTACCCAAAGCCATATACAGATTTAATGCAATCCCCATTAAAATCCCAATGGCATTTTTTAAAGAAATAGAACAAAAAATCATCAGATTTGTTTGGAACCACAAAAGACCCCGAATAGCCAAAGCAATATTAAAAAAAAAGAACAATACTGGAGGTATCACACTCCCTGATTTTTCCTTGTACTACAGGGCTACAATAATCAAAACAGCTTGGTATTGGCGGAAAAACAGACACATAGACCAATGGAATAGAATTGAGAACCCAGAAATAAAACCACAAAAATATGGACAGATAATTTTTGACAAAGAAGCTAAAAACATACAATGGACGAAAGACAGCCTCTTCAATAAATGGTGCTGGCAGAATTGGATAGCTACGTGCAAAAGAATGAAACTGGACTGCTATCTGTCACCATGTACCAAAATTAATTCAAAATGGATCAAAGACTTAAGCATAAGACCTGACACAATAAACTGCATTGAAGAAAACATAGGTACTAAACTTATGGACCTTGGGTTCAAAGAGCATTTTATGAATTTGACCCCAAAGGCAATGGAAGTAAAAACTAAAATAAACAAATGGGATTATATGAAACTGAAAAGCTTCTGCACAGCAAAAGAAACTATTGACAAAATAATGAGGCAACCAACTGAATGGGAGAAGATTTTCGCAAACAGTTCCTCTGATAAGGGGCTAATATCCAAAATATACAAGGAACTCATGAAACTCAACAACAAAAAAACAAACAACCCAATTGAAAAATGGACAGAGGACCTGAAGAGACATTTCTCCAAAGAGGATATACAAATGGCAAATAGACATATGAAAAAATGCTCAACATCGCTAATCATCAGAGAAATGCAAATGAAAACCACAATGAGATATCACCTCACCCCAGTCAGAATGGCTTTCATCAACAAAACAAATAGTAACAAGTGTTGGAGAGGCTGTGGAGAAAAAGGAACTCTCATACACTGTTGGTGGGAATGCAGACTGGTGCAACCGCTATGGAAGGCAGTGTGGAGGTTCCTCAAGAAATTACGAATAGAATTACCATATGACCCAGCAATCGCTCTCCTGGGTATCTACCCCAAAAATATAAAAGCATTTCTCTATAGAGACACGTGTACGCCAATGTTCATTGCAGCTTTGTTTACGGTGGCCAAGACATGGAAACAACCAAAATGTCCTTCGATAGATGAATGGATAAAGAAGTTGTGGTACATATACACAATGGAATACTATTCGGCGTTAAGGAAAGATGATATAGGAACATTTGTGATAACATGGATGGATCTCGAGAGAATAATGCTAAGTGAAACAAGTCAGACAGAAAAAGCAGAGAACCCTATGATTTCACTGATATGTGGTATATAAACCAAAAAGAACAAGACAAACAAATGAGAAACAAAAACTCATAGACACAGACAATAATTTAGTGGTTACCAGAGGGTAAGGGGGTGGGGGGTGGGTGATGAGGGTAAAGGGTATCAAATATATGGTGATGGAAGGAGAACTGACTCTGGGTGGTGAACACACAATGGGATTTATAGACGATGTAATACAGAATTGTACACCTGAAATCTATGTAAATTTACTAACAATTGTCACCCCAATAAAATTAATTAAAAAAAATGCTTAAAACCAATACTGAATGATTGTAGCTTAAAAAAATAAAAAAATAAAAAAAGATTGTAGACAATTCTTCCTTGTAAAGGGCAGAGAGCGAGGAGCTGGGAGACAGCAGTTGTCAAGGTCTCTATATCGGGCAGTTTCTCTTAAAGAGCCTTGGATGGGAGAAGGGATGGAAGAGGAGAGAGAGAGATTCTAAATATCTCTTCTTTTACCAAAGCATTTTAATGAGTTGTGGTGGCCAGTTGTCATTTTATTTGGTTCTCCAGGATCTTGAACCTCTTCTTCTGTGTGTTTCCCCATGGGAAGCAAGACCAACCTACAGGGTCAGTGGTGTCCCAGAAAACCTATGGTGGAAGAGTGTTGCCAGCTGAGCCATCAGCAATGGCTGTATGTGATTTCCCTCTGGTTTCCCAGACGCCCTACATTTGCCTGACCATTTCCTGGGCCTGGTTCTCCAATAGCCTTGTCGACTCTTGAGCTCTTTAACTCCCCTCAAAACCCACTTCTGCTTAATTCATTCAGAATACATTTTTGTTACCTGCAATTAAGAACAATGTTGGATATATGAATCTTTAACATGCAAAAGGTGGTCTGGGTTTGTGAACTTAGGAAAGGGAAGAGGGGGCTGGGAATGAGTTGGGTTGCTCTGAAAAAGGTGGAGAATATTTTGTGTTTTTCTCCTCCTGAGGAAACACAGAAAGGAAACAAAAAGTAGAAAGAAAAGAGAAAAAATAGCCAACCAGCAAGACAGAGTGGCTAAAGAGACATTTAAGAAAAGGATTTGGGTTACCAACATTCAGTTTTAAGTGGTTTGCATAGCTATTATTTAATTTATTTTTCCAATAAGCCAAACAGCCAGTGAAGTCAAATTTACTGACATTGGGTCTTGTGTGGGTGGAGACTTTTGGAAGAAATCAAGAAAGGAGGTGGCTCAATGTGGAAAAGAACAAAGACAGACCGTCCCGTACATTATGACAATATATAAACCAAGCTCACATAGGAGCAGTAGAAGATTTAGAGATGGTTGGAAAAGCTTTCATGTGCCCCACCCTTGAAATCCTTCAGAGATTGGAAAAGACAGAGAACTCCGTATATACAAACGGGATTTGAGCCTTTTCATTTGAATCCCCAAAGACAGCCTGTCTCAGCTGATGTTTGGGTTGAAAACAAGAGCTGAACCAGAAAGAAATAAATTGAATCTTCTTCAAACATGATGTTTGAAGGATCTCCAAGACCCTGTTTTTTTTCTCTGTTTCTGTTTCCCACCTGGTGAGAGACACAGTGGCCTGTGTCCAGGCTCCTCTGTGACTCAGGGATTAGATATGAGCCGACAGTCAGAACCACACCACCAGGAATAAACTAGCAGGGGGAAAGGTCAAGTGTCTTAGAAAGAACCGAGATTCAAACTCAGGGAAGCTGGGTTCATATGAGGAAGTCCGACCAGAGGGCAAGAAACTCGGCCAGGGGCAAAGCCATAACTAAATAACTGCAGCCCAGAAGAGGAGGATACTCGGGGTGACATGGCCTGCTGCCTGGGAGGGCGTGGCTGACCTGGACGGTTAGGTGGAGGAATATAGCAGTGATCTAGAGTGAAATCTCCATCACCTATTGATGAATATTGGATATCCCCACGCAGGCCCTCCACATAAGTAGACTCAGAATAGGTGCTATCTTCATTACTCGCCATACGTCTTCCTGCTTCTGTATAACAGGTGTTCAGCCTGGAAGACTTCCTCCCCCAAAACCCATCTTACAAGTAGATTAATTCTGCTGTTTTTTAACTGCCTTTTTCGCCATTGTTTCAGCAGTCATATGCTGCGTTTTACCAGTTGTATGTCAATGTGATATTTGTCAGGGAAAGTTGTGAAAGACTTTGACATGGGCAGACAGCTTTCTTGAGTGTCCAGTCTAATACGCCCTTCTAATTATTTCTGCCTTTCACTGTCTTTGAACTGGTTTACTACTCTGTATATTGTAGAAAACCGATAATGCAGATCATGCCTGTCCAGAGAAATGCAAATGCCCCATGGAATGCAATCGATTATTGCCCTGTGGATATTGACCAGTTTTCACCTATGAAGCAAATTTATTTCAGCATTCCTGGTTGCTTTGTAGTGGACACTTTAAGGTGTTTGTTGACTGAATAAATGATATCAACACTTAGAATATAAACCATAAGAACTCGCCACTTACGCTCTCTGATTCTTATAGGTAAGAAGGGATTAATATAGAGCATCATGCATGTTTTAGCATTGTCCACACTGCCTCTGGGCCCTTCAACCTCCAAGGATTCAACCACCCACTACTGCTTACTGCTCACTGCTCCATAGCCTCAAATAGCACACTCTTATTTACTGCTTCGTTTTCTCCATCTTTGAGAGATGTTGCCTGGAAGGGGTCTTTGATCTGTTGATCAAAGGCAGCTGGCAAGCTGGAAGAGAAATTGTTACAACAGGTACATTTTGCTATGGAATACTATACAATAATTACAGAGACCCAAAGGGGGGGCCAGATTGTTGTAGAACTTATCTAAGAAGCGCAGAGGTTAAATAAAATCCGATTGTACAACAAAATTTAGCATGACCCCATTTTTGTTAAAACACACACACACACACACATTCACACACACGCATTCACACACATGCACTGGTATATTCATAAAATAAAATGAACACAATAATATACCAAGCCTTTGAGAGAAGTTTCAGATTATGAAAAGTGTTTTCTTTATAAGCCATGTGTTTCTGTAACGTTTCAATTTCATTTACAGTAATCACATATTACTGTCGCAGTAATAAAAATAAGAGCTACAAAGATTTAAAAGAAAAGAAGAAAAACAATTGATTCTGCAAATAAGGACCCAAAGATGCAGGGCCAGGGCAGTTTTACTCGATACACATTGTAGGAAACACTAGCCTTTTAAATAGAATATTATTTTCAATCTGAGTGTGAATGGAAACGGGGTCAGCAGAGTCATCTTCAAACACAAAGGACAGTAAAATTTTCCTTCTAATGGCTTTCAAAATATCCTTTGATACAAATGCACTGGGAGGAAAATGGACAAAGCCCATCGATTTTTTTTTTTTTTACTATTTGATAGATTGTTCATAGTTTACAAGGAACCTAATGCCAGGAAGAATTCATCAAATAAGTCTTCATATCACTTATGAATCTTGAATGCCTTCTAAGTTTATATAAATATCAATATTTAACAAGCCTGCTTTTCAAAGCATATATTAGGCATCTAATAGGTGCCTGGTAGTCTCCTACTTTTTTTCACACACCTATTCTTATTTACGTGTTAATTAACCTTATTTAGTAGGTATTCTTTTTTATTTTTCAATGAGAAGATAGAAGTTTAGAGTGGTTAGTAAATTTGTCACAAGTCTAGTCAGTGACAAAAGCAACCTGATTACCAATCACCTTGATGAGGTAAAATGGGAAATGTGTATATAAATGAAATAGAATGTTTCAGCCAGATCTAGAACCACAGTGATGAGCAAACACAAGTCTCTCATTTCCTGGGAGACTCACCTTGAACAGATGGCCCAGAGTTTCCCAAATATTTGGATCTAACATTCCTCATATATGTTGGAATTAGGGTTTGCAAAAAAAAAAAAAAAAAAAAATCGCAGCCCCCCTGAAGTCCACACATGGACTCCCTAGGAAACAGTCATAGATTCCTCGGGCAGGGAAATATCTCAGTGATATGGTGGGTAAATACATAGAAATGAGCAGGAGAAGGAGAGAGCTAATTCTGGTTAGAAAACCCCTTGCTGAAGCTCCTACTTAGGTCAAGACCCCTTACAGCTGCCCTCACTTAGGGCACCAATGCCTTTCTAGCCCAGCACGATTCCAGTCTCACACATGTCCCTAAATCAAAGGGATGTATTGTTAGAAGCTAGGGAGAGAGAGAGAACATTCTGCTTATCAAAATGTACACCCTGCATCCCAGCACCATTGTAAAGAGCTCAGACAACCTTGGGAGTAAGAAGGGAGTATGGGGCATGCCAGCTGGGAAAACGAGAGGTACTGGGGAGAGAGGCAGAGTGGGGTTGGAGACAATTTTACCCATAGAAATAAAAACTTTCACACAGTGTAAGGAGCTTATTCCCTCTCTTGGGTCAGCCCACTCCATATCTCAGAGTGTATAGCTTTCACTAATAAACTTCTGGCTGTTCTACGCTGCACAAACTCTGTCTTTTGACTGAATTCTTTTCTTCAAGAAGACAACAATCCAAGGTACAATGTCATTCCTGGTAACGTCTGTGGGGACAAAACCCCAAAAAACAGTTTCCAGGCTCTCGGCCTCACATAGAAAGGTGCTGGCTCGGGTAGTAAATGGCCATCAACTGTGATCAGATGGCCAGCAGCTGTGGCTAGTTGGCCGTCAGCTGTAACCCGTAAGCCATTGGCCACTAATATAACGGCTGTGGCTACGCTAGCAGAAGGGAATGGGGGCTAGCAAGAAGATGGTGGCTGGCAAGCGCGGACTGCTGTTAGGCAGACTATGTAGATCCTGCTTCCTGTGTCTCCAGCCCAGCCGCCAGCGAGAATATATTGGTTTGACTCCCCTATCTATGGCTCCGTGGGTGTTCCTGTTTGGCCTTACCGTGTCCTGCGTTCTTGGGCGGGGAGCGGGAGCTGAGACCCTGCACGACAAATGGCGCAGCGAGCAGGGTCACCCGCGTGACACATGGCGTAGTCGGCAGGATACGGTGCTGGCCAAAGCTCTCCGAAGGGCAGTGGAGCAGTTTGTGCGTATGAAAGCTCAGTCTGAGGAAGACCAGGAGGAGCAGCTGCCAGAGAGCTCGATCCCCGTGGAGGGGTGGAAAGACGTGGATGGTTCCCCAACCAGCAGAGGCCGGAGAAAGCGGAGAAAGCGAAGGTTGTTGCTGCCCTGTGGGCTGGGAACTGCTTGCTGAGGCAGCCCGGATGCAGGACTTTTAATCCCAGGAGGAAACGCTTGCTGAGTCCTCCTTGGGAGATGAGGGTGAGGTCAAGGTCATCCCTCACCCCCAGGACAGCCCTGGCGAATGACTATGGACTATGAGGAATTGCCTTCTATCCCTGATTTAATGGACGCTTGACTGTTTGGGAACATACCACCACGTAGTGGGACTGGCGAGAATGTTTGCTTTTGTGTCTTGACTGGCCGCCATTGATAATATGTAAGCACCTTGATGTGAGCCGCTGTTGTTCCAGCACAGTACCCCGAGAGGCCCTGGCTGTGTCCAGGAAGTCTGGCTGTGTCCAGAGAGAGTGGCAGTGCCCTGAGAGGCCCTGGCTGTGTCCAGGAAGTCTGGCTATGTCCAGAGAGAGTGGCAGTGCCCTGAGAGCCCTGGCTGAGCCCAGGAAGTCTGGCTGTGCCCAGAGAGAGTGGCAGTGCCTTGAGGCCCTGGCTGTGTCCAGGAAGTCTGGCTATGCCCAGAGAGAGTGGCAGTGCCCTGAGGCCCTGGCTGTGTCCAGGAAGTCTGGCTGTGTCCAGAGAGAGTGGCAATGCCCTGAGAGGCCCTGGCTGAGTCCAGGAAGTCTGGCTGTGTCCAGAGACAGTGGCAGTGCCCTGAGAAACTCTGGCTGTGCCCGGGGAGACAGGTGGTACCCTAAGAAGCCCAGGAAGTCTGGCTGTGACCAGAAGTACTGGGGTGGTGCCCTGAGAAAAGCTGGCTGTGCCCGGGGAAACAGGTGGTACCCTAAGAAGCCCAGCATGTCTGGCTGTGCCCAGAAGTACTGGTGGTGCCCTGAGAAACCCTGGCTGTGCCCAGAGAGCCTGGCTGTGTTCAGGATAGTGCATTCACTTCCAGGCTCCTTGCACAGGGCCCCTCGCAGAAGACGCTTGTCGCGTAGATTGTGAGGCGAGACCCTGTAGGGGTGGAGTGTGGGGACAAAACCCCAAAAAACAGTTTCCAGGCTCTCGGCCTCACATAGAAAGGTGCTGGCTCGGGTAGTAAATGGCCATCAACTGTGATCAGATGGCCAGCAGCTGTGGCTAGTTGGCCGTCAGCTGTAACCCGTAGGCCATTGGCCACTAATATAACGGCTGTGGCTACGCTAGCAGAAGGGAATGGGGGCTAGCGAGAAGATGGTGGCTGGCAAGCGCGGACTGCTGTTAGGCAGACTATGTAGATCCTGCTTCCTGTGTCTCCAGCCCAGCCGCCAGCGAGAATATATTGGTTTGACTCCCCTATCTATGGCTCCGTGGGTGTTCCTGTTTGGCCTTACCGTGTCCTGCGTTCTTGGGCAGGGAGTGGGAGCTGAGACCCTGCACGACAAATGGCGCAGCGAGCAGGGTCCCCTGCGTGACACGTCTTTCTGGTGCTGTGACTTGGATCCACTGGGTTCAAGGTACTCTTTCTTTCTTACTTATTTCCCTAACTCCTTTCTATGGCCAAGCCACACTCTGGGGCACAATTTGGTGGGCATAGAACGGACCTTTAAGAGCCTTCAGGGCGTCCACTACCTTAAAGAAGTCTCCTGTGGAAGGGTGACCCAGTCAAAGTCTGGGACAATAGGCTGAAGTCCCACTGGGAGCCAGACAAAGATCTGCTCACTGTGAAGGAACACGTTTCATAAGCAGCCACTACCCATTCCTGGCAGCAAGTCCTTAAGTGTAGCCACCAGCTGGCTCGACTCTCTCTCTCTCTCTCTCTTTCTCTCTCTCTTTCTCTCTCTCTCAGCTTTCCCTCCTCCCTTAGGAAAGCCACAAACTGGCTTTTCTGTCTATTTCTTTCGGAGACTGCTTCCTCCACCTGCTCTCTCTGCCTTCTTCTGTTTCTAAGACTGAACCACTCTGGGAAGGCCTTAGCTGCATTGTGGGCATGGGTCGGGCACATAGATGCTAATAGAGCACCCGAGATGGGGTTTGAAGACTCCCATGATAGGATGAATCGATCATGGATCAGGAAAGAAAGGCACTAGCTGCACTGCCAATCTGAAGACAATAACTGTGCAAGAAGGCACACTGTTCACAAGCATACACTACCCCCTTCCTGCTGATTCCCTCTGATAGGAATAGTACAGCCTCCTGGGAGTTGTTACCTTCTAGTTTATCTCCGCCCCATGTTGGGCACCCTTGTTACTTTCAGCCTTACTTCTGCCACAGAAATCAAAACTCTGTCTCTCTCTTTTTCTCTTGCCTGACACTCTGCCCTGGAATGGCTCCAAGTGAGTGAGAGGGATGGCTTCGAGGAGTTTTGTGCTTGCTAGCCTCCCTTAAGCTCATTCCCAGGTCCCCGGGATTAACCTTTCTTTCTCTGTCCTCACAAAACAGTGTTCTCTACTTCCACGAAGTCCTCCAGTGCCTGTGGGGGCTGGGGCATTTAGATTTATGTCTCCAACTAGCCCACTCTCTCTGCCCCACCAGCTGTTTCTCCCTTTGGGTCTGTGCAATGTCCACTGTTCAGGGCCCACTTCCCTTTGACTGGTGCTGGCAGAAACACCTCTGCCCAGGGTCCAGCCCACTCGGTCTGGGTTTCTGCTTCCTGCACCACTGCCTGTCTTTTCCTTCTCCCTGGACTCTGTCTGACTCCTCAGATTCCAGACTGGTGTGATCTTGGAACCGGACAAAGGCTGACATTGATGGCAAGGAGAGATCTCTCTATTATCTCCTAAAAGATCAGGCTGACTAAGTGAAACAGTACCTTCAGGGACAGGCTCTTGGGGACATTAAGGATAGGATCTGAGATCTGGACAGATAAGCAAAGGTGGGATGGCTAAAACTAGCCAAAAGATACAGGGTTCATCCCAGAGTTCAGAGTAACAGCAGCTTTGAGGGCTGGTTATGTCAGCTAGCAGGGAATGCTTAAGGAGAAAGGGACAAAGATGAGACCCAGGGTCTTGCCCTTCCCAACTACAAAGGGGCGGCGGAAGACAGAGGGTGTCTCCCTGGCAAGCTCATGTGAGGTGCACATGAAGTCTGTAGTTTCAGGGGATACAAGAGGAAGCAGTAAGGATGTGCATAATTCTGGAGCTTCAAGGACAGGAACAGGCCTGTTCCACGGTCTGAGGTGGGGGACGCTTTGCTTGGAAGGTATTTCAAAAATGGGGGACAGAGGAGATGCTTGACTTCCCCGCCTCCCACTCCATCTTTTCTTATAGATGGGTAACCATACTTCATCCCTCGGGAATCCACATTCAGTTGTATTCTACTAAGTTGGAACAAGTTTATCCCTGAGACACTAAAGAAGAGGCTCATCTTCCTCTGCAATACAGCGTGGCCTCAACATAAGTTAGGAGACGGAGAAAGCTGGCCTGAAAATGGCAGTCTAAACTATAATACCATCTTACATTTGGACCTCTTCTGTCGCCAACTAAAAAAGAATGGACAGAACTACCATATGTCCTAGCCTTTATGGCCTTCAGAGATGACTCCATCTTCGGTGACTCCTGGAAGACAGACCTTTCAGTTCTAGCCCTATCAACTCACCCACACAGAGGTCTTGATCTTGGGAACAGCCCAGCAGATGTCTTCTAACTCTTTCCTCCTAAGGGGCTGGAGGAAACAGCCCCTCCTAACTGCCCCTCCTCAGAACCACAAGGGCCTTTGCCCCCGTGCTCTGGATTCCCTTTTGCCCCAAAGATTTGCCCCCTCCAGGGGGTAAGTGGAGGCATAACAGGCAGCTCTAGGAGAGTGCAGGTCCCCTTCTCCATGCAGACCTCCTCCAAATAAAGACAGACCTACGGAGTTACTCCAACGACCCTGAAAAATATTATCAACGGGTTTCAGAGGCTCGCTCTTACTTTTGACCTCACCTAGAGAGACTTCATGTCATCATAGGACAAACCCTTCTAAAGCAGAAAGTGAGACAATTATAGAGGCTGCTTTGCACGTGCTTTGCCGCTCTCTTTATGACTGACCCTAATTATCCAATGGGGGCCATAGCTGTACCCAACTTGAACTATGACTCTCCAGAAGGCAGTTGGCAACAAAATCATCTAGTCCTTTGTTTAATTGAGGGCATGAGACAAAGTAAGATTAAGCCATCTAATTACCACAAGCTAGCTACTATTGACCACAGCGCCCTGAGAACCCCACGGTTTTTCTGGAGCAACTCAGAGAAGCTCTCACTACATAAAGTAGTGTAGATCCTGATTCTCCTGAAGGAGAGTTAATGATCGAAGACCAGTTCATTACTCAATCTGCCCCAGACATCAGAAAGAAGTTGCAGAAACTAGCACTAGGACCCAGCACTCAGCTGGGGAATTCCCTAAGGTAACCATCTTGGTCTTGTACAATTGAGACCTAGAGGAGATGAAAAAGGTCAGGTAGAGAGAACAGGAGAAGGAAAAGCAAAGGAATAAGAGACAAGCTCAACTGCTGGCTGCTTTAGAAGCCCAACAGCCAACTCCAGGTTGCCCAGGGAAGAAAACCCCAGGAAAGGGCTGCGACTATGGAAAAGCCAGACACTAGCAAAGTGAACACCCGGAGGAGAAAAAGTCATGGACACCATGTGCCAACTGTGAGCAGTTCGGCCATTGGGGAAAAGACTCCCTGGAGGGCTAAATGGCCCCTTGGTCAAACCCCCAAACCCTCATGGCCTTGAACTGAAGGGACCCAAAGCTCCCTCCAGCTCCCGGAATTGCCATCAAGGGGAAAAAGCCTAGGGCAACCTTGGACATGGCTGGTAGGACCATAAATTTTCTACTTGATATAGGAGCCACCTAGTCATACTAAACTTTCTCCGGTACTTCCTGTTTCAAATCCTGCAAGTAATTGGGGTGGAGGGACAGCCCATAACATGGAGATATAACCCCTTCCCCATGCTGTTCTTGGGGAGAGGCTCTATCTTCTTTCTCTTTCTTAGTTATGCCAGAATACCCCAGCCCCTTCTGGGCAGGGATATTTTCCAGAAAGTGGGAGCACATCTGGTTGAGAATCCTTTCCCTCACATACTTCTATTACTCTCTAACAAAGAGACCTCTCTCTCAGAGAAAACCGAATGGTTAGCCTCAGTAAACCCAGAAGTTTTGGCAACAGAAATCCCAGGACTAGCCAAATATGCTACTCCAGTTAAGATTCAACTTAAAAATCCCTCCCATTATCCCCAGCAGTGACAATATCCATAGATACCCAAAGCACAAGCAGGTCTATGGCCCCTTATTAACAAATTTCTCAAGTATGGTCTGTTAAAAACATGCTCATCTCCCCACAACACCCCAATCCTCCCCATAAGGAAAGTTCCAGGGAATACAGATTAGTCCAAGATCTGAGGCTCATTAATGAGGCTGTGGTGCCCCCCCCCCAGTAGTTCCAAACCGCATACAATCCTTGGGGAGACACCCCTAGAGACAGAAAGGTTTTCAGTCCTAGATTTAAAGGATACCTTCTTTTGTATAACCCTCGATCCTTCCTCTCAACGACTATTTGAATGAGACGGGGACAAGCATCGTCAGCAGCTCACTTGCACTGTCTTCCCACAAGGGTTTTGGGACATCCCACACCTCTTTGGTCAGGCTTTAGCTAGGGACCTCGCCTGCCTGACCCTGGAGCAGGAAGTGCTTATTCAGCGTGTAGATGATTTACTCATTCGCTTCCCCACCCAAGAACTAACACAACTACACATTACACAGACCTTAAATTTCCTAGCCAAACAAGGCTACAAAGTCTCTAGACCAAAAGCTCAGCTAATTAGTCAACAGGTCCAATACCTAGCACTAATCGTTACCCCGGGAGAACGAAAGCTGCCCCCTGACAGGGTCAGGACAATTACTCAGCTGCCCTCTCCCATGACCAAGAGGCAGCTCAGAACATTTCTCGGACTTTTGGGGTACTGTAGACTCTGGCTAATAGGATATGGGCTCAGGATGCAGCCTCTATATGAAGCCTTCAAGGAGAGCAGGGAGCAGGGCCTCCCGGTTTGAGGGGCAACAACACACCTTAGTGCAAAGAGATATTACTTGGGCTCCAGCCTTGGCTGCCTCAGCCCACATAAACTCATCAGCTATGTGTCACTGACAAACAAGGTGTAGCACAAGGGGTATTAACTCGGGTATTAGGCCCCACTGAGTGCCCAGTAAGGTATTTATCGAAGAGATTAGACTTGGTGGCACAGGGCTGGCCAGGTTGCCTCCAGGCGGTAGCGGCAACTGCCCTACTATCAGAAGAAGCCTCTAAAATCGCTCTAGGGCAGGCCTTGAGGTTTCTATCTCCCACCAGGAGGTTTTTATCTCCCACCAGGGCTACCTTACTAGACCTTTAGGGCCCTCATTGGATGACAGATAACTGGATATTAAAATATCAGTTCTTGCTGTTAGAAAATCCTGATATTATTGTCCAAAGGTACACCCCCTTAACCCTGCCACCTTTCTACCTTATCCAGAGCAAAGCACCCCAATATACTCCTGTGAAAAAACCATCAGCCTAACTTATGCCAGCAGGAGAGACTGAAAGGACCAGCCAGTAGAAAACTCAGATAAAACATGGTTTACTGATGGTAGCAGCTTTATAAGAGAAGGAGTCAGGCATGCAGGATATGCCACAGTCACCCCTTTTAGAACCATAGAGGCTGGGGCAGCCAGTTTGCTCAGTAGTTAGAGCATGGTACTCATGACACCAAGGTCACCGGTTCAATTCCCACATCTCACATGGACTAGTGAGAGACAATGGCTTGAGCTTGGAGCTGAGCCCCCAATAGGTGGCCAGTTTTTCAGTGGTTAAAACGAAGTGCTCATAACACCAAGGTCGCCGGTTCAATTCCCACATGGGCCAGTGAGCTGCACTCTCCGCAACTAGATTGAAAACAATGACTTGACATGGAGCTGATGGGTCCTGGGAAAACACACTGTTCCCCAATATTCCCCAATATCACCCCACCAAAAATAAAAATAGAGGCCAAAGCATTGCCTCTATTTTGCCATGGGACTTTGGCTCATTTAGCTGAATTAATCTCTCTAACTAGGGCTTTACAGCTAGAAAGAGATAAAAAGGGTTCATATCTACACATTCACTGAATGTACTTTCTTAGTGCTCCAGGCCCATGCAGCTACCCATGCAGCTGTCTGGGAAGAAAGAGGATTCCTCACTGCCAAAGACACTCCTATAAAATATGGACCTCAGATATTATCCCTCTGAGAGGCTGTACTCTCGCCTAAGGAGGTGGCAGTAATCCACTGCCGGGGACATCAAAAGGGACAAGATGAAATAGCTCAGGGAAATCATCCGGCGGATCAGGTGGCCAAGGCCCCCACTCTCTCTCAAGAGAAATTTATAGGGGCCCTCATTCCTTCTTTACCAGGCCTCACTCTCCCCCCATCACATACCACAGAAAAGAAAAGCTGGGTTATTCAGAAGGAAGACTCTCTGACCGCTCAGGGATGGTATGAGCTGGATCACAGGCCCTCCAGTGGTAAGTCATGAAAGGACTCCATGATTCCTACCATTTTAGGTGGGTAAAATGCACTAGATCTGCAAGAAAATGTTTACTGGAAAAGGCACATATAAGGTGCTTAACCAGGTATGCCACACCTGTGCGCTTTGTACTTACAACAACCCCCAGGGGAATAAACCTTCCCCGCTTATACAACCTGTTCATTGGGGAAGCTGTCCCGGAGAGGATTGGCAATCAATTGTCTCCCTGCAAGGGATTTTAATACCTCTTGGTATTTATTGATATCTTCACTGGTGGGTAGAGGCATTCTCTACCCGGACAGAAAGGGCCTAAGAGGTTCCTAAGCAACTACTAAAGGAAATCCTTCCCAGGTTCTGCCTACCCCAGTCCTTACAAGTGACAATAAGTGACAATAAGCCTTCTTTTACCTCACATATTTCCCAACAGGTGGCTAAGGCCCTGGGAATAAGACATTTCTTACATTCCTCATGGAGACCTCAGAGCTCTGGTAAAATAGAAAGAGCAAACCAAACCCTTAACAACATCCTAAGGAAGCTCTGTCAAGAAACCTCTCAACCATGGTCTTATCCTCCTACCAATAGTTCTATTCAATACGCCTGTTCAAATACGTCCATTCTTCCCTCACCTGCAGGGCAGAACCCACCATCACCAACCTAGTACCCGCCTGGCAGCCAGATACTCATCAGATTTCGGAAAGATGGCACCCCCACATCCCAACTAAGTCCCACTTGGAAGGTCCCCTTCACTGTATTCCTTTCTATCCCTACAGCTGTCAAGGTACCAGGAGTCTCTACCTGGATCCATCACTCCAGGATAAAACCCTGGAAGGGTGATAAAGGAGAATACTTGCCAACTAGATATCAATCCTCCTACAAGCCTCTAGAAGACCTCAAGTTATTATTCAAGAAACTCCCGCTAAGTATTGATGACTAACACCTAACTATTGTTTATTATTTGATTTTCCTCTCAGCTCTTATTCTTTTTACTTATATCCCTCCTGGTACCCCACTAAATAATTGTTTTTTGTACAATCAGACTATACAGTCAACATGATATTAGTTCTCCTAGTTCTATCATATTTCTGGCCCCTTCGGGGGGAATGGGAGGTTAACACCCTTGTAAAATTTTCCAACATAATTGCAAAGGGAAATGGCCTCTCTGACTGCTGGATATGCCACAGACAGCCCGGACACACCCATCTGCTTCCCTAGTTTCAGCCTGTACATTTTAATCTTAGCCTTATCTTTCTTTCAGGGGTCCCCAAGGAGTTCCCCAAGAGCATTCCCTTGGTTGTCAGGTTAGACCCTTCAGCTGTACATCTGGGCTGCATTCACCTCACCCCATTAGTTAATTGGTCTGATACAACCAGGTTCAGAACCCTCAACTGTACGTCCACATCTCGCCCTTGTCACTTCTGTACATATCGAGAGGGAGGATACTTCTCATCTCACCAGTCCCCCTACTACCCCATTACATTTGACACTTCTAGAAGGTGCACTCCATATACTGACTTCTGCTGTCCAGCTAGTCACAAAGCTCATGACGGTAAGCAAAACACAAGCCCCAGGAACCGGTGCACACTCTGGGAGGGAGAGGCAGCAACATCTTGGCAACTCTACTACCTGCCTCCAAGAGCAGGAAGGATCGCGATGGGGCCTAGGGATGCTGGGCTGAAGGGGGGCCTCTTATCTCCCCTAAGCAATGAAGCCCGCTTGGGGCTCAGGCCTAACCACGTGGTTTAACTCCTCCTCCCCACATCGTGCTTGTGCCCCCCCTGGGTATTTATTTCTCTGTGGCCTTCCTCAAAATAAATTACCCAACGAAGAGTAAACCAAACGGGGTCTACCACCAACCACCTGTAGCCCTGGCCTACCCATGTATTGACAATTCTAAGTTCAAAGGACAATGCACTTTAGGGTTTTTAGGCACTCAAGGCATATCAATCACTGTTCCTAACATCACTCACACCCGAGCCAAAAGGGGCTTAGCACTCATTCTAGCTGGTACTGGGGCTTCCGTCAGTCAACCAGCCCCTTGGAGAAGATTTGCCTATCGTAAGGCTACTTTAACCAGCCTAACAAGGTCTATAGCTGTCCTAGCTCAAGACAGTGCAGACGCCCTCCAGACTCTCCAGCAGCCCCTCGATTCGCTTACAAATGCTATCTTTGAGAACCGACTAGCCCTTGATTACTTATTAGCTGAACAAGGGGGAGTATGTGCGGTAATTAATAAGACTTGCTGTACTTATATAAATGCCACCAGTCGCGTAGAAGAAGATATTAGCAAGATATACCATCAGGCTGTATGGCTTCATAATTTTGCAAAGGAACATCCAACGAGTGATTCCATTGGACAGGGGGTAAAGGATACTCTACCTTTCATGACTTGGTTTCTACCCTTATTAGAGCCGTTAGTTTCCATATTGCTTCTACAACTACTTGGCCCATTTCTTTTTACTCTACTTGTCAAAGTTGTCTTCTCCAGATTACAGCAGTTCCACTTAAAAATGATGGTTCTCCAGGGATTCCAACCTGTCCCTGTGGAAAGAGGAGACTGAGATTTATACCAGTCTCCTCTCCACACTTTCGCTTGAGGCTTTCGCTCCCATCTGCCAACAGTCCGGGGACAACACCTTCTTCCTCCTGACAGAGAGCAAGAGGATAAGAACCTGACTGTGACATCGCCCCTTTTCATCAGGAAGTAGATACAGAGGAGACACATCGTCCCCTCTCCTGAAAGATTTCAGGGTCTCAGACTCTTGAGGGGGGGAATGATAGCGTGGGTAGATAGATAGAAATGAGCAGGAGAAGGAGAGAGCTAATTCTGGTTAGAAAACCCCTTGCTGAAGCTCCTACTTAGGTCAAGACCCCTTGTAGCTGCCTTTACTTATGGCACCAATGCCTTTCTAGCCCAGCACGATTCCAGTCTCACACATGTCCCTAAATCAAAGGGATGTATTGTTAGAAGGTAGGGAGAGAGAAAAAACATTCTGCTTATCGAAATGTACACCCTGCTTCCCAGCGCCATTGTAAAGAGCTCAGACAACCTTGGGAGTAAGAAGGGAGTATGGGGCATGCCAGCTGGGAAAACGAGAGGTACTGGGGAGAGAGGCAGAGTGGGGTTGGAGACAATTTTACCCATAGAAATAAAAAACTTTCACACAGTGTAAGGAGGTGATTCCCTCTCTTGGGTCAGCCCACTCCATATCTCAGAGTGTATAGCTTTCACTAATAAACTTCTGGCTGTTCTACGCTGCACAAACTCTGTCTTTTGACTGAATTCTTTCCTTCAAGAAGACAACAATCCAAGGCAGAACATCATTCCCAGTAACATGAGGATCCTATGAGCTCTGATCCATTATGAGCACCATAAACTCACAAAGAGTGATAGATATGTAAGCGGAAGCTCTATCGTAGTGAAAATCCGATGCCTTATCATTGCACTGACTTATCTAAAACTAATTCTCATTTCATATATTCTAGCCATTTGCCCCATTCATGCCATTCTGCTCATATTTTGGATTTGAAAGATATATTTACCACTGACAGCTTAATCCCAGTACTCCGGTGGGGATGGTGTAGGCCTACTGGCCTGTTTTACCTGCGAAGTAAACAAATGTGGAGCTGTGTATATTTTGTACCATCACAAGGGGGCAGCAATGTGCAAATAACGCTGCGAACGGCTCTGGGCCTCCACTGCTTGGCCTGGTGTTGGAGCGGACTGTAGCTCTCATTCCCCTTGTGCTTCTCAGGTTTAAAGCAATGGTAATGTAATTTCAGTCCCGCTCTGGAAACTGTCAGAGTTCATTGATTTCATATGAAAATATACGGACTATTCACATATGCACCCAAATCAGTCTTTTCAGGATTCAGGCTCTGCTCATTCAAGCATTAATTCATCTAAACTTTACTCGGAACAAACTGTACACCAGGCGCTGCATTAGGAACAAGCTCATAATCCATCCATTGTGGAAACCAGCATTTGATATCCACGCCACCTCATTGGGGGGAACTTCCCCGCCACCCCATCTAAAATCACAACCCTCCCTTCTTTTCCAGTGTTTCTTAAGCACCTGCTTTCTTATTTTATTGTACCTTTGCCCACTCCTTCAGGGCCAAAATTTTATGTGTTCTGTTCATTGGAACATCCCCAGGTCCTAGAGCAGTAGCTGGCACATAAGGAGGGCTCACAAAATATTTGTGGAATGAATAAATGTAATTGACACATGTGTCAGTGGTGTTTAGCACATGCATTCTCCATCCGAACTAGCTATTGCGAAATTGTTCATTCAAGTGATTTTCCATTTCAATATCATTTGATATTAACATTCAGAGGGACTTGGGGCATCACCTGGACTCTCCTTTTCCAGCAGAGAGAATTGAAGTCAAAGTAGAGGAGAGATGTGCTCAAGGCTACATCGATCCTGAACGGTTGAGTCAGGTTCCACGCCAGGATTCCTCAGCCCAGCTCACCCTGCTGCCTACCAGACTTTTTCATTTCCCTTAAATATCACCTCCTGGAACAATGAACTACATATGTTAATAACCTGATCTGTATAATATGTATTTGGTAATTGGCAGAGATAAAACTTGGGCATCTGTTTCCAGGATCCCCAAACCAACGGTCTCAGAGACACCTCTGGTCAGTCTCTCTGCGTGAGTCCTTATCTCCAGCACCCACTTTGTGCAGGGTCAGAAACATCTGGTCATCTGTTCCTTACAAAAATTCTATGTATGTGCTATTATTATCCCATCTTACTGACAAGAAAATATATGAATAATAATGGCATTCATTACACCTGCAGGGGACTTAGTTTGGACTCGGGGTTGTTCCAAAGACTCCATGCTTATTAGCTCATTTAATTCCCTTGGCAACCTTTGAGGTAAGTACGTTGTTGTTCCTACTATAGATGTAGGCACTGAGGTCAAGAAAAGGTCAGAAGCTTGTCCAAGGCCACGGTGCTAGGAAGGGGCTGAGCCACGCTGTGTTTCCTTACTGTGCTCAGCTTCCTTGCAGAAAACAAGGGCTCAGAACTCTTAATGCCCTGACACCTTCCGACTCCACTTTTAGTGTGGTTTTTCCACAGTATCAGGCTGCAGGTTTAGACCAGAAAATCCTTTTGTTAGAAAGTCACAAGTCTGAACTCAGCGGAAAAGACAACATATTGGTAATGTGAAAACCACCCAGGCTGCAAGCAATATATCCTTCGCAGGTCTTTTCTCCTTTAGTTTGGTGATCTTTCCAGGACGCAGCATAACAGAAGTTACCTCATAACCTCCTTGAAAGTGGTCCTTGTAGATACAAAACTGGTTCGTTCTGTTATCCTGTCAACTAATCTGGGCTCTGAGCCCCTTTGAAAGTCATCAGAGCACATAATCTACAAAGATGGACAGGAAGTAGAAGTTCTGCTGGCTGGAGGTATCCTTGTTGATTGTACTTTTATATCTGGTATGAAACAGGTGAGCAGAAAAGGCTTGGCTTCCTCAGCCTATGCCCTTAGCTCGCCTCTGTGTGTCTGGCTGAAGTTTGGACCTCTGGAACCGGAACATACTAGTGAATCTCAGATCCTCTTTCTGGGGGCATAAAGCAATGGGATGAACAAAGGCTTCAGAGTTCAACGGGCCAGAGATGTTCCACCATGCACTAGGTCTATGAGTCAAATAACTTTGTCTCTCTGAAACTCTGTGTCTTCATCTGTTAAATGGGAGTCATAACAAAGCCTTTCCCATGGGGTGGTTATAAAATCTGGCACTTAATATATGCTCAGTAAATGACTGTATGGTGTAAAGGCAGCAGAGAACCAATTCTGAGTCCTGGCCACTCTAGGGCCTCTAACCACTCTGCAGTGGCTCTCCCACCAATGATGACTCCCTCCCTGAGGGACCTACACTGTGTTTCTAAAGTTCTCTGTGGAGAGAACACGGAGATCACTGGGGTCTCCACAGCCCATCTCTGGGAGGAAGACAGTGTTTACTGAATATCTACTAAGTGCCAGCCACTGATCCAGACACTGTTCTTTTGTTTTCCCAAGTTAATCTCTCAGTAACCCTTGATGTAGAAACTGTTATCACTAGCTTACAAAAGAGGAAACAGGCTTAGAGAGATTATGTTACTTTCCCAAAGTCACACTGAGAGAGACAAGACCCGTACTGCTACTCAAATATGTCTGTATCCCAACCATCCCTGTTCCCAGATGATCTCAAGACATTGAAAAAATGAAAATTCTCCTTTTATAAAGGTCAGGAACCTTTGGTCTATGAGAAATTGACAGCAAGTGTCGCTACTAATAACAATCCACTTCTAACTCCACAGTGAATGCTCAAATGGAAAGCACATAAAAAGAGTATTTTACAGTCTTTTGTGATGGACTGACAAGTTAACTTAGCTATATTGGTCTTGCAGAGTAAAAAAATTATTGAGGAAGAAACCCTATGGTAAACAATTCCAAAGAACCTTTGGAATTTTCCCCCCACACAGTAGGTTTTAGGGTTTCCCATATTTTGGCAGATAGACCACTGATTGCAACACCCCTGACAGTCTCAAAGTCTGTCACCAGATACCCATCCAAACAGAAAACGAAAGAAGAGAGAACATTGACATTTAGGGACCAGGCCTATAAGGGGCCTACATGTCTGGTGTCCACATCCCGTTGACTGGAACTCCGTCACCTGGCCCCATTTAACTGCAACGGAGGCTGGAAAATGAAGCCTAGCTACATGCTCAAGAGAAAAACAGGAATCAGTGATGACGAACAAAGCAGTCTCTTTGTTACCAAATGTATAGAACAACTACTGGGACAGTCACAATGTGTGACAGTTTCTCAGGACAGATTGATTATTTTGTGTTGTTGCTGAGGACATTTAGATGCTCTAAGCACGCTGATTAATCACCAAATCACTGCCTTTTCATATGAGGGTTAAGGAAATGTAAGTGAGGGACAAAGTAAAGGTCAGAAATGAGATAAGGCGGAAAGGTAAAGGGGAATTTGTCATGGAATGTGAAGATTTTGCTAAGGTTTGCATTTTTAGATGGCACCTGTAGGGGCACATTTGGGAATGCAGTTTCCTGAAGCAAGAAGAGGCAGTGTGTGAAGGCAAACATCACAGGTGGCAGTTATCAGGAGCCGGTTCTGGAGAAGCCAAAGCCACTGTGGATTCCAAGGAAAAAATATGGGGCCAAGAAGAGAACATTTAGTCAATAGAAGTTAATAGACAGGAAAACACAGAATCAAGGCAGTGGCCAAGAGGAACTAAGAAATTCTACCACAAACATTTATTTCCTCCATTCTCTGAATGATCATTGAGCACTTTCAATGTGCCAGTATCCATATTGGAGAATATGAAAATGAAGAAAACTCAGCCCCTGCCTGCAAAGAATCCAAAATTCTCTTTGGGTGGACACAGGATGCAGGTTTCGGCTTGTCTGACCTAAAGTTCAGGGTCAAGGGGAAAGGCAGGACTCTTCGTGAAGAGATCTGACAAAATGGCAGCTTTAACAGCTGCTAAGATGCCTTCATGCACTCAAAACAAAAGACCCTCCTTCTGATGTCATTTTCATCCTTCCCAGGAATTCTAAAGTCACCCCATAGCCAGCCCACATCATGGAAACACTGGATCAGGGCATTTTAGAGTTGAAAGTGGTTACTTAGTCTGGCCTTTTTGTTTTTAAGCAGAGAAAGGTAATCTGTGGCACGGCAGTTCCTCTCAGACCGTGTGTAGACCAGTCGCAAAGACTCAATTTCACATCAATATCATGTTGTCGGCCCCATTCCCTTGATGTGCGATCTACATGGCGTGGAAATGATTACAAGCATCTATTGAACTCCTACTTATAAGGCCCACTTACTTGCCCTGATGATTGGCCTTCACGTTTCTCTCATGCCTTGTCCTTTAAACGTTCTGCTGCGTTTCACTGACGTGTCTGCCCAGTGGTCTTGGTTCCCCTCTCTGCAGCTCTATGGAGTGTGCATGATCAGATCTTTCCTCCATTTCAATGTGTGTAATTAAACTTTATCAAACAGCTACCGCATCCATTACAGTCTCAGCAATGAAAGAGAGAACATTCAGATGGAACCACTGAGAAAAATTGAACAAACAACTTATTTCCAAAGGCTTGGGTGGGATTAAAATCAAACAACGCTGCAGTGTACTGACCAGAACTAGCCACAGAGGGGCGCCATTACCACCTCTACAACCCAGAAGTGCCAGAGGGTGGGAGTGGTTAACTGCAGGACAGAGCCAAACACTGAATCTGTGGCTTTGGGTGGAAGGATTCAGCCAACACACTTGGACCTATCTGGAAAGGGACAGAGGAAGGAAAACAGACCTCCCTCTTCAAATGCCTGCACCTCCCATTGGCAGAACCTGACCCGAAGTCAGAGGTCAAGAGAACCCATTGATGCAGTTGATGAACATTAGCTTTCCAGCCCCAAAACAAGATGGAGAAGAGCTTGGGGGGTGCAGAGGGGCAAATGGAGAATCCCCAGCCCTCCACAGAATTTACAGGGCAGTGAGGGAGAGAGAAAAGAAACAAGTAAACGCACTAATAAACTTTGCTAAGTGTATGAAGGAAAGAGTGGGCACCATGAGAGGTAATAAAAAATAAGGTCTTTCTGTGGGTGTTACATTTAAGCTGAGACCTAAATAATGAGAAGCAGCCAGCCAGGTGAGGGAGAGGCTTTAACACATAGCATCTCTTCAGATACTGGATTCTCTGAAATGAATTTGGATTTCTATGACATACACAGGCATTGTCTCTTAGGAGTTGCCCCCAGAAGTGCCCAGAAGGTCAGAAGGCCTATTTCACCAGCTCTGCCTCTGGCCCTCACTGTCCAGGAGACATTGCCCAGGTCACCCTCTCTCTTTGCCTCCATTTTTTATCTGTAAAATGAAGATGGCATCTCATTGGCCTCCAAAGTCTCTTTCAATTTTAAAATCCAGTGATGGTTGTGGACTTTATTCATCTTTTTATATTTTGTGCTAAGTGAATGCCGGAAAGCAAGTTACATTTTCTTTAGATCTTCAGGTGAATGACATTGAATGAGATCAGTGCTGAACACGAGCTGAACTCCATGCACAGTTCTACTGGGATTAAATAATATTCTTTAGTATTTGGCCAAAGGAAAAACACAAAGTCATAAAACTAAGGAAAGAGGCTCTAGTTATGGGCTTTGCTTTTTAGGAAGAACTTGTTTTATAGGATCATCTGTCTGACCTCCTTCCAAAGCTTGAGTGATCCTGTGGCAACCCTACCCTGCTTGCACAATCCCAGGACACACATTGAGGAAGGCTATACTGTCACTGGTCACCTCTGGCTTCACTGCATGTCCTCTCACATCAATGTGAAGTCTATCCCCAGGATGTTCCCTCAGATTCCCCATCATCTCCTTTATATCCTATGGAATTGGATGCCTTTCAGTAACTCTAATTGCCATGTTCCCTCTTCTCTCTGGATTTTCAAACTCTCCATTCCATTATCCTGGAACACTGTTGTCTCCCTCTCAAAACAACTCCCAGCTTCTTCCTCCAAAAAGCAACAGGTCTCAGTTGAGACGTCTTTTTCATGGGGCAGCCTTCCCTCCGTCTCCAAATTAAGTCACGTTTCTCCTTGTCATTCATGCTGTGCAAAAGTCTCTCATACACCTCTGCTTTATTACCTGTCTGCCCACAACACACACCACTGAGAAAGAACCCAGACCCTGCTTGCTGCTCTGTCCTGGCACCTGGGGCAGTGGGGGGCGGGGGGCATTTGGAGAATTTCCTCTTGAATGAGGGACTTTGAGAAGACCTGGGTTTTGCTAAGAATTTTGGAGTCCATGGACTGCAATGAGAACTAGGAGCTCCTTCCTACAGAGATTTAGATAAATAACAGGTGAACTGAAAGGTATCTTTAGATGTCTATCTCCAGTAGGTGAGAACACTTTAAACGCTGTGAAGAAATGCATAGCCTCTGTGCTGGCTGAGTCTGAATTACTATTTGTGTGTTATGCCTTGTAAACAATGATATATCGTTAAGTTGAAAGAGTGAGCTTCTGAACAGTGTCCACTGTGAAACCTAGTTCTGTGACAGAAGGCTTATCCACGTACAGAATACACAGAAAGGAAGATCACAGGTTTTGTGGCTCTATAGTGATGGGATGTAGAAATGTTTAGAATCCCATCATAAAGTCACAATAATATAAGTCAACTAGAACTTTAAAACAAAACTGTTGGGATTCGAAGAACTTGAAATCGAGAGGTCTGAGCAAATATTAATCTACGTTTATTCTATGAGTGCTGATGGATAATGGCTGCTAATCAGAAAAACTCCCCATGCTGGGATCCATATAGTTCTCTGTACTGGCCATTATGTGAGGGATTTCAGGGACTACACACTATCAGTCTAAGATTCTCTCATTTATTAAAATTGTTATTTATTTATGTATTTATTTATTTTTAATGAAGATATGTTTCATTATCTCAATTTTTAAATTATTTTTTGTTAAATTTATTGGGGTGACATTGGTTAGTAAAATTATATATGTAGTTTCAAGTGCACAATTCTATAATATATCATCTGCATATTGCATTGTGTGTTCACCACCCTGAGTCAGTTTTCCTTTCTTCACCATGTATTTGAGCCCCTATCCCCTTTTCTACCACCCTCCTCATGTCAATCCAACTTTCATTAGGCAGTGATAGAAGAATGAGAAAACCCTTCTAAAAATCAGATACTTTGGAACTAAACGTTAGATTCAATTAAGTGCTATAAAGAAAGCCATAACATTGCCGGAAACGATACGCTGAAGGATGAATTTTGGAGTGAGAAACATGTGAAAGGAGACAATGGTTTACCGAAGTCATTATATAACTAGGAAAGAATAATAAAATCCTTCAGGGGAAAAAAAATCTGGTTACTTGATTACAAGATGCACATTGCAAACGTACCCTTCAACTTCAGGTTGTAAATGCCTGTGTTCCAAAAACACATTCTCTGCTACTTTATATTTAATTCTATGAAAGAATCAGTTCACAGTTTGCTATTTTTTTAGGTGAGCTCATTAGGAACCCATCCCTCAATCAAATGGAAGTATACAGATAAGAGCTGGATGAGAGACATCAAAATACTAAATTTGGGGTTCTTTGGGGGGTAAATTATTTCCTTCAAGCCAAGGTGTCATGGCCTGACACAGTGCAGATATGTTTGGGTGTCCTTCCTGTTGGAAGGAATCTCATCACCACCAGGAGTTGTTGACTCCTGAGAATAAATATTCATTATACACTTCACTGAATGTGGGGCAGTAAAAGGAGAGATGGTGGGAGGGAAAATAACCACCCCCAATATCTTTTGGCTGTTGCAAAGCTTAAGAAGCTATGAACTGATATGAGTTACAACCACTTTCTACATTTTTGTCCCAGAATATTTGGAAAGACATTTTTATTCCTTCAACTAGAAGCAAGATTTCATTTCTAAGTCCTTTATCTATGACAAACCTATGACTAAATCTTCTACACCAATGTTCATCTCTAAGGTTAGAGTCTGAATTATTCTTCTGTCTGAATTTCTAACAGGTATCTCTGGGCAGTTTGCCAATCTGTAAACACCAATAGAACCAGTTGCTAATTTTAAGAACATTGCTAGTTCTGGAGAAACATGTGGCCCTCTAGAGACTTTTGGCAATGAAGAAGAAAGATAAAAGGAAAAGAAGTCCACTTATGAAAGATGTGTTGGGCATATGATTTTGTCTACACGACAGTTTCTCAAAATATTCCTCACCCATTCTTATCTCTAACTCCAGAGATGAGCAGCTGACCAGGGCTGGCCAATCAGAGATGCTGCCACTTTCTAGCCATAGTGACTTGCTTAGGGATGGACATTTAAATTAGGCCAGGCCAATTACTCCCCAGGTCTTTTGCTGAAATTATCTCGAAAGAGATGCCCCCTTTCCTCTGGGATAATGGTCTGGGAAGACATTACAATCCCAGAGCTGCCCTGAACCATCTTAGTTTCTTCAGGGAGAATGAGGCAACACCAAGGAAAAGAGAGATGGGATTCAGAGTATTATTTGAGGATTGGTCCAGCCCTTGGAGGCCAAGGGAACCCCTTGAACTTCCCAGTCGCTGGACACAATACATTTTCTTTACTGATGAAACTCATTTTAGTTGACTTTGACAGGTAGGAAGGAAAGATTTGCAAATGAGAAACTCTTGAGTAATAGACTAGGTCTTATTCTAGGAGAGAATTCCACTCGAATATAAAAGATTGAAAAAAGAAGCAAAGAAAAAGCCTCTTGGGATGCAGAATAACTCATCCTTCTAATTATCAGAATTCTGCGGCCCCACATTTACTACCTGGTTTGACATATCCCTGCCAATATAGACTTTTGGTTTCTCATATTAATAATAAGCATCATATTTTGAGCACCCATTAATCACAAAACATTGTATTAGGCATTATATTTACATTATCTCTAATACACCAAGACTGGTGTTATTATCCTTGCTTTCTAAATGAGGTAACTGAAGTGAAGCAAGGTGAAGAAACATGCCCAAAGTCACCCAGAGAATAACTGGCAATCCTGGCAAATGGTTGCATCAATGACTCGTCCTGTTCCACATGAATTTCCATCATGGCACGTTGCCACTCATCTGCCAGAATCCCCAGGTAATTTTTCTTCCTGAGGAACAGAGAAGGGCGGCTTGCATTGTGGTGCAGTGGTTTTCCAGCTCTTTCATGTTGCTCAGGAATTTCCCAGGAAGTGACTTGGGAGCAATCAGGGGAAGCCAGTTTGGTGGACTCCAGACCTACCAACATCAGGTCAGCCAGAGAAGCTGTCCATTTAATAGTTCATACCCCAGACTCACGAGTTGGAACCATTTATTTCAAAGAGCAGAGCACGTACAGAATTTTAAAGTCCAATTTGCAATAGAGTCAGGTAGATTAGGTTCTCATTCATGGCCATTTCCCCAGGTCCTAACACAGGGCCTCGCATGTAGAGGCACTTAGGAAATGTTTCTGTAATTAACATATGAACAAATGAGTGAACGAATGGAGTTAGCCCATGTACAGTCATTCTCAGAATGGCTCTTTGAGAGAGATAATATCATCCCAGTTCTACTGATCACAGCTTGATGTGCTCAGAGCTTACATTACTGGTCATGGCCAAGAGGTTGCCCAGTGGGAGCCCTGAGGTGCAAATCCAGGTTATTTGAGTCCAAACCTAAAGGCCTTTGTACTGAACTCCTCTGCAGCAACTGTGAATTCTGGGCCTTCTTTAACCCCCACCCCATCCTCCACTCTATCTCTGCAGTATCTAATTGTAGAGTCTAAGGCTCTGACATTTCCAGTTTTTCATTGTTCCTCTCCATGGGCCATTGGCAACAGCTACTTTCCTTCCCAGTTGTCAGCGTGCTTAAAAAATGGTCTGCACTCTGCCTATTTCTACATTCCTCAGGAGGCTTTCGACTGCTCAGAGGCTATATGCTCTCATGGTGCAGATGGATTACAGGCCTGGGGTGAGGGAACTTGCAACCTCATTGGTTCTCTTGTCATGAGTTTTTTTCTCTGTACTTGAGAATGTGCACCATGCCCAGAACAGAATTATTAAATTATGGGCTGCTGCTGATGATGATACAAGAGACTGCATAGTGAATAGGGTGTTTCTTTTTCTGCTGTAGCTCTTGCAGGAAATAGATATTCTTGGTCCTTGAAAGTTTGGATTGTGTGTTTGATTTAAAATTTATACGAAGAAAAACATTGGACAATTGGACTAGCTGGGAACATTGAAAATGCTAAAAATAGCTACTCTCCCCAGGGGCTAGAAGCTGTGCTAGCACTTTATGAAAAGTATTGCATTTAATCATTCAGCATCCTTAACAGTAGCTGCAGTAATACTGATTTTACAAATAAGGAAACTGAGTCTCAGATGGTAACTTGGCAAAGGACATATAGCTGAAAGGTAAATCACGATGGAGCAGAGTTAAAAACAAATGCTAGTATGAAGGGCATGATTCTGAATTACTAACACTGGTTATATTTCATACACCACAAGGGAAAGGAATGTTGCTGTTAATGTATTTTTAAAATTTTCTTGGGTTAATTAGATTTCATCTTTTAATGGCAACAAGACTATTAGTCAATATGTCACACCGTTGAAATACAAGATGGTTTTAAAAAGCTAACCTTGCAACTCTCATTAGAATTCCCAGGTCTCCTAATTTTGGAACTCTTTTTCCATATTAGAACCATCTCACTTGCTGACATGATAAGTGATGATACTACCATGGTCCTCAATCCCCACATTTGTTTCAGTTCTTCTCCTATCTCCACACTATTCTTTGACATCTTTGCAAATGTTCTTGAAAAATGTCTGTTTATGGACCGTGATAACTAAAACTCCACTCTTAAAATACACTGATGGCAAAATATCTCTTCTGTGGAGTACAGTTCCTCATCAATTCTTTCTTCCAAAACCCCCAAGCCAGTTCATACTAATACTTCCTTGAGTGTCTCTTAAACGAACTACCATATTCTGTCCGGTGTGTTGACATATATTTACTGTGTTGTGGCACTTAATTAAGACTTCTTAAAAAATGATTTATTTGTATTTCCTCTTCTTTTAAGCCCATGCAGAGAATAAAGCAAAACAATCCATTACGGATTCCTTAAATCCAGGGTACAAGAGAGACTTGTATGGAAGACAAATCCCACTAAAGATGAACTCATATTTTTAAAAATTACAAAGCACCCAAAGATTGCCACTTTTAAAGGAAAGAGCCAGTAGACTCAATAAATACGATAACTCATACCTAAACAACTAGTGATAATGGTAGTTTGAAAAGAACTTTAAAATAAATAAAGCATGTTTAAATAACCAAGTAAAGAAATAAAGAAATAGGATAAAGCAGGACTTTTTAAATAAAATAGCAGGTGGATTGTAGAACGAACCCCCCAAAAAATCTAGAACTGAAGAATTATAGCAAATGAAATAAAAACTCATTGAATAGTGGACTGGTCACAGTTGAAGAGAGAAAATGAGAACTGCAGAATAGATCTGAGGAAATCAACCAGAAAGTAGCACAAAGAGATAAGGAAATGGAAAATATGAAAGTGACGTTAAGAGATATGAAGGAGAGAAGAACAGGATTGAACAGATGGATATCTATTAGGTCAGTGCAAAAGTAATTGCGGTTTTTGCAATTATTTTTAACCTTTTAAACCGCAATTACATTTGCACCAACCTAATAATAAGAGTTTCAGCAGTTGGAAAGGGAGAGAATAAGGAGAGCAATACTGAAAGAAATATTAGAATATTTTCCAAAAAAATGAGTTCTCAAATTAAAACAAAAAAGCATACTCCTGAGGAGAATAAATGTAAATATATTTACTAATCACATGATATTGAAGTTATATAACATTAAGGAACAATGGAAAATATTAGACTCATAAAACAAAATAAATAGTCAAGTGACCTTCAGAGAAGCACAGTCATAAGTTTACATCTCCTTGGAAACAATAAACAACAGAAAATACTCAAATAACTTTTCCAAAGTGCTGAAAGGGAAGAAAAGTCCCCCAATCTAGCTTTTATTCAGGAGTGATGTAAATATGGATATTCTCAAACCAAGATGTTCACTGAAACACTTATAAATGGATGTAATCCATTGTATCCGTTAGGAATGTCTTTTTACTGAAATTTTAGAAAACTTAACTAACTGTAAATTAAACATTTAGATACTCTTTCTTCTCTGACAAGAAGTCTGGAAGCAAACAGTGTTGGTTCATTAATTATTCATGTATTCATTCATACAATAAATATTTATGAGCACCCACTATGTGTCTCCCTATGCACCTACCATGGAGCTTACATTCTATCCTGACCACCTCATTTATAAAGGAAACTAACCCCTATCTTTGCACTTCCCACGCCTCTAATCTTGCATTACCTTTTTTTTAGGGCATTTATTTTTTCCTGTATAATTATTATTTATTATTTATTCCTAATGTCTGTCTTTGCTAAATTACAAGCTTGAGGATAGGAATCTTTGTCTACTTCATTTACTAATGAATCCCAAATTACTAGAGTAGTGCCTGGTCATAGTAAGTGCCCAGTGTGTGCGTGTGTGTGTATGTGTGTGTGTGTGTATGTGTGTGTGTGACTGAGCTTAAGTGAACTGTTCAGTAGACATAAAATAAGCAAATGACCAAGTAAAATCTGTTATGATATCAGAAGTAGTCTCTCTGAGATTCTCTTGGTCTTTTCTTTATGCCCGTCACTCAGAGTGACAAGATGGTGGCTTCAAACCTAGATATACAGCCTCCATTTAAGACAGGAAAAAAAGAGGAAGGAATTAGGGTAGATACTTCAAATTTCAACTGATTTGTCACTGGCCAGAACTGAATCAAATTATTACTTTATCCACCAGGAAAGTTGGGATTTCAACGATTTCACTTTTACTGCCTCTATAATGGAGGCAGCCATAGAACACGGGGTTGAGTTTGGAGCTTGGATGAGCCAAGCTATGTCAACCACATTCAATAAGGAAGGATCCGAACCCAAGAGGAAGGAAAGGAATGTAAGAAACAATAAAAATAAAACAGAAATATTTCTTAAAAAGAAAATAAAGCCAGAACTTTTTGTTTCTTATAGTATCTCAAAGGTCACTGTTTATCAGTGCAGTGCACATTCTGAAGAAAGAGATGATAAACAAAGGAAAGGATACTGAGGAGGACCAGCAGAGAAGAGCAGAACGCCATCTATGATTTCACGGCCTGTCTCACACAACAGCTGGAAAAGTGGTTTCTTCTCAAACTTCTTTTCCCCCCAAACTTGAATTCACTCCCAATAGGACCACGGCCTTTAATTATCAATAGGCAGAGGAATCCATCCTCCCACTTCTAGATAAAGTTATTTCTTTGGTGTCAGCAGCACAGCAGATTTAAGACAACAAGATAAGAAGGAACTAGCAGTTGAGATGGAAGACAGGATACCATTTGGCCATATGCTGAAGTTGACACCCTTCTCCTCTGGGCTGCCAAGAGACTGTGGAATGTGGTCTAGCCTTATTCACAAGGGAACACACTGCAACTGTCAATTGTGTTGTACTTTTAAGGAATCTTCTGAAATATATTTAGAAGTACATACCCCACACTGGTCTCTCCTAAACATGGGGACACAATGTCACAGTTTTTCAACATGTCCTGTAAATGTTACTTTCTTAACAGCCCTTATTAAAAGTTTGATTTTAAAAAGAAAGAGGTAAATGTCTCCTGCCAGGAGGAAAACAATGGGTTGATGTTTGGAAGACTTGAGCCAGGCTCTGCTCTAACCTCTTCTCAGTCTGTCCCAAAGTGTTCTCCATGCCTTAGTGTTGTGGCTCTGGTGACTTGACTCTGGCCACATCAGGGAAGGACGTAGAGAGAGCTTAGGAGGGAGAAAAGAACGCCTGTATCCGACTTAGGACGGATCTATTTGAAGGCAAGTCACATCAAGACTTAGATAAAAATTCACTGACAAGAGAAACAAAACCCACATCAAAGCCAGACTGTGAGAAGGTGGAGCCAGGGATCCACCAGGCTGCCTACTGGGCATCAGCCACCCAGCCGGAGCCACACCAAACCCGGCAGCAGCAGTTTCTGCAGCCATTCCTTTGAGAAACTGGGTCTAGGTAATTTTCTAATCAGCCCTCTTTTTCTCACCAAGTCATTAAACTGGAAGATGCCTGGAGACCTTGGACACTGGATTCTCTTTATCTAAGTGAGAGACCATCGTCCTACTATGGGGACCCCAGGTTCCTGACATTCCATCCAGAATCTGCTCTTCCTCAAGGATAAGATCTGTCTGCTCCACTGCACTTTCTATTCAGGCTGAGTTTGCTGCTGTCTTCCTATTCAATCTAAAGAATCCTCATTCCCTTTCCAGGCACGCTCCCTTCAAAGCAGGGGAAGGATGAAATATTACAGCAGGGTACAGTGGTACAAGGGCCAAGGCTCTGAAACAAGCTGCTTTCAAACCTAATTTCTGAGAGTTTCTTCATTCTCAAAAATAATTCCAACCCATCCTGCAGTATTATTATGAGAACTAAAGATATTGCATGTAATGTCCTCAGCATGCGGCCCTGTATGGGCCGGGTGCTCAGTAAATGACTCCTATGTGTTATTTCTTTTGCCTATTTTACTGGGCTCTTCTCTTTCCTGTTGCCTCACCAGCTTCCCACATACACACAACACACAACACACTGAATTTCCAGGTCCCACTGGGTGGACAAGTTGAGAAAGTATATTAGCGATGTCAATCCTGAGTTGCCTCCAGGTTTTATGCTGCAGAAAATGAAGTGTAGATGGAAATGTAGTTCTAAGCCATGTTGAAGACTGCCCAACCCCGTGTAATAGACTCATTTGTTTATTCACAAAGGAAAGAATAATGGACTAAGGGTCCGGGTTTATGAGCTTGCTTCTGCCAACACTATGTATTCTCTATGTTAAGAATATACAGTGCACTGGGCACCAACCAAGGACTTTACATATAGCACCTCATTGAAAGGTCCCCAAAGGAGGATGGTGTCTGAACACACAGGGCCTTTTTCCAGCCCTGTGGCCCCCTCCACGAAGGAGAAAGAAAGACTTCCCTAGTGGCTGGTATTGAGAGAAAGAATTTAGCAACAGCTCCATGCCTCACCCCCATTAGTGGACACATAGGCTCCTGATCCTCAGTTTAATTAACTTACACAGGAGAACTTTGCCCTTCCTGGGAGGTTAAGTCAATCTTAGACCCCACCCGGAACTAGCAAAAGCAATAAGATTCAGTGAGGACTTTTTAAGAAGCCCAAATAGTTATACATTCAAGCTTTTCTTCAGGTCACATTTAGTGGTAATAAAACTGAGTAATTCTCCATCTGTGTATTTTTTGCAGCTGTCTTTCAAGGGGTTCCAGACGCATTGGAGATGACAGGGTTATTGAGGGTCCCATAAGTCCCAACAACAGGCATTTCCATTTCAATTTTAGTATATGAAGAATCTGAAGCTCAGTGAAGTAATTTGCCCAGGACTGTCAAGATAGCAGGTCACAAAGGTAAAGTTGAACCTAGATCCCATAGCTGCAAAGCCTATGCCCGCCCTGTCCCCCACAGGCTATGCTGCCACCCCAGAAAGCAAATGTTCCATCCTTGAGTTAACCCAAACCGCTGACTTTCTTTTCACAGCCTAGTCTAGAAAACGAATGTCACTTTCTTGCTGTCAGCAAAATCAAGAAGTTGGATTAAACACCAAGAAAGTTCCTCCCAGATCAAAGACTTTTCTTCATCAATTCTCCCTCCAGATCTGCAGTGCTGTGAGTCCACAGGCTTTAAAGTTTCGAAAGCACAGGAAATTGTTTCCTAAAATAAAGTTTTACTCATTGTTTTAATAAAAAGTATAAATTTATGAATTTATAATCATTTAAAAAATAGAAGCAGAGCTGGTCTGGTTAAAATGGCAGTTGAGAACGTGTAGTCAAATACTTCTGGTCATTGCCACCAACTCATGAGACTTTGAGGCATCTCAACACAAATCTGGAACACCCTGAAAACCAATTATAAATTCACTCAAGTATCAGAATTAACATGAACTTCGGGGCCAGAGGCCTGGGTTTGAGTCTCAGCCACTGCATTTATGCGCTGTGTGCTCTGAATAAAGTCATGTAACATTTCTGAACCTCGAGGATCACCTGTAAATTGGGAGTCTTACCACCTTCATCATAGCTGTGATGCAAATTGTTTTTGGAAAATGTAAAATGCTGTACCAATATTAGTCAGCAGTATCTATAAGGTGGTATTCTTTTATCATTAAGAAGACCATAGCTTCCTATGAAAATTATCAGAGGATGCTATCTTAGAGGTGGTGTCTGAGAGACCCAGAGACGTTTGGTGGAAAATCAGCAACTCAGGCCAAACAGGGTTAAAGGCAAGTGGGGCGGAAGAGGCTGATCCCTGGAGCAATGCTGGCAGAGTATCTGCCTGGGGTTGAGCTATCAGCAGGGCAGGGATAGACTTTCCCAGCCCCACAACTTCTCAACAGCTCCCTAAAATGCTAACACTCTCCACGCAATTGGGTAATACATGTGTTTTCAATGGCATGTACCTTTGTACTATGATTTGAAAATTTTATGTGTGGAAAAAGCTCAATTTAAAGATGGAATTTGGGGATATTAGTCACTTCTCTTACTTTTACTGCCTTTAGAAGATTGGACAGAGTTTTCCTAATGAGAAAGTGTGCCTCCTTTATGACCCTTAAACTTCTCACAGAGACGTGATCACTTCCTTCTTCTCTGTTTCTATTGCAACCTGTGTTCTTGCATCTACAGATGACTCTCATTATTCATAGGGGTTATTTTCTACAAGGTCAACACAGACTCTATTTTGGTGAATACTGAACTATTGATCTTAGGGGAGATGAAGTGTTCTGTTCCTGCAATCCTCTGGTCATGACATTTTTGTCAACTAATCAGTACATAACCTTGTTTTATGTATGTTTCTGTTTAAAGATAACTTATCTAATATATTTTGTTGATTCATTAACACTGAACTCATGGCCAACTGCACTGTAACTCATACTTGAACAAAGCTTATCTAACACATGTATTTTCTCCAAAACGCACGTCACATACTGTGTTCTTGTACTTAGGGACAATAGGGTACCTGCCAGCACTATGCTTGAAGGCCATGTTAAACAGCAAAATCACCACAAAAAGCACCAAAATACAAAAAACATGGCACTAAACAGACCCTGGAAGGGATACCTGCTTACAGTGTGAGAGCTGAAACAAAAAGACAGACCAACCACCATTCCAGCACAGCTGGCCGTGTATGATGGATGACTCAAATTTTTCACCACTCTGTGCATATCTGCATATTACCCGAAAAGCGCCGCAATTTGGAGGTTAAAAATAAGTTTCACAAATAGACACATTCACCAATATGGAATCCACAAATAACGAAGCTCGACTGTGTATCTCTACTATAGAACTGTTATAAATTAAATAACCCCAACAAGGTAAAACACCTAAATCTTCTATTATGACTATTTTACAGATATTTTTTATACATCTGTAGTTCTAGCCCAAACTTACTCCTAAGTGCTAGACTCACGTTCCCATCTGCTTCTTACAAAGGCAACACAAGCTCAATAAATCTGAAGCTGAACTTACCTGCCTTCTCCTTTAAACTTGTCTTTTCTCCTTTTCTTTTTCAATGCGGATCTCTTCTTTCAGGAATCCTCAGTGACCATCACCGTAGAGATCCTGAGGGAGATTTAAGGAAGATTATCAAAGCATTTTCCTCAATAACGCAACTCTCCTGCTTAAAAGGATTTGTTACTTTCTGCCAAGAGAATGACTTTTCTCCTTCACAATAGTTAATATTCCTTGAGAGCTGACTTAGAGTCAGGTACTCTTCTGAGAACCTTCCATCTATCATTTAATTTGATCCTGTCAAGAACCCTATGCGGTAGGTACAACTATTATTTCCACTTTACAGATGGAAACGCTGAGGCATGAGGCATACATTGCCCACTCTTACAGCAAGTAAATGCTAGAGCTGGGATTTGAACCCAGGTACTCTGACTCCAAAAGTGATTTGGTAACCACTCTATTATACTGCCTCAGTCTTGTAAAATGTTAGCTATTTTGACAATTATTTAAAAAGTCTTCTATGTCTTTGTATGTCCTGCATAAATAAATAAATAAATAAATAAATAAATAAATAAATAAATAACAATAATAATAAAAGCTCCTAGACAGAAATTTAGGTTTGTTCCTGATCTCGTGCCAAATTTTCTTTCCTGATTTACCTTCCTTTACTTCTTTCATGAATGTAACATTTCCTGTGCTGAGGATTACTAACTTTCCTCCAATATACTTTTATCTTCTTGCCTTTGCACTTTTAGGCATACAGTCCCTTCCACCGAGAACGCTTATTCCTACAATGCAAAGGTTCTAATCTTACTCATCTGCATGAGCAACAAATCATAACATAATTAGCAGAAAGCCCTAACACAAGGGTCAGAGGTGATACGCTTGGTTAGTGGCAAAGGACATAGAAAGCTTCCCGATGGGGCTAAAGTCTCAAAGCAGGAGGTGTCACAGCACACTCCTAGTTGGAGGCACAGCTCCCCACTCCCCACAAGGATGCCAATACTGCACATGGTGCAAGGTTCTGCCATTCTCTTTGGGTGCTGGTTGAGGGGCAAGAGTCAGCGCTTGCCCAGCCTTCCGACTGTTATTGGACCCAGAAGAATGGCTGCCCATTAAGAAATGCAAACATGCAAAGTAACACCAGTGTGTCCTTGAGTGTTTTCTGTAAAACCAGTTGGTTAGGGATCAAGTCTTCCCCATTCTTAGGTATTCGAACAATAGTAAGATCCAGGCATCCCAGAACACTGCTTTCTCAACCACCATCTTCACTGTCCCTTCATCTGGGTGATGCTTTTTCTGAAATTGTTGGAAAGCCCACATCCCATTTCTATTTGCCCACAACCCACTTTAAAGATAATTTTTTTCTCTTTTCTATTTTTTTATTAACAAGCAAAATAATAATTAAAAAACCAACACAACAACAACAATCTTAAAGTTGGAACAGCAATAAGTCAAATTACTGCCGGAGCTCACAGATGTACCTGTGGTACATGCTCCCTCATTGCGAGGCAGGACCTAGGCACATTCATGACTGTGCATTTAGGTATATATGTGACCAAGAAGAGTCAGAGATGGAAACACGGGACAACAGAAAAGCATCAAGAGTTTCTCATCAGGCAATCCCAAAGCGCTCTGCTCTTTTCCTCTTCTTTGCCACTGTATCCTCTGTGGTTCCTGTTCCAGCTGAACTTGTGACAATTCCAAATCGTTTCTTCGTCTTTTTCAGCTTCTCGTCATCTTCAGACTTTCTGGAGATTGAAGAGACATTCAAACCAAATCTTTGAGCTCTTTGTTTTAGCTTGTCTAGGTTAACCATAGGCTTGGTGTCAGATGACAGGCCTTTGGATGGAACTGAAGAAATCCCAAATCTGGCTGCCCGGGCAGCTTTCTTACTCTCCAAGCTCACGGGTACACTGAATCGTTCAGCTCTCTGCTGCATTCTCTCAGTCTGCGGTATTTCAGATGTAATTTTTACCACTTTCATTTCTGCTGCCACATCAACAGTTTTTTCAGGGGGTTCTTCCTCTTTGAGAAGCAGTTCTAAGGGCTTTGGTTCTTCCTCCTGTTTCATCTCCCAGTATATCTTCTTCATTTGCCTCTTCTTCAGCATGCTCTTCAAGATATGCCTGGAGCATATTGATGAGATCTTGTTTTATTCCCTTGGTCTCCAAACAACGAGCAAGACATTCCTGCTTTAGTTCAGCAAGCTTCAGCTTATGGAGCTCCACCGTCTCCACCGCCATCTTGTTACCCCTACACTCCAGTCAAAGATAATTTTTAATGCACTTGATTTTCCAATAGGACTTTCTTTCCCAAATACACCATCTCACATAAACCCTATGTCAACACTAAGCATGAGAATTAAACCTTTATTTCACAGTAAGGAAACGCAGGCCTGAGGAAGCTAAAAACACACTCAAGTCCACATGGTAAATAGCAGAGCCAAGAATTTTACCCATTACATTAAGCAAGCATATTTAAGTACCTATTAGGTCCTAGGTATAATTCTAGAATACTGAGACTCCAATGAGGGCAAAGTCAGACAACCCCTTTGATATCATTGATGAGGCAAATATTATTAATCAAATAATCACAAAATCCAATGTATAGTTGCCAAATGTGAGAAGTGAAGAAGAGGGGAGCAATGCTGCAAAATGTACATTTGAAACTCACTTAGTCTGGGAGATCAGAAAAGTTTCCTTTCTCTGGATGAGTTGCTTCTGCTGCAATATGAACAATGATTGGGGGCTAACTGGGGAAAAACAGAGGTGGTGATAGGGGCAATAGAAATGTACAGTTTTAAGAGATGTTCAAGAGACAGAAATCATAGGATTTGCTGACTGAGGATTGTTGAGAATGACCCTAGATTTTTGACTAATCTAGAAAGACTGTTGTCCTTCATCGAGAATGACAACATGAGTGGAAGAGGTTTAGGCTGGAAGGCAGAAGGGAAATCATGAGTTTGGCTTTGGACATGGTGCGTGTTAAGATATCTTTGAATCACCGTAGTGGAAAAGTTGAGTGGAGAGTTGGAAGCGTGGCCTTGACTGACATAAATGTGAATGTCACCAACATACAGATGATGAAGTGGAAGCCATGAAGATGAAGAAGTTGTTTTAGGATAAACTAAGATCACCTAAGAAAATAATCCAAGTGAGACTGTAGTTGAAAAGCATTCTTTGGATTTAGAAATTTAGAGGCCATTGGTGACTTTCAGCAAGAGCCCTTCTGGGGGATGATGGTGGCCCAAGCCATAATAAAGTGGCTGGTCAGGAAATGGAAATGGTGACTATAGGTGACTAGTTTGAAAAATGTACCTGAGAAGGAAAGATAGCAATAGGGTCATAAATGGAGGTGATGACCCATAACAATGGCCATGATCCTGATCACTTTATTTCTTCACCCCTTTTAAAGAAATGAAAGCATTCTTCTCTTTTGTATTGGTTGATTTCTCTTTTTTTTCCAGCTACTCAGTATTAAACTGGGTCCTTCACCATTTTGAGTAACCAAACAATTGGATTTAAGTCATAATCTGACACATAGTAGAACCTCAAATATTATTTGTTAAAGGAGGGAAGGAAGAAAGACAGGAAGGAAGAGGGAAGGAGGGACAGAGGGAGGGAGATATAAGAGCTATATACATGAATTTCTCTACCCTAGAAGGAGAGGAAATGGTGAGATAGTCGATTGTCAAAAAGAAACATCCGGGGAACTAATGGCATAAAATGATGAGATCACACTCTCTTCACAATAGTTTCTTCTCCCTAGTGAGAAGAAAAAAAAAGAAAGAAAAAATCTAGGGGAAAAAAATCCCCAAACTATTGTTTTTATGGATAACTGTTTCTATGATCATGCCATATAAAGTAAATTTTGCAAAATCAGTTGAGGGTGGACCAGCATTTAAAGTTATTTAAGGCAGTCAGAATGAATTTGTATCAAAGCCAAGTTCTTGAAAAGATCCTAAGGTATAATAATTTGTGTCTCTTACTGAGCTACACCATGATGTAAGTGTCCTGGAGGGCATCGTTTCTGCACGTAATAACACTTCTCTCCTCCCTCAGGCGTTTTCCTGCCCACTTGTCTCTTGATCCCATTTGAGTAACAGACCATCATCTGTGTTTGCGGAAAGCTGACTCACTCTGACAGATCTTAGTGGAGTGTGCTTGCCTGGTGTTGAACACTTGCACCCTTTATTTCATTGTTTTAAGAAATATGAGTCTTTGCACACAAACAATAGCACACTGCAGCCAAGTTTTATATTTTTGGCTCTGTCACTCTGAGCGGAAACCTCATAGCTTTGTTTATGCAGAGCTTATTAAAATCTTCTCATGTTACTGTGTTGATTTAGATAAAAACATAAATCATATTCCTTGTGTTTCAGCAACACTTAAATCAGGAAAACTGTCCCTTGGACAGAATTGTATTCACTGTTTGGCCAGGAGATTTTGGACAGGTTAAAATTATTTTAGGATGTTTCAGTGTCTAATTTCTGGGGAAGGAAAATTAGTCAGACTTATTGTCCCAGGAACTTTGTAAGAACTGATGCATTTAGGCCAAAATACCTTTAGGAGACTGATTGCCTAAGTTGTCAATATATAGCTGTCATGCAGGGTCTCTGGTCCCTCTCCCCGCACCAGAACACAGGAAATGGTAAGGCCAAAAAGGAACAACAAGGGAACCACAGATAGGGGTTTCATACCACTATATTCTCGCTGGTTGCTGGTTTGGAGATACAGGAAGCAGGAGCCACACGATCCGCAACCTGCCATCCGCTTCTCTGCCAACCAACCAACCAACAAACCAACTCAGCCACGGCAGTTATATCAGCGACTAATTGGCTAACTGCTTACAGCTGAGGGCCATCTACTACCCAAGCCAGCACCTTTCCACGTGAGGTCGAGAGCCTGGAAATTGCTCTCTGGGACTCTGTCCCCACAAATAGCTGGTTATTTAGTGATTGCCTGAAAAAAATACAATGAAAATTATCTATCTAATTGTTTTTGCTTTAAGGCAGTATGGTATGCAATAGAAAGACACTCAGTGAGGAGATTAAGGAGGAACCAACAAGTACACCTTAGTAAGAGCCTACAAATTAAACATTCTGCCTCTAACTACCTCACACTCTGATTCCTAAACTGTTGATCTTCTCTGTCCTTCACCCCTTATGTCTTCTTTTAGTTTCAGACTTTTAAACCCCCTCAAATGTGATGATGGAAACCTCTTCTTCAGTCTTGATTTTCATTTTTCCTACTAAATCAGCAACGTACAGGGGATTCTTCTTGGCTTAGTCAACTTCCGGCCAATCCGGGGAAAATGCCAGAACTCACCAGCAAACCTAGGAATACCCACCTTACCTTCCCCTCCACATCCTGGGTCCACGTCTGTCCAAAGAAGAGTAAATGACCGTCTCACCCGCTTCTCTGAAAATCCCACCAACTTTTTGGTTGTCCTTTCCTCCCAGAGTGACTATCGTCAAGTAAAATTATACAGTAAAGTTAAATACTATTAACTCTGAGGCGCTTGCATGAAATTTAAAAACCAAAAATTCATCTTTTTAATAATAATAATAACAATAATAATAATAATAATCGAAGAAGAAGAAGAGAAAGAGGAAGAGAAATAGCTAACATACTCTGTGCGTTGTGGACACCTGCAGAAACAGGGCACCCAATGTAAATTTTGGTTCAGATGTCAAGATTGATGATGCCACTCAGAAACCAAGATGACATGAAAAAGCATATTACTTACATAATGAGAATGTCTAGGGAAAGCAGAGCAAGGTGCCCAAGCTGGTCTGGAAAATGGCTTAGCGAAAGCAAGGAAAGGAGACTGGCTCGAGGCTTTTATTGTGGTTCGAGAGTGGGGTGGGTGAGGATTTCAGGGGTTTGTGTACTTTGGACCTCCCGCCAATTCCAAAGGAGGGATCACCTTGGTTTTCTTATCTTGCCCAGATTTGGGGCAGAAGGAGAAAAAGTAGGGGTGAAGCTTAAAAGCGGTCAACAGTCAAATATTAAAAATGGATTCAGGCTCTTTCTTACACGGTGACAGGTCCTGTGCTAAGGATTTTATGTGTCATTTTGTTGGATTACTTCCTCACCTCTGTGAAGCAGCTGATTAGCCCCATTTCACAGATGAGGAAGTCAGTGCCCAGAGAGGGGCAGACGCTTCCCACGGCCAAAGAGCTGGATAGTGTAGAGCCAGAACTCTGACCTATGTCTGTCTAGTGGCAAAGCCAATACTTTGACTTTGGTTTTGACCAGACAGCCAGAGTAGCCTAATTCAGCCTGACAACTGGCAGAGTGATGAAATTCACAGCTGGGCACCTTCAGTCCTTCCATTTATGTCCTTACCAGCATATCAGCACTGGGTGTAGAAATCATGCATTCAGGAATGAACTTGGTGGGGCACTTGGGCAGAAAAATTACATGGCAAAGCAGAAAGATCTCAGGCATTGAAACCAGAAAGATCTCGCATTGAACCCTGCCTTCCTCATTTGGGGAGTTCAAGAAAGTTATCCTCTCTGATCCTTAATGTCCTCACCCATGAAATGGGGGCAATAATACTTACCTTGAAAGCTTCTGTTGTCCTTTTCCTGTGGCCTTTGTGGAACATGAGCCTTGAGAGTAGACTAGATTCCTCATATGCCTACATATCTATTTTAGCATCTCCTATTTCCAGGTTAATGTTTTTTGGCCACATGTTAGAAAAAATGGCATCAGGTAGGCACAAAAAGATACAGAGAAGATCTCCAAAAGCTCTCAGTAAGCTATGACTTATGATACTGCTGCTAAGGGGACACTGAAAACTATCTCTCCTAATCTAATCTAATACTAATCTGTTCTAATCCAGTTATGGAAGAAAGTCAGGAAAGATTTTTAGTTCCAAGTGATTTCTTCTCTCTCATTTGATAACAGCTCCTCAAGACAGTTTTTTCTTGTTGTTGTTTTTTGTCTTGCTTACTTGTTTGTTTTTTGAGGTTTCCTCAATTTAATTTAAAAAGAGAATGTTTCATTTTTCATTAATTTCATATGAAACACAGTCAGATAGAAGTTCTAAGGAAAAACTTACTGTCTATGTCTGGAAATTAAGGTGGTTTCTCTTCAAGTGACATATTCTCTGAGGTGCGTCTCCACTTTGGGAGGCTTATTTCCATTTTCTTCAGGCCTTTCCATGTTTACAACATGGACAAATTTAGTTGGGTTTCCTAAGATGAAACTACAAAATAGTGAGGAGAGACGACTCAGAGAACTACTCTGGTGGAGAGAACTGAGACAGCTTGGGTGTGAAACTGGTTATAGGAACATGAGTGAATTCTCATTCCTCTTGGATCCTCTGTAAAATAGGAATGATATTCTCTCATGCCTCTGAATGCTGTGAGGATTAAGAGAAATATAGAGGGAAAGATGTCTAGCCAATTGCCTGGCACATAACCAGTTTAAAGCATGTCTCTTTCAATTGCAAGTGACAGAAATCTAAGTCAGACCATGTTAATAAAAGGTGGAATTGATTTGGTATGGCTTTCATAACCAAGCATCATTCCAAGGGTGGGTTCTTTGGATGGCTTCAAGCCAGTCTTGGCGGATGAAGTCAGCACTCAAGGGAGGAGGCCAAGACTATGCCTCCTCTCCATTCTTCCGCTCTACTTGCCTTTTCTGAGCTTCTTTTCAACACAAGTTCTCTTCATAGGTCTGACAAGATGGCCGCACAGAGCCTTGGACTCAGAGCTTCCCAACTGACTAATGGTACTGGAAGTAGGACTTCTTTTTCTTAATGCCTACCATATATGAATCACAGTAAAGATGCTGATTGGCTCATATGTCCATTTCTGAACCAATCGCTGTGGCCAGAGGAATATGGTGCTCTGATTGGCATGAGACAGATCAGCATCTCTGAGTATAGAGCAGGGTACCTAGACCATAGAATAGAAAAGAGTGATTTCCCAAAGAAAGAGACACTTTATCTGAAAAGGAAGATGAATACACACCAGACAAAAACCATAGGACACAATTTGTTTCCCTAAATAGGTGAATGAAGCCACTAATTGAGGAAATGTCCCTTTACTGTCCCTACTCCCTAGGAGACTTCAGACCCCTTCTGGTGGAGTGAGTTCAACCAAAGGCAGAGAGCATGGGCCAGTCCATACACCAAACATAATATCCCATACAAGATTTGCTGGTATATTGTCTTGCAATTTTCTAAGCACCTAAATACAATTTCGTCAGTGAATTGGATAAATAAAAGAGCAGGTCGCATTTAGCCAGAGACATGATAGGGTGGTTATTTTTAACATTTTTGAAAAGCAGTGACATGTAATAGTCTTGGCCTGCAATCTTATGGAAATTCACCTAATAGCCCTCTTCCTCTCATAAGCAATTTCCTTCCTGACAGGCTTAAGGGTATGAGTGATTGCATCCCTGCTGTCTTTTTAAGGAAGGATCTGAGTGAAAAGCATCTTGGAACCAGTACTGTAATCTTAAAACATTGTCTGCTCAGACCAGTCATAAAGTCTTAAATCCAGTCTCAAATGCAAACCTTTACAAAGAAAAAGAATAATTATAATACTCCTTAACCTACAAGTCAGAGCAGGGATGAAAGTATAATTGTAGCTGAGTGGACAAAGGGATTATTAAATTCATTATGACTAACTTTCAAGAAGTTATATAGCCACTCAGGAAAGCAATGTGACTCTTTGAGCCCCAAGACGGGTGGCTGGGTCTTTCCTGGCAGATAATGGCCGATGCTAATGGAAAAATGCATCTGTGGGAATGACGAGTGGTGTTCCAGAGAACTTGGTTAGCACTCAACTTTTTACAGCAGGTCTGGGATGAAAATGAAGACTGAATCACACCCTCTGTGAGCCACTGGAGTGTCACTCAGGAGCACGCACACACGCATGTTATATAGGAGGGGGACACTGTGCCAACAGGAGGATCACGCACCCCATTATTTGGGACACACATACAGATGGAGCCCTGAGACCAGTCCCCCAAACGAAAGTCGGGACAGGGAGGAGGGAGTGTGCGTCTTGTACTCATAGTTTTTTCATCGATGACAAGTCACAGATTAATTTTCTCATGATGCTTTTGTGCCCTGGCAGCTCTTTGGCATAAGCCTAACTTCGCTGAAATGGAAAAATGAAGCTCAGGAAACCAGTCCAGGCTGTCCGCGATGACTGATGGCTTAGAGAGATTTTGTGTTGTCCAGGTTGTAATTGAAGAAAAAGCAAAAGGCAGAGAGAGCATCATTTAGAGCCCTAAATACCCTTTGGCAAGTGAGCACCGAATAAATAGATTGAGTTAGATGTGTTTAAAGTTCTCAAGATAATTTAAATACATAAAATAACATAATAGTAATGATTCAGTGCCTAGGAAAAGTCCTTGTACCTGGCAGGTGGTTTGTGAATGTTCATTACAAACATAAAAAGAGTATCAATCTCTTTTCTATCATCTAATGTCCTAGAATCACGGAATAGCTTCAGGTTTAAACAAATTGGCCTTTAACAACATCCTTATGGAGTTCTGAAAAAGGGTCATCCTTTCCTCTTCCTAGTTGGGAATCTGAGACATGAAGAAGTGATTTGAAGATAACATTCAATGAATCCTAAATCAAATGGAGAGACAAAATATCTCAAATGTCCTGCTTCCTCTCCAGAGAATATTCCCATTTTCTCACTGTTTCAATCATCTTGTTGTTTGAAGACAGTCCCTGTACAACAGTACTAGTAAGAACCTTGCTTTTCAAACAGCAACACGGAGCAGACCTATCTCTTGGGCCATTTAGGGGTGGTGCCTTTCTCATGAAGCTAAATTTTTCCCTGTGTCTTTTTTGGAGATTGTTGCATCCCTGATGAAAACTCCAACTAAACTGGCAATTTAGAGTGGATTCCTGGCTCAGCCAGATACTCTGGACAAATACCAGAGCCCATCAACCCGGTCCAGGAACAGCTTGTCCCCTTCCACACCCTGAATCTGGATTGTCCCAACCTGGAGAATGGGGCTAAACAGATGTGACCTGAGGGAGAGAGCCATGTGCTCCTAGAAGACCTGCAATAGGTGTGGCCTTGGCCTCCACCTGCCCAATCTCACCTTCTGCAGAGAGAAGTGAAGCAACCTCATACCATGGCTGAAATCATGCCCTGAGCATGCCGGCTCACCAAGGACCCCAGACCTCTCCAGATTCACAGGGAGAGCACTTCCAGGGAGAGGCAGCTCATTCTATCATGCAACTGGTTTCCTGGAGTTGCATGCTTTGTGACGGTAAACATGTCACTCCCCCAAGTCTGTATTTGAGACAGACTGGACATCCTGATTCAATGAAGGATGGCAATCTATGATTTAAAATGGAAGCAGTCAATGTGTTTAGCTCTTGACAGAAATTCTCGGAAAGAAAAGGAGTCAGAGGTGGTGGGGGAGGTCTTCTCTATTGTTACAGCAACACTAAACTAATTGCCTCTAGTGATTTTCTTTATTATGGCTAGCGCAATGGTTGCGCAGTTGGTCTCATGCCAAATACGTGTTCCATCTTGGAAATTTAAGAAACTCTAGACAAAATAGACATTTTAAACATCCCTTAATTCAAATATATATTAGCTGCATGAGCTTGGGCAAATGGATTCATATTCTGGATTTGTTTATCTGAAATACAATCATTCAGATTTCCTAGGTTTGTTTAAGGATTAAGTGAAATCGTGTTGGTATAGAGACTAACACAGTGCTCGGCACGTATAAAGTTTCCCAGAGAAGCTGATTGCATTTCTTTTCCATGTGCAACTGAATTCCTTTTCCTCTGACCTGGTCTGGGGAGAGATACACTCCTGATAACACTCCCCATCTGCTGTGTGATGAAACCAAGTCAGCCCTCTCTGGGCCCTGTTTTATTTCTTCATAATGAGACAATGGAGTTGGGCAATCTCTGAGATTTCTGTGAATGGTGTTGTTTTTTATTTTCCCCAGAGAAGATGTACCCCATGGTGAGGTTGTCAGCAGTTTCTGTCCCCTCCTAGTTCTATTCTTGGCCCTCCACGTGTAAGGTAGGGCGGTAGTTGTCTAATACTTGTGGCTATAATGCTGCCTCTTGTCTAAAAAAGCACAAGAAGGGACCATGCTGGCATCCCTTCACCCTATGCCCACAGAGGAACTCCAGCAGAAAATGAGAAAGGAGTTATTTCCATGACACTAGTCCAAAGGAAACCAGGAATAAGGAAGAAGCTATACTGCTATCAAAGCAAGTGCAGAAAGCCACCACCCATTATTTCATTTATATTTCACGACAAGCATTTGCTCTCTATAGGCTGATTGTCTGGGACCAAAGACCAGAACTGCAACCTTCCAGCTGTGCAACTTTGAGCAAGTTACCTCAGCTCTCTGTGCCTCAGTGTCCACATCTGTGAAATAGATATTATAAAGAGAACTTGCCTCATAGGGTTGTCATCAAGATTAAAAACAGTATAGAAGTAAAATGCTTTCAAGAGTGCCTAGCCTATGGTAAACGTGTTCACTATTTTGTCTGCTATACTTTTTGGTTTTATTGTCCTGTGCCCGAGTCTTCGCTGTTGACTAGCCAAGAGCTATCACACAGCTACAGACCATCTGTAAGAAACTTACAGCTTCACAAGACATACAATCCTGTGCTTGGCTTACATCGGTAAGTGATTGGTCTGCCAGTCAGTCCTCGCGTTCTCACTGTGTGCCAAGCACGGTGCTGGGTGCTCGGGACCCAAAGATGGACACGTCATGGTCCCTGACTCTGCAGGGTCACAGGAGTTGTGGGGAGGCCCATGTGGAGTTGGGCTGCCTTGATTTTAATCTAAAGTGCCCGTTGCCAACTTTCTGTGTGGCCTTGAGCAAGTTTCTTAATCTCTGAAACCTTCAGTTTTCTCATCTGCAACATGAAGACGCCACAGGCACTGATCTTGAGCTTTGGATGAATACTGTGTGTGAAGCCCTGGAACAAGACACAACCCAAGTTGACCCAAGTGGCTCCTGTGGGTTCCTACAGCAAAGGGTGGGCAATGCCATGAAGGCAGCAGACTCCAGGTGCCATGGGAGCTCAGAGGACGGACATCCAACTTGGACAGGGATGGGAGGAGGTGCCACTGAGGCTTTCTGGAGGAAGGGGCTCTTGGGGTGACTGCTGAAGAACAAACTTGATCTTGAGTTACTTGCCCATGCTGGACCAGTCTAGCTCCAACTGCAGAGCTAAATCCCCTAGATTTGTTTGTCACTGGAACTTAGTGAGAGAGATGGAAGGTCTGTCCCTGGAGTGTCATCGTCCCTTGCCACCTGCATTCAAAATGAAGTTTGACATGGAGTAGACATACAACTTAATAGCCAAAAAGCTAGATTTGAGTAGTTCAAGGTTGAGCTAGACCATATCCCTTTGGGCTGATCCTCAGAAGAACAAACTTAGCATAGCTAGGACACACAGCTTGAGGAAGGTCAGCACACCCCCCACCTAACAAATCAGCAGAGTTGGGAATTTAACAGCCTCTCCCCAGGCCCAGGAGAATCATCAGGACAGACTGCAATACTGAAAGCATTTTGAAGACACCCACTGCAAGGAGAAAGGCTGCTGCTCAACATGCCTAGGACACTTGAAAATAGAAAATAAGTTTTCTGCAACAAATGACCCCAGGAAACATCAAACCCCACACTCCTAGCCCAAGCAGTTCTAAACTAGAAGTTGCATATGGGGAGGGTACTTGGGATTGTCAATGGGGATACAAGCCTGTGTCCTCCAAGGACTCATCAAACAAACTCAGAAAACACAGAGAGGAAGATAAAAAGAATGACAAGCAGGCTGCTCTTTGGCTGCCCATTTCTCAGCTTTAAGCATGCCCCTGTTTAGGTAAAAAGATGTTGTGATTTGCATCCACACAAGAGTTTTGTTTTGTTTGTCTATTGGAGGACTGCTCTGTATATCCTCTCACTGCTTCCTTGTGAAGTTCTGCTGTGTAGTGGCCCAGGAAACCCAAAGGTGGCAGTTGCTGTCCTTGGAAGTAGTTCTATGCAGATGAAAACCATCAGTCTCTATCATACATGAATTTAAAGGAAAAATGTTAGGATGTGCTTAGATTATACCCCAAGGTTTGTCTCTACCATGCTGGATTTTTGCTAGCTTCTTATCCTCTATCTAACTTGTAAATGTTCCATTTGCCCTAGACTCATTCTTTGGCACTCTTTTCTATTTTCTTTACCTTCTTTCCCAATCTGCCTTTAGGATAACCATTCCTGCTTCCTGAATCTGTTCTTTGTCTTTCTTCTCCACCCCAACACCTCCCCTGCCCATGACTCCACCAGCACATTACACACACTATTTCTCCTGTCATGATTGGCTGCATTGCTAATTCTTCTCTCCCTCCTCTCCTCTTATATAATCCTATATCACAAATGGAATGACATGGAGAGGCGAGAAGACATTCCAGGCCAAGGCCAAGGTGTGACTGAAGGTGAGAACCAGCCGACTTTGGGGAGGGATGGAGGTTGGAAGGAGAGGTGATCTCACCAGGGATTTATTTGTTGGACTGGAGTCAAAGATTGGTGTTCGGGGAACAGTGAGCAGGATAGGAAGGCTGTGGTCAAATGGTGGTGGACCCGCATAACAGGCTGAGTTTAGATTTTTAACCTGAAGGAAACAGGGAGCTTCTGAAGACTTTTCACCAGATGATCCTATATTATACTGGGCAGAGGGGAGAGGAGTCAAACAGTGCATTGGCATAAATTGCATGACGCTGGAATAAAAGAAACTGGTACTAGAACAAGCATGAGATGAAGGGACCAAAAAAGAATGGAAGAGTCACCATGTGATGATGTAAGGAAGAATAGCTATGCTCGGATTCCATGTCAACTACCACGTGTTCTATGTTAAATAATGTGATAAGCTATTTACATATGTCCTCTTGTTTAACCTCATTAATCCTCACAATCGTCATGTGAGTTAAATATTATTACCCTCATTTAATAGATTCAAGATTTGAAGATTTAAGAAATTGACCAAATATACACAACTGGTGAGGGATGGAACTGAAGTTGAAGTCCACACTTATTCTACAGCACCTGGAAAACTTACAGCAGAACACTTGCAGGTCCCTTAACTGGGGGGCCTGGCGCTTAGGGGTTCCTCACAGCCCTAATTTAAAGAGGCTCTTCCTCTTCTATCTGTTCAAACAGAAATATGTGCTTGCTTAGCCTCCCATCTGCAATTTCACAACAACATGATTTTATTTTCCACATCCCCTTCTTTTGAATTCCAACCTCTATCACTGTCATTAGTTTTCAATTTACAAGTGACTGCAGAGGTCTCCTTTGCCAAGGCCTCCTCTGCCCTTTTGAACTTTGATTATTGTGATTTAATGGTTGGGGCCTCCAGTTGATGGTGAGAGGAGCAGTAACCTGTCATCTTGAAGGAGTCCATTAAAACCCAGTTATTGAGCCAAATGCATTTATGTCCCTCCCATGATGCTTGCTCTCCCTCACACCTGCAACCACTTTCTCATCCTGTCTGATAGTGTTTGTTCCTTAGGCGTCTTCTGACCTCCCCTCCATCCATCTTGGTCCAGTCCAGAGGCTGGCCCTCTAGCATGGCTTTCCCCACTTCACCCTGAGCAGCTCTCTTACTTTGTTCCGCTTCTCTGAATTCCAGAATTCTCAATCACTTTTTGGCCATGAATGTATAAGCTCTCCACTTCTTTCAAGCCCAACTGTCACTATTTCCTCTCACACCTGGATCTTTACCATTTCCTCCCTATTGCCCCTTGTGACTTATTGATATTTCGTGTGTTGTCACTCAATGATGTTGACAGAATAATGGCCCCCACCCTAAAATGTCTACCACCTAATCCCCAGCACCTATGAATACATTACCTTATATGGAAAAAGAACTTTGCAGGTGTGATTAAATTAAGGAAATTGGATGAAAAGATTAGCGTAGATTTTCTGAGTAGGCCAAATGTTATCACAAGGGTCTTACAAATGGAAGAGAGAGGCAGAAAAGAAAGTGAGAACGATGCAATGTGAGGACTCCAACTGCTGCTGCTAGTTCTGAAGCTAGCGAAAAGGGGCCATATGCCATGGCAGGCTGTCATGCAGGGTGTCATGTGGGGTCTCAGCTCCCGCTCCCCAGATAAGAACGCTCCCCACATAAGAACGGTGTTTTTTTGTGGCTCGGCCAAAAAAAAAAAACACCAACGGAGCTATAGGTAGGGGAGTCACACCACTATAGTCTCACTGGAGGTTGGATTCACACTACGTGCGACATGCTGTCCGCTTTTCTGCCTGGCAACCGACCGACTCCACTCCACTCCCCAACCAGCGCAGCCGCGGCAGTTATATCAGTGGCCAATTGGCTAACCGGCTACAGCTGACGGCCAACTAGCCATAGCCGACAGCCATCTACTACCCGAGCCAGCACCTTTCCACGTGAGGCTGAGAGCCTGGAAACTGCTCTCTGGGACTCTGTCCCCACACAGGCTGACAGATTTTAGAAGCTTGAAAAGGCAGGAAATGGAGTCTCCTCCAGAGCCTCCAGAATGGACTGCTGAAGCCTTAATTTTTAGCCCAGTGAGACCTATGTCAGACTCCCACACCAAAGAACTATAGAATAACAAAGTTGGGTGGTTGAAGCCACTAAATTTGTATTAATTTGTCACAGAAGCTATATAAAATCAATATACTCCCTCAATAACTCTTTTTAGAAATATAAAAATAGAATAATCAACTAAAATCACTCCAGAAAGGGGAACTTGGGGGTCTTCTCTGATTAACTGAAGGTTGACCAAAAAACCCTTTTCGCCAGAAGCCCTTCAAGAGATATTCCTGAAATACTGTTTCTGTAGCCCAGTGAGCTTAGTGTAACTCTACATTCTTGCTACTCAGTACAGTCCATGAACCAGCAACATCCGGGAATGTACTAAGAAATTTAAAAAATGATAAGGGGCTTAATGACTCAGAATCTTCATTTTAATAAGACCTACAAATGATTCAAGTGCACACAAAACTGGGATGTACTGCTGTCCACAAGGAAAAATTATACTAAAATAATTACATTGATTGCTTTTCTTGCAGTCAGTCAGCATCTGTTTACACTAACAGCAGAATTCTTCAAGAGCTGGACAACAACGTGAAGTTCATCTCATGTGATGACTTTCAAACAAGTTCACCAGAAGAACTTAATCTGAAAAGACATCCTCTCAGAAGTCCAGTATATAAAGGAATTGAACGTGGAATTTCTCAAGTAGGGGAAGGCTGTGGGTCCCCAGAACCTATCACCAGCCCCAGAGTTACCTTGAATGCATCTCTTTGGAACCTTAAGATTTCCACCTCACACAATTTGAAAAATATAGATTTTAAACTAAATACTTCTTGATATGTGTAGGAAAACTAAGACTTGAAAAGAGAAAAGAAGAGGAGAAGAAAGGAGAGGAGAAGAAAGAGGAGAGGAGAGGAGAGACTTGTTCAGGGTCTTAGGTACAATTACGAAGTGGAAAGGGGGCCTAGAAGCTTCTCGAGATGATAGATTTGTTAATAAGCACACCATCTTTCACACAACCACATGCATGTTTTCTCTTTCGAATCAGTCTCTCTAGGGCGCTGAACACTCCGGTTGAGGAATGACCCTGCCATCTGTCAACACTTGGAATGCTTCTGTGGCTGCCTTCCTTAAAGTTCCACCACTTCTGCTGAGTTGGCTCATCAACAGAAGAGCTTGAAACTTGGCAGAGGGAAGGGAACACTTTCATCTTTGCAAATAATTAAAATCAGTCACAGCTAAATCTGGTGACTTCATGAATGATTACTTGGGGCCACACACTCCACTTTTTCAAATATCAAGTATGACCAAAGTCTCTGGAAACAAATTGATATGTGATGAGTACACTGACAGGAGGAAGGGAGCTTTTATGGAGTATCTGCTGTCTGCCATGCTTCCCTAGGACATGTCTACATACTGTGTCTCATTTGACTTTGACAGAAACCCAACAAGGAGGGTCTATTTCCATTACTGTTGTGATGTTAGTGTTTATTTCAGAAGTGAAGAAACTGAGGCCAAAGATCACATGTGCAATAAAGGAAGGTACGCTTGGCTCCAAAGCCCAGGTACTTTCTACTAAACCTTACTTTTCTGGTAGGCTTGTAGGAAAACAAGTAAGTCTGTTGTATCAGAGAAGTAGAAGGCCTTCTGTCTTCTCAAGACCCTTTATAAAGAGCAAATGTCACTTCTTGTTAAACTTACTCTATCAGTAAGTTTTTACATGTCTATCTACCGAGCTCTGGGCGAATTTCTACATCTTCAGGGCTTAGCAGAATAATAAGCAGTTCTCAGTAAAGGTTGACTGAAAATGTTTATAGTAGTAATAATAATAATAATAATAATAATAATAATAATGGGCAATCATTATCACAAGTTCACTAAATACCAGGCACTCTTCACATCATCTGAGTCTCCTGCTTTATAAAATGGATGGAAGGATAGATGGATGGATGGATGGATGGATGGATGGATGGATGGATGGATGGATGGATGGATGGATGGATGGAATGAGAGATATTTGGATGGACGGTTGGATGTTCAGATAAAGGAAAATAAATCTTAATATCTGGAAGATTGTTCACCAAAATATTGAATCTGGTTGCAATTTTCCTCCTTTGTGTAATTCCAACCACAACCAGAAGAGTACAGAAGATGGACATACTCTTTGGATGGTCTTGATTCAACCATTCTGAGAAATAAGGAGTTCTTGCCCAGAAAGTACTTCAAAAATACAGTTAGAAGGAGGTTTCATGAAGAAATAACTGAATTGCTAGAGTCTCTCACTGTACATGCATGCCTCTCTTTTAGGGCTTTTAAAATTATTTTAAGTTCAATTTTTCAGTTTTCTTTAAGTTTGCTGTTTAGTTAACTGTTCCTCACAATAGCTCTAAGCAAGTAGATTACAAGTATAATAAATTATTCATCCCTTTATCTCTGCTATGAAGCATAGAATCTGAAATATATTGTTTTATATTGTTTCAATAAATATCAAATGAATGAATGAATGAATGAATGAATGAATGAACTTGATTATTATCAGAACATGTTTGAACATTGAGAGTTTATGAATTTGTCTTTCAAAAAATGCTAATAAAATCTTGCTATCCTAAAGGCCCTGTGCTTGTCACGCTGAGAGACACAAGGTGAATGCACAGTTTTGAGGCAGACATAACTTCATCGTGGCTGCATGTAGGCTAACTGAGGAGTCAGTTCACAGAGTGAATAGGCCCATTCATGCAACAAAGATCTATTGATCGCCAACAACTTGCCAGGGAGTTGTGGCTACTTTGTGAAGAGCCTGGATCCCACGCTAAGGATTTTAGATACTGTGCCAGGGACCCTGTGTAGTCATTGAAGGGCTTTGCATAGGGTGCTGACATTGGAGGTGAGCTGCAAAAAGGAAAGGAAGAGAAGATGTTCCTATGAAATTAAAAAGTAGCTAACCATTTTCTCCCATAAATGCTTAGCTATGTTTGTCTCTGCTGAGATCTTTTTTATCTTTTAAATCTCAAAGGTAAGAACTTTGTATGGCATGACTGTGTGGTAATGGAGAATGTGAACCTTGAGGTCAAAGAGACCTGCTTCTGAGTCCTGGCTGTGCTGCGTATTAAGCATGTGATCTTAGGCAAGTAAGAATCTCTCTGGGCCTCAGTTCCACATGGGCAAAATGGGAGAAATAATAATACCACTTGTACAGAATTATAGTGAGAACTAAATGAAGTAATAAAGGTGAACCACTTAGCTCTAGGCATGGCACACAGTAACCACTCAATGAATACCAGATCATGAGAGCATGGTAGACACTGGGGTGGGTGGGGCTAGCCGTTTACTGGACCCCTAATTTAAGACATCTACTTTGTAGGATGCTGAAGCATCATTTATTCAATGAGCTTTATTAAGCCTCTACTAGATACCAAGCACTAGTCTAAGGATTGGGGCCACAGCAGTGATGGAAACAGAGCAGGAACAAAAGTTTTTACCTTCAGGGAGCTTTCATTTTAGTGACACTGCTTAATCCTCATAATATACCTCAGTTTCCTCATCTGTGAGAGAGTAATAAGAGCTAAACTTCCCTCACAGGGTTGTGAGGAATATTTAATTATTAAATGTGAAGTGTTTCAAAGAGCAGCTGGCACAGAGTAGGGCCTATATAAGGACTTGTTGCTAAAATAATAGTTATTATTAGTAGTAGTAGTAGTATTGGGATTATTATAGGGATTATTTTCTCATTTTTGTACCTCTGGCACCAGCTACAGAGCTAAATATGGGGATTATTATCTATCTTTTACAAAGAGATTGAGTAGTTTTATTAAAATACCAAAACTAGTAAAGGCAGGGCCAGAACTCAAGCAAAATCTGTCTCCAAAATTGACACTTTTAACTGCTACAAACGTTCCCCAGATCCCTCTCCACTCACCCTGGAGGAGCATTTATTTCATATATACTGACTAGTCTAAACAATTATATCATATGCTTCCTTTCCCAAAGTTATTTAAGCTCTTATTAAACGGGTCTTCCTGGTTTTTCAGTGATAAATGAGAGAATTAGCAGTGTTTTTTGGAAGTTCTACTCCCAGGCTGACCTCATTAGCCGTTTTTATAGACCAAGCAGGGCAGACTGTTACGTCCTGTAAAACAAGAAAGACAGGCGTTATAGGATGGGGCAGCTTGCTTTGATTACCCATTCTGGACCATGGCAGCCCAAACAGTAGTGATTTTTATTAAGTGTTTTAATACAAACCAGTGAGACAACTTCGGAATTCTACAAGGCAGACAAGGATTCTTTTTTTTTAAAGTCACTTTTAAAAGTCTGTAAACTTGTTCTTTCTTTCTGCCACTAATGAATATTCTAGACCTTTCCTCTAAAGACTATTTTAAATCCTCTGTAATCTACAGATTAGCACCTCATCAGAAATTGCATTCTTTCTCTGATAAAAGAGACAAATAAGACAACCATCAATATTGCAGCGGACTTTCTCAAAGAGCTAAATTCAAAGTCAGAGCTGAAAACTTCAGTGTGAAGAAATGCAAAGTATCTGAGAGGAAAGTTAAAAGATAAAGAAGAAAAAAATGGGTTAATAAAATCTATGCCAGGGCAGGAAATTGACGTAAATGAGAGAATTAGCAGTGTTTGGGGAATTTATTTAAGCCTTTTGACTTTCTGTGTGGGTTGAATTCCAATGGCTTTGAATTTTTTCAGAACCACCTGAAGATATTTCTTATAGAAGGAGAAAGCTTGGGATGAATACAAAAATTCAGTGAGATCCACTAATTATTTCAGCTCCTAAAGTTTTTGTTAAAGTGTCTGGATTCTGCTGGTGAATGAAATTCTCCTTTTGCTTAGAATGCACCTGAAAAGCTTAGGAAAACTAGAGGTTGCCGGACCATAGCTGAACCTAATGAATTAGAAGCCTGGGTACAGGAGTGGAGGTGGGAGAGGAGCTCATATTTTATTATTATTATTATTATTATTATTTATTAAATTTATTGGGGGTGACAATGATTAGTAAAATTATGTAGGTTTCAAGTGTACAATTCGATAATACATCATCTATATCTCACATTGTATGTTTACCACACAGTCAGTTTTCCTTCCATCACCATATATTTCACCCCCTTTTCCTTCTTCTACCTCCCCTCACCCCCTTTACCCTCTGGTAACCACTAAACTGTTGTCTATGAGTTTTTGTGTCTTTGTTTTTTTGTCTTGTTCCTTTGTTGCTTTCAGTTTTACATCCCACATATGAGTGAAGTCATATGGTTGTTGGTCTTTTCTGTCTGACTTATTTCGCTTAGTATAATCATCTCAAGATCCATCCATGTTGTCACAAATGGCAACATTTCATCTTTTCTTATGGCCAAGTAGCATTCCATTGTATGTATGTACCACATCTTCTTTATCCAATCATTTATCGAAGGACAATTTGGTGGCTTTTATGTCTTGGCCACCGTAAATAATGCTGCAATGACATATATCTTTACAGATAAATGTTTTCAGATTTTTGGGGTAGATACCCATGAGCGGGATTGCTGGGTTGTATGGTAATTCTATTCTTAATTTTTTGAGGAATCACCATACTGTTTTCCATAGAGGAGGCACCAATTTGCATTCCCATCATCAGTGAAACTAGAATGCTATCTGTCACCATATACTAAAATTAACTCAAAATGGATCAAAGACATAAACGTAAGACCTGAAACAATAAACTGCATAGCACAAAGCATAGGTACCTAGCTTACAGCCCTTGGGTTCAAAGAGGATTTTATGAATTGACTTCAAAGGCAAGGGAAGTAAAAGCAGAAATAAATGAACGGGACTACATCAAACTAAAAAGCTTCTGCACAGCAAAAGAAACCATCAACAAAACAAAGAGGCAACCAATCAAATGAGAGAAAATATTTGCAAACAATGCCTCTGATAAGGGGATAATATCCAAAACATGTCAAGAACTCATACAACTCAACAATAAAAAACACAAACAATCCAGTTAAAAAATGGGCAGAGGACCTGTACAGACACTTCTCCCACGAAGATACAAACAGCCAACAGATATATGTAAAAATGCTCAACTCCACTAGCTATTAGGGAAATGCAAATCAAAGCCACAATGAGCTATCACCTCACACCTGTTAGAATGCTTATCCTCAACAAGACAAGTATTAACAAGCGTTGGAGAGGCTGTGAAGAAAGGAGCCCTCATACCCTGCTGGTGGGAGTGCAAATCAGTACAGGAGCTGGTATTGTCAATGAGACCACGGGCAACTCTGAAGCAGGCCAGGACACTCTATTCCACTCTTTCTGGCCCATTTTGTGGATAAGACAACTGAGAATCAGAGAAGGGAAGTAACTCACTCCTGAATTTTTCATTTTATGGTAAAATATACATAACATGAAATTTACTTTTCTAAACGTGCAGTTCAGTGGCATAAGTACATTCCCATTATTGTACAACCATCACCACCACCCATTTCCAGAACTTTTCGTCTTTGCAGCCTGACACTCCACACCCATTCAACAATAAATCCCTATTCTCCACTCCCCTCTTCCCCCCACCCCTCAGCCCCGGCCATTCGCTCCTGGTAATGATTGCTCTACTTTCAGTCTCTGTGAATTTGACTATTCTAAGACCCACGTATAAGTGGAATCGTACAGTATTCATCCTTTTGTGCTTGTCTTCTTTCACTTAGCGTAAAATCCTCAAATCCATTCATATTGAAGCATATATCCAATGTCCATTCCTTTCTAAAGCTGAATAATGTTCTATTATGTGTATATACCACATGCTTTATCCAGTCATCCATGGGTGGACATTGAATTTTGATTTTCAACCATCTCGGACGAAGGACATGACATTTCACTTAGAAATCTTTGTTCTCCCATCCCCATCATAGGGTTGCTAGATTTAACAAATAAAAATACAGAATGCCCAATTGAATTTCTGGTTAAAAAATACAAGTTTTGGTATAAGTATACTCTATGCAATATCTGGGACACATTTATACTAAAAAATTACTCGTTGTTCATCTGACACTCAAACTTAACTATGTGTCTTGTATTTTATCTGGCAGCCCTACGGTCCACACTTGGTAAAACCACCAGTAAGGAAATTCCTGTCTACTGGGAAGCTTGAGTTGCCAGAATTCTTTGAACCTTTTCTTAATGAAGGTTCATATAAAGCAAGCAAAAGCACAGTACAAGCAAGCAAAAATTATGCACTTCTTCTCGGGTTCAAGAGTATTGTCTGATATGTTGCACCCGCTCTTCAATCCTGCAACTACCATCTGTTTTCTAGATAAGAAAACTGAGGCTTAGACATGGGGATTTCCTAAACTCATACAGGTGGTAAAAATCAGAGGTTTGGCTCAAATCCAAGACTCCCAGATTGCAAATCCAGTCTTTTTTTCTTTTTAATTTTCCACTTTAAGTATAAAAATAAGATAGGCTATGGGAGAACAGCTACCCTCATTTAATACTGGAAAGGACACAAAATGACAAAACTCTTAGAGAGGGGAATTAGGCAATACCTAACAAAACAACCTAAACATAAAGCATTTGCTCATCAACTAAGCGAGTCCCCATCTTGGAATTTAACCCCAAATACGCACTTCCAACAGTACAAAAATATATATGCATGTGGTTATTTACTGCTTTATTTGTAATTAAAAATATTGGAAACTACTTAAGTCTCCAAATATAGGTTGTTTGTTGAATGAACTATATTCACACAGTAGAGTATTATGCAACTGAAAAAAATAATGAGGAATAGCTCTCTGATTTCACATGGAGCAGTTTCCAGAAAATAATGTTACATGATGAAAGAAATGTGCAAAGTCTATCTTTTCTGTAAAAAAGAAGAGGCATAAGAAACAAACATATTATCGCTTGTCTTTAAAAAGAAACACAGGAAAGATAAAGTAGAGAATACTGAAGCTGGGAGCAGGAGAACAGGGAGGGAGTACAGAAGTGACATTGCTTTGCCAACACTGTAGGCACACATTTGACTTTCAAAAGCATGTTCACTTTTTACATAGTTTTAAAATAATCATGGTTTTAAAATAATCTTAAATGTCACGTTCTGCGCGACGAGAGTTGTGGGGAGCAAGGAGGGCAGCGCAGGGTTAAGAAAACACAGTAGCCATGAATAGAGTTTAAGTGCGGAGGCCAAGGGACTCCCCAATCTCAAGGACTGGAAGCCCCTAATCGGGCCGTGCATCACCTTTTATTAGTTCGGTGGGGAAGTAAAGGAGATAAAGCTGGTCAATCTCAAGATCTGTGGATCCTGTACATCATAGTAGGAAACTGATTTAAGTCAATCACCGTTGCCTACAGACAGCTGGACCTTAAGTCCCAACTTCCCCAAGGGACAAAACCTATATGCATATGAATTGATGGAGAGCACCTCATTGAATCACTTCTCTTGCAGGTTTCAGGGAGGAATGCAGCCACAGAGGCTGAGGCTTTCCCTAGCCTGAGGAAGGTGGGGGGCTGTGCCCACCTGTGAACCCTGTGGGTTCTCCTGTTGGTCCCCACACGACTACGCCTGGCTTGACTTGTTCCTTCCGTGAGGAATCTTACTCGTCATTGACTGTCCAGTCATCCTTCTGGGACCAAACAGGGAGGCATAAGGAGCAAACACAAAGGTTTAGCAAAGTCCCTGAAAGGATCCGTCTTACAGACTCTCCTTTCTTTGGGGGCAGGTACAAGGAAACAAATGGTCAAGCTGCTGTGTGGCGACACTTAAATCAACAAGGATGACGGGAGGAAAGAAAAGCCCAAACAGAAAACTAATTAAAATACGCAAACCCAAATGTATTTAAAATGAATTTAAAAACCATACTGATGGGGAGGGGACTAGATAACTAATCCGAGTAAGTATGATACGGTGTGTCACTGTGTATCTGTAGTTTTGAGAGGGGCTGAGGACTGAGGACAACGAAATTCCTCTTAGTAGGTTCATTTTTCCCAATGGTATGAGTGAAGCAATGTTAAAACTCCCTTAGATACATAATAGGACGAAGCAGAAGAGTAATCTGCCGTGGATCTTGTTGGGATTTAGGGTTCTCACTGAACAAAAAGGCAAATTCAGATACGAAATTGGGAAGACAAAAACAGCCAACCAGGACTAAAATGAGAGGTTTGAGTCAGTGCACACTCACGATTCCCAAAACGTAAATGTGTGTGTACGCACGTGTACATGTATGTATGTGTGTCAGTGGCACACAGAGTCTGCTGTACTGGCTCATGAAATCTCTTTTTTTTCTTTTCTAATTTTCTGGCCTTCTGTGAGCTTCTTATTAACACAAGCATTATTCAAATTAAATTACATAAACTTAGATTTAAATAATATCAAGAATAAAGATAACAAATACATAAAACACATAACATCCTCTTTATTGTACTATATTTTGCTATTATTCATGCTTTTGACATTAGTTGCATTTATTGTACCTCTTCCCAACTATATGTTCAGTGACATCACAATTGGTAGCTTAAAATGGGCTGCAGAGGGAGTATTTACACTATGGAAATCAGCAAATGCTACAAAGCTAGGTGTTTGTTTTTGTGTGTTTGTTTGTTTGTGGATCTGGTAGCTAACCAGGTACCAAGATACACTGTGTGTGTGTGTGTATGTGTGTGTGTGTGTGTGTGTATCTACATATGTAAGTAAACATATGTTTTCTAGTTGTATTCTTATTATTGCAACTTTAAAAATGCACATCTAAGACTTGGTGGAATACTGTCTTTCTTCACGTCTGTCCCGTTTATGGTCTGCCTCTGTCCTTTGGAACATCTGTTCCGGGAGAGCAGAACTTTGTTTATTTTGCACATCACTGTATCTAATGCCTAGGACAGAGCCTGCCACGAGGAGGGTGGTTGATAATTGTTGGCCAAATGAATAAAGAAACAAATAAGTAATCATTCTCATTTGAAAATTCAAAGGGGTCCCTAATTTATCGTAGTCTTATCAGGATGAGCCTTCCCAAGAATTCCAAGGTTCTAGCCCAATTTAAGTTTAAAAGACTGCTCTCCCCAGCAGTGTGATAGTATGCCATGTGAATTCATGGACTTCCTCCTACAGACTGGCGTCTCCCAGCCTCACTCTCCACCCCTGCCAGGAAAACTAAGGTGCAAGGGGCTGCTGTGATCCCTGCCAAATCCCCAGCTCCCAGAACAGTGCCTGTCATATAGCAATTCTTTGATGAATGAAAACAGGATTTCTTGTGGCAGTCTTTCTCATCGCTCCAACCTCCGCTCCCATCATCATGTGTCCTTTTCCTCTTCTTATACGTCCCTCCTCTGTGTGTCTTTTATAAGGGCCCTTGTATTGGATTTGGGGCTCACCTGAATAATCTAGTAGATCTCCTCATCTCAAGATCCTTGACTTAAATTCATTTGCAAAGACCTATTTCCCAAAAGGTCACATTCTGAGGTTCTGGGTGGACATGAATTTGGGGGGACACTGTTCAAGTTAGAAGAGAAGGGAAATGTCAGACATCTACTCAGGACACTGCCTCTACTGCCGTTTCTCGAACTGAGTGCTCACTGACACCAATAAAAGTTTAAACTCCAAACAAGTTTCAAAAATTATGCCGATGTTGGCAGTGCCACTTACAGAGCATGGACGTAGTGGGCGTCCTGGGGTTGATGGTGGTCCTAGCATCCGGCTTCTTTTGGGTTTGGGACTTCTTGGAATGAATGAAGAGTCAGGAACAGGCAGACCTGTTGGGAGGCGAAAGTCGGACCCTCCTGGTGATTGCGCACCCGGACGATGAAGCCATGTTCTTTGCTCCTACTGTGCTAGGTTTGACCCGCCTGAGGCACCGAGTGTTCCTGCTCTGCTTCTCTGCAGGTAGGAGGCTGCAGGCGGGACGCTGGGAGCCGGGGCTGGGAAGGGTATTTAGGTGCTAACTTATCTCAGTCGACTTTTCCCCAAAGGATTCTCTGTTGTAGAAAGTTAAGTGAATACACCGGAGGTCCCTTCTCTCTCTGAACGCCTTACAGAGAATCAATGGCTCCAGCCTAGGGACTGTAGCGGCCAGCTTTCCCTGTGGGTTGCCGGAGGAACCCAACGCAACTTGTGTACTCCATTCTCTGCTGACAGGATTGAGAAGCACTACATAGCGGCTCACATTTATTCCATTCAACACGTAGATTTCCGTTGGGAACTGTGGCTGTGCTCATTATTCTGGGGAACCTTTTTATTTGCAGAAGGACCAAGAATAATGATCTTGGTGTACCGCAGTACACCAAACAGAATCTAGGCAGTATCATACTTTCTCAACCCTTAAAATTTTACTTCTAACGGTAGCTGTTTTTAAAATGCTATTTGTGCTTAAAAGATGCACATGTCAAATGGAAGAATTAGACTCAGATCTTTAGACTAGAAAATAATTGTATGGTTCAACACCATCCAACTTTCAGTGAAGGGGCCTTTCAAAGAATAAGTCCTCTTTTACCATATAGAAAAGATGAGAAATGAGAAAAGATGAGGAATGAGAAAACAAAAATTGACCATTATAATGGATTATGGTGATAATTGCACAGTTGTGTAAATGAAGTAATTAAACTGTACATATACAATGGGTGAATTTTATGGTATGTAAAACTATACCTCAATAAAGCTGCTTTTTACAAATAAAAAAAAAATAAAAAAAAATAAAAAAAAATTATGCCAATGTTGTACAAAGTTGGAGATCAAGGGTTGGGGGCATTGAGTGGAGGGGAGGAGAAGAATCAGGAGTGGGGTTCTTGGTCTGGTTTTGCTACTTCACTCTTTGAAATCCTATAGATAATGACAGCTCACTGCTTAGGCCTCAGTCCCCTTATGTTCCTTCCTGTGTTGAGCAAAATTTTGCAGCAATGGGCATCGACTCAATGTCATGGGCTTGTCTTCCTTTCCCATTTACAGAGGAGAGCTGGGCTTCAGCTGGTGGCCTTCCAGTTTCCCCAGGAAGAGCCAGTGTGAGCTCTTGCCTTATGACTGGGGAGGATAGAATTATTTGTCCTAGAAATAGGGATAGAAAAATAGTGTCTTCAAGAACTTGGCCTTCTGATGTCTTGTTTGGCCAGACTCCCCAGTTCTCCCAAGTAGCCCTGATTCTCCACTGTCCTGTACACAGCCAGCTCACTCACTTATCTTACTTTCCTTGCCCCCAGAAGCATTACAGTTTGAGCCCGTCTGGGACATATAATTAAATGTAGCTCATCACCAAGAAAATTAATTTCTGAAAATTCTTTTCTGATCTACATTAAAAATTCATAATCCTGACCCAAACATAACTGACCTCATTTCTTGAGCATGAACAACCTTAGCCTACCGTGCATTTGTCAGTCCTCATCCTCCCTGCCAACTCCACCCCCTCTTTCCTATCCTGATTCACATTACAATGGCCCCAACATTGAAGAGCCCATGTTCCAAGAGTTTCTCTCTAATCATTAGGTTTCTCCACTCACCACAGGAGGAAATATCAAAGAAGAGTTTCCGTTACCCTGGACGTCAGTGATTTACGCCACCTACCAGAATGCACCAATAGCATAGAAAGGTGGCTATTGCAGAAGAAAAGCGACTGTTCTGAAATCTAGACAGGTTTGCATTTGGCTTGCTGAGAAAGCCTGCAGAGAGAAACCCCAAGTTTTAGAGCCTCCATGCCTTCATATCTATATGGAGATAGTAATTCTCTACGTATAAAAGTTAGATGAGATAATTGAAATGAAATCACTTCTTTTTTACTTATTTCACTTAGTATAATTATCTCAAGATCCATCTATGTTGTCACAAATGGCACTATTTCATCTTTTCTTATGGCAGAGTAAGTCAGACAGAAAGAGTTGAGAACCATACGACTTCACTGATATGTGGGCTATAAAACTGAAAGCAACAAAGGAACGAGACAAATGAAGAAACAAAAACTCATAGACACAGACAATAGTTTAGTGGTTACCAGAGAGAAGCCAGGAGGGCGGTGGTACAAGAGGGTAAATGGGGTCAAATATATGGTGATGGAAGGAGAACTGACTCTGGGTGTTGAACACACAATGTGATATATAGATGATGTATTACAGAATTGTACACTTAAAACCTATGTAATTTTACTAACCATTGTCACCCCCAATAAATTTTAATTAAAAAAAAAGAAATCACTTCTTATGCTGTGAAAACTACAAATCCATGAGATTGCTGCTATTTTTCAATCTATGCACTTCCAGTGATTCTTCTGTCTGCATCCAGAACTGCCAACCAATCCTTGGTTCCTTCAGTTTGTGAAAGCTGTTGACAAGCCCATTGGAAGGCAGATGTGGATAGTCAGAGACATGACTTCAAAGGCGAAACACTAGCACTGTCATCATTATGGTCCTGGTATGATTTCAGGAGAAGGGCTTTCTTCCTGCCCATCCACCTCCAGCAATTGCTTTCAGATTCCCTTCACGGAATGATTATCACTTGGTCCTCAATTTGGCTGCTTATGTCAATGATCATAATCTTCATCATCTGTAATTATTGATTGAAATCTCTGAATCTCTACCACCACCTATTATTGGAATAGGAAAAAGAATTAAGCTCATCACCAACAGATGTGAACAAATAAGGGGGATGAAATACGGGAATCGACAACAAACTCTTCTTGTCATACATTCCTCCCTCTGTTTTACTGTTACATGAAAAGATACAAGTTAAAAATAATAATAAACATTTATGAATTCCTCCAATGTGCCATTATTTCTCTTAATCCCTGTGTATCAGTCAGAATTCTCTAGAGAAGTGGAAACAAAAGACATCTATATCTATGTACACATACATAAAAGTACACAGTTGACTCTTGAACAGTGTGGTTGTTAGGGGCTCCACCTCCATGCAGTCAAAAATCTGCATATAAATTTTGAGTCCTCCAAAACTACTAACAGCCTACTGTTGACCAGAAGCCTTACCGATAATAGTCAATTAACACATATTTGTATGTTATATGTATTATATACTGTATTCTTACATTAAAATAAGCTAGAGAAAAGAAAATGTTATTAAGAAAATCGTCAGGGGGCAGCTGGTTGGCTCCGTTGGTTAGAGCACAGTGCTCACACCATCCAGGTCACCGGTTCGATTCCGACATGGGCCAGTGAGCTGCGCCCTCCACAACTAGACTGAAAACAATGACTTGACTTGGAGTTGATGGGTCCTGGAAAAACACACTGTTCCCCAATATTCTCCAATTTAAAAAAAGAAAGAAAGAAAGAAAGGAAGGAAGGAAGGAAGGAAGGAAGGAAGGAAGGAAGGAAGGAAGGAAGGAAGGAAGGAAGAAAGAAAGAAAGAAAGAAAGAAAGAAAGAAAGAAAGAAAGAAAGAAAGAAAGAAAGAAAGAAAGAAAGAAAGAAAGAAAGAAAGAAAGAAAGAAAGAAAGAAAGAAAGAAAGAAAGAAAGAAAGAAAGAAAGAAAGAAAGAAAGAAAGAAAGAAAGAAAGAAAACGATCAGGAAAAGAAAATACATTTATAGTATTTCTTGAAAAAAGTCTGCAGATAAATGGACCCACACAGTTTAAACCTGTTGTTCAGGGGTTCATATACTGGGGATGCCAAAAAATATATACACATGACTTGTATTCATCTTTTGTTATCGGTATATATTGAATATTATGATTTTAATACAGTTTTTTCCTTTCTTAAATGTGTATGGTTATATATATACATATATACATACACATACATATGTTTATACCCAACCACACCCACATACATATATATGTATAATATGTCATTCTCTATAAAGTTTTTCCTTCTTTTTTTTTTTTTTTTTTTTTTTTTAAGAAATTGGCTCACGTGATTGGGGGCTACCAAATGCAAAATCCGTAGAGCAGGCTGGCAGTTGGAAATTCTTTCAGGATTTCATGTTGCCGTCTTGAGGAAGAATTCCTTCTTCTTTAGGAAACCTCAGTTTTTGGTCCTTGGATGATGCCCACCCACATTAGTCTCCTTTACACCACCTTGAATTATAGGTGTTGTTCTACAAAACACCAGTCTAAAAATACCTATCCAGCAACATCTAGACTGGTGATTTTGACCTAACAATGGCACCATAGCCTAACCAAAGTTGAGACATAGATTGACAATCATTCCTGTGAAGACAGCTGGAGTAGGCCCAGTAGCGTGGGAAACTGAAGCTCCTAGACATCAGATAATTGATCTAAGACCACACCACTAATGAAAAGAGGAGACAGAATCTGACCCTACATGAAGGCCCACCCAAAACCCTTGCTCTCTCCACTCCAGTGCATTACTCTTAGAAGAGAAAGCTGAATTTGTAACATAGGCAAACTACAAAAATAATCCCAGAAAAAGATTGTCAGGAAAACAGCATGGCTAATAATAAAAATTCATTTATTTCCTAAATGGTATAATATTGATGGAAAAAAAGAGTTTGACTAGCTTTTTTGTAATGCTTATGTTCTTTAGAGTGTTGCTCCATGCAGTTTAATCTCCAGACCAGCAGCACTGGGGTCACCTGGGAGCTTATTAGAAATGCAGAATCTCAGGCTTCATGCCAGACCTAACAAATCGGAATGGTCATTTTAGCAAGAATCTTGCATATATTGGTTTTCTATTTCCGCATAACAAATTACCACAAAATTAATGAGTGAACACAACACCCACTTATTGGCTCAGTTTTGTAGGTCAGAAGTTGGGGTGGAGGATGAGCAGGATTTTTTTCTCAGAGTTTTGTAAGCCCAGAAGCAAGACACTGACCAGGCCATGATGATCTGAGGGTCCTAAGGAAGAATCCACTTTAAGCTCCTTTAGAATTGTTGGCAAAATTCATTTTCTTAAGGTCGTAGGACTAAGATCTTCACTTCTTTGCTGGCTGTGAGCTGGGGTCCACTCTCTCTGCTGCTACAGGCTACTTGCTTTCTCGTTTCTTCAGGTGTCTTCCTCCAAATTCAAAGCAGCAACAGCAAATAAAATCCCGCTCTCCACTGGAACCTTGCTAACAGCCTGTGTTGCCACCGACCACCCATGGCTCCTGGGATCTGAGGAGACCCACCCAGTTCATCTCCTTCTCCTAAGGCCTACTGTGCCTCACCATAAAGCACAGTCACCAGAGGGACAGCTCATCACATCCATAAGTTCCAGGGATGAGAGTGAACAGTATGTGTTTTTTCCACCACCACCAAACAGTTCTCCAATACTCAGTGAATGCTGGCTGGCAGAGTGTCCCACACATTTAACTCAAGTCTGACACTACCTCCCTGGAGCTAGCTTCAGTCCTACAGGTTAAGGGCTCAGCCTCACAAGACTGTCCCTTTACCCTTCAGGCACCAAGTCTACGTCCAGCTTGTCACCTGTGCCTCTGACCGTCTGGCTATAGATGATAGGTTCCCATGAGTTCCTCTTCCTCAGACTTGATTAATTTGCCAAAGCAGTTCACAGAACTGGAACTAAGTCACTGAGCAAAAGCCAGGAAAGCTGGTGGCATCAGAAGGGGCCAAGAAGAGTAGCCTGGAGGAACTCTGGTTCACTACTTTCTGCCTGGTTCCACCTCAGGCCTGGAGAGCTGCTGGGTTCAGCACTGGCCTGGCTGTCTTCCAGCTATGGCACCTGAGTGCTGCTGAAAATGCTGAACAAGGCCCTTCAGTGCCGGCCATCTCCACTTTCTCCTTTGACTTTTTAACAGCTCAAATGGAAAACTCTTGAGGACCCAGTTTCTGAAGCATGGTGAGTCATGTCATCAAGTGAAATGATGCTGCCTGCATATTTTGTTTCATCTGGAAGACTTAAAGTTTGTTTTGTTTTTTTTTTTAAAGGAGTCTGAACAGCTGGCCACCAGATGCCAGTCCCCATCCCTTGAGTATGTTGGCAGCTTCTAGTTGGGATAATTTAATAACCAATCCTCACTTAAGTTGGTGCATAGTTACTTCCAAGCTGGACTTTTACTATCATGTGACGTTTAAATCCAGGTCTATGGAAGCCTTAAAGAGTACAGGTGGGTAAGGAAAATCATCCCAACAATAGCGGGGCTGAAGTCAACAAAAGTTTTACGATTTTTAGTTTAGAACCATGTGCTTAGATAAGTAAAAAATTAAAATAAATATATAAAAATAAGGCCAACTCAAGACAATTACCACATCACAATACCTTTCAAGACTCTCTTAACAGTCATCAGATCCAGGTACAATGAACCGAAGACAATACAAGGCACATTTGAACATCAATGAAAAAATCATAATTTTTGCTTTACTACTACAGCATTCAATTTTCTGAAGAAGAAATGCAAGCTGAAGAGAATGTCTGAATTCTCAAGATAATTGCAGAAATTATTTTCAGAATTTTTTTCTTTTTGAATCAACTTTATGTAGGAATAATTCACATATAATAAAATGGAACCGTTTTATGTGTATACTTCAGGGAGTTGTGACAAGTGTCTACCATTGTAACCACCACTACAATCAAGATCTAGAACACTCCTGTACTCCCCCAATTTTCCCTGGAACTCTTTCTTTGCTGTGAGTCCCCACACCTAGTCCTGGTCCAGGCAACCACTGATAAATGGAATCTTGCAGTATATTCTCTTTTGTATCTGATTTCTTTGGCTCAGCATAGTATTTTTGAGATTCATCCATGTTGTTTCATGTATCAGCCCTTCTTTCTTTTCTTTTCTTTCTTTTTTTGAGTGGAATTCCATTGTATGAATTTACCACCATTGGTTTATTATTCAATCACCTATTAATGGACATGTGGGTTGTTTCCAGTTTTATCACTGAGTAGTGTTCTATCATACAGATATACTTCAAATTGTTTATTTAATCACTTATAGATGGATATTTTGTTTCCAGTTTGTGGATATCATGAAATAGGATGCTATGAATATTTTTGTATAACTTCTTGTAGATGTATTCTTTCATTGATCTTGGGTAAATAACCTAGGAATAGAACTGCTGTGCTTCGTAATAAGGGTATCATTAACTGTATGAAGGTGTCAACCAGTTCTCTAAAATGATTATATTGTTCCACTCTCCCACCAGCATTGTATGAGAGTTGTTCCCGTACTTGTCAACTCTTGGCACTGTCAGTTTTTGACATTTTAGTCATGATAGGGGGTGCGTTGTGCTACTTCACTGTTTTTCATTTTCATTTTCCTGATGACATGAACATTTAAGACACTCTTTAAGGTAGGAAGAGAGGAGATCTGGATCAGGTAGAAAAAGAGAAGACTAATGCGTAGAGTTGGGAGATATTCCAATGTGCCTAAGACAGTCCTGGTTTACAACCAGTGTCATGGTGTAATTACTAGCAATGCCCCTGTGTTTCTCGTATAACAAAATACGATAGATTGGGCGACTTCAACAATAGGAATTCATTTCTCACAGTTCTGGAGACTAGGAAGTCTAAGATCAAGGTGCTGGTCAATTTGGTTCCCCAATGACTCCTCTCTTAGTAGCTTGTAGATGACCACTTTCTGTGTCGTCACATGGTAGAAAGAGAGAAGAAGCAAGGTCTCTGGTGTCTCTTCTTGTGAGGGCATTCATCTCATCATGAGAGTTCTACCCTCCCGACCTCATCTAAACCTAATTACCTCTTAAAGCCCCCATCTCCAAATACTATCACATTGAAGTTGGGGTTTGAATATATGAATTTGAGAGACGAGGACATTCCATAGCAGCTCTGTAATTTGAATTAAGTTTTGCTTTTGAGTGTGCAATGTAGTCTTATCCTCCATCTCCTCACAAAACCTTCAGTAAATCTATATTTATCACCAATAAACTCATAGTTGAGATTATATTTGTGCTTGTCAGTCTGGTACCAAGAGCAGAAGTTTATCCAAAGAGGCCCCATCACATTCATGCAGCAATTATTATAAACTTTGGTAATATTAAAATGTATGCAGTACTATATGCATCGTGTCTTCCAGTCTAATATTTTGGTTTAAAAATGAAGCTTATGCCATAAACCACACCGCAAATTTAAAGACCCATGATTATCAGGGAAAATATTTTATGCCAAGTTCTGGCTAATTCTCAAACAAATTTGAAGATTTCTTACCTATCATTTTATTTTGACCTTTTGTGAATTCAAAGAAGCACACTTTCCAATCAGGTACAAGTTCATCCATGAAGGCAAAATCAAAGTTGAGCCAGGGATTCAGTCTATCCCTGAAACTAAACCCAAGCAAAAAAATTTTCTTGACTTCCTTTCCATTTTCCTTTTCCATTCTGGCAATAAACTACCATCAGAATGTAGTTATTTCAATGTCACACAGTCTATTCTTTTACTTGTTCGGATTCACAATAGGATAACATCAAGTCCCAAACATCATATGTGGTAGCTCTCCATGACTATCTGAAAATGGATGAAAACATGCATGAATACCCTAAACTTGCTTCATATCTCTGAACACATTTTCACAACATAAACTTTCAAATGGTTTTATCATTATGTGGTTTCATTTGGCAATTTTCCTTCATAAATGTGAGATGTTCTATGAAGCACCATGGATAAAAGGAAGTTACAACAAAGGTTAAGACGTAATCCAAGCCCTTGAGAAACCGATACTTTAGTGTGAAGAGAAGAAAGGCACTCACATAAAGAACAATCACATAGAGGAGAAAATGATAAGTACCCTATAACATAAATGACTGTAGCTTGAAAACATTAAGTGTCCTTCTAGGCAGTGCTTTGCCCTGTCAAGAGCATAATGCTTGCAGGAATTAGGGCAAAGTGGGGGATAAAGTGATGCTTAATAGTTTTGCAAGGGTCTGTTCATACCATTTCCTCGTTAGGGACAAGAAAAGTTGGTCATTTCCAATTCTTAGTGTTGAAGCACAGGTTTATGCTTTGATACAAAGTGACCTTTGCTACTCCCCATTGCTACCCCCAAACCAGCAAAGTCAACACTGATCCACTTACTTAATCAACTGTATGGACCAAAAATCTAAAACTTTATGAACCATTGTCATCCCAATAATATGTAAAATAAATTTTAAAAATCTAAAACAGAATGAAAGAATGTTGGACTCACCATGTGGGGAGATGACTTGCCTGTCACTATACAAAAACAGGAAATTGAAAATCACATACCTCACCTGGGCACAGGAAGTGAAAGCATAGACAAGAGAATTGTCAGCCCTGAGAAGATAGGTCATTCCGTGGTCTACCCTAAAATCAGAAGAGTCTCAGCCAGAAAAGCCACAGGCTGTGTCTCCACCCACTAGTGGAACTGTGGCCAGTACATTTCAAACTTAGACAAAGCCAATTATAACTCCTTCTGCATTAGAGGGAAACTACACAAGGAAAGGAAGATTAAAAGTAAAAGGAAAGTAGTAATATTATCTCTTTCTCTCCTGTGAGCTGAAGATGAGATGTGAGCAAAGGAATAGAAACTTCTCTGTATCCCAAGGATTACCTTAGAACAGGCTCTTCCTGAATGTGCTTTGCACAATATTTATACCATAATTTGTAACTCAAAATAATCATTCTTTGAATCAAGTGTTTCTTTGGAAGACACAGAATATTTTACCCCTTAGTGGACAACTTAATTATGCCCATGGTACATATTTCTCATGCCTCTGTGTACCATGCCTTTTGGCAGACTAGCTCACACTGACCCTGGGCTCGGGCATGTAACTTGCTTTGGCAAATGTGTCAATAGGAAATTTGATGCAAGTCAAAACTTGAAAAAAGCACTTGTATATTTCTATTAATACTTCTTCTCTCGGAGTTGTACAATTGCCTGAGAACATGTCCAGACTATCCTTATGGAGAATGAGACACATGGAAAAGAGTCAGTTGCCCCAGGTAAGACCAACCTAGATCAGCCAACAGCCAGCAGAACAAGACATGTGACTCAACCACTGCCAAGACCAAAAGAACTGCCTAGCTAAGCACAGCCAAGGTCAATGGCACAGCCAAGGTCAAAGATACTGCTCACAGTCAACCCACAGATTCATGAGGAGTAATAAATGGTTGCTATTGGAAGGCACAAAGTTAAAAAAACATAGAAATAGCTAAATTATATACTTTTCTTAAAGATTGCTATGGACTGAATTGCGTCTCCCTAGAATTCATATGAGGAAAGCCTACCACCAATGTGGTATTTGAAGGTGGGGTCTTTGGGAGATAATTAGGTATAGATGAGGTCATGAGGGAGGGACCTCATGATGGAATTAGTGTCCTATAAGAAGAGGAGGAGAGACCACAGCTCTCTGTTTCCCGCCATGTGAGGACACAGGGAGAAGGTAGTCATCTAAAAGCCAGGAAAAGAGGCCTCACTAGAACTTGATCATAATGGCCCCCTGATCTCAGATGTTCAGGCTCCAAAACTGTGAGAAAATAAATGTCTGTTGTTTCAGCCACCAGTTTATGTTATTTTATTATGGCAACCTGAGCAGACTAAGACAGAGATTCCCATATGTAAACAGTATAATCCAAACTTACTTACTATTATATACGTGTTCCCTTTTCATGGAACATTTGAGAATATGATTCCACAGACAACAGTCTGGGATAAATAAATTGTAAGAATATAAGGGCCCCAGGATGTCATATTTTAGATACATGATAAAGAAAGGACAGTCAGGATTTGATGGTAGACTGTTTGGCGGAAGTAGAAAAGAGTAAAAGCAATGACATATGTTTAAAATCCTGAGAGCCTTAGAGGATTGTGGTATTAATGACAGACTTAGGCAACTCAGGGAGAGTGGGTTTGAGGAGAAATAGTTTTGCTTTAGAAGTATTAAACCTGAAGGGAACATACTACCACTAGGAAGTGAAGTCCAGCGAGCATTAGGAAAACACGAATGATGCCAGTGGAGGTGTTTGATTGGTTCTATAGGTTTTGTGAGTTGGTGAATGGCCAACTCATGAAATAGGATCCTTCAGCAGGAAGAGAGTCCAGAGCCAAATGAGGCCGCTCAAAATGCTGTGATATTGGTGGGCCATATATGCAGAGGCTAAGAATGGGAAAATGACTTCTTAAGGCCAATAGCAGAGTTGAGACTGTAACTCAAAGTCTTGACTTTTTGGTAACCTAACCACAATGCCCATGAGTCACTTAGCCATTAATTGAATAATGGTTCACTGGAGAGCAACCCACCAAGATGACAATCTAATTGAAATCATGTTGCATGAAGAACAGTTGAAAGAACCAGAAATATTGTACTTGGAACAAGGAAGATGAAGTTGAGGGGGAGGAGGAAGGCTAAGCACTGTCTTCAGATATTGTAAAGGCTCTTACACGTGGGAAATGAAGCAGGAATATTCATTGTTGTTCAGAAAACTCTCCTTTGTTTTGTGAAGTCGTGGTTCCTTTCCCTAGGAAAGGGGAGCCAGAGACGCGAACTCAAAGGAATGGCTTCTTCCCCTTCCACCCTCAAAAGTTGTGAGCACACAGTAGGCATCTGTGTACCAGCAGATAATTTAAAGGAGTATCAGTGCCTTCTGACTGGCCTTACCTTAAAGTTGGTATTGGATTATTTCCTACCACTCCCAATATATTTGATCTCCAAACTTTTTTAAATTGAACTGTAGTTTACATACAACATTATAGCAATTGCAGGTATACAGCATAGTGATTTGATATTTCTATACATTTAACATCTTTCAAGAGGAAGACAAAGTTTCCCAGCTAGGTTCATTTCTCCTTTGGTCTCTTCCTCAATGTTGTTACATGTTTGATAGAATTCAGCAAAGGCTTTATTATAAAATCAAGATAAAACCACCTGGGTGTATAATATCATTTGAAACTTGGCTGCTTCACACATGTAAAAGAGAAGGAATAAAGTCAACTATAAGAACACAAAGCTTAGAAAGGAAAAATGTGCAAACTTTACAGTGGCATTCAGATAGGAGAATGTGTGTTTTTCAAGAATAACAGCCTCTGTCTCTGAGCTTAGAGTGTCTTTCAGAAGCAGTCCGTACTCATCTCAGATACAACGGATGCTAAGGGAAATACATGGTATAGGCATATTCTCTTCTTTGACGTGGAGAATGTGTTATAAACAGTATTTAAGAGTTTGTGTACTGGAACCAGACAACCTAGTTTCAAATCCCAGCTTTGCTACCTACTGGCTGTGTACCCATGAACTAGTCCTTTAACCTCTCTGTGCTTTAAGTTCCCCATCTGTGAAATGAGGATAATGTTAGTACCTACCTCACAGGATTCTTGAAAAGATAAAATGAGTTAATACATTTACACAGCCCATAAAATGGTGCCTAGTATATAGTTAATGCTCAATGAATGTTTGTAATTATTGCTGTTGCTTTGAAGTAGAAGAAAAAAGATCTGACCCTTTTAAAGGAGTGTGTAGAATGAAGGAAGTCACATTTCTAATGGGAAGTGCTCAAAATACCTGAGATAGGAACAAAATATATGAACTAGGACCTTCTGAACCTCTGTTTAGAGAAGTTCAAAGCCAGTAGGAAAAACATATGTCCTCAGTGGAGGGCCATTTTATAAAAGGTAGTGTTCTACTAGCATTAATGAGATTTCTACCGAGATTTCTACTGAGAAGCAGCCTGGAAGAGTGAATGTCAGAACCACGGCCTTCTGTACACACAGTAAAGCAAATGTTTGGGTAAGCGGAGTTTATACTGGTTAAATGCTAAGTAGAGTACTTAACTTGTAACTTGAAGTTTATAACTTCCTTTATCCCCCGCTTTGAAGGTTGCTTGTGAAATCTGACAGTAAGCCATTGGACAATTTTCTTAATAAATGCATATATTTTAAAGCTGGGCAACACATTTTGTTTTCTACATCTATCCTTGTCACAAATCTTTCCATGGATACCAATTTACTTTGCCCTTTAGCACACAATTTATAAACCTTAAATGTAAAGAACTAGTCACAACGGACATTTAGGCAGATTAGTATTGCTAGAGCAAAAATAAAGTCGGAATTTATGGTTAGTATAAAAATAACTATCATTTTCGAGCACTTATTGTGTCAGACCCTGTTCTGCATTCTTCATATATATCATTTCATCTTTTAAGGTAGCTATCTGTATTAGAATGATTGATGTTAGCTAACTGTGACAAATAAACTCCCCCAACTCAGTGAGGGAGCAGAATATGGGATAATATGGCATTCAGTAATGTCTGATGCAGGTCAGGTGTCTCTCCTAGGCAGAAATCCTCTAAGAGATGCCCCAGGGTTTGGGGTTCCTTCTATTTTGGGGCTCCAGCACCTCTGAGTCTTTTGCTTCCTGTCACATGGATAAGGGAGAGACAAACAATGTGGAGTAGGTACACCAGTTTCTCACCACCGCAGCCCAGCATTAACCCTGCATTACCTCTGTTCACATCCCATTAGCCAGAAATCAGTCACATGGTCAAACTGCAAGGGAGACTGGGAAATGGTGGGGGATATGCAGGCATCAGAAAACACTAAAATTATCTGCATGTAGTTTACCCTTTTGGCCACCAAATATCTATTTCCTTCCCTCTTTCCTTACACAGAGCACACTTACCCCTCCCCGAAGGAAAGGGTGGCAAATTCCATCTGGTCGCTGCAATCAGCTCAAAGTCCAGAACTTCTGGGTCATGTAAAGCTTTCATCATAAGTCTGGATGTGGCATCTCTTGACCCAGTGACCTATGAACTAAAAAGAAAGTATTTATGAATCAAAAAACCAAAAGGACAAGTTCTCTCTCTCTCTCTCTCTCTCTCTCTCTCTGTCTCTCTCTGTCTCTCACACACACACACACACACACACACACACACACACACACATACACACACACAATACAAATGGTGCAACAGTGGTAGGATAACTACAATAAAAATTCCCTTTCAGAAAACGAAAGGAAACCCTGGGAGACACACAGCAGCCGTTAATGTTGTGTGAGGCCGGGTAGACCCAGGAACGATCCACTGCCTTGGAAGTGGAGGAGTGTCTGGATATGGCCCTGGCTCTGCTCCCTGGGGAAAGTCCATTGTCTCTATGGCCACCAGCTCTTCCTGCTGAGGGCCCCCCCTTGCCCACCTCTGCGGTGCACGTTATGGAGCTGGCCCTCCATGCAGCCAATAATCCACTTCCCTGCCAGTGGAAAAAGTTATTTTTAGTCTTGAAAAACATTTTTAGTGCAGGCTTATAGTAACTTTTGCAATAAGTCTCTCCAAAAATTGATAGGCTCCTGCAAACCATCAAAGGTATGCTATCTACCCCCTTTTATTTCTGCTTATAGTGTAGCTGTTCCTTTCCTAGGCTCACTGCAATCTAGAAACATCATGCCAAATGCGCTCAATAGCAGCCAGTGCACACAACTGTTTCTTCCCCCATCCTCTTCTCTGAGAGCGACAAGGCTACTTGGCACACATAGCCTTCTAAGTGCTCAAAGGTGTCAGGTTCACCAAGTGTTCCGCCATTGCAAAACATGGCTTTTCACCTTTCCAGCCTCTGGAATCAGTTTCCTAACCACTCACTTCCTCTTAGGCCAATTCCACTGGGTTGAGGTTGCTGATAGGCAGCAATCATGCCCGTGATCCATTTTGGTGTTGACCACAGTGACTCCTACGTAGGTCTCGCTAAGTACCTGATCCACGGTGAAGTGCTTAGTTAACATTTGTTGAATAAATGCAGTATGATGTGTATATATGCAGATAAGTTGCTTTAACATATTTGTATTTGTCCTTTCACTGTTAAGGAAGCCAGCACTTACAGAAATTAAGCAACACATGTGAGGTCACATATATGGAATGGGGCAGAGCCAGCTAGGACACGACAGGGACTTGTGTCTCCAGCCTTCTCCCCAGTAGAAGCCAGAGCAAATATAGACTCCACCTTTTTCTGTGCTTTCATAGCACAGAACATCTGAAACCTGACTCTTTCCCTGCAGTTTTAGATTCTTTCTTTCTTTGCACTAGTTAGATCAGAGATATTGTCCTCTGTCCATAGCAAAGAGCTACTTTAAGTGACTCAAAAAACACAGTGGAAAACAATCTGGAGTTTTTTAATTAATGAGTGAGGTTTTTATCCTGAAACTTGTTTGCGTAAGTTTACATAGTAAGCATACTTAATAGCTTGTGCCTGTGTCAACATTTCTTTTCTCCACCAAACCGTTTATTTATGTAACAAATGTTTTCTATATTCATTTATGTGGTTTTACTATGTCATAGCCATTCATTAAATCTGGCAGGGGCACACATTTCCTGATGTACAAGCTTTGACCTATTGAGCTTGACTAGTGGGAACACGTATGCAGAACAAAATTATCACAACTGTTAATTAGTCTGAATGTACACAATATTTAATTCTATTCAGTAAGTGTATACTGAGCACTTATTACCAGGTATTGAGCAAAACCTGCTTTACGATACACTATAAATATTTTTTGCAATCTCCATTTTCAGTTGACCACACTTTAAGTTAGCTGTAATTTGAATTCACAAGTGTGTGTGTGTGTGTGTGTGTGTGTGTGTGTGTGTGTGTGTGTGTATGTGTGGGTGAAGGGAGGAGAGAGAGATTAATGGCAGTTGGGAAAGGATGGTGGAAATAGTAAAACTGAGAACATCGATTACAGGCTAAATATCAGGAGACTTCTTCAGCTACATAGACAGACTCTGCAAACCAAATATCGATCCTAGAGGTTATGATTTGCGTACAAGATGAAGGTTAAAATAAGACCAATGCAAATAGCATCATTTTAGGTACTTTTTCCTTTTATGAAAACATAATGTACACTAAATTTAAATTTTCAGCTAAGTTAGGGAAGAATTGCATGGAAATAATGGTGTTAGCAAAAGTAATGTTTAAACACAATTATCACTAATATCACTGTTCCATAAAGTGGGACATAAACTTTCCTATGTGCTTTGTTTGCTTCCAGGGAAGCGATGCCATTTGGTCTCAAGGCATCACTTGAAAAGGCAGAAGCAACTTGAAGTAACACGGTGAGAAGGTCAATGGATAAAAGAGAGAAATAGAAGAGTTTAGATACCTGAAACCTTTGCTTCTCAATCGCCTCAGTCTGGGGTTTGCAGAAGAACGTCATCCATTCCTACTCACTCCTAACGAGAGTATATATTAAGCTCTTTGAAATGTGAGTATTATGGGAAGGATCGCAGTTGCTTTAAATTATAGGAGTTGGCAAGTGTCTGGGAGGAGCGGAAGGTTGTTTAAACTGAAAAAGACAGTTGCAAAACTTTGTACCACAGCATGAGCTCCAAGCTTCAAACGCGTTCTCATGCTCAGACGAGACTTTTATTTTTCATCAAGTTATTTTTTATATTGTTTTGAAGCAGCTTTGCATAATAAACAAGTATTCTGCTTTACATTTTTTAATGGTTTTTAAATTCATGGGACAACCAAAGCAAGCAAGCCTCATGTTTTGGGGAAAAGTCTGATACCAGCAATGCCTAGCAAAGGTAAGCTATCATTTTCACTGCAGTTTTTCTCTTTTTCCCTCTTCTTTGGCCTTCACCAAAAATATTTACTAATGGAACTTAAGACAGCTACTTGCAAAGAAATAAGGAACTTGTAGAAATTATATCAACAAATGATAAATCAGAGGTTGGAAAACCTCAGCAGTGATGCTTTCTCCACTTTCTATTCCGCGTGTCACACAAACCTCTGTAAAATATCTTTGACTGTATGAAAAATGCCATTTCTTTCAGAAAATGTGTGCGAGTCTTCAAAATCTCAATTCGGATGCGCCTGGCATACGCTCATGTGGTGATGGGCTAATCCATTGCCAAAGTCAGGGTATCTATGTTTTCCTATCTGTTATATGCAACTCAACTTCCGGAGTTATGATCCTTCTACTAACTCAGAAATTTTTCCCATGGAAGATTTTAATAACATTCCAAAAATTCTCTTAAATATGGTTGCTATGACTTCTTGTAAACTTGTTTTGCAGACTATGTTTTCAAAAGTTAAGTAAATCATTTGACTTTTCCTTTGTAATCACACGAGAGAGGATGTTATAGCTATTATGCCTGGCGGGGCCGGGAGAGTGGGGGGAAGTTCAACTTGAAGTTTGTTAATTCAAGTTGTAATTGATTGACAATGCTAGTAAATAAATGGGATGGCTGTGCCTTCTTGATTGTGTCTCAGAAACAGGTAGGGAGCAGAGAGGCTAGAATATCCTTCTTTTTCTATACATTGGTCTTATGAGACGCATCTTGTGGTTTTTAGGTGGAGGGGCATGTAAATGTGCGTTGTGTTGTTCCAATTTCCCTGAAAATGTCTGTTATCAGTGTTCCCATCTTTCAAGGCAGACTTCCAGGTGCAAAAAAAACTAGATATTTGCAGAGGGCTGCAAATTCCTCCAGCAGGCTGCGATTTAGCACAACCCCACATTCATTCCTCCACGCACACATCTGTGCTCACAGGCAGAAATTAAAAAGCCCTGTGGATTTGACCGAGCTTGAGGGGTTTGGGACATCTAAGCCACCTCCAGCTGCAAAACCCACTGGTACAGGAACACTCGCAAACATACGTGTTAGGCCTGAGAACGTGAGGTGCTGACCCGTAGGCACCGCGCTTGGGTTGAGAAGGACTCTACCTGTTGCTTTGTGTCTGGGATATTTTTGTTCCTTCTGTGTCAAATTCTGATTCCATAGATGGATTACAGTGGCTTTCCCTGTCTTTTGTGGTCTCAGTGAAAGGAAAGAGATTAAGGTCAGAGGAGGGATATTATTATAGAAAAGAGAGAAGGCAGTTCCGTCAGCTCATTGCAAGGTGTTCAAGAGAAACTGTTAGTTCCTTTCTCCACCCGCAGTTGTAGTGGAAGAAGTGAGACACTTGTGCCTGCCCACTCGTCGTCCTTTCCCCACGTACCTTCTCTTCTCTCCCTTTCTCTTTCCATTTCTATCCACTCCGGCCACAGAACATCAAGAGTGGGTTGGACATACAGGATTATCATCATCTCCTCCTTCTCATCCCCTTGGCCATTCCCAGGCCAGTTAAGGAAGCACCCCCCTATTTGGAGGGGGTCTCTAGGACCCCACCCCATGACCTCATTGCAGGCAGCTGGGAAGCTGGGATGGCCAGCGTTTACATGGCGCCGGAGTGCACCCTGGGGATGGGTGCGGCCGAGAAAAGCGAGAAAAGCGCCGTGTGGCATGACGTGACTGCTGGGGAGTGGAGCGTGGACTTCTCCACATGGGCTCCGATGGTGGCTGGCAGCATTCTGGAAGCCAGACCGACCCCCCCCCAACACCCCAGGCACCACCTCTGGGCCAGAGAAGGCCCCAAAGAGGACAAAAACAAAACAGCGATTAGACTTGCTAATGAAGCCCCAAGCCAGCTGACTCATTTGAGGCGCAGCCCCTGGTTGGGGGGGAAGTCCTGTGTAATGAAAACTGGACAGTGCCCTGGAAAGGACAGGTCAGGGTTGTCCCAAAAAGGACGCTGATGAGTGGCCCAATTGACCTAATCCTGTCTGTTCACCTCAGAGAGGCTGGGGAGGAGGCAGCATCTGTGGGGGACAACGGAGGCAGGACAGTGTTAACTACTGAACTGCCAGGGGGTATGGGAGCCTCGCTGTCTGAACGTGAAAAGGACGTGAACCAGACTCAGCCCAGGTTGCCAGGTACTGACACACACCCCAAGTCTGTGCACCAGGACTTGAAATGCCCCAGGCCCAGGAATCAAACCCCAGAGGGGCTAAGAAAGGGGCACCCTTCACTGAGCATCCAGTCTGTGTCAAAAACTTTACCACAGCTCTTTAAACCTGATCCTTGACAGAGAGACCAAACATGACAGTGTAGAAAGGATGTGGAGAACCACATGAGAGGGGCTTTGGAAAATTAGGCTGATGAAGTCAAAGAAAGCTCCTCAGAGTTGCACTTGAACTAGACCTTGGAGGAGGAGTAACGTATCATGACAGAAGCGAAAGGGGCAAGGCAGAGGCCAATGAACAAAGGCACAGGGGTGGAAAGATACCGGCTGCCCCTGTGAACCAAGTAGATTGGGGGTGATGAGGCTCTGTTCCCCAAAGTGCATCACAAGCCACACCAGTTTCATGGGCTACTGGTAAGAGAATCACCAAAAGTATTTCCTGGTCAGGCACATTTGGGAATGTGGAAAGCTGTGCAGCACGGTGGGCCAGAACTCAGATTCTAGGATCACAAAACATCTGACTTCAAATTTAGCTCCATCCGTTAACTGCCCTGTGAAAGCAGGCCCATTGAAGCCTCGGTTTCTTCACCTGTTAAATGAGGATATCTATCCTTATAGGGGCATTCTGAGGATTAGAGAATTCATGTGAAGTGTCTATAATCAGACTACCTGGCATGTAAGAGCTCAGTGAATGTGAGCTCTTCTGATTAGCTATTAAATTCTGGTTTCTTCGCTGCAGGACTTCTCACACATACAGTTTTAAAAATACTCCACTTACATTATTTCTACTAATAAAAACATATTAATTTATAACATTTTATTGACCACTTATTTTGTGCCAAGCACTATTCTAGGTTATTTTATTTGAATACTCTCATTTAAAACTCACAATCTATTGGGGATATTATTAGTGGGATTCTACTATAAACTTCACAATTTGAGAACACCATAGGCCAGAAAGGCTATGTAACTTGCTCAAATTTATCTCAGTTAGTTACTTCATGGGCACCACTAATCAAAACTTTTTGATCATCCCACATGCTAGAAAGTCATTCATTTTCACATGTTTTTGTTTCTTAATGTGTACTCTGTCTCTCCGTGAGTCGGTCATTCTAATCTAATGTTTTCCAAACTCTTTAGAACATTTCCCCAAGGCCTCTCACACAAGCCATAAAATGTGGAATGCATACTGGAAATGGTGAGGGTGAGTTGGCCCCGTAAGTTCAGGCCACAGGAACTTCATGAAGTTTCTCAAGATTTCATTGAAATTTATCAATCTCCACCAGCCATTTCATGAATCGTCTTCCATACTTCTGTGAAACAGAAGCCCATCAATTGGGACTGTCATACCTAAGGAAACTGACCTTTTAAAAAACTATTGTCAATTTTTAAAAGGAAGAGAAAAGTGACAGAAAAGAGAAATTTCATAGCAGGAAGGTCAGCCTTTCCCTATGGTTTGAGGGCCTACTGTAGAGGAGGTATTGCCAAGGACCCAAGCTAGGATAACACATGATTCCACCTTCAAAGAGTTATCAATTGAATGGGGAAAATAAAATGTGTGTTTCAACATGTAAAATTACATTTACAGGGAAGAATGTAAGAGAGAGTCAAAGGGAATGGGGATTCAGAGAAAAGGAGACCTCAGGTCCCTCGAAAAATCAGAGTAATGTGTAACATTCTTTGACAGTTACGTGTACAAGGAACTGGGCTAAGTACTTTACAATATGACTAATCCATGTGTACTTTATAAGGCTACAAAGTGGGTGTTTACTTGCCCATTTCACAGATGAGAAAACTGAGCCCTAGAAAATTTAGTAACCTGCCTGAGGTCTTCCGGGAAGTAAGGGGCAGAATACGTCCTGATGCTCAAGGAAGGGGAGGTAACATGTAACTTGGCCTTGAAAGATGGATAAGTATTGATGGGAGGGGCATTCCAGGCAGCAAGAACATTTTTTAGAAGCCTGAAGGAGAACAGAGTGGGGAGTAGTAGGAGAGCTGCCCTGGCAAAAACAAAGTGCAGTCATACCGTGTTTCCCGGAAAATAAGACCTAGCTGTACCATCAGCTCTAATGCATCTTTTGGAGCAAAAATTCATATAAGACTGGGTCCAAATGCGTCTTTTGCTTCAAAAGACGCATTAGAGCTGATGGTCCAGCTAGGTCTTATTTTCGGGGAAACAGGGTAGAAAGCAAAGGGAAATGAGCTCAAAAGACTTGGTAGGGGGGGAAAAAAGACTTGATTGGAATCAGGTCACAGAAAGCCTTGAATGCCAAATGATAAAGTCTGGATTTTTCCAATGTAGTGATCATTTAAAGTTTGTAAACAAGAAAGTAACTCCCTGACAGTTTATTAGAACAATGATTTAAGATGATTAATCAGCGTGCAGGAGGGGCAGAGACTAAACCTCCAGTTAGGAAGTGATATTTATCCAGGCAAGAGATAACAACAGCCATTGTTCACAAAACAGTTGAGGGGTAGAGATGGATATGGGGCCAGTTTCCTAAACCTGCTACACCAAGGCCTTTACCATCATGGTGGTCTTTCAAACAACATCCTTGAGACCTCACTAAATCCAGATTAAACCCAGCGAAATTGGAGGGGGTAGGAAATGGAAAGGACAGGAGGAGCTGGTTGACCTCTGAGCTCATCTCTCAGACTCCATGAAGAGAACTCTCTGAGCACTTCTATAGAAATCATTAACTATACAGTTCCTTATTCCATCACTTGTTTCTGGACTTGTCCTTCATATCAAATAGGCATATTTCCAAAAGAACATTATCGTCTAGAAAATTTTATGAGTTTACAGCTAGAGCAACCACATGATGTGATATTGACATGCAATGATTGGGAGGGTGTATTTTAATATATCTTTTCAGGAAACACTCGTATCCGTAATCCTGGCTGTCTGCCTTTTGGAAAACTCTACCTTTTGAGACTGAGAAGTCTTCATGTAGCTCATACCACATCAGGGTCTTGCAATGCTCTGAAAGAGGTATCATGCAGGTGTCCTAACCTCCTCCAGCTCCCAAATCGGTGGTAAGCCTCTAAAGATTAGGAATTAATTTGTGTCTCGATTTTCCAAAGCCTTATCACTATAGCAGGTCTCAATCAGTCGGCAAACATGGCTCTGCAAGAAATGTCACCTTTACTTCCTTGAATTCAACGTGAATCTGATTCCAGGAGTCCGTGCCTGCAGGAACTTTGGTTTTAGAAATTAATAGGCTCCTACTCTCACCACCTTCAAATAACTTAGAGGTCTTCCTTCACACCAGTTATGCCGGTTCTCATACATTGCCTGTCCCTGCGATGTCTATGGATTCTGCTTTCAACCCCCTGCTTGGGACTCGAGAATCACTGTCCAGACCAGGAACCTGGTTTCAGAGCAGTCCTGGACAGCCCTTCCTCTGTGAGGCCTGGCCACAGAGGGAGGGTTTCCGCTTCTCACAGATGCACTGATGCCCAACCCCCAGTATCCCCCGGTTTAGGGCAATCTCCCATCAAAGATCTCTTATTCTTCCACTGCCATCACATATTCTTAAATTGGACTTTCAGAAAAGAAAGAAAGACATGTTTTCAAGAAACTTCTGCTTCCTGTTCTGCACGACCTTGAAACAAGGGCACACAAAGGACCAAGAAACATTCTTAGAATAAGTTGGGGGTGAAGAACACACAAAGTTACCCTGTCACACACACAATAGGTATTCAGTAATTGTCAGTGAAACGTGGGCCCCAATAACTGACAAAATGACTCCTCCAAAGTTGCTCAGTTTACCACCAGAAGAGGTACTATTATGATCAGCTTAATAGAGTCTTTTGCTTAGGCACCTACCAGGTGCCAATATTTCACATGTACTGTCTCCATGTCAGATGAGCGGTGAGCAGCTTACCTAAGATCCTATAAGCGCTAAGAGATAGGGCATGTATTGAGACTCAAGGTGTGCCCGTCTCCAAACCTACACCCTTTCCACCCTGCCACATGGACCCTGGAAAGGATTCCATATTTTCTATTTAGCAGTCCAGAGGTCTGCTAGTTCTCCAGTTGCCATTTCTAATTAAAATTTGTTTTAAATGGAGATTTTTTTTTCACCATGAACACAGTGTGACTCCGCCTGATACGGTAATAACCCAATAAGATGGTTTATTACCCCATCTCATCGTTCACCTGGGAGGCAGCAGGGAAGGAGATTTACTTCTATTTGAAAGATGAGAGTGAAGTAAAGTGACTTGTCCAAGACCACAGAGCTAGACGAGAGTTCAAACACCAACACACGTCTGTCTCTGCTTCAAGTCAAGGGGAGGGAGTTAGTCCTCATGAATAAAAGGCTAATTATAGAATCGTTAAATATTTGCACTTTCAGGGACTTCTCTACCAATGACACAAAAGCATAGCTTACATAGTTGCCTTGAAACGCATCCTAGCAGATGTACTCCAACAATATTTGAGAACTATCAATATATTAGTTGGTGACCTTGCCGATTGCTAACATCCATCCCCAAAGCAGCTTACTCTGAAATTAGGAAGTAATTTTTTTTTTCTGTTTCTTTCTGGCATCATCAATTTTTTTTAATTTTTTTTTAGAAAATACTTTCTATGAAGTAATTTTTATCCCATTCCACTCTAAAATTTAATTTGACAACAATGACATCTTAGTTAAGCGAGTCTTTGAATTTATTGGAATTACCAATCCGTTTTATCACAGGTGTATATATCAGTTTCTCACATCATTAGCATCTCTTCTTTTCCTTCACAATAAAGACCATATTCCTTGGCATGGTCTTCAGGGGACTTTGAACATCTATCTCTTAGTGGCGTTCTTTGTCCACCTTCACCCCTACGGTTCTCCTCCATATAACCATATACCATGTATGCCAAATGTCACAGACTGGGTGGCTTAAACAACATAAATTAATTTTCTCACAGTTCTGGAAGCTAGAAGTCCAAGACCAACATGTCGGCTGGGTTGCTTCCTTCTGAGGCTTCTCTCCTTGGCTTGCAGATGTCCACCTTCTCCCTGTGCCCTCACATAGTCTTCTCTGTGCAGAGCACCCCTGGTTTCTCTTTGTGTGTCCAAATTTTGTCTTCTTGTAAGGACACCGGTCCAATTGTATTAGGATTTACCTTTAGTGCCCCATTTTAACTTCATCACCATTTTAAAGGCCTTATCTTCAAATATAGTCACATTCTGACGTATTCAAATTATGAATTTTGGGGGACACAATTCAGCCCAGAACAACCCAATACCTATGCACAGTGCGCTCTTCACAGTTTCTTGGGCATCCTTTTCTCTATGTGACATAGGTCTAAAGAATCAAGTCTATTTCTTTGCCTATGTACGAATTATTTTGAACATATAAAACTGCGGACCTTCAACCACTTTATTACCTACAAAAATGGCAATTTTTTGTGATCCCAATATATTGTAAAGATTTAACAAAACTATCACTTCTTAAAGACAATTTATGTGCCGGACCCTTCAAATACCACAGAAATTGTTTATTACCTTCCTGTTTGTCTCTAAGGCCAAGATGGAATCGTATCCAAACAGACTTTTATAATTTATCTGCACTACAGATATGACCTTCAGCCTCAAGGCCAACAGTACCAAAAAGCTCATACTTATTAAGGCAGCCCCTCCCATTACAACACCACTAGTAACCAGAAAATTCTTTATTATGCAGAATCTGGCCCTTTTTAATCTCTCAATCGTCTTTGTTCTGCTTTTAGAAGTAGCAAGGAGAAGTTCACCTCTCCCCTCCTGCATTTTAAATACTTGAAGACTGTCACCATCTGCCTTCCCAAGTCTCTCCAGGGGCTCCCTGCACTTACAGGGAGGAATTTTCTCTGGATACCATGTGGTTCACCAAGGATATCCATACCCCTCCTTATTGGGTATCCAGACTGGACACTAGATTCCAGATGAGTTCCTCCTCTAGTGTTTGTTCCATATGAACTGCCTGGTATGGATAGTGGCTCCTTGAAGCTGTGTTGAGAAGACTCTGAACCCAGTCTAGGGTTAGCAGGAAGGAATGCAGAGTTCAGTTAGTGCTGTCTAAGGGAGAACCAGATACTTCCCAGAGCTGCTCTTCCTATTCATCTGGATATTGTCTGGCCCAGACGACAGGGGAACTATTACCCTCTCTGAATTAAACACTCTGTTTTCCTGAATGCTAAATTTGCATCAGCTCTGCTAGTAAGCTCATTTCATAAAAAAGACCAACTAAGACACTCAGATTTTTTTTTTATACTTAGCTGTAGCAAAGCCTATTTCCCCCCATGTTATGGTACTGTTTTTCTTCATAGTTAACTAAAAAGAATGAAGAATCCGGAACTATGATCTCTTTGTGTGCTGCTTCTTTCAGCCCTAACCCTTCCTGGTTGTATGATTGTGGACAAGTTATTTGAACTCTCTGAGCCTCTGTCTGTTCATCACTGAAAATGGGAATATATGTACCTACTCCAGATAAACTTTTGGCAGTATTAAATGAGATACCATGCAAGAAAAAGTACACAAGCTGGAAGGCGAAATACAAAGGCTACTTGTTAACAGCCTGATATTACAGTTTTGGCCAGCCAGCTAATAGTTCCCTCAACCTGTTTGTTTTAGGGGATTTCTTCTCACTGGACAAACTGACATCTAGTAGAGGATTGAAAACAAAAGTACAAGCAAGAGAAATGAACGCCCACTAAACACTCACATGCAGAGCCAACTTACATGTGAACACACACATCAAGGTCAAAGACTTCAGCTGAGAGGAAAGTGTTTCCATGATGCCTCAAAGCAGAGGGACAAACAAAAATCCAGAGTGGCTCTCCCAGAGTGGTTATTTTCATTATTCATTGCCTCCCATGCTTGATTTGGGATATTTGTGCTGGCCATTTGCTCCCACAAACCTGCATTACTATCCTAAATGTTTTGCCTGCAAAAGAAAATATACCCTTTTCTCAGGTACGTTATCAGCCCCACGGTACCATAGCTCTAGCTGGTAGACTAAGTTGGGGGCAACAACCCTCAATCCACAGGACCAAGCAGGAACAGTGCGTGAGTGAACGAGCACGTGACAAAGACCTGGGGCCGGGGGGCAGCTGGGACATCATGCTCTACCTAACATGGGCAGTCACCACTCACTCCAATGGGTGACGTCCTGGGCAATGTGGCTCGATGGTACCAGGTCTTCAGATTTTTCAAGGAAAATCCATGTATTTGGATTTTCATGTAAAATATTCCTATTTTAAAAACACTTGCTGTGTTTTTGACCTAGAGAGATGGGAATTTTATATGGTTCAACCCAATATAATCTAAAGACATAAAGAGTTCAGATCTTCTTGCTGTGCAGGAAATCTCAAGAGGCCTTGCCCTTTCAATAAATTTCCTAAATAAACATGCACATACATGCACACACACTACTAACAGCAATAGCTAACAGAGCATCATTCCTACACAGAAGATAAACCCTCATTTAATCCTCCCAACACCCTGTAAGGTTGATATTCTGTTAATCCTTACTTTACAAATGAGATCCAATGCCCACCATCAGTTAGTAGTGACACATATGTACATGAATATATAATCCCCTTGCCAAGAGAGCCAGTGTCCTTATGTCTCTTGGATTGGAGGAAGAAATGTAAAATGTATGTTACCGTCCAGTCCCCCACAGATGGCAAGTTGGGTGAACAATGATCCTCCTAGCCTCTTTTGGTAATTTTAAATCTCCTTACCACTTGTGCTAGTTCACTCGGACTGCCATAACAGAATAATCCGACAGACTAGGTGACTTAAACAACAGAAATTAATTTTCTCATGGTTCTGAGGGTGGAAGTCCAAGATCAAGGTTCTGACAGGGTTGGTTCCTAGTGAAAACGGTTTTCCTGGCTTGCAAATGGCCACCTTCTTGCTATGTCTTAACGTGGCGGTGAGGGGAGAGAGAGAGGGAGGGAGAGGAAGAGAGAGGGAGAGGAAGAGGGAGAGAGAGAGAGAGAGAGAGAGAGAGAGAGAGAGAGAGAGAGAGAGTTCTGGTGTCTCTCTTCTTATAAGGACTCCAGGCTTAATGGATCAGGGTCCCACCCTCATGACCTCATTTAACCTTAATTACCTCCTTCAAGGTCCTATCTCCAAATATAGTCACATTGAGCATGAGAGCTTCAGCATATTAACTGTGGAGGGAGGGAACACAATTAAGTCCAAAACATCCCAGCTCACTTATATGGAGAATCAGCCTCCCCAGTCTTTTTCTCCTTTTCCCACAGTCCTCTTCCCACCCGGCCACTTTATTCAACCACTTCTCTCTTTCTACCCCATTCTTTGTTCCATGCAGTTCTTTCATTCTACACAATCTCTCTTTTCTCACGTTCTGTAAACCCCTCCCCCTTTCAGACATTCTCCTATTTCTCTATTCTTCTGCTTTCTCTTCCCTTCTCTTTCATTCCAATCACCATCTTTGCCAAAGTCCTTTCCTCTCTCATCCTTTTCTTCTTGGCCTCTTCTCCACAACAACCCCTCAAGTCTAAATTCTTTCTTTGCTTGTATTTACACTTTATACCCTGCAGTGTACACGCCCCATAAGGGGAGTGCCTAGCACAGTGCCTGGTCCATAGTAGGAACCCTATAAATGTCAGTGTGTCCCTTCAACACAGGATTCCAGGCAAATTCAAAGAAATGTGCAAGATGAAGCATTGAAGTGGAAGTAAAAAATCAAAGCCATCAGATGGAGGACGAACAAAATATGTGAACCATAAGGCCCAGTCTACTTACGCGGATTGAGCGTGAAATTTCATTTCCTAGCAGTGAACCTAGAACCTTTTCATAGTTAAAGTGACCCGTGTATTCTCTGGTGTGCTCAAGGTGCCGGGCTGGAGGAGGTGAAATGAATTCCTTTTCTTTTGCCATGACCTGCACCCTGCTTTGAACAATGGTTCCCCCCCCCCCAGTCTAACATCTTTCTCTTCAGCATCTCATTGATCTCTCACTGGCAGCCAAGGCTGTGTTGTGCTAAAATCTCACTCTGATCCTATTTAGAATGTGGTTTTGTGTGGTAAAGAATGCAAATCTTCTAATTAAGGCAATTTGTAGTGGAAGTTGTTGCTAGGACGTTGCTAAAGGAAATCTGCAATTTTTTATTAATCAGAAAACTTACTGAATGCAAGTTCAACCAAGACAGCTGGGTGAAAAGTATAAGACACTGGAGGGAAAGAAGGGAGGGAGGGAGGAAGGGAGGAAGAGAGAAAGGAAGGAAGGAAAGAAGGAAGGGAGGAAAGAGGGGAGGGAGGAAAGATTTTTCTGAATCCTTTTCTACTTTCCCCCAAAGTTGCTCATTTTCCTCATCTTCTCTTACACTGCGCTCTTTCCTCTTTTCTGTCACCCTCACCTTCCCTCTGAGGCCTAGAGGGAAATCCATATCTTCATTCCTAGCCACTCCTTTTCAATGAAAACCTAATGCTTTAATTCCAACACTTTCTCCTGAACATAGAAATCTAATTAGCATCACAAATTTTCTGTTTTGTTCTTGACCAGCCATTCTCCCAGAATGCACTTCATAAGTGGTCAGTGCCTAAGACTGTCGCTGTTATACTACTCAACACCACACAGTCTAGAGGTGGCTCGGGTAACCAAAGGATGAGAATTATTAAAACCAAAGCATAGTGGCTGCACCAATCTGCAAACCCCACCAAAAGTGCACAAGGTTTCCCTTTTTTCCACATCTTCGCCAGCACTTGTTGTTTGTTGATTTATTGATGATAGCCATTTTGACTGGGGTGAGGTGGTGTCTCAGTGTGGTTTTTATTTGCATTTCTCTAATGATTAGTGAGGTTGAGCATTTTTTCATATGTCTGTTTGCCATCTGTATGCCCTCTTTAGAAAAATGTCTCTTCATGTCCTCTGCCCATAATGGCTGCATGAGATGTCAGAGGGGTAGTAGATGGCGGAAAGGGGGTTATCATTGTGTGAGGGATAGAAATGATAAATATAAATGAAAGCAGGTTCCAGCTGTACCTTGAACCTGCTTTCAGGAAGCTTTCTATTACACTGTTTTGTACACCTGAAACTAATAAAAATTTTTAAAAAATAATAAAAAAACAAAGCACATGGAAAAGGATTGCAGGAGCCTGCCCTGGAGAGAGGAAAACTAATGGGAAATATGAGACTGAATTCAGGTTTTTGAAATTCTGCTTCATATAGGACTCCTGAAGCAATCTACAAAATTTGGCATCAATTACTTAAAATTCTAATCCAGACAGGATTTGCCCTGAGTTAAAATATCAGCTCTGTTCTTTTATAGGCTTGTGTACACTGGGGAACTAACTCTCCCCATTTCCATTTCCTTGTTGTAGAAAATGAGGATAATAGTATCCATCTCGTCAAGGTTATAATATGGACATGTTATAGATGCAGGTGAGGATATACTATAATGCTGAATCAATCATAGCTAAGATTAATATTCCTGATACTCCTGCTGAAATTCAGTACAGGAGAAAGCATTAGATATACCGGGTTATTAAGTTATCTGGATCATAAAACATATGATCCTTCCTTCTTTCCTTCCTTCCTTCCTTCCTTCCTTCCTTCCTTCCTTCCTTCCTTCCTTCCTTCCTTCCTTCTTTCCTTCTTTCTTTACTTCCTTCTCTTCCTTCTTTCCTTCCTTCCTTCCTTCCTTCCTTCCTTCTTTCCTTCCTTCCTCCCTTCCTTTCTTCCTTCCTTCCTTCTCTCTTTCTCCATAGCCATCCAGCTGCACCTTGAACCTGCTTTCAGTAAGCTTTCTGATTAACCAAAAATTTCAGGATTCCTTTAACAACACCATAGCAACAACTCCCACTATAAATTGCCTTAATTACAACATGTGCACCCAAACCACATTTAAGCAGGATTTGAGTGAGACCCTAAAAGAGATTCAGTAGAAGTGTCTGGAGGATGGGAGAAGTGGAGCTTTGCAATATTATATAAATAAAGGAGAGAAGGAGTCTTAACTGTGGTTCTCAACCTTAGCTGCACTTTAATCAGCAATGAGGGAACTTTGACAAATCCCAAAGGCCAGACTGAACCCCAGACATCAGAAGCTCTGGTTGTGGGATCCAGACATAAATAATTTTTTTTAAAACCACGAGGAGATTCTAATATGTAGCCAAGACTGAGAACCTCTGTTTTAGAGAACAGAGTGGAAAGCCAAAGAGCTGACCCGGCTGTATGCTGTACGCACGGTGTGAGTGCATCGGTAAATTTCTAGACTCTAGTGGGATTCTGAGGAGACTTCTGGAAACAGAAATGAGGCTGTGAAAGGAAGGAGTGAGGGGCTAGGAGGAGTCTACAGCAGGCAAGTCTCAATCCTTCAATAACTGCAGTACGACCCACCAGGGAAGAGTGAGGGAGACAGCTTGAGAAGACAGCAAAAGCAAAATAATTTATTTTTAGAATATGAGAGACCTAAGCATATTTGAACCAAAGATGAGTGTACTACACCTTATCTGCTTACAATGCAAATTTTGGAAAACAGTAAAACACTGTTGCATTGGTCCAGCAGATGGCATCTTTATGATTTAAGATTCATCAAAGCATCTTGATCAGATATGCCCTCTGCTTTATGCTCCAGTACTTGCTTTGATTTTAATTGCCATATGTTAAATTTTCTGCTGTGTGTCAAATATGTCACTTGACAACCTCTCTTAATCCCCACAAAATCCTATAAAGTGGCTGCCTCCCATTGTACAGACGAGGACATTTTTCAGATGAGGAAATGAGATTCATAGAGTTTCAGTGGTTTGCCCAGGGTCAGTAAGTGGTAAAACCAGGATTCCAACCTGGATCTGTATGACCCCAAAGTCCACGGTCTTTTCACCCTGCCCCTGTATGTCCAGATAAAGCACAAATTCAGACCTCGGAGAGCTGCATACTTTCATCCAAACCTGCAAAATGACTAAAACTATGGCCTGAAAGGTCATGTCGCAGCATGAGGACCTCTGAATGAAAAGAATGAAAAGTGTATCAGAGGCTGCAGCTCCTACTTTGGTTTGCAGAAGGGCTTAAGCAAGACACAAAGCATTTTAGAGAGGAGTAGGCATGAGGTCTTTGTTTGTCATCATTGACACCAATGCCCAGGATGGTAGTGGAGCAGCAACGAGAATTGGGATTGCCCACAATGGACACTAATCTGAAAGCACAGCAACCTGAGCTGCATGCCCAGGTGCAGGGGCGTTTGGGCAAGAACGGTCACAGTTCGTCCCCGCCATCTTGCTGTTCCTTCCTCCTCTCTGCACATGTAATCCTTGCTGATTTCTGCCTGCCCAATTATACGACATGTGCCAGTACAGTTGGCTGTCTTCTCTTCCTGGAATTGATTCTCCACATCCTGTAATTATCCCTGAAAACTGATTAGTATCCGTTTGCAAGCAATATTTTCCTCCGAATACATCCAGGTATGTATAGTCCAGAGGACTGCTTTGATTTCTGGAATATTGGCTCTGAGGAGAATGAAATCTAAAAATAAAATGTAATATTAGTTCCAAACAGCTACATATTCTGTGCCAAAGTGATGATTTCCATTTGGGCTGCCATCTGTAGATATTATTACTAGTTATCCTTTGCACTCAGATAAAGGAGTGAGCAAAACAATGCTTTCCCTTCCAATCAAAAGACCTAGAAATTGCTGATGCAATGTCCGCATGAAAGAGCCAGTGACATTTTGTGTTGCCTTTTGAAAAAATATTTTTAAAATGTATTTTAAAAGAAACTTGCCAGCAAGTTCATTCCAGGACAAGTTTTAGATGCTTTGAGAATAAAGTCGGATAAGACCATAAAAGAGACTGTTTAGTTTGGACACACAAATTGCCAACATACCCAAAAAAAGGAGGATCAGCTGAGCATTTTTCTTCCGCCTCTTATTTTCAGATATTCTTTAAAAGTTAGTGTAACAAAAATTTGAGAGAAGCCATGTGATACACTCATAATACAAAAATACCTCAAATAAAGTTTGTGTCTCAGACCAAAATGGTCCCGGGAGTGTGTGGTGACACGGGTGACATTCCTGTTCCTGGTGGCCATAATTGATTACAAAGTCATCAGAAGAAAGGGAAGGTGAGGCTTTTCTTGAGTGCCTACTGGGTAGGGAGTGTACCATACGTCCTAACTAGAGGCTGGACTGACATGAGCTCATTCTGCCCTCCCAGTCACCCCGTGAGGTTGATATTATTCCTATTCACCCAGGAGAGAAAAGAAGTTGAGGACAATAAAAGAACTGGACAAACAACAATGGTAAGGGCGAGACACGAGTTGGAGAATGAGGCTGAAACTACTCGGTCCAAAATGCGTTTGAATCAAAGAATCTTACAAAATAACAAAAGAAGAAATATATTATTCAAGGGGTATTTTAGGCCCTGTATCCACTCTAACCCTTGGAAATTGGAAGGTGATGTTTCATGTGAGTCTACAGCTTCAGGCAAGGTACATCCCAATATTTATGGATCTTCACGAAGAGACACTACCATCTCCTCCTCTTCCAAAGCTGTTTTTGTGAAAGGCTGGTCCTTTAGGTGCTCTTTATCCTCATCAAAATCCCCCTTCCAACTAGGGAAAATGAGGCTCAGCAGTCTCATACTTCACAGGAGAGAAGCTTGGCCAGAGTCTCGAAGGAAGGAGGGGACCCCATACCTAATGGAGAGCAGGGGAAAAAATACTGGCATATGGAGTCCTTAGTGAAAGCCAAGTAGCCCTGTTTGATCAGAGAAGAAGATTTTGGAAGGAAAGCAGTGAGCTAAAAGTTAGATGAAGGTTGGATAAGGGTCCAAACTGCGAAGGACTCAGAATACAGGAGAGGTCATTTTGACTTTTTTTCTCCAGGAATGGGGAGCCCACCAAAGGCTTTTGAGTAAGAGAGACATGTGGGAAGCAGAATTTTAGGAAGATTAATCCTGCTACACTGTGGGGGAGGGAGTGGAAGTGAGGGGGCCAGATGGGGACTTTCCTCAGAGGAATTCCATGACATCTGAAGGTCATGGCTGTTTGGAGGCTCTGCATGCCATTTGGGCTCTGCTGTCCTTTTGGATGAAACAGGCGTCTTTAGGCTGCTTGTACTCTGCCTAATGGATTCACTTTGAATGGTCTAAATCCTGTGGCCTTGGATGTGGAAATGTCATCCTGACAGGGAGTGAATTCCAGGCACTCCTTCAGCAAAGAACCTCCCCCCAAAGAAGGAGGCCCTATCCTACAAACATGCCGTTGAATTTAGGAAGCAGGGAAACTGCTGTGAAAGGAAAGTCACCAGGGTCGGGGAAATTTGCTTGCCTCCTAAAGAACTGTTCCCAGTAGGACACAAATTTAAATTATGATTGCCAGGCAGAAGCGTCAGCATGTGAAGGGCTCCCCTGAACTCGATTTTCCATCGATGCGCTGTTGCGTTACACTGCTCCTGCTCATGTACACACACGCTGCACCACTGGATTCTTGCTTTTCCTGGAGCAATCTCCAGAGATCAGTGCCCGAGGGATATCCTAATCAGGCCTTGCTTTGGCAGGGGAGAGGCGGTGGTAATGGGTCCTTGCTGTTTCCAGGCTCTAAAAATTCAAGAAGACCCTGTGGGGAAAGGAGCTGGAGAACTGAGGTTGACTCTCAGCTCACTTAGCCTTATGATCTTGGGTAAATTCACTCAGCTGCAGAATAGTAGCAGAAACATCAGCGTCAGATGAAATGATACAGGTGACACAACATAATCAAAGTCGGGAGCTGACACTGTGGTGAACGAGGTCCTAAATCCGTGCCAATGTGGCCAAGCAAGAGATGTGAATGAATGCAGCAGGCGTGAAGACCTGAGAAACTAGAGTGGGCATGTTCCACCCAAAGAGGGCACCAGCTACTCAGTGGATCTCCCAGTTTTTAAATAATAGCAACTCATTTAGATCATTGGTCAAACCCCCAAACAAAGCAATAGATCCAATTTGACAACCAGTTTGTAAACAAACACTGGCAACACACAAATTTGTATGCTCACGCCCCACTGCTAGTGGTGTGTAGTTTAAACGAGGTCCATACCTCTAAGTTTCATTTTCCTCATCAAAGAAATATGGAGAATGAGGGCAATGCAGAGAGCAGTGGTGAAGAGAAACTGAGATCAAGTGCACAGGGGCTCCTTGAAGGATGATGGAGCAGGTGATGGCAGCGCCCCCCCCCAACACACACACACACACACACACACACACACACACACAATGCCAAACATTAACCCTTTAGTTTCTGGTCTGCAGGGAGGTCTGGTGGGTAGGAGGTTGGCACAAGAGCTTTTACCAAAGCCCTTCATCCAGTTCCCAGTCCCCCACAATGTTAAATAAAGTGACAACAGTTATTTTTAGGGCTCAGTTAAGGTTCCTCTCTTGTGCCTGCTCTTCACCATGCAAAATGGTTTTCATGCCACTTGAAACTATGCTCTGTGTTAAGGGGAATGAAACATAAGAGGCAGGCTGTGACTGTTAGAGGATATCTGACATTGAAATGACTCATCACAGGACAGGCAATGTGGTTAGACATGCCTGGTGTCTGCAGCCCATGGAACCCTGACATGCTTGGGTTTGGCCTCGTCTAGCAAGGGTGGGGCAGGTAATCGCAATGGTCTGGCCCACTGAAAAGGCCAGCAGGGCCCCCACTCGGACAACCTGCCATCCTCTGAAGAGCCAGGGCTGGGATCAAGGCAGGCGATCAGACATTTGAGAGCTGGGTTCCATGGGCAAAAGTAATCCATCAGTCGTTTAAAAACACACAGTCAATTCTTGCGATTCACAGTAGTTATGTTCTATTTAAAGTCATTCCAAAGACTGAGTTAGCAAATACTGAATGATTGTTCCTAGGAAAATACAAGATGAGTGTCCTGCAAGACACTGGTGACAGCATTTTCAACGATTGATCAGTACATAACCTCGTTTTACATGTGTTTCTGTTTAAAGACACTTTATTTAATGCATACTGTTGACTCATTAACATTGAACTCATGGCCAACATCACTATAACTCATGCCTGAACATGCTTATCTAACACATATTTTCTCCATAAGGCACATCACAGCCTCCTTAAACTTAGGGACACCAGAGAGCACCTCTATGCTTAGGGGGCGTCTTAAAGAGCAAAATCACCAACAAAACCAAAGAATCCAAAACACATGGCACTAAGTAGACTACGAAAAGGATTCTTGTCTGAACTCTGAGAGCTGAAAGAAGGCAAAATGTTGCCTTGTTTGACTTCAGCTTGGATTGTGCTCGTTGTCAGCCACTCGATGCTGACAATCTCAGCAACACCGGTGCATATCTGCAAATGGCTGGGAAAGCACCCTGAGTATTGATTTGGGGTTGAAAACAAATTTTGGAAAGTGGGTGACTTTGCAAATACAGATTCTGCAAATCATCGGTATTGACTATACCTAAAAGTCATTCACACATTTATGTATCAGACATAACATTTGAACTTAAACTCAGGCTGGCAGGGCTGCAGTCATTTCATAGCAGCTCTATTCACGTCTAGTTAATTAAGTATTAACTAGCCCAAAGGACACCATGATTCTCAAAAGAAAATATTCCATTGTAGAGTTGCAGTTTATTTTCTCAAAAGGACACAGACCCCAAAAAGAGACATCTTGCTAAGATCAGTCACTTGCATATTTTAGCATTAAATTGATAAAAAAAAAAAAAGAAGGAAAATCTTCTTCCTATTAAGGCAGACTCTTTTTCTGGAACTTCTATTAATTGATCCTAGTTCTGTCTGAACTACACAGAACAAAGTCAGCCCTTCTTCCACATCGCGGTCTATGGCTATTTGAAGACACTGCTCAGTCCCCTCTTCCAATATGGCAATTGCCCATGTGGGACTTCCCCATCCCACGTAATTTCACCATCATTTGTCAGTTTCTTGGAACAATGTTCTAATCTGTCAGAAATTAACTGTCATCTCCTGCTTAGGCTCTAGAATAAAATGAGTAGCTTCAAACTCAGACGATAGGACAATTAATTTACGCAACTTTACTGGGGAGTAATTTGGCAATGTATATAAAATTCTTTACAATAAGCATATCCTTCCAGTTCTTAAAATTTATTCTAAGGAAATAATCATGAACATGTGCTAAAATTTAGTTATGAGGATGTCCATTACAGCATTCTTTATTATTCCCGCATGTGGAAGCAATCAAAATTCTCAAGGATAAAACAATATTAAAGAAATTATGGCACATCCATACAGCCATTAAATACTATGTAGCCATTAAAATGACAATGTGTGTGTCATTTTACATTGACACATATACATATACATATACAATCATAATAGAAAAGAAGATTATAAAAGAGTTGGTACAATCTGATTCCATTTTTATTAAAACATCCATCTACAACAAAGAACATTCCCAAGAGGTTAGCAAAGCTCTTGAAGGATGATTCAATTTCAAGTGTTTCCCTTTCTTTATCTATTTTTTTCTATGAAAAGCCATTACGTTAGTACTAAGGAAAAACAATTCTGTTTAGTGCTTTAAAAGATTAAAATTCAGACAACTCTGGTAGTTCCCTGTTGCTTGCCAGAGAGTCTAAACACCCTAGCTTGGGTCACAAGGCGTTTCATGATCTTACCTCTTAGGTTTCATCTCTACCAATCCTCACAAGTGCCTTCCCCTTTGGCCATAATAAACCATGGAAAATTCCCCAGATTTAGATTACTGCTTTCCCCCTGCCACATGAGATAATCCTCTTGGTTTAGAAACTGGTGTGGGGAGATTGTCCGAAATTCCACAACTAATAAAATGGCAAACCCAGGTTGCCTGTCCCTGAAGTCCATGCTATCTCCCCAGGAGCAGAATGACCAACTAGGACTGTTACCATAATATTTTTGTACCATATTTAATCTCAGGACAGGCAAATTAATCACCTACACTATTTACAACCTTATCTGGGGGAGAACAAAACCCTGAAATATCATTGTTTCCTTTGTCATACGTACAGAGGGTCAAAATAATTCCAGAAATGTGTTTTCCCCTTTTGAGAGGAATGACCCAGGGTGTTTGGAGCAATATTTTAGCCAGGCATTAAAACCCAGTTTGCAAACATATGCCCTGGGTAGTCAGATTTCACTAATACGATCTGCTCTGACTTCTTTGTCTCTTTCATTATAAAAATTTAATATTGAATTTTAAAACCCAAATGGCATAAATAAATTCCAGATGTCTTCCCAAATCCTTAAATCTTCCATTACAATAAGGAGAGATATTGCTATGTGAGAGTAGATGGTTACATTTTAATTCACTGAAAAACCTAAAGGATGTCCAGGCAGTTCTTCAGTCTTTCTTCCATGAAGAAAACACATAAACACTTTTGAATTTCTTAGGAAGCTGAGTCAAGATTCACAGACCAGCTGTCTGATATATGTGCTGATTTATTTATCCCCTCAAAGGGTATAATAGTATCACTGTGAATGCAGGGCCCAAGGCCAGGCTGCCTTGATTCCAATCCAACCAAATGCACGACTTTGGACATGCCATGTAACCTCTCTATTCCTCAGTTTTCTCATCTGTAAAATCGGGATAATCATAGCACCTGCTGAGTAGGGTTGTTGGGGGATGAATGAGTTAATAATTTGAAGTATTTAAGTGTGTGTCTGGAGAGCTGATGTAGGAGGTCTGAATGGCTAGAATTTTTTTTCCCTTTTTTCCTTCCTGATAAACAGAGCTGTCTTCTTAACCTTGGAGTAAGAAGACTCTCTCCTTCTGAGAGTGACTAATAAGCTAACTTCAAACCCCAGATCCGTCCCCTAAACCTGGCCCAGGTCTAGACTTTCCCCACCTGCGCCAGCATTTCTGATCCTTCTGCCTAAACCATGCCATCCCACCAGAGTTAACCCACTTAGAAAATGTAAAAGCTCTGTCCACAGAGGATTTGTGGGTGGAGCCTCACGTCTCCAATTAATTAGAGGAGATCAGATATGCAAAACACCAAAGTGTGATTATAAGTACTCGAAATATGATAGTTTTCTTTCTTCTTTCCCTCACCACCATTAGGGATCGATACCTATGTTTGAAAGAAACACTGAATTATAACCATGAAGAGCCTTCACTGCTAACCTTCAACAGAGAATTTACAGTCCATATATCCTTCAGCATCTCAGTTTCACACCTCTAGACCATGCATGCACGCCAGATGGCAACTAGACACACTTGGCACTATTTCACACTTGATGGATCTATTCATTTCTCGATAGCTTGTGTAACATTTTAATAGTAACAGATCTCTTTTGCATATCTCATCTTACTCTTCATATCAACTCTGTAAGTAATTATTGTTCTTATTATTGTTGTTACCATCATAATTTTGCAGTGTAGAAAATTAAAGGCTTACCCCAAATTATGCAGCTGGTAAGTGACTCAGTGGGGATTTGAATGTGGATTCTCTGCCTTCAAATTCTGTGTTTTTTCTACCCAACTTCACAGCTCAAGCTATAGGATTAAACAGCAACTCTTAAAAGAAGCCTCATTAATTCTTTGCTTGCATCACTTCCACTGGATGCTTTTTTTTAATTTAAGCTGTGATTTTTCTGTTTTCTGTGATGTCGCATGGTGGATAAGATGGAGCCCAGCACAATTGTGCAGCCAGCTTGGAGCTATCTCCGCAGGCTATAATGATTGTGTGTTGGATAGTTGGTTTTAAAATAAAAAAAGATATGTTTAATTGGTGTTTTCTTTCAAGCAGGATTTTGTTATATCATCGCCAAATAACCTCTCATCTAGTAAGTAAAACATATACTATTTTAGAAAGTTTGCTCAGAAAGAAGCAAATCTTTTGCAACAATTAAGTATTATATACAAATCTGAAAGTCTTCCATATTGAGAATAGGATGGAAATGTGGAAGAGAGCTTTGTTAGGAAATGTGTTTGACTTCATGTAACAGAAACACAACTTCAGGGACCTGGCCAAATCAGGGTTTATATTTCTCATCTAAAAAGAAGTTAGTTTGGAGACAGGCATCAAGGGTTGGTGAGATGGCTTCACCAATGTCATCCGGACCCAGGTAGCCTTCTACCTTTCTGTTCTTTCATCTCGGCATGTGACTGTCTTTATTGTGATCGCAAGATGTCTACTCTACATTCAGGTCAGGACTGCATTCTAAGTGAATGGCAAAAGACAAAGAACAAAATCTGAACAGGTGATACCTGCTGTCTTTCCCACCTAGGAAGTTCTCCCAGCAATCTCTTCCATCAATCTCTGCTTATACATCATTGTCAGAACTGGGTGGGTCCCATGGCCTTCCCTGGCCACAGGGAGTATAGGAAGGTGGGTATTTACCTGGTCATATTACCTCCCAAAACAAATGGGACCTCTGTCAGTAAGAAAGAAGGGCAAAATGGACATTGGCGAGCAACTAACAGAGTCTGCCAAGAGAACTATCATTCATTGAGGGCCTGAAACATATCAGGCACAAACTAAGACAAATCTAAGAAAGAAATAACACTATTCTTGCATTAGACATAAAGAAAATGATATCCAGAGAGATATAAAGTACGAAATGAGATGTAGTTTTCTCAAAAGATCGTTATGTGAATGTTTCTCATGGGACAATGCCTGGCACAGAGTAGACACCCCAAAATGGTTTCAAATGTTCCCCCTCTCTTTCTCTTCTCTCTCAAATGAAATTAGAGATGCAACACCAGCTCCCACTTAAATTATCTATTTACATTGTCTAGTTAATCTTGTTATGACCTAATTATGGCCACTGCTCTGGTCAGTGTATCCATACCCCCGACCCACGGCAAACTCAGTGCTCACTGACTTTCTTAGATTCTGTCAAGTCTTTCCTGCTTGAACTGTTTTCTCTCCAGAGCTGTGATGATATTGCTTTCACTTTTAACTCCATCAGCTAAGACATAAATAGTCTTTGGTTTGGTGTTTTATCAGCCTCTTCATAATTCTTGGCACTTATTAGGAGCTCAATGATATCTGTTGAATGAATGAATCTTGGCTTTATCATTTTCCAGCTGTGTGACCTAGGGCAAGTTTCATAACCTGCCCTGAGTGAAAAAAAAAAAAAAAGTTTGTTTTTACAAGGCACTGAGATTTGGGAGTTGCTTATTATTACAGAGCAGTAATTATAGCTACAATAGCTAAAGCTACAGCCTTGCAACCATGTAGTGGAGGAGAGAAAATCATGGAAAAAAGATTCCCAACAGATAATACCAAAAGCATTGACTATAGAAAAGTATCCATGCTGTAACAAGACACATGGCTTCTCTACCATCCTTCAAAATTAACAACCTTAAATTTTAATAACCTTACATATAGTGACACTAAAAAACTGACAAACTTTCCCAAATAATACTCAAAGGTTTTTAGAGCATGTGTAGAACACCACCATGGAAAAAAAATGTTTTCTGGGCAGCGTCATTCTGCTGCATCTATGGGCAGGCACGTGGGGTGGCGATGATAACAGAAAATACCCGAATGCTCATCTCACTGGCACAGCTGTGTTATAAATGTGTGAGGTTTGAGGTACGGGAAACAAATAATCTGTCTTGCAAGTAGAATGGGTAAAGAATCTCTTCTTTGTCTATGTTTAGTGGTTACCAGAGGGTAAGGGGGTGAGGGGTGGGTGATGAGGGTAAGGGGGATCAAATATATGGTGATGGAAGGAGAACTGACTCTGGGTGGTGAACACACAATGGGATTTATAGATGATGTAATACAGAATTGTACACCTGAAATCTATGTAAATTTACTAACAATTGTCACCCCAATAAATTTAATTAAAAAAAAAAAAAGAATCTCTTCTTTGTCAGTCAAAACCAAAGCTGGAGTAAATTTGGAAATCTGACATGATCACCTGGAGCTTTATCCCTACCAAAATGGAAATACACACCGGAGTAGAGTGAGGTTTTCTACCTTACTTGACCTACTCACGTGTCTGACTTCATTTCATGAAACATCCGGTGAGACAGGAAGTTTAGAAGCAAAAAGCAGGTGTTTGGCACCATATATAAGTTCATATATAGGCTGTGAGTCACTGCCTAGTGTCTTTCCAAGGCATTTGTCAGACAGCAAAAGATTCTCAAGAGATTTCTGTTTTCAGGCAGCATAAACAATTGGAAATGTGTTTGTGTACGTTAGAATCAAACAGACCGGGATTTGAGTCCCAGGTCTGCTATTTGATAAATGTACAACATTAGGTATACTACTTATCACCACTGACTTCTCTCCTCATCTGTAAAACAATACTTAAGTAGAACCAAGTGAAATTGCTGTATTTAAAGTCTAAAGAAGCCTACGATTGGTGATATCACACAGTTCAACCTATACTTGTTTCACAGGACTGAGTGCAGAATAGAAGATTAAGTCCGGTATGTCTACCAATCACAACTCTTTTGTTGTTCACAACAAACACCCAACTCAAGATAGCTTTAAAAAAGGGAATGCATTAGTTCATGTAACTGGTTAGTCCAGCAATGGTTTTAGCTTCACACCCGGCAGAATCAGGGGCTAAAACGATGTTTTGGATTCTCTCTCTCTCTCTTTTTCTCTCTCTCCCCTTCCCTCTTCCCTCCTTCCCTCCTTCCCTCCCTCCCTCCCTCCTTCCTGTACTTCCTTCTGTTTCTTTTGACTTTGTCCTACATGATGGACAGGATAACCAATGAGAGTTTTCACTAGAAGCAAAATAGAGTGTTCTCTCCCAAAGGCTGTCTTTCTTGGGTTGCATGCTCACCCCTCAACTAATCACTGTTTCCAGATGTGTCAGATGGCCCGCTATGCTTGGCCCAGCATGGCTGAGTTCCTCACCTCAGAGGAGATGGCAGGAATGAAGACGTGATAGACTGATGAGAACCACGTAAGACAGGGAAGGAGTTACGCAAAGACTATTAAGGAATTAGGCAGGCAGAAAAGAAAGATGTCCACCTCAGTGGGTATAATGCTTAACACCAATGCTGGCACACAGAGATGTGCTAAACTTAGCTAGTTTCATACGCAATACTCAAAGGCCATAAGTCAGATGTACTGTTTTACGCAAAGATAAGATAACCACCTTTTCTCAATTTGCCCAGGAATTTCCTGATATTAGCACTGCAAGTCCTATGTCCTGGAAAATGCCTAAGTCCCAAGCAAACCGTCTTGGTTTGTCTAGAATATCCCAGTGTTAAAACTCAAAGTCCCACATCTGGGGAATGCCCTCACTCCCAGACAAAGATGGTACGTATAAGTGTAAACCTTAGCTATAGTTGAGATCCTTTTAAGTCAGTTTATTAGTTGCCACATCAACAGAAGAATGATGTGCTATGGTACATCCAAAACCATAGAGAGTCCAATGGAAAAATGCACAGACCATGTCTTTTTTGATTTGGGGTTACAGGATTGTCCCTTTGCTTTGCCTTCCCCTCTGCTTTCATTGTTTTTAATTCACTGTGTCTTCTTTCTCCTTTTTTCTTTTTCTCTTCCTTCCTTCCTTCCTTTCTTCCTTCCTTTCTTCTTTCCTTCCTTCCTTCCTTCCTTCCTTCCTTCTTTCCTTCCTTCCTTTCTTCCTATCTTCCTTTGCTCTTTTATTTTCTTCTTTCTTTTCCATTTTCTTTTGTGTCAACATATTTGCCTTTCAAATAGCGTGTGACTTAGATTTTGTGATCTTCAAAGGAATTGTTATGTAGTTTGACTAAAACAAGCCAGCTTCAGTAAATACATTTATCTTGGATAATTCACCAAGTAAGTGGAAACTTCATTGCTGATTAAGACAAGAAGTGTATATGTAATTATTGTGGTGTTACTAAGACAACATGGTCATGATGCTGAGCATAAAGAATGAAAAAATGGGGGGAGGGAAGCAAAACTGATAGTGATTGTGAAATAGGAGATTGGAGATTGGCAGGGCTTGAGACAGAATTCTTTCAAGGCAGATTTTGGTTTAACTGTTTACATTGAGGTTGCATCTACTAACAATGGAAATCCTGAGATTGGGAAACTCTTTTTTTCTTTTGAATCATCATCATCATTAACTAAGCAATGTAAACGAGGAAATCCTTTTTGGTTACAAACTATGCTTTGAAGCCAGGCCTGCATTTGAATGTTTTCAATCAAACTGTTAAAATAAAAGTTGAAAGAAAACAATTTCTAGTCTTCCAAAGAGTGCCACCATTGGAGAAAGCAGTCTTCTGCATTATATTTTTGAGAGCAATGTGAATTTTATTAAGAATTAACTCCACTTTGGAGGCAAATCCAGATGCTCCCTCATGACAAGGTTACCATCTACAAATCAAGGTCACATACCTGGGACTTCCACTACCCTTGTGTTTTCCAAATACCAAAATTCATATCACCTTCACTTTTTTTGTCGTTACACAGTACCACCTGTGCCAGTTATTTACCTAACATTTTCCTACAGATTTACTTTTTTAATGAAATAGTCTAAGCTTATGCAGCCAATAGGTTCATTAGGGATCATGCATAGCAATGGCCAGAGGACCCAGGCTGACTCTCAGACTCTCATGCTTTTTAAACCTTCATGGAAAGAAAAGTATTGTCACCAATAAGAAAAGCAGTATACTGTGGTGGCATTAAGGAAAGTCTTAGAGTTTCGTCACCTGTGTTTTACCTTGGTTCTACCTTTTGGTAGCCTTGAGATTTTTGGATAAGTGACTTTTTTGGATAAGTGAATTTTCTACCCATATGGTTGTGAGGATTAAGATAATACTAAGAAAGAATCAATGAACAGTGCAGTGCATAATAAATGTTAGTCAGGATTCTCTTTTTAGTTTATTAGGGAGGTTGGGGGGGAGAGAGAGAGAGAGAGACAGAGACAGAGAGAGACAGAGAGACCGAGAGAGAGAGAGAGAAAGAGAGACAGAGACAGAGAGACAGAGAGACAGAGAGATACAGAGAGACAGAGAGAGACCGAGAGAGAGAGAGAGAGAGAGAGAGAGAGAGAGAGAGAGAGAGAGAGAGAGAGAGAAGAGAGTGAGAAGATTTTCATAGTCCTTTAAGGCAGACAGTTCATTTATTCTGGGAAAGTCAACTATATGGGGACGCAAAGCAAAATCACCTTCTGAAATATGTGGTTTCAAGTTGTTACAATGTCTTAAGGGAAATAATACTAAAAAACAAAAAATTGAGTTGGAGCCAGAGGCACCTCTGCAGAGTAGGGCACATTGGGAGGACTTATGTCTTAGAAAGGGACAAACTGGCTTTCCCCAAGCCAGATTTTTATATCACTTGTGGTTAGTGAGTCAGAGGTAAGAATCCGAAAGGGGGAAAAAATATGTTTTACCAAGATTTTGTGAGTCTTTCCACACAAATTGAGCTGATTAAGGGCCCAAATGAGAAAATACAGCCCAGAATTAGGGAGAGGCTCATGTCCCATTCCTCTCCAGAAAAGTCAACATCGTTTTGCTATCACAAGAATTTTAAATGATTTTTAAACATTCTATTCTCTAGCTGATTATTTTTGGTATATAAGCTATTTTAGTGTTTATTTTTTATCTGGAAACCATATTGAACAAATATTTCTAACAGCCTTTTAAAACGTGCATTGTTTAAGTGTGCAGTTGTGTTAATTGTCCATGATAACTGTGCCCTTCCAATCTAACTTCTGTATCTCTTATTTTTCGTTTCCCATCTTATCACATGTAAATTATTTTACCATTATTTAGGAAAGATTAAAATAGTATTGCATTTTTTTACCCACTATGGTAAGGATGACTTTGAGAATATAACAAGTAAAAGCCCAATAACAGTTTTAAAATCTGTTGCAGTAATTAATATGTAATGTGACAATGCCCCAGATAAAGACAATGGGTAAAAAGAGCAGATTGAAAAATATGTATATCAATGAGCAATATTTTAATTGAATCAATCAATGGCTGCAATGGAATGTAAGAAACAAAACTCGACTGCAAGCCTTCAAATGTGAGATAACACCAGAAATTTATCAATCATATCAGTCAGGATTTAGTTAAAATCACTCTAGATAGGGATTTAAGTCAAGGAATCAAAGGCTTAAACAGCCATTGAAAGAACTGTAAAGAAACTGTATATACATAAGATCAAATTGCATTGAACTATACAACATGCAAATGAATCCATGCAAAAATTGGTGAAATCTGAATAAGTTCTGGAGTCTAGTTAATACTATTGTACAGACGCCAGTTTCTAGTTTTGATATCATGTTACAGTGATATAAGATGTCATCATTGAGGGAAGCCAGTTTTTTGTTTTATTGGGTTTTTATGCCACTTTGTTTTTGCAACTTCCTATGAGTATATATTTATTTCTAAATAAAAAGTTTATTTTTAAGGAGGGTGGGGGGACTACAGAACCAACAATTGGAGAAAAATGGAGAAACACTATGCTGTTTTTCTGGGAATCCAGAAGTTCAGGATTGCTCGGAAGACACTCTGGACTGTAGTGTGTGACTCCAAGGTCCTTTGTCAATTGACTGTCCTCATGCTGACTGCAATTGCCAGGGAAGAATGTCCTCATTCTTTTCTCCCTTTCACATTCCTATAAGTACCCTCTTTAACTGGTTCTAACTGGTGACTGTGACTGCAAGAGACTCTGGGAAATGTAGTTCCAGGCTTCCAATCCTCAGTCTATAAGAGTAGAAAGGTCTGGGGATAATGCTGAGTTGAAAACTTATGTCCGAGCTCACAGATATTTAACAGATACTAAAAATCTAGTCTTTGAAAAGGATGTTACAAGATGGAAATTAATTTAAAAATTTCAGTTTATAATTAACATAAATGTATAAGTAATTCCATCTCCCAGGATAGTTCCTTGGTTTAACTAGCTATCTTTACCCAAAAGAATTTACAATAAGCAACTTTTCATAGGATTTTTCCAGTTTATAAAATAATTCCACATGAACTCTCTCATTGGACAACCAAACAAAGCTGAGAAATAGACAATAATGAAAACACCTAATACTTATCTAGCAGTTTCATTTATGTTATCACATTTCCTTGCATCACACCAATAAAACTGTTCTTTGTAGTTCTGTGAACACAACATGCTGTCTTTTCCTGTCTTTGTGCATGTGGTTCCTTTGGCTGAGAAGGTCTTTCCCTGGTAGGAACTCCTCCCGGCAGGCTCTATCCCTCTTCACATCCTGTTCCATCACAGTCTTCCCTGAAAAAGACTGAGACTTGTGAGATATGAACAGGCAGCCCCATCGTGCCGAGTGCAGGCTGCACAGCCCATGCAGGAGTCCATGAGTTGACTAGGAGGCCAGCAGGTATGACCCAAGATCTGTGCCTCCGCTAACTCTGTCCCTCTCCTAACTCCAAGAACCGCACCTTGATTAGCTTAGCTAGATTTTCATTCCTCCACAGAAAACAGAAAAGAGACTCCCTTTGGTGGTACACAGAGGACTTAGTAAAGGGGCGCCATTAAGTGTGCGCTCTCAGGCATATGTGTGCCAGTCATAATACTGCAAATGAGTCTTGTAGCTTCTTTCCACTACTGTTTATTTTCCCTGATTCACCTGGTCCTACTGCTCCCTTTTTTTCTCCAGTAGGATCTCCTGTTTTGTGGTCTGATGGCTGGTGATACCTCAAAGAGCAAAAAGTCCCTACTCTCAGAGAGCTTACAAATCAGTGAGGTAGACAAACATTGTGCAAATTAGCTTAGAAATATTACTGTAACAACTACTACAGTGATGAAACAAGGTTTACGAAGGTCTAGGAAAGGAAATAAGTTACGAAGGACAAGCATGGAATAGTATACGAAAGAACAAGGGAGAGCTGGGGCAGGTGAGGGCAGCTAAAGAACGCTTTCCTGAGGAAAGAACACGTGAGTTCAAACTGGTGAGGAAGATTTATCAACATAAAGGCGGCTGGGAGCAGAATGGGGCAAGAACATTCTGGGCAGACTCTTCACAGCTGTCAGCCTAAACTCAGTGGGGACTAAGAGAAACCACACAGCTTCCCTCTCCTCCCTCTCCCTGGGTGAGCGTGTGCTGACTCCAGGCAACTGAACTGGGAGTTAGCAGGAAGACAAAATAGAGTTCCATGGCTCAGAATCTGGGAGAGAAGACAGGGTGGAGGCAGCCTGCATCATGGAAAGAGCGTAGCTCTGGCCATCACAGTTCACACTGGGACACTGCCACTTAGTAGCTCTGTGACCTTGGGAAAGTCGCTACCAACCTCTCAATGGTGTTACGAGGATTCAATGAAAAAAGAAATGTGTAGGGCCTTGTACTAATAAGTGCTCAACAAATGTTAGTTCCCTTTTCTCACTTTCTCTAGGCTCATTCTTACCTGAATTGTGTCCCCCCAAAATTCATAGATTGAAGCCCTAATCCCCAGTGTGACCATATCTGGAAATAGGATCAGGTAATTAAGGTTAATGAGGTCATAAGGGTGAGGCCCTAATGTGAAAACAAACACTGTGACTCTATAAGAAGAAGAGAGTGAGAGCTCTCCTTTTCTCTGTCACATGTTGGGGGTGAGAGGAAGGACACAGCCAGAGGCAGCCATCTGTAAGCCAGGGAAAGGGCTCTCACCAGAACATTACCCCGATCTCAGACTTCTAGTCTCCAGAACTGTGGAAAAATAAATTTCTGTTGTTTAAGCCACCCATCTATGATACTGAGTGTAAGACGAGGCTCAATTAGAAAATTCCTCTTATAGATGAGTGCCAATCTTAACTGCAGAGACATTTAAAGAATGAATTTATAAAAGGGCAAAGGAAGTGAAGGGAATAATTAAATGTAAGCTGGGTTGGGGGTTTGAGCATTTCCAAAAGCAAGAGGCTGATTTCAATTCATTTGGTGTTGGACTGTGGCTACTTCCAGGATAAAAAGAGCCCATCTGCGTCAAAACTTTCCAGATGCTTGTGTACATGGTTGAGCAAATGTTTTCTCCCTGTTTTCATTCTTACTATTGCATGGGAAATTGAAGGACACTTAAACTCTAAGAAAGAAAACCAATGGTGGCCAATATGGGAGACAAGTGAGTGCCGAGAGAGATGGGAGGACAAGGGAAGAAAAGTGAAGTGTATTCCTCAAAAGGAGAAAACAAAAGCCCAGAACCGAGGAGCTCTGGCACTAAGGGGTGTGATGTCATGGATGAAATGGGAAGAGGCAGTGGCACATCCCATCAACAATGCTTCCCGTGTGAAATTCTGTGCCGAGTTTTGGGAAATACTACCTTGCAGTTTGAATATTTGCCAGTACTGATAATCAGTACCTCAATGAAGACCCCACTGGAATCTCACCCCACTGAAATGAGGTAAGCACAGCAAGCAAAGGATTATGTCCCCAGGGAGGAAACTGTGGTTTGGAATGTTTACCTGGAGCTCCCTTGGCTGGTGTTAGAGGCGGTGGTAAGCCTTGCTTTTCTGACTCCAAACCCAGGGTCTTTTCCACGGCAAATGTCAAAACCTGTCTTTTCATCTGATCCTGACCTGGTTTTCCAAGGTCAAAGTTTTGTCCATGTCCTACTCCATTCCTTGATCAATATTCTCCTTGTCCCCCAAAAGTCACTTGATGGCTTCTTGCAGCTCAGGAAATAACATTAAACGGAATATGAGAATCAAAAGGAGAAGAGAAGCATGTAAAATGGAATGTGTTGGAAAAATTCCTTCACATGACATGATTCCGTCGTTGAGGAAGATCTTTCAACATGGTCACCACACTATATGACCAAACAAGGGTGACTATTATTCTGATCCCCATTTGGCTGCTGTGAGAACTGAAATATGAAGGACCTCATCTGGTGACATGTATCCTATAGGTCAAGAGCCAGATCTCAAGTCTTTGCGACTATGTCCACCTCCCTGTCGGGGACAGAACTCAGGTTTGACAGCCAGGAGGCTCTTTGGTTTTCATCCTTCCACTCACTTCTCGAGTGATGCTGCTCAAGGCTTGTAACCCTGGGCTTCGTCTCCCTCCACTGTAAACTAAAGGGGCAGAACTGCTCTGAGGACATCCTCTAACCCTGTTGCCGCGACGGTTGGATATATCCAAATGAATATTTCTATCTGCTCATGGCAGATGGAAACTTCCAGAAAGGATGTTTAGGAAAACAGATGTACATTTTCCTATATTTTCGTTTTTTCAAGAATGAATAACAATAGGAAATTTTTATATATAAAAATAATGTCCTTTATATACAAAGTAGCTCAAATTGTTATTATTAAATGCATAAAATAGTCAAAATATCAACTTTTTGGTTTTTGTGGATTTCTGACACATTTAAAGAAAAACAAAAAAAAACCTTGAAATCAATTAACAAAGTGAAAACGCTGAAGTGGCTGGTATGAAAGCCATCTTGACATGACCTGAAGACCAACGGTGTTCTGATTTTCCCTAGCAAGAAACAGGAGAAGGTGTTCAACTTGAATTTTACACTTTTACGACAAATGTTGTCCAGACTCTTTGTGCTCTTTCCCAAATATGAGTCAGGAGCGAGCCAACAGAGGAAGGTATTTGTTTTTGTTCGTGAGGTCGAAAACACGTCTCTGGGACTCCATCAAACCAGTGGGATGTATGTGTAGGCCCCAGCATCGTTGCACGGCCTGGGGACCTGCGTGCTCCATTTTCCCCTCCACTGCTCGAAGCCTGGAAGAACGCTTCTGACACAAATCAGGAAATTACTTATTAATCTGAAGCCCCAAAGAGTTACGAGCACGCCTCACTGCCAAAGAGAAGGGGATTTTGAGAGAAAAGCTCCACAGCTGTTCAAAGACTCCAGCTGTTGGAAGGTCTTGAGAGCAACGTAAGTAAACAGCCTGCTGTCCCGATTGAAGTGAATTTCTTCAGGCTTTTTTCCTCCCAGAGATGAGTCTTTTGGCTCAGGTTAGTGTTACTCTTTCTCTGTTCTTCTCTGAGGTTTGGGGGTGTTTACTGACTGGGGCTGACTCAATGAAACATCTCCTCTGGGGAAGTGTCTGCTGAACAGAAGAGAGAAAGCGAAAGTCGGCAAAATCGGCTTTCCTTGTAAAGGAAGGGCTCATTTTGAAAACAACACTTGACTTGGCAATTAGGCTCCTTAATGGTTATAAATCTATATTCAAGAGAGTATGAGGCTGACAGGGACACTTGTGGGAGCAAACAGAAGTGGCTCCATAGGCTCACCCAGAAAAACAAAATTGTCATCAAGTCTGCACCTACATAATTCAAGTTTAGGTGCTTCTTCATTTTGATATACTGTAGGATTTTCATAGAGAAAAGAAAACATTAAAGGTAATATTGTTCTGTGGTGATTTCCTTGTAGTAGTGTAGATCTTGCGCTCAATTTATTTTTGGTGAAGGGTACTGATTTATTTCCTGCTTGTTTTTATTAAACAAATGTGCTCACCACTCCACATGGCTGTGGGGGCGATAATACATGCATTGCGATGTAGAAACGCAAACATCTAGACTGTGTTAGTGAAACTGTGGGTTTGTATTAATAGTGGGTATGTGAATGGATTGCATAATTTCATAAATAATGCATTGTACTAGAGTGCATTTCTGTCACAGGTATTTTAAATCAGACTGTAGTTAAGAATTGAGAAGTAATTCTGGGACTATAGCTAATTCAAAGGAAATGATTTTGTTTCAAGCAACCTTTGTTCCCTGAGACCCTAAAGTTTCCCTGGGAACTTGAGTGTCCTTTTCCAGGTTGCTCAACAAGAGCTCATGGCTGCGGAGAACTCGTGTCTCCAGAGCTCACACTCTGCCCATCATCAGACTGTGACTCTCCCATGTCCTGGTTCCTGGTTTGAATAAGGAGGTCTCGCCTCTTCAGCCTGGGTGGCATTCTTCTGACTCCCAAGAGAACCCCCAAAATGATGAGAATATTTGTCCTTAACTCTAGTCAAAATTTGACTTCCTTTCTTCTCTTCGAATAAGTTTGGTTCCCACTTCGACCTCCTGTGAGGATTAGACTGGTCTTGTTCCTGAGATGGTAGTGAGGGTCAGCCCATGTGTAAGGCGCTTCTGAGGGCCAGGAGGCTCCAGGCAGAAAGGGATGTCAGTGACTAGGAGTTCCTCACAGCCTGCTTTCTAAGGAGGCCTCCATTAAGCAACTCATCTCGACTTCTGGTCTCAGGAGATGTCTAACCTTTTGCCTTTACTTACCAAATACATGTCACATGCCTAATGTGCTGAAAGCAATAAAAAACAAACGTGAGACGATGCTCCCCTTCCAGCACGAATATATTTGTAGTTTGTAGCGAGCTTTCCCTTTCATGGGCCAGAATTAAACACGCGTGGGCACTGACCATTGGACATGTGTGGTGCAATGGATCACAAAATGGAGGGATGCATGTTTGGAATGTGAAAGGAAGTTATGCAAATATTAGGAGACATCGTCGAGCATTGGCCATGTGTGTGGCCCTCTACTCGCCGTGTCTCACAGGGTCTTCAGAGCAGGCGATGTGCTGGTTAGGAGTAATGGCTCTGTACCAGGAGCCCCGGGGAACATGTCCCAGATGGGCCTCCAGGTGGTCGAGGGTTGGTGACTTAGCTCCTCTGTGCCTTGGTTTCTTTACGATGTTAGAAAGGCAGTGACTTCAGGATTCGTGTGAAGCTTGAGTGCTAATATAGGTAAAGGGTTGTTTTTGTCTCTCTCATATAGGAGAAACTGAGGCTGGCGATAACTAGGTAACTGCCCCCATGGTAATGGCAGGCAGGGTGGGATTTGGAAGTATAAGTTCTGGCTTCATCATAATGGAGGAAGTCCCCATTTTTAACCATGGCCTCTTTCCCTTGTGCTCCCACCATGGCCATCTGGGAAATGCAATTGACCAGTGATCATGAAGATTTCAGACAAGGAAACTGAAGCTCAAAGTCATGAATTAACTCACCCCAAGTCACACTCCTAGGAATTAGCAGTGCTGGGAGCTAAGCGCAGGTTTTCAAGACCCAAGTCCTGTGTTCTTTCCCCATGCTCTTAAAGGGTCAGGCCCTCACAGGCCCCTGCAGGGCAAGCGAGCTAGCAAAGTCTGGTGTGTGTGTGCCATCAGTTAGGCCCTCGCTCTGAGCCTGGCACCGTTGATTAAAGCAGGTACATGGGCCCCTATATTACTAACTTTCCAGAGGATTTGGATGTGGATCAAAGTTTAACAATCATTCTCCTTGGCCTGTTGTACAATCTGAGAAAAAGTGGACTGCTGTATCCCATACGACCTTTACCTGACAAGAGATGGGGCATTTCCCCCAATTCAAATTCTTGAAGTTCCCTGTGGTCAGAATCAGCACTATTTCAGAGTTATTTGCTATCTTGTTTATATCCCAGTGCTTTCCTCACCTTTTGGCACATGTCACTTTCTAAGCTCTGTGACCATCTGAACTTTTTGTCATCAACCATTTTGATTGCCTCAGGCTTCAATGATCACCAGATGGGTAGATTTCTTTCCCTTTGTAGGCTTTTTATTATAAATCAGTACAACTCTATGGAATTCATCACTATATTAGAGTAACATGAGCGATATCTATAAATGAGAAATTTACTCAAAAAGCTATTCACAGGGAAACCAGCAACACAGAGTATTTACTGTGCTGAATAAAATATAATCAGATTGATTTCTCTGAAGACTAGTACAACACAGATAAATACGAGCCATTGGGGAATGCCAAAACATGTACTGGGAACTTTAGATGCCCTTGGAAAGAGGTCATGGAGGGCGTGGTGGAATAGGAACCATCGAACATTAGAAATATTTTTCTTGGTGTCAAATGTCAGGATTTGAAGTGAACTATCCCTGGCTTGGAATTCTGGCTTCACCACTTCCCAACTGCAAGACTCCAAGTTTGTGGCTTAGGTCTCAAGAGTATATAACAGACACAAACAACTCAGCATTCAATCCACAAATGTCTATTGAGCACCTACTGTGTGCCAAGCATTATTCTAAATATAGCAGTGAACAAGAGCCAAAGTCTGTGCCTTCAGGCCTTTGGAGGGGTAGATAACAGAATCATAACCCAGAATGTAACTTTGGAGACAGCTAAGTGCCAGAAGAAAATAAAACACAGTAATGAGACAGAGTGACTGGTAGGTGTGGGGGAGGGGTCACTTCTGTAGCTAAGGTGGTCAGGGACCACCTCATTGAGAAAGTAGTAAATAGCACACATTTGACATAAGGAAACCACAAAAGCCATGGTTACGCCATTAACTAATCATGTGACTCTCGACAAGCCGTTGAAACTCTTTAGGCCTCGGTTTCATCACCTCAAAACTACAGAGCTGGACTAACTCTACAGAGATTCTTTTATACCTGAAACTGTCATCTTCTTTCCTTGGCTCAGCATCACATGCCGTGAGTAATTGTATGAAAAGGAAAAAGAAAAAAAATCTCTGAACCAAACTATACTACCGTTATTTCCATTTTCAAATGGGAACATTTTCAAAATGCTCTTCCTCATCAAAGATAAATTAGTAGGTCCTAAGTAAATGAAGATTAATTAAGAATTATTTCCTTAACGCTCCAATCATCACGATTCCTGGGGATTACATTGTTGGAGAGGACAAGCATCACCTCATGACAGATGTTTAAGGATGAACTGTACAGCTTCACCATGACTTCATGTGTGGCTTTGAGGCTGAAATTGTACATACATTAGTGGAGCCAACAGGGGAAGCTGCCAGAAGTCAGCCAGTCCAACATTCTATTAGCCAAGAGTCATGTGTATGGCCTTAAAAAATAATCCATGGTCTGAAGTGGTTCCTTTCTTAAGGCAGACCTCACTTGGATGTCAGACAGCATACATTCAAGGCAGATAACTTGAACCAGAGGAGTCTTTGTCTTTCAATCAGCCAAGTATTTGTGGTCAGTATATTCTTGCTGTATAGCAATCCAGATAATTGTCTCGTTCCTCCATTTTACCTTTATCACCATAGTGAAAACCTCAAGTATGGATGCACAACCTAGAATGAGAATTCTGTGTGCACTGCAACATAAGAGGTACAGGTCGATGCTTTTGCTTTTCAAATACTGCTATATTTTGCTGTTTTTCAAAATGTGATCTCTTCAAATTGCTAATACGTTTTTAAAAATTGTTTTGAAAATGAGGTCCAAAGTTGAGATCCAAGGACTGAAAAATCAGAGCAAAGAGAATGCGATTAGAACATTGGCGTTAACTAACCCATGGTAGAGAATGTTGTGAGGTGATTCAATGATGTCGCTTGGGGCTCTAAAGCAATTTCACACCAGAGAATGGTGGTGGGCTGCTGTCCAGTGGGGAATGTAGGGGGAAGGGAACTACTATTGTGCGCTTACTTTTATGGCAAATAACATTCCCAGCATTTTACAGACATCAGCTCCTCACCACAGCAGTAGTGTAGCGTGGCTATTAGTCTGCTTGTATTACAGATGAGCAGCTGAGGCTCAGTGCAGCTAAGTGACAATGAAGCTCTCCAGCTAGGAAGTGGCACAACTAGAACTTGACTCCAGGATAGCCCTACTGCACTATCCACTAACGTTCCTCTTGGCCTTAGAAAGACAATGGCTATTTTTCTTTTTTCACATGCAATAAACATTCTATTGATCTTGTAAAAAAGAATCTACTGCAAGTTTTAGATGTTGAAATAGCCTCCTGAGGGAAGAGGCTCCTTCTTTGGAGGTCTATTAGAACCAGATTGGTTACTACATACATCGAGTATGATTTCACTGTGGTCCTTCCCCAAAGTGAAAAAATAGACAGAATGATTCCTTAAATCCCTTTCTAGTTTTTCCAACCAAAGGCCAAGTCTACATCTAGGCAAGGCAAAAAGGTGGTGACGTGTTGAGCCTGACCATCCTACTAGCTCTCCCCAACTCCATACTGGTCACTTTTGCTAATGTGATGTCCAGACTTTCTGGAAGAACCACAGTCATTCAGATCACAAATTTGCTGGCCTATTTTCCCCAAACCAGGAAGATCTAACTCTGTTCCAGTTTGTATCCAACCAAATGAACACCATGCCAATGAATATATTATCTAATTTGATGGCTGTACTTCCGATGTTTCAGAACTAAAATAGGGACCAAAACAGCATAAAAAATGGAGGACTGTTAGAAAATAGAAATGTCTTTTAAAATTCTGGCTATTGTGTGTATCAGTTAGAGTTGCATTTGTGTGTATCAGAAATCCTAGTTCCTTTCAAAGGTAGGGAGTGTTTTCTTCGCACATAACAAGAAGCCCAGAGGTAGGTGATCCAAAAACAGTGTAGCTATTCAAAGATGTCACCTGGAAACCAGGCTCCTTCTATCTTCCTGCTTCACCAGCTTTGGCATATGGCTTTCACCCTTATGATAAGGAGACAGCTGCTGCCCTTCCACATCTTGAGTTCATATTTCAGGCAAGAAGACAAGCCTTCTACTTGTCAAACTTTGCCTTTTTTATTTGAAAAGGGAAGCCCTTTTCTTGGATTTTCCATGTGCATCTTATTGGCTAAACTGTGTCATATGCCCACCCCTAGCTGCAAGGGAATCTGGAAGTCTGCATATTCTGCTTTCCAGTCTTTAACATAGAAAGTGGATTAGGATGGGGTTTTGAGTGAGTCAGCCGATAGTACTTGTCAAAATATGCCATAAATTCCAATCTGAAAGCAATAAATTGGGAATTTGATACATACATAAGACTATTTCATATGAACATTTGCTAGTTGCATCTATTTTCATACTTAATTGTCAGCATAAAAATGTTTTTAAAACAAGTAACAAGGGGTAGATATGAACAGCATTCTACCTGAAGTACCATAGAGTTATGGAAAGAAATGGATCTGATCAAGGTCTGAATCCCAGGTCTTCACCTAATTAGGTGTGGGATGTCTCTGGACCTCAATTTATTTATACGTATAATAGGGGTGATAAGAGCTACCCATAGAATTGCTTTAGAATTAAATACCATATAAAGAGTCGGACACATAATAGGTATTCAAGAACTAGTAGTTCTTTTCTCTCTTGCTTTGCACCTTTTATTTAGCAAGTGCAGAAACCTTTGTGAAATCCATCTCAGCCAGAGCTGACAGATGAAGAATCAACTTTTGATTGCAAAAAAAAAATTAGAACAAATCCTCTGAATGGTGTATAGCCTTTCTTTATCAGGGAATGCCAAGAACCTTTCATTTTGGACTTCAGCGCATTATCTTAGCAAACCAGACAAAAATGTCTGAGCGATTTTGTTTTCCAAACTGCATTGTGTGCTTCAAAGTGCCATCTGCTTGTGACTTGTTACAAAACAGAGTCAACAGAGCCATTTGGTGACATTTTATCAAGTGACTTCAGTGTTTGTTACCAAGGGATGTAATTCCTAGAATTTGTGCAATTTGTTCTGTGTTGTTGAGCTGTGAAATAAAGCCTACACAGAGACTTTCGGCTGTTTCAATGCATTATCCTCATCTTAACCCCTAAAGCCAGGTTTTAAATTGGGTTTCTCTCCATTTTAATTATCTCCCCATGTCACTCTGACCTTTCCAGTCAAAGATGGATGGTTAAAGCTTATCACCTCATAGCCACCATTGCAAAACTTAAAAGAAACAAAACAAACCAAAAAGAGTCCACAGATTTGCAGAGTCCAAATCTATCCATCAGCCAAAATCTCATTTCTGCACAATGGTAAGGTGGAAAAAAATGATAGAATGCAATGCAAAACCACGAGTTTTTGTTCACATGTGAGTTCTGTGACCTTTAGCAAGCTATTGAACCTTATTCTCTCTATCCTTACCTGGAAAAGGGGATGAACGCCTACCCCGCCCCTCTCATCTGATTGATATGAAGACCATTGAGATAATGTCCTAAATGCACCACGCAAAATAATGCACAATGTACTCCAGCCTATTTCGGTATGCCCATGGATTGCAGTCTAGTCTGCACCACATCACAGCATACAATGAGCCCCATAATCCTGTCAGAATTCCATCTGAATTCTCACCCTATTTTTATAGCGAAACTTTCTTGACAAGAAGCAATTTCTCTTCCTTCACTCTCTCTTCCATACCCTTCGTCTGAATGTAGCCAATTCTTCCTGGGCTCTGTCCAATTCTAGCTGTTGAGACTAAATATTCAGCTCTCTGCCGGCTGACCACCTTTTCCACCTTTTCCAAATGCAGCCAAATTCATCTCATCCTCATTGAATATATATTTATTGTCTCAAGAGTGATCCAAACAGACAAAAATTCCTGCCCTCCTGGAGATTACATTTCAGCCCCCTGGCCTCACCAGCCTGGGCATACTGACAAGGATACCCAAAAGTCAATAATCCAATGTCATGTTCTCTCCTCTCACTGAGATCCCCGAAGTGTGCCCGACATTGTGCCCATATGTGTTCATGAATTTCTATGCCATAGTCACTACGCAAATAATGGGCCTTAATGATGTCCATCTCGAAAATGGTAACATTTATATGAAGGATGTAATCTCCTTTCTTCTCCAAAATTGATCATCATTTAGCAGCCAGAGTGTTGCTACGTTCTGGGCAGAGGGAGAGAGAAAGTCACCTCCCCAAATTGAGTGACCTGGCCTCAAAGTAGTTGTGCTGTTCCCAGAGACTCAAGTCTTTCCTGGAAATGTCTTCCCGAAAAGTTTTCTTGGAAAAATTCCTTATAGCATCTGACATTAACAACTCCCTTTAAAAAGCCTTAAAACCAGTCACAGGCCAGAGAACAGAAATAATCTATACCCTTCACCATCCTAATATAGCTCCCGCCCCATTCAGATACTTGTGTATACACAACCCCCACACCTCACACCTTTAATGGTCAATCACCAACTTCTAGTTGGCTTTGGATGGCACACTGTAGAAACCAATGAAATTTAGTCAATCTATCTAAAGTTTCGTCCCTTCAAATTCATCTAGTGTGGAAATAGTCATGACCCCCTCCTCCCAAGCATAGAATGGGCCAGGCACACCTGAACGCATTCAGGTAGTGGCTTCTGAAGCATCCTTGCAAAGAGCTGATTTGCTTTCTTCACCCCTTATTGGTTATGCAAGATGCGTTTAACCTATCAGTTGCACTTTCTTTGGAAGGACAGAGATGCATGGTGATTAGAGGCAGGTCAAAGGAGCCAAGTCAAGGTTATTCCAGGATGGAAAAGACATGAATATTTGTACAGGTTGAGAGTCAAGTAATCTAGGAGAGGCAAGGGCAGGTCGAAATGATCACCCAAGGGTAGGGTTGGGTCTTGAACAAGCATGTGTTCTGACGGCACATGTGTTCATTGAGACAGGAGGGAAGCAAATGAGGATGGATGGGAATGCGAGTAAATTAGGGATGATAGGGTAGTTGAGGGAGTCATGATGATGTTCTCTGTTCTTCTCTAGGAAGTTGGAACTGGGATCATTGCTTAAGATCAGAACAGTAAGCTGATTAAATGTGTGTGCAAGCACCCAGCCCAGTTTTGTCATAGAGTAAGCATTAGAAAAAAAATTATATTCACTTGTTTCCCCTTGACAGATTGAAATTTATAGCAAATGTTTCTCTCCAAAAGACCTCATATAAAATTAGCCACCATGATACCACCCATATATTTTGTTTTAAGTGAAACACATGAGACTTCCTAAAAGTTTTATTTTAAACCTTGAACTATAATGACCTCTCTAAACTCATCTCATATTTGAAAATAACTTGGCCCAAGTGCAGACTTTCAGAAAAGCCCTCTGACCACACATATTCTCTTTCCGTGACCCACGAGCCTGGAGAATGTTTCAGAACCTTGCCAGTAAAGAGGTGTGTACAGGAAGAACATTGAACTCTCTGAGCTTTTGATTTCAATGTTATAAAAATGGTTCCAGACATGACAAATTTTGGGGAGATAATCTAAAACATGGACCGTTTGCATGTTTGGCCTTTGAAGATTTTAATAACCATCAGCTTTACTGGGCTAAATCAGGATCTTAGCTTCCAAATGTTTCATATTTACACTATCTTCCTTCGATTATTTGAAATCATAACGGTCTGTTTGGGGACGTTTTATACACAAACTTTAGGGCCACAGGTAGTGGCCTCTGGGGAAGCTCAGGCACTCCTTCCCCTTGCCCCTCCCCCATGCCATGATGGGGAGGACAAACTGATGGACCAGGCCCAGGTACAGCCAGTGCTATGGGCTCCCAAGAGAGTTTTCTTGCAAGAGTAAAGGTCAGGAGTTTGAAATCTCATGAACATTGGTTTTCTCTCTCTCTCTCTCTCTCTCTCTCTCTCTCTCTCTCTCTCTCTCTCTCTCTAACACACACACACACACACACACTCCCCTCATGTAAGTAAGTAAGTACTGGTCTCTAACTTGTCTCTTAGGAATTCCAGTCACCCACAGGCATAAGGAACCAGGATTAAGTACCCACAAAATACCCACTACTCTAGGCACTTGGGACAGAGTTGTGATCACAAGAGGCAAACTCTCTCCTCCGGGGCCTTACAGTCCAACTGAGAGGTAGACAGACAAACAAAGACCACATGAAGATGTGCATGTCAGGAGGTGATGAGAACCATGGAAAAGGAAATGGGGTATGCGAGAGGCAGGTGCTGCTTTGGACAGGTAGCCAGAGAAGGCTGGGGACACAGAAAGCCAACAGGAAAGCGGGCATTTGAAGGTGGAGAGGAATGAGCCACACCAGCATCTGGGAGAAGAGTGTTCTGGGCTGAGGAATCATAAGCGGGAGAGAAGGTAGGGTTGGCGGTGCTCAGCTGGTTGCAGGAACAGGAGGCCACCAGGTGGCTGGAGTGAACACAAGGCGGACACGTGGTGTCAGAAGGGAGTGGAGGTCGAGCCCAGCTCAGGCCTTGCAAGGACTCTGAGTTTTATCCCGAGGGATGCGGGAAGTTAAGTAGGGTTTTGAGCAAGAGAGTGACTGACAGGTTCTGACTTTAATTCTGAAAGACCACTCTGACCTCAGTTTGGTAAACGGGCTGTGGGAGGCGAGACTACGCGGATTATGTCCTCCCTGCTTGGGTCTCAGTAGCCTTGCCAGGCCTGTTACTTTTTCAACAACAATAGCAGGCTCACATAATAAAGAATCCACAAGCCAGAGTAAAATGGACATACCTAACATGTATGGCAACAACCCACCTTACAACTTATATGTCACCTGACACCGCTCAGCTGGAAGACAAACTCCATCACAGCACAGTAATAAAATGTAATCAATTTGACTAACATTTCTATTTGTGGCATTTTATTTCAACAGCCAGAATGCTCAAATACCAGACTACTGTGCTCCAAATCAGACCTGGAAGCCAAGGAAAAATGCTGTCTGTTTGTCCTTTTTTTCTCTGGACCTCCCTTTCCTGGCAACCAGAATGATACACCCCAGATAGTAAGAGCAGGCTGAGCAGGCTGCAAGGACAGAAAGGTCCTCAGGGAAGAGCTGGGCTGTAGTCAGAGCAAGAAAGTAAAAAACATCAGAAAAGAGGATAAGGATACGAAATCATTGAGATAACGTACTAAGTGCTGATGAGTGACCTTGAGTTCTAAGAGACATCAGGGAAGGACTTCTGGAATCATGAAGGGGTGGTAGATGGGTCAGGAAAAGGGGCCATGGAGATGAGAGTCTACAAATGAGTGACGACATGAACTGGGATAAAGGGTGCGATGAGACTTCCCTGGGTCTCAAGGCAGAGAGTGGTGCTGAGGTTGCAGTGGAAAGGAGGAGTGAGGTGGGGTCTATAAAAACCACGATAGGTCCTTGGAGGCCAGGAGGTGGGGGAGTGAGCAAGCTTATCTGGAGCACCCAGAAAACTCTGGCGTGTCTTCCTTGTTCCCCATAAAGATTTCCATGAACTTCCCTTGAGAGAGCCAGGTACACTGTCATCCTGGATTATAAAATGTGAGAAGGATGAGGAGGCAGGAAAGGAGGCTGGGCGGTCAGCAGGGGCAGGTTATGGAGAGCTGTGCTTCGTGTTAAGGACTTCGGCCTTTGTCCAACAGACCAGGCTTCCTAGCCTTTGTGCTGCGACAGGGGCCGTAGGGAACTCTGAAGATATGGTCTTACTTCCACTGCCACATAACCCTATATCCATTCGGCCTATGACTTCAGGGAGTTAGGGAGCTGTCAGTTGTACACATCAGTGTTCAACCAGATAAACAGTAGCAGAAGGTGATAATACATATTAAGAGATATATTGTAAGGAACTGGATTGTGCAATTGTGAAGATTGTCTAGAGAGTCCAAAATCTGTAGGGGAGACCTCCAGGAAGGGCAGATTAGAACTCTTAGGCACAGGCTAAAGCTGAAGTACACAGGTGGAATTTCTTCTTCGTTAGGAAAGCCTCAACTCTGCTAAGACCTTCAAAGTGATTTAAATCATATCCACCCAGATTATCTCGGAAAAACCTCCCTTACTTAAAAGTCAACTAGTTATAAATTGTAATCACATCTATAAAATATCTTAGCAAAACCTACATGAGTGTTTGGTGGAAAACTGGGGACTGAATTCTAGCAAATTTGATACATAAAACTGACTGTGACATCAGGTTATTCCCTAACACCTATAGACTCATGGCTTGGAGCTCTTCCTATGAACAAGGAGGAGTCCATGAAGCGTTATAGGTAGAGGAAGAAGATAGTCCACCTTGCACTTGAGAAAGATCAGACGTTCATGCTTAAGTGATCACAATTCTTCATAGAGAATTTCAGCAAACAGTATAAAAATAAAATATTACTTTCTCCAGTGCAAATCCATGTGAATTATAGTTGGTCTCAGTGGGAAATAAGCTAAGTTGGAAAAAACCCCAAAGAAAAGCTATTCCAAATTTCCCTGAATGTTTTAAGAAAGGAAATATTTGTCCAATGTGCAAGGATTTTTAAGCAACAGTTCAAAATTCCCAGTAACTATCCCATCTTCCAGTGAATTCACGATTAATGAATTGGCCAGTATTTAAGGGCACCTAATTAGCACCCAGAATTCCAATGAAAATAAGGAAAAAATAACTAACCACAGTTTCTGCCTCCTCCCCCAGGAGCAGTCCATTTGGGGAGTCCATCCATCAGTTAGCATTCTTTCAAATGAAAGTGGCAGAACACCTAATCCAAGGTGCTTCAAAGCAAAAACGGGGTGATATGGCGGAAGGGAATTCATTAAATCATAGACCTAAGGTCTGGGTAGACCTCTCACTTCAGGTTCTGTTGGATCCACAGATTCTAAGAATAAAGTCTGAAATCTGTCTTTTCACATCTCTTGGTTCTGCTTTTCTCTAAGGTGGCTTCACTGTGGGTCCCATACCACCTTGCATTGGCAGAGAGTTGTCACCAATAGCTCCAGGCCTACATCCTAGAGCAGGATCACAGCAGAAAGGTCCCAAGGTTAAGTTTCACTGGACCCATTTAAGTCACTAGTCCTCCCATGAATGAACTGTTGTGACCAGAGCAATGTAATAACCTGGAGACACTGGAGCATGGGTGGGGAGACCCTCCCCCCCAACCACAGGTTCTAAGGGAAGGAGAGGAAATGTCCCCAAGGGAAAATCAAGAGGCTGTTCCAGAAGCAAGAACAGCTCTTAGGTAGACAACAAAAGTCAGGGGCCTTTCCAGGAACATCACAACTCAAGGTCCAAAAGCCAGCGCAGGTCAGAAGCGAGCTGAGGCTTTCATCCAATATCCTGTCCTAACTTCAAGGCTCATTTCCTCATCTCTAAAGAGGGGCTCATAACAACACTATGTCTCCCAGCTACAACGAGTCTTATTAAAAATCGAATGAGGTATATGCAAATGTGCCTTGTAAATAAACATTATATGTAAATAAGACATGATGATAGTTTTATTATTGGGGGGGGCGGCTTGCGTTTGTACTGCACAGGGGAAGCAAGGAGAAAGAAAATGGACAGGAAGAAGTACCACTATTTCGGCCAAGTTACGCACACTGAAAGAGAGATTGGTTCTGTTCTGTCAACATAGTTGGTGTAAGCGATCGTTTGTATATTCCAATTCCCATCTGTTAAGAATGAATTGAAATCATAGTAGTAACAGTTATAGGTTTGTTCCTTACTCCCTGTGTGATTTGGGGAAAGTTACTTAATCTCTCACGGTCTCATTTCCCTCATCTGTAAAGTGGGACGATAGTAGTACCTATCTCATAGAATAATTGTGAGAATTAAATGAGTCAATAAAGGTAAAGCACTGGGCATATGCTAAGTGTTCTATAAATATTAACTACTGTGATTGGGCCTCAAAATCATCTGGATTTGTAGGTATATTTATCCCTATTTTTTCTGGATTAAAAATTGATGCCTGAAAGAATTAAGTAGATAAGGTAAAATTTGAACCCAGGTCTGACTCCGAATCTCATGTTCTTTCTGTTGCAACAAGGACCTCAAAAATATGGGCAAGCAGGGAGGGAGATGAGGAGACAGAGAAGGAAGGAGCGAGGGAAGAAGCATTCATGAGTATCCGGGTCCTTAACCTGGATTTACTTTAAACAGGAGTTAACCAGGTATTCTAGAATATTTCTTTAGCATTAGATCCAGTGATAGTAATATAAATGGCTTTGTTAGAGAAGGTTTTAGCCAGCACAGAAAGAACGGAAAATTTTAGGAATGTTCCACAGACACCAGGCTGAACTTAAGTACTCTTCTCTTGAAATCCTTAAACTTTCCTCTCCTCCTGACATCAAGAAACTTGACTCCACTTTTTTTTTTGCTAGGAGATTGAGATGGCACATTCCTTTCATGCGTGGTCCATACCTGTGTGTATCTAGAGGGGCTTACCTCATATCACCTCGTCTGCTCCTTGCCCCAGCCCCAGAATGGGGGGGTACAAGCAAGGACAGCGTAGCAGAGCCCGTGTGTGAACCACCTGTCCTCAGCCCAAGCCCCGTGCTCCTTTAGCTCCATCTCAGGATCTGTGAAACAGAGCTGCGGTCCAAGGGCGTTAGCCCTGCCTTCCACACTCCATAGAACCTGAGGAACAGCCCGTGTCCATCAGCCCCCAGCTCAGCCTTTCTGGGGATGCCCAGGGGTAGCCCTCCTCAAGCGTGGGGTGACGCCACGAGGGCCCCAGGCACCCACAGGGAGAGGAGGTGTAATAAAAGAGGCGATTGAGCTAGGACTTCCTAGTGAAATTGCTTTGCCTTTCTGTGGGCCTATTTCCTTTATCTCCAGGCAATAAACAGCAATAATTACCTTGTGGGGAAAAAAAAGAAAGAAAGAAAGAAAGAAAAACACCAAGGAAGTTTTCAAGAGGGGTTTGAGTGAAACGAAAGTGTAGGCATGAGAGTAATCAGGAAAACAGGTGAATGCCAAAGCCTGCGAGTTTGCTGTCCTCCAACAAGGACGTAATCATAACAATTGCAATAAAAGCCCAGAAATAGACTGTGAGCTTGCGTGGGAGACAGTCCCCCTAACTGCAGCCAACACTCCTCCCTCGGGGGCCATTCTGCAGGACTCGCCCACTGCATCTGGACTGTTAAAGCTTAGAGGGAGAGAGGGAGCAGACCCCCCGGGAGATGTGAGAGGTAAAATACATCTGAGGCCAAGGGTTCCCAGCCCTGGCCTTTCTCAGAATCACTTGGGAGTTTGTTAAAATGCAGACTCCCAAGCCATACACCTAAAGATCGTGATTCTGAACATATGGGGTGAGGCCTGGGCATCTGTGGTTTTAAGCGAGTTCCCTGGAAATTCTGAGGACTGGATGGGCTCAAAAAACGCCACTCCAGGTAACTTTCTTGCTGTGTGATCTGATGCAAGGGAGACCATCTCTCTGAGCCTGATTCCTCAACTTTAACATGAGGACAACGTACCTGTGCCACAGGGTGGTTGTGACGACCAGACGATGTGAGAGCACTAGTAATAAGGAAGGGTTTCACAGTCCACACAGGCTTGTCAAAGGCCCACTATGTGCCAGGCCCTGTCCTAGATGTAGGGGACACAGCACTGAATAAGACAGAAACTCTGTGCTCACTTGGACCTTCCAAACAATAATACAGTAACCATTTCCTAACTCAGGTGATGACAGCACCTAGGGAAAATAACAGGGCCAAAGTGGGAAGGGTTCTATTTCACACGGGGAGAGCGGGGAAAAGGCCTCAGAGATATGTAACTTGAGCAGGGCCCTGAAGGAGGTGAGGTAAGGGAGCGAGCCCGGGAACATGTAGAATATAAGCATACCAGGAGGAGGGAAAGTCCTGTGCAAAGGCCCTGAGGTTAGAATGCGTTTGGAACATTTGAGGAAAGTAAGTAAAATAGCATGACTGAGGCAAAAGGAGACAAAAGACAATGACAGGAGCTGAAGTCAGAGAGAAACCCAAGGACGGATTGTGGAGAGCGTCGCCAGCCACTGTAGTCACAGAGAAATAGCAGCTGAATCAACACGAAACTACCAGTCTCACTGCACCTCAGTAGGGGACACCTAAGGAAGCCATATCCACTCATACCACAGAAGGAATCTTAGGCAGAGGCAGAAGCTCACCAAATATTATTGACTGAAAGAAGTAGGCTGCAGAAAGTAGACATATTTGGGTCCCATTTTTTTTTAAGCAATTTACCTCAATATGTGTACATCTTTGTGCAGAGCAAAAAAAAAGAAAAAAATGTGGAAGGAGGGTGAGTGGGAATCTTTAAGGATTAGGATTCAAAGAAGGACATTTGTGGAGAGGGAGTCCCCTTTTACTTCATGGACTTCTATATTGTTTTACCTTTTTACAACAAATATGATTATTTTGTAATTTTCAAAAAATATAAAATATGTGTTGGATCCAAAACGAACTGGAATCTGCTCTTCAAATTTTAGGGATGACGGGTGAGACTATGAGGAGTCTCACGAATCATGAACCATAAAACATGTCTCTGGTACTTTCTTACCCAAGGTCCCTCCAAAGTGCCCTCGGTAAGAAATCCACACCCAATCATATCAGAAACATGCTTAAGATCGATCACTGGTTTCTCATCACTGTCCAAGCCCCTTGATTTGACATCTGAGCACCTTGATGTGATTCAAGCCTTGTCCTCCAACACTGACCCTCACAGACTCTGTGCTACAGTATTTTTCTTCTGTGATGACCTTTGCTCATCCTCAGGTCTCTTCTGAGTGAGTAGCCCCTACTCAGTCTTCAGGGCTGAGCTCAGGCATGCTTTTCTCCCAGAGGCCTTTGCGAGCATCTATCCTGAGGTAGCAGCCTGCTTCCGGCTCCTGTGAGTATCTCTCGAGTATCTACACAGTGGTTAGTCACATGACTCAGTGTCACGCTGCCTGCAGTGCTTGTTCCCACTTGGCTGCTCGATTCCTTCATCTCTCTAAGCCTCGGTTTCCTTCTCTCTGGAATGAGGATAATGCTAGTGACACACATGGAGTTGCTGTATGGAGTGAATGAGATGGTGTGTGTGAACACTTCACCCAGGGCTTGGGCACCTCGTAAGCGCTCAAATGTTAGCTACTGTAATCTCAGACTACGTCTGACACTTGATGACAAGTGTTACCTTCATTTGACTGTCACCTCCGTATGTGTGTCTTCCATAACTCTCAGCAACTCTGTGTGCGTTAAGGACAGGAGTGAATGTACCGATACATCCCTAGCAAAATTCACAAGGTGCTTTCATGTAATATGTTCTGCGTGCTCGTTTAGGACCAGGCACCACTCCAGAGACATTCCCACATATTAGCTCATCTGCTCGTCCCAATATTCCTGTGGGATTAAAATGTCTACTGCTATTATCACATGTTTGTCAGATGACAAAGTGAGCTCAGAACATTGATGCAATTTTTCCAGGGCCATTGCCATTACAGAATGGCAAGGCTGGGATTTCAGCCTGGACTGTCAGGTTCTGGGGAAGTGATGTCATCGTGCTGCTAATATGCATGCTGGATTTGAGGGAAACAAGGCTGGAGCTAAGACATCTCCAGCTGTCTCTAGGCTCAGGGGTAGTTCAAAGATGCAAGGTTTTATTCTTAGAAAACATCCAAGGTGGTACACACATTTTTTTTTTTAATTATAGAAAGGAGGAGTAACTTGATTGAAGTAAAAAGGAGAGAGAGGGAAAACATTTACGGACTGTAAATTGTTAGAAAACCTGAAGGCAGCAGCTCTCCTGGCTCTTTGAGGGGTAGATGATCAGTGAACGCCCCCCCCCCCCCAGAAATCAGCCAAGCTGGTCACAGGTAGTATATTTAGTGCTGTCAACAGCACTAAATTTGGTGCAAAAGAGGATATATGAAAGGAAGCAGAAAGAAACAGAAAAGGACTGAGTTCCGTTGTTTTGTTTCCTGGTGAACCCAGGGAATCGGAAACCCTTTCCAGCCAGAGACCTTACATTTGCAGATTCTACAAAATTTCCCCTCCAACATTCAAGGAAGCCGTGGAAGCCAGCCAGTGTCCCAGATGGGCACTGAATGGTGTGTTCTGCTGCACACCTTCCAGCCAGCCCTCCAAGCCTCCCTGATAGCCAGCCTTCCTCCTGTTTGAGAAAGAAATAGTTGGCTCCTCCTGCCCTCTACTAGCCAAAGAGGTGAGGCTATGCAGGAGTAACCAACAAATCACAAATCTCAGTGGCTTAAAACAGCAAAGGTTTATGCACTGTTGATTGCTATTATTATTTCTACATATTGTTGTTGCTGCAATATTGTCATTGCTACACATTCAATGTGAGGCGACATAGTAGGCACTCAGGGACCTGGCCAACGTTACCAGCTTCCTATACCACCGTATAGCATGAGGCTTCATCATTCACTGTGGAAAAGGAAGAAAGCATGTAAGTGATTCATGAAGCTTCCACTCACATGTTGCTGCCAAAGCAATTCACAATTCATCTGGCCAGGCCTAGCTTTGAGGTGGTGCGAGGGCGTGTCTCAGAAGAGGATAGAAATGGAAATACTGGTAGGTACCCGTGCTGTGTACCTCCCGTAGGATAAGTCAGAATATCCCTATAAAAATCTATTTTCACATTGAGGATTGCTGAGTCGGGGGTGGAGGGGACAGAATGGGAGCGGACAATAGATGAGGGGGAAACAGGAAGACTCACGTTTGTTGTTTAGGAAGAGTCTCTGGTTGGGAGAGCCCATCTGAAGTGAAAAGGGTTAAGTAGTGCTGGGGAGGGACAGACAACCCATAATTTTATAGGTCTGAGCCACACTGACCCCTTGGAGACCAAAGTGTGAGGCAGACATTCCATGGTTGAGATGGAGGGCAGAGTCATAACCTAATTTGGAGCTCATTAACCATACCTCTCAGGCCCCCTCTGCAGTACTGGTCAAACAGCTGGATGTACCCATTTATATTTTAATAATACCACAAAAGAAACCAGGCGAAGAGGGCCCCAGCATGGGTTATTGCCAAGAGGGGGGAAAGAGGGAGAAAAACAAATGCCTAAGGCAGATTTTTAAAAATATTGATCATAAATGATCTATTCATGAGAACAAAAAGATGAGTCTCCAATCTTAAATGAATCAACAACATAGTTTTTCAGAAAAGTTCACAGAAGAAATATGTGATCAAAAAAGAAATAAGACGAAAACTCATTGAAAAGTAAACTGGCAGAGCTCAGCAAACAAATGAAAGACAAAAAATAAAGCGATCGTACAGATGAAAGTCAACTCAGAAGCAACAGAAAGTAGATAAATACTGTTGAAAGTGCAGCCCAAGCTTAAGAAATCACATGAAATGAAATAGAAAGGAACAATGAGATAAAAGTGATTACAGACAAGACACTACAAACTGAAGAAAAGGAGGCTGACATATACCAATTGGGATCCTGAGCAGAAGAACAAAAGAGTACAGGAAAAATCTTAAAGAAAATCAAGAAAACTCTCTCAAAGTAAAGAAAGCAAGGTATCTCTAGATTTAAAGGACACGCGGTATTCCAGGAAAAATAAGCAATTTTAACAACATCAGGCTACTATTGTGAAGATACTGAAATTCAAGGGGAAATGTCCTGTCCATTTAAACAGCACAAATCACTACAACATTAGAAAACAACAGAATAACATCAACCAAGTTCTCAGGGAGAAAAGGGTGGCCCAAGAATTTTCTAGTCCGCCAAATTGTGCTGCAATTATAAAAGAAACAGCCAAGAATTCAAGGACTATAGTAACGTGCAAGAATTCAAGGACTATAGTAACAAAGCCCTTCTTGAAAAATATTTGACGATGAAATCTCAGCATAACAAGATATGAATCAAAACTAAACACCTAGCAATGGAGAAGTCACCAATAAGCTTTCGATACACTTAAACACAGGACTGAGGCTAAGTAAGAGCCGTTGAATTGAGTTGACACAACAGATATAAATATTATTATGGCAGGCGATCCAACAATAATAATGTCACTAGCAAAAATTGGAAGACAGGGGTGGAAGGGAAAAGCAAATGCATAAAATCCTTCTCTTTCATAACAGAAAATAAATACATATTGTATTGAGTGGAAACATACAGTTTTTAAAAAGTAAAATATTTCCAAACTCGGAGTATTTTTTTCATAATTGTCTTTTAACCTTAGAAACATCTCTTAGGAACTATTATCTCTTGTTATGAACAGATACTTATCTGAAATTCAACAATTCCTTCAGTTTGATTCTAGTTTCTCTTACGTCTAGTAAATTCAAGTAGATTTATGTTTAAGAATTTTTATAAAATTAGCATACATAGTATAAATCTATTTTTGAAAAATTATATCCACCAAGGCTTCTGGCTAAATTTGTACCTAGAGAGAGGTCTGGCATGATTATCAATCTTGGAGAAATGGTTTCTGAGAAATGGAAGTTTTGTTTTGCTTTGCTTTTTTCCATTGCTCTTTTCTGAAATTCTTTGAAGTTTTTTGTATAAGCAGCCATGTTGCCATAAATATCACCACAATCTCATCCAAGTAAGCATGTCTCTCTAGATAATGTCATCTACCTCGCCAATCCCTGAGCTCCACATGTCCCCAAAACCCTATACAAGACTAGCTCAGGGAGAGTGTGCCACGTTAGCATATTGCTTCCTCACTGAGGTAAGCAATAAGGTTAGCTCTGTGTTTCTCATTTCCAACATTGAGTGTTGGCCTCATCCTTTCTCATCCTCTTATATGAGTCATGTTGTATTGGTTTTCTGGGGTTGCCATAACAATTAGCACAAACTTGGTGCTTAAAACCACAGAAATTTAATCTCACACTTCTGGAGACTGGAAGTCCAACATGAAGGGTTTGGCTTGATTTGGTTCCTCCCAGAGGCTCTGAGGGAGAATCCATTCTATGCCTCTCTCCTCACTTCTGGTGGCTGCCAGTAACCCTTGGCTTGTAGACGCACCCCTCCAACCTCTGCCTCTGTCTTCATGTTGTCTTCTCAGTGTTTGTGTCTTCACGTTCTCATCTCTGTAATTATATTTCTCCCTTTCTCTTCTAAGGGCACACTGGATTTGGGGACCACCCTTATCCAGGACAATCTCATCTAAAGATCCTGACCTTAATCACATCTGCAAAATCCCTCTTTCCAAATATACGTTCACAGTCACAGGTGTTGGGTAGACATGTCTTTGGGGAGCCCCCATTCAACCCACCATAAAAGCTTTCTGAATGGTGCAAAAACCAAAACTATGTGCCACTGCTTCTATGTGGTTCATGGAAGCAATGAGCAACCCTCTAGATGAGGGTTTCACACAACACACAGGGCCCGAGGCTGCCTAGAGAGCACAGGTTTGGGAACCGGGCATATCTGAGTACAAGTTCTGAGTACAAGTTGCTCCACTTACTTAGCTGCATGAGTTTGGGCAAATGACTTAACTTTTCTGAGGCTTGATTTTTACCAGGAAAATCAACTCTAATAGGCAAATCACGGTGAAGATTAACTAAGGATTAAAGATAATGTTTATAAAGTGCTTCAGAAAGTGCCTAGACTAGTTTCTTATTATGCTCATGTTCTAAGCTATACTTTAGAGGGATTGTGCTCGGGAGACCCACCTCAGTTATTTTGCCATGGAAGAGGGAATGGCTCAAACTCAAAGGTATTTGCATGAATCAGTGACCAGGATCCCTTAAACTGTGTTCTCTGATCTCAGATATGCACTTGGGGGCTTTAAATGGCATTGTCAGAGCAGGCCTGCCTGGAATAGGGCTGTCATTTCATCCTTAATGGGAACCAAGATAATGGGAACCAATCAGTCTGAGAGAGAAAGTCCAATCATCTTTGCACCAAAGCCTTTGGAAGGACTCACCTCTCTGGTAAATGATACCTGCAGAGCACTATAGAAATCCTTATCTTGGGTGGCAATTTAACAGCACACCCCCGTGATCCCTAATCCACAGCACACAGGCTCCCCAAGTTGGGTTCAGTAATCGTTTCAATTTAAATACACACTGAGATTTTCATAACTTTTATGATTTTCATACTATTCTGTGGAATTACTGAATAGTATGATGGAGTCAGTTCCCACTTTTCCTCAGTGATAATCATATCCGTCAGGAATGCTTTGGCTGCACTCAACAGAATGCTTGAGTAACAGCAGCTTAAACTAGTAGGGGTTTTATTTCTTCACATGACCGAAACTCAGGGGCTCAGACACACATTAAAAGCCATCAGAGACCCAGGCTGCTTCTCTCTTCCCACTATTTCATCCCTAACGTGTTATCTGCCATCCTCACACTTGTCATCAAAGGACAGCAAAATGGCTCCGTGCTTTGAGACATCACCTTTGTGCTAGTCACCGGCAGAGGAGGAGTCAGGGATGTGCCAATTGTGTCTGTGTCCTTTTGTCGGAAAAGCAAAAACCTGTTGGGAATTCTCCATATGATGTTTTCTTACACCTGATTGGCTAGAATTGTGTCACATGCCTTCCAAGGCCGCCTGCAAAGGAGGCTGGAAAGTGGGCATATGTTGCCACCTGACAAAATTGGAATTCTGGTAGCAAAGGAAAGGGGGATTGGATAGCGATTTGATAATATCTGCTGCCAAAAGATAATAGCAGATAATAGTATCTGCTGCCAAAAGAAACCTGGGAAGCTCAGCAAACTGAAATTCAGAAAACCCTGTTCCATCCTCCTAGCCAATATCTGTTGAGAAGTTATCACTCCCTGCTGAGTGTTTATCATCTGCATAATTTGGGTTTAGGATAAAATTTGACCAGAGTGATTTTTTTAAGAACGAAAACCAAAAAATCATGTTCCTTTCCTATTTCCTTCAAGAGCTACCCATTGAACGTCAAATAAAATTTAAATTCCTCCTCACAGCTTCTGAGACCTTGGCATGATAGCCCCCCCCACCCTTTCACGCCAAACCTCCCCCCCCAGGCCTTTGGGCCTCGGTTCTAACACCCACCCCCTCCCTCTCTTCTGGCCATCACATCTCCTTCCTGCTGCCCAGGAGCAGCCCAGGTTGTTCCTGCTGCAGTGTCCTTACAGAAACTACTTCTCTGCAGGGACCACACACACACTCCATATTCCTGGCCACACTTTGCATCATTTAGATCTCCACCCAAAGGTTGCCTTCTCAGAGAAACCTCCTTTGATTTCCTCCAAGATTTGCCATCCTCCTAACTGCTTTCCAGTCGTCCTAGCACTTACTGCCATCTGAAATTATCACTGCATGTGTTCCGTTGATTGACATCTGCCTCCCACTCTACAATACCACTCCCTGAGGGCACCGCTGCTTTCTGTCTTATTTGCCTTCTGTCCCCCAGTGCCCGGATCTGTGCTTTGCACCACAGAGGGGCTCCGTAGATCTCTGTTGAATAACTGAGGGTATGGACTAGAGTTAAGAACCCAGATGTCAAATATCCAAGCAGAACTAGCAACAGAGGTGCAAGTTCAGGGTAACAGGCTGACACCATAGGAACACAGACGGCCCCCTACAGTACTACATATTAGAGAGGAGAAGATGAAGACGAACAATGTGCTCACTGCCTGCAAAGGAGCACACAGGCCATCTGGGAACACACGCATACACACACAGGGCAGGGTTTCTATTAGGGGAAGTAAGAGCAAAGGAGGGGTGGGTGGACCGTGACAGCTGCCAGCTTCAGACTTCCAAATTGGAGAATGGTACATGAAGATTTCACTAGAGGGATACATACTACAATGTTATTGGCAAAAGCAAAAATTAAAAACAACCAAACGATCCAACAATAGGGAATTGTGCTAAGATAAAGTCAATGTATCCATATAATTTTAAAAGTACTTTGCAGAATTATATTTTATTATATGGAAATATGATCATATACAGTAATGACAATGAGATTCAGAAAACAATGCATACAATAGTGCAATTTAAAAAAGAAAAGAGGGAGAGAATATGTACATTTCCAGATGTAGGTCCCAAAATGATAACAAGTTTATTTCTGGGTGATCTAATCACAGCTGATTTTTATTTTCTTCCTTTTGTTATCCATATAGTCTAACTTTTCTATGACTAGCATGTATGAATAGTGTAATCTTTTTCCAGTTTGGAACAACTGAATTATTATGCATGTCTTAAATCCTCTCTCAAGAGTATGATCAAAACACTAGATACCAGAGGGTCTTTCCTTGGAACAGAAGAGCAGGCTGCTGTTAAATATTATTCCAGGTACATGGAAATTTTTAACAGGCTCAACTGGGCATGGGACAAGCGTATCACAAGGACAACACTAAAGGTAGAGCCATGGGGTGGTCCTTCGTTTCAGGTTCAGTAGTGCCATAGGGACCTGGAAAATAGCCACCAGAGCCAAATGCAAAACTCTTCTTCTGCCAAACACACTATGTTTTCAGAATGTGCAAATTAGGTATTAATCTCCCATTTGACAGATGAGAATCCTGAAGCCCAGGGAGCCTCCGTGATTTGTCTAATAAAAGTTAGACCAACCCTGTCTAAATCTAAAGACCTTGCTTGTTGCCCTACATCACAGTTTATCCTCATACATAAGGTCAGCCTCAAGGCCAAACAAGTAGAAGACACCTGGCAAGTAGTTAATGCAGGGGATATCAAACATTTATTTTTGGTGTTATTCTGGAACCACTGGTTTGAACAAAATTTTAATCAGCGGCAAAATCAAATAAGACACTAAATGCAATGTGGTATTCTGGAAATGGCAAAGGGCGTTAGTGGGGAAGTTGGTGAGATTTGAACAGTCTGGGGTTAAATACTAAGATGATGATAGATAGATAGAGATAGAGAGATGGATGGATGGATAGATCGATATAGATAGATAGATAGATAGATAGATAGATAGATAGATAGATAGATAGATAGAAGTAGGTTGATAGAGATAGATAGATAGATGATAGCTAGCTAGCTAGATAGATAGATAGATAGATAGATAGATAGATAGATAGACAGACAGACAGACGGAGCTGCTGTTGTGGGATGATGGTGAGGAGGAGGGGGCTGGCCTATTGAGGTAGACACCTGCTTGCTCAATTGCCAACACTTCACACCATCTCTGCTCCAAAGAGAGCTGCAGGTTCTCCTGGGGAACTTTAGATAGCTTTGAGCTAGTCCAATCAGTTTACCTGATAGATGAGGATATTAAAGCCCAACAATTGAAGTAACTTACCCATGAGCACTCAGCTGGACATTGGCAGAGCCGAAGAGAAGCCCAGTGTTATGGACTGAATGTGTTTCCCCCAAATTCATATGTTAAAGCCTTAATCCCCAATGTGATGGTATTTGAAGGTGGGGCCTTTAGGAGGTAATGAGGTGCAATGAAGCCACGAGGGTGGAGCCCCCATGATGAGGTTAGCGGCTTATGTATAAAAAGAGCCACAGAGACCAGCGCTCTCTCTCTCCACCAAATAACAAGAAGGATATAGAGAACAAGAAGGATGTAACAAGAAGGCGGCCATCTATAAGCCAAGACGAGCATTCTCAGCAGGATCCGAACTGTCTGGCACCTTGATCTTAGACTGTGAGGAACAAATGAGTGCCGTTTCCAGCACCCAGTCTATGGCGTCTTGTTACAGCTAAGACACCCAGTCTCCCCCAGGCTTGTGTTCTCCCAGGCCACCGGTTGGCGCCCAACGACACATGGAATTTTCAGATCAATTTGCAATTCCACATCTGCTCAGAAACATTTCTAACTGAAATGTACCACTCTCCAAAATTGTTAGATTTTGCAAAACCAAGAAAGGTGAACTCATTTCATTAAACAACTATGAGTATATTCCGGAAAAGCCACATGCAACTGAAATACTGTGGACATACACAGCATGAATTTGCATTTTTAAAATTCGGTCGAGCATCCCTATTCACTTGATCAATGGTCCTCGGCCCCAGGCCCTGCCTCCAAATAATCTGGGAAGCTTGTTAAAGGTCCAGGTTTCCTGGGCAAACCGAGGAGATTCTAAGTCATTAAAACTTGAAAATGGATCCCCATTTACAATGGATTTCTCGACGAACACACATGGGGGATGCGGGATGGATGTAAAACTCTACGTGCTTTTTGTTATATGAATTTTTCAAACACCACTGTGTGCTGCCTACGTAAAACTAAACTGAACTTAAAAATTCCCCGTGTACCGCCATGATAGAGAGATACAAATCTGGGGAGACACTATTGGATCTCTTAAAAATAGAGCATTTTACAGAATTGGCTGAGGCAGCCTAGTGAGCTAGAAACACTGAGCTGTTAGGTGGAGACACTGAGCTGTGGAGTCTGACAGCCCAGGGTCTGAAGCTGCCTCTGCCCCAATTAGTGTTCACTTCTCTGAGCATCTCTGGTCTGTAAGATTCACGCAATAGGACTTACCTAACAGACCTGAGAGGATGAATAAAGATGATAAATGTAAAACAGTCAGCACAGACCTTGGCATATAGCAAGGCCTCAATAAATAATAAATATTCTTCTTTTTTTTTTTCCCTCCATAGCCACCTCCCCACCCCCACCACATACATACACACAGACACAGACACGTTGGAATGGAGGTTACTGATACCATCAGAACTGAACTATTTTGGAAAGCAAAACTTTTCTTTGTTTCATCAAACCAAATCAGTTAATTTAAAGCAAGAAAGTGTATGTGCTAAAAGTCTACACATTCCCTGCTGTGTGCTAATGGCCAAGATTTCTCATCCTGGTTTTTCTGTCTTTGGTACTGATCTAGGAAATTAGAACCTTTTGGGCATTCTTATTTGGTTGTAAATGTGTGCATTCATAATTTTCTTGGACCTCTTCCACACTATTTAGAAACTTTGGCTTACTGCTTTATGTTTTTTTTAAACTAATTTTTTCATTAGATATATAAACATCTATAGTATATTACTAAATATTTGGAAAATAGAGAGGGGAAAAATTCGTAATTCCACCAAGTTAATACAGTGGATGTCAGTATTTTGGTATGTTTTCTGCTGGGCTGTTAACATGTGAGTTATAATCATCATAAATATTATATTTACACTAAACACAATTTTGTTTCTCAAGTTTTCTCTTAAAAGTATATTGCAAATATTTTTCCTATTTTCCCACAGTCTATTTAACAATTCCCCAATTCTCTAACATTTCAGTTTATCCCATTTTTTCTTTTTTTGCTGTTCTTAATAATACTGCAATGAACATCTTTGTATGTAGCTATTTTTATTGAACTAAAAGTTATTTCTTTAGGCCAAATTCACACAAATGGCAGGTCTTCTAGTTTTCAAATATAAAATTACATTAGAGGACAATATTTCCCTAAATAGATGAACTTAGAAAAGTCACAATGCTTTCAACGTGAATGTGCCTTTCCCCTGGTTTTCAGAATTATCAGGGGAATAACTTTTAGCAAAGCAGAAACCAGGCAGCTTGTGATCTACCAGAGGCAAACAGAATTGTAAAACTTTCAAAGGATACCATTTTATTTGGCTGCTACAGCTTCAACAGCAATTTTGAGTTATAACTAAGAGACAAAACAGAGTTTTGAGAAGCATCAGTGCCTGTTATCCTATTTGCATCTCTTTTTCCACATGTGAACAGGAAGAGAAAGAAACTGCCATTGGCCCCCACTGAAAGAAATGCCTTATGGAAAAGAATATGTATACTAAGTAAAACAATCCTTCGATACCGTTCAACAACTATCTAGCAAATTTCTACTAGCACCTTGATGGCAACAGTTCATTCATCTTCCATCATTGCAGAGAGACAGTAATTCATTTCAGTCAGAACTCATTTATATTAATAACAATTTATATTTATTTCTTGAGCACTTGCCACGTGCCAATATCCTAAGATAGAGAGATAGATCTATAACATATATACAGAGGGTGCCAAAAACATGTATACATATTTTAAGAAAGGCAAAAACTGTATTAGAATTGTAATCCTCAATATATACCGATAACAAAAGATGAATACAAGTCACGTTCGACCTCTGCAGTTACAAGATGTACTGAAAGTGGTTACCATCAGCGTAATTTTAATACAGTTTTTTCCTTTCTTAAAATGAGTACACATTTTTTTTGGCGCCCTCTTTATATACCCTAAACGTATGCAAACTTTCATACCATTTTATAGCAGACACCTTGAGGTACAGACAGACTGTCATTTTCTAAAGTTCAACAGTTAGTAGGTGGTAGAGTTGGGCTTCAAACCCAGGCATGCTAGCTTCAGAAATCGTTATGTTAGCCAGCTCCAGAGACACCCCCCCACACACATTCTCATTGTTGCCCAGGGCTCAGGCAGGGTCTCCTGGTTCACTTGTGTTGGTTTCTATGGCTGCTGTAACAAATTACCACAAACTTAGTGACTTAACACGACACAGTTCTTATCCCACAGTTCTGGAAGTCAGAAGTCTAAAATGCGGTCACAGAAAGAACATTCAAGTGGAGATTATTCAGCGGGCCGTGCCTAGATAGTAAAAGAAGGGAAAAGACAACTTCAAAAGATACAGTGTACCTGCATAGATACTTCTATGCACATGATACAGAAGGGGAAAGCTGTTCCATTTAGAATGCCAGCAATCCCAAAGAGCCAGCAAGAGGACCCAGAGATAGCATTTAAAAAAAACATGTACCAAGACCTCTCTGTTTTGAGCATCTAATATATTATTCATACTTCACCCACCTTAACTTATTGCACAATCGCAACAAATCTGGCAAGGGGCAGGCTTGCCCCCAAAACAGAGACTTGAAAACTGAGGCTCAGATGAGTTATGTAACTCTCCTGACATCATACGGCAACACTGGTGGGCAGCAGGCCTGTGATTAGAGCTCAAGTGGCTGTGACCCCAAAGCCCAGGTGTCACCCTCACCGGGACAACGGACACCGGAATTGGTCCCGAAGAACAGCACCAGCAATGGAGGTTTACAGTAATAGGAGGCAGCCCTCCGCATGCAACCTGCCATCACCTTCCCATCATAGCTCCACGGCGTTTCACCACCCATCTCCTTGCTTATTTGTTTGTCTACATATTTGTTATCTATCCCTCCACGATGGTAAGGATCTTGTCTGCTGCTGACTGCTGTCCCTTCAGCTGTAAGAACGGGCCAGGCACACAGTAGGAAGAAAGTGTGGAATAATTGTTTTTGTAATAAATAGCATTCCTTTGACCAGAGATAACCAATATGAGCACACTCAACCACTTACAACATGGATGGAACACTGAAAATTAACAAACACCCCCAAAAGATTGCTCAACAGCCGAAATAAACAACTCCGGGGCCAAGTGAAGGCACTATGTGAAAAAACCCGTGGAGCCCTAATCCAGAGCCTGCCTTCTCTTTTCTAATCAATGTGTGGAGCTCTTGATCAGTCTACTTCCTGCTCAATGGGATATGCTTCAGTTATATTTGCAACTTAAAAGGAAGATTATGTAAAACACACGTTCGGCAGGAGGAGGTACATCAATATTATAGAATTCAAGGGATTCATCGGTGAAGGTACATCCTCTGTAATGGAGACAAGAATTCAGAGAGACTGATTACATTTCTCCAACTGACAAGCTGCAAAGCCCTAACACTCACTCGTGTGCTCCACTCCCAGCCCCTACAAATGGGTCATCTCAGTCTTAGGTCCCATGCTCTAAAGTACACATCACTAGACAGAACAGCCTAGACTCCAAGAGACAACATTCGTTAATGCATACAGTACTTTGTCATTATGGTTGTGTGCACGTAATTATTTTTAAATTTTGACATAAGTATAGTGACCACTGCTTTTTTGACTCACACTTTGACCTCAAATATACCTCTCTCAGGGCCACCATTCACTCTTTAACTATTTCTCACTCTCCCCTTGAGTGCTAAAAGCTTCTTGATGGCAGATGAGTGGCTTAATCACCTTTGATCTTTAATCTTAGTGATGGGCACCTGTGTGTTGGATGAATGAATAAGTCTTATAAAAATAATGCAGGATCATTAAGAATTTTGGAAAATAAAGGAGAGAGCAACACACATTGATCTATGACCATTAAAAAATGCATTGTATTTCTCTCTAAACTTTTTTTTTTAATGTAGAGTGTTTTTCTTTCTTTTTATTTTTCTCCTTATAAAATCCTAGGCACACATTTGTGTGTTGGGACATTTTCCACTAATCATTTTAACATAAGTATTGCCCCATGTCACCTCCTAGTTCTGAAAATTGATTGAAGATAAAGAACGTTCTAACATGGCTCGTGGGGGTGCAAAAAAATTTTAGGCCCTTAGACACATTATAACTTCAACTGGTGTGATCCAAAGAGAATTCCGGCTGCATGCCAACTATTATAAATCAGGCTCCAGTTCCCCGACTCTACTAGAAAATTCCTTCATTTTCCTTCTTTCCCTTTTAGAATCTGTGGCCTAAACGGAGATGCCTCCATCTCTTCTCAGTAAGCAACAACAGGCATCTCAATTTATCCTTAAAACCCTCCTGCAGAAGTCTTCTGGCAAAATATGGTCTCAGGCATTCTGGTTCTAGTGCTGGTCTGTTGTGAGGTTTTTTTGTTTTTTGTTGTTTTTTTTTTTTGTCAAAATAAATGTTTTCATGAACTCACAAAATGTGTTAGTCATAATCATCAGTTGATTAAAAGACAAACTAGGTTTGGGGAAAAAATTCAAATGCCTTCCATCCTCCAAATTTGTTCCCCATCCACAGAGAATGGGGGGCCAATGCCTTGAAACCAAACATATTTTTATGAAACCAAACATCATAAACATGAGTGAGCCCACACTTACATCACTCAGGCCACTAAGATTAATAGACACGCTGAAAGCATTTGCTTCACACTTGCTCAACTGAACAAATACATCTTTTCACAAAACAAATCCAAAATCTTGGCCATTGCCAGATGTCTGAAATCCAAGACTGTTTGCTTTCAAATTCCTCAATGGGAAAGTGGGGAAGAAGAGAATTTGGGACTCTAACCAAATGTTTAAATCTGGCACCAGGAAGAGAAGGAGCTAAAATTATACATTAAAGAACCAAAAAAAAAAAAAAAAAAAGAGGAGGAGGAGGAAGAGAAAATACACCAAGATAAATATTCACAAATCTTTTGTATTATTAATGTTTTATCTCTGTGAGAAAAAGGACATTCTTTTCATTTACACAGGATATTGTATGGGTAGAGTGAGTTTGTTCTGTTTTTATGCAGCTTTATGAACTTTTTGAAACCAAAAGGAATGTGCTTATTGACGCTTGCAGAAAATTGGAATACACAATAGAAACGAAAGTAGGAAATAAAAATGACCCATTACATGGCAATATAGCCACATTAACATTTTGATATTGAGGCTTCTCATCTTTTTGATACACACATTATTTTGTAAGCCAAAATGAATGTTCCAATACTACAGACACTATTTGGCAGCCCACTTTTTTTCCTAATGTACACAATTGCCTTTGTCATTAAATGTTCTTACAGAACATAGATTTTAATGGTTGAAAAAGAGTCCTTTTATTGACGTGCCATTGAATTAACCAATCTATAACTGTAGAACAAATAACTTATAATGGCCCAAAAAAAGGTATATTATGCCGTGATCATCACCATGGTACGTATAACTTTGCCTACATTTTTTTTCTTTAAATTAAATCCCAAGAGTGGAAGCGTTAAGACAAAGCGTTGCACAATTTTCAGACTGTTCATATATACTTGTCAATATAAATTTTGCATCCTTGAAAGATTAAACCATTTTATATTTGCACAACCTATAAACACGCCTGCCCTCTAGCTGGTTTGAATTCTGTGCATCGTTACCCCACTACTAAGCCATTAAAACACTAATTTCATTCTGCTACCATTCATTTATTCACTGGACAAGTGCGTCTCCAGCACGTTTTGTGTGCCAGCGTCTATTCTCAGGCTGCAGGCTCTGACCACAGGCACTGGCACCAGGCACACAAGGTTGGAATCCTAGCTCTGTGTTGGTCCCTGAGTGACATTCGGCAGGTTCCTCACCTGAGACTCCATTTTCTCAGCTATGGAACACCCACCCCAGAGGTGATTCTGAAAGTTATCCATGTTGACATGTGCACAGTAGTGGGGCTGAGAGAGGGTCCAGAAGGCGTTGGTGCCTGAGCTCCACTTTCCTGTAGGCCTGGGCAACTACTCAGTCAACGTACCAGCTCTTTCCATGACAGTTTTCCATCGGAGGGAACAGAGACTAATCATGGAGAGCTGATTTCTGCAGTTTGTTAGGTCTCACATGGACATGGCATTCATTACAAGATAGGAATGGTGGCCATAACACAACGCATCTGGTCTCATGACTTTGAAATCCCTCCTTTTAAAGTCAGAGGCTTGAGTGGAGAAAAAAAAGAGGCTGAAATCTGACCAATGCGGGCTTCACACTCAGCTGTTGTGTTCTGTTCTGTCTTAGCTCCATTTCTCTATATGAAAAAGCTTCCAGCAATAACTTACGTAATGGTAGGTTTGTTTGCTGTTTGTTTGTTTGTTTGTTTTTCGCTTCAGATCTTTTATAAAGAAATAAAAAATTATACATTTAGCTAAAGCTCCATTTTGATCTGTTCCTTGCTCCTCAATTAACCACTAGTCTGAAGCTAGTGCATTTCATTTCCATGCATTATTTTTTATTGAAGTGAAACTTACATGACATAAAATTCACCATCTTAAAGTAAACAATTCAATGGCACTTAGTACATTAACAAAGTTGAATAGCCACCACCTCCATCAATTTCCAAAACATTTTCTTCACCCTAAAAGAAAATCCCTGACCCACTAAGCAGTCACTCCCATGCCTCATTCCTACCTCCAAGCTTTGACAACCACCGATCTGCTTCCTGTCTCTATGAATTCACCTGTTCTGGAGATTTCATAGAACTGGACTCACAATATGTAGGCTTCTGTGTCCAGCTTCCTTCACGTAGAATATTATTTTTGAGGTTCATCCATGTTGTGTCAATACCCTGTTCCTTTTCGTGGCTGTCTAATATTCCACTGTATGTCTATACTGCCTGATTCTGTTCAGTTGAGTTCCATGCACACTGACTTGCTGCCTTCTGCATCGTGCCTCAATTTTTAATTCAGTGATGATCTGATCAAAGACCCCACTCGCCTAATGTGCAAGCCTGGTGAGAGGTGTAGGCAGGTTGTAGCTGGGTGTTCTCACACACGGTCTTTGTCACCAACAGGCCTGGATTCGAGTTACAGCTCTAACATTTCGCAGTTACATGAGTGTGCTAAAGGCAACTGGCCTTCTATGTCTTTGTTTCCTTGTCTATAATGGGATGAAAGAGTAACCACCTCATATGGGGTTGCTGAGCGTAGAACACAAACCAATGCACATAAAACTTTGTGCAGTGACTGGCACACAGTAAGTGACCAATTCAACAAAATTTAAAACCATTTTTCAAGCTCCTACCAGAGGCAGACAGTGTTCTAGTGGCAGAGGTACAGCAGTGAGCCAAACGATAACCAATGGACAGCTCACAGTCGGAGAGGAAGCAGACAAGATAAAGTGGAGATTGTCCCCCACGTGATAACAGGGTGAGGTACCAGAGGGACAGAAAGGAGGCGCTTCAGAGCTAGCTGGTGTTGACCAGTGCAGAAGCGGCATCCCATCAGGACTTAAGCAAAAATGTTCAAGATGTCTCCATTTCTCTTTTTGTCCCCTGCCACGACCGTAACCAGTCATGATCGTGTCTCGCCTGCTTGGCGGCATCAACCTCCCATCGGGTCACCCGTCTCCTGTCCCCAGCCCTCTGTAACCCATTCTCCACACAGCAGCTGGAGTACTACTTTAAGCACGACAAAGAGGACCGTTACCTTTGTTTGGGGGCTCCCATTGCTCTTAAGATAAAATATAAACTCTTCAAAGCCCTGCAATGATTTGACCTCACCTATTTCTCTGACTTCTTCTATTGTAGGTCCCCTTGTGCTATAAACACCAACCCACTGTTCTTTCATTTTCTAGAATTCCCAAAGCCCTCTCCTGCCCCAGCACCTTCACACATGCTGTTTTCCCTTCCTGGAGAGCGTCTCTTCTGTCTTTACCTGGCTAAGTCATCCTCAGGAATCCTTTAAATGTCCCTTCCCTGGAGGGGCCTTCCTTGATCCCTCAGATTAACCTACGTCCCCCTTTTTAGTCTCTTCTGTTTATTTGCCGCACTTGCCGTCTTTCATGTGTATAAAATTACTTACTAAAAAGACATCGTAGAATATAGTGGTTAAGAGTTGAAAACTGTGTGGTCTCAGGCAAGGTACTCTTTGTGCTTCAGTTTTTCCATGTATAAAATGAGAATAATAATAGTGACAGTCCCGACTACTGTCTAACTCCATGACCCACTGCAAACTCAGAAGTCTCGTCCAGGCTGCTCAACAGTGTCAACCAATGCCTGGGCACAGAGTCGAAGACGAATGGGTTTTTGAATGACTGTGGGGTCAAACCAGGTGAAGAAAGAGAAAGATCATGCAGGTTGAAAGAGAGCAGCAACACGCAAAGTCACAGAGCTACTAGAAAACAAAGTGTGTATAAAAACTACAATGGTCTTGTCTAACTGAGGACCTCGGCTGATGGTCAGCAGCTGGTCCAGTGGGAGGCTGGCTAAATCTGTGTGGAATGAATAAACTTTCTGGAGTTAGCAGAGCCAGCTTTCAACTGAACCTGGAAAAGAAGTAGGTTCTAGATAGCCCAAGGGGCAAAGGAAAGCCGGAGGATAGCTAATGATCAGGGCAAAGGTCGCCCATAGGTCTGGGTCAGTGCAGAGCCTTGAGGGGAGAGCCAGGAGGGCTACACCTTGGGTGCAGAAGAGATGGAAATGGGTTCTACCGCCTCCCTAGTCACGTGACTTTGCTCTTTGAGCAAGGGCTTCTCAAAATCTTTCTAAGAGTGCCCACAGTTCAAAGACCCCATAGAAGCAGAGCCCTGGGGACTGAGAGCCTCTGGTGCCCTGGAGCTCCAGCCACTCCAAGGGCCGCATTCTCTATCCCAACACAAAGCTGTCTCTGGTATCCTGTCCGAGCTATCTACCCAGGCACACAACTGTTCCAGGGAGAAAATGAGATCCTTTCAACTCAGGCAGTGTATCTCATCACCTGTATTCAATCTGCCAGGTAGCTTGGGCACCTACTATGCCCAGCACGGTACTAGTTCTGTGGAATTACTAATGAGTAACTCTTAACCCCTGGCTGAGGGTATGTGGGAAATTTGGAGGTACCTGACCCAGAGATGGTACAATTGTCAAAACCACTGTGGAACAAGCTTTGATGTTCTCTCCACAACCCACACCTCTGTGGTCAGGCATCAGCTTTGCTGACTTCTAAAGTCACTTCCAAATTGGGCATCTGTGGCTCTGCCTGTGTTCCAGGGACTAATGGTACCTGACTGGTGAGGAGCAGACATTCTCCCGAATTTTGTTTTTATTCAGGGATGGGGCAGTGTAAATGCAGCCTTTTGGAAAGCAGTTTGGCAGCACGTACCAAGAGAGACATAAAACATCCAAATCTCTTGACCCAGTAATTCCATTTCTGGGAATTTATCTGAAGCACATAATCCTTAATAGGGATAAAGGCTTATGCACAAAAATTTTCAATGTAATCTCATTTATAATAGGAAAACTGAAACCAGCTTAATTGCCCAGTAATGGGGGGGAGGAGATTAAATAAATTATTGTACAACTACTTGATGGATATTGTTTGGCCATTAATGATTCCAAAACTAACAGGGGAAAAATGATGATGATATAATATTAAGTTAAAGAAAAAGCAAGCAGATGATCCAACAACAATCCTACTTCAGTATATATCCAAAGGAAATGAAAATGGGATATTCAAAAGCTATCTGCACCCTCATGTTTATTGCAGCATTATTTTTTTTCAATTGCAGTTGACATACAATATTATATTAGTTTCAGTTATACATAGTTATACATAACATAGTGATTAGATATTTAAATAACTTATGAAGTAATCACCCTGATAAATCTAGTACCCATCTGACACCATACATAGGTATTACCTTATTATTAACTATATTCCCTATGCTATACTTTGCATCTCATGACTATTTCGTAACTGCCCACTTATATTTGTTAAGCCCTTCACCAATTGCAGCATTATGTACAATAACCAAGATATGGAAACAACCTAAGTGCCCATCAACAGTTGAATGGACAAAGAAGGTGTGGATAATGGAATAGTATACAGCCATGAGACAGAAGGACATCTTGCCATTTGTGACGGCATGAAATTACCTTGAGGACATTATGCTAAGTGACATAAGTCAGAGAAAGACAAACCCTGGATGATCTCACTTATATGTGGAATCTAAAAAAGCCAAACAAATAAAAACAGAGAGTAGAATGGTGGTTACCAGGGTCAGGGGGTAGGGGAAAAGGAGAGATGTTTAAGGATACGAACTTGCAACTAGTAGAGAAGTAAGTCGAGGAAATCTAATGCACAGTCCACTGAAGATGGACATCAGCGCTATTATAAACATCAAGCTTGCCAAGAGACTGGATCTTAATTAGTCCCACTACGAAAAGAAATGATAATTATGTGACATGAGAGAGGTGTTATCACTGCAATGCAATATATTATAACACATAAATGTAGCAAATCAACAGGGTATACCCCTTAAATTATACAGTTATATGTCAAATATATTTCAATTTTAAAAAAAAAGAAAGAAAAAGCAAGCAGCAACAGTACATGGGAAATATTACAAATCTTTGAACAAAATATCTATGTACATACATACACACAGAAAATAATAACAGAAAAAATAATAACAAAAAAATAATAACAGAAAAATAATAACAGAAAAATAATAACAGAAAAAATAATAACAGAAAAAAATAAAATAAACTGGTAACGGTGGTTATCTGAGAGAACTAAAAAAAATGTTTTAGTTTTACTTTTCTATCTTTTTATCCTCTACAAATTTTCTTTAATGGTCACATATTTAAGCTAAAGTATGAATAATTCTATGTGACACTTATGCATATATTCCGCATATAGAGCATAGAAAATAAATTTCGAGGTAAACAAGAACAGATATATTTTGATGAAAAAAAATGCAAATTATAAATAGAAAAAAATATTAGAAAGAAATCACACACTAGAATGAACACACACAGAGCCAAATAAAAACCAAACAAAATCTGTTACTCATTTCTATTAGAATCCTTGTTAGTGGCTGGGTGTTTTTCTTACCTCTCCTTGCTCAAGGGTGCCATCTACCTTAGCCCTTCATTCTCACCTTCCTCCAGTCCTTCTCAACGTGTCAGTCTACGAGAACTTTTTAGAACGTACCCATGCTCTTGTCACTCCCACACTTCCCCTTCACTTGCTTCTTACTGCCTTTCAGATAAAGTCCAAGATTCACAACAGACTTTCACCTTCGCTATAGTCAGCTTCTGCCTCAGCCTTCTTCCTCATCTCTTACTATTCCTCCCACATTCTTCCACTCCAGCCTCTTCACCAGCTTTCTCTCACTTTCTCCAAGCTATCCTGATCTGTCTTAATGCCAGGCTTTTACTCAAGCCATTATCTCTGCCCCTGGAAAGCCTATTCTACCCCACTCTCACACCTGTTTTCCAAGATAGTACTTCAAGTCTTAAAAAATTGCTCAGAAGTTATTTCCTCAAGGAGAGATTCTCTACCCATATAGATAAGATTATTCTGAGAACACAGATCAAGAACCCAGTAAGAGCGTCACCAAAGACATGCATTTCCCAGCCCCAGCAAGAAAGAACTCTAAACTCTATTTAAAAAATAAAGAAATGAATGATGTCTCTGACTCTGACTTACAGTTGCTTCTCCCTCCACCAACAGAAACCACACTTCTTCAATGGCCATATGCAAAGAAAAACAAATTCCACTTCTTACCTCACCCCATATACAAAAATTGAAAAGAGTCATAGACTTTACTGTAATGCCTAAAGCTATAAAACTTCTAGGAGAAAATATCTGTGACCTTGGGTTTGGCAAAGATTTATTAGATAAAACACAAAAATACTAACTATAAAAAGAAAAAAGTTGATAAATTAAACTTAAAATTAAATACTTCTCTTCAAAAGACCATTAATAAAAAAAAATAGTCAACTCATAGACTGGAGAAAATATTTGTAAAATATACATATCATATGTATGTAGAATATATAAAGAATTCTTACAACCAACAACAAGCAAGTAAACGACCCCAAATGAGAAGATTTGCTCTAATTCTTCCCCAGAGAAGATATATGGACGGCAAATAAGCACATGAAGAGAGGCTGAACATCATTAGGAAAAAGGAAATTGAAACCACAATGTAATACCAACACACACCAATTAAAATGGCTAAAATTTGAAAGCAAAACCAATAATACAATGTGCCAGCAAGAATATGGAGCATACATTGCTGCTGAAAATACAAAATGGCACAGCCTCTTTGGAAAACAGTTTGGCAGTTTCCTATGAAGTTAAACGCACTCTTAACACATTACCTAGCAGTCCCTTTCCTAGGTATTTACCTACAAGAACTAGAAACATATGTCTACACAAAGACCTGTGCACGAATATTTATTGCAACTTTAATTCAGAATAGCCAATCATGAGAAACCAACTTAATACCCACAGCTGGTACATGTATAAACGAATTAGAGTGCACCCACAAAATGGAAGACACATGAATTATTCTCAAAAGAATTATGCTCAGTGGAAGAAGACAGACTCTAAACTCACATACTGTACAATTCCATCCATATGACATTCTGGAATAGGCAAAATTATTGGGACAGAAATGAGATGAGTGGTTGACAGTGGCAGGGGTGGGAGCACGTTCTGACTACCAAGGGCAGCAGGAAACATTTTGGAGGGAATGGAAAAGGCCTAGGTCTCTAGTCTGTGATGGTTGCACGACTGTATACATTGGTCAAAATTCATCAAATTGTACTCATACAAAGATGAATATTACTCTATATAAATTATAGCTTTAACAAAATAAGAATGGTTCTTAGGTGTGATGGTAAAGGGTCTTCCTAATCCAGGTTCTGTGAAATTGGGCAGATTTTATCCCCAGTCAACCGAGCTGAATACATCTAGTTTTCTTCCTAAATGTCTCAAATTCATCCATCCCACCTTCCCTGGGGTGAAATAAACAGAATTGGTGTGTTTCTCCTGCAGACCAAAGGAGCAGAGACAAAGCACTCTCCTCTAATGCTATTCCTTGTCTATTCAACGCTAAACTTCCAAATTGCACATTTTCAGTTTTCCATTCTCCTTGCTATTGAATGTCATGAAGAGAGACTCGTAAGCCAAACTTGGAAATAATCTTTGGATTCCAGGCAACCCTAACGTGACAACATGGACACTTGTAAAGAGGAGTGTTTTGGACTCTAGCTCTGCTCTTCCCAGTGATGTCAATCTGTCCCCTCACTTATCAGGGAGAAGTCTGGGCTCATGGTAAAGAACAGACAAGAAACGCATATAAAGCACTGAGGACAGTGTCTTGACATAATAAACTCTTGATAAATGGTAATTTTATTTTATTTTAATCTCTCAAAGATACGGCATTTCAGAAATAACTTAAAGTGTCCATCAAGGGATGTATGGATAAAGAAAACATAAGATTATATAATATATATACATGTATACTGTATATATGAATATTACTCAGCCATAAAAAGAATAAAATGTTGCCATTTGTGACAACATGGATGGCTCTTGAGGACATTATGCTAAGTGAAATGTCAAAGGCAAGTACCAGGTGATCTCACTTATATGAGGAATCTTTAAAAAAATATGTCAAAAACGGAACTCATAGATACAGAGATCAGACTGGTGGGTACCAGAGGCAGGGTTGGGGAGTGGGATGAAATGGGCGAAGGGAGTCAAAAGGAACAAACTTACAGTTAGAAAATAACTAAGTACTTGGGATGCAACGTACAGCACAGTGATGACAGCTAACAATGCTGTATTGTATTTTTGAAAGTTGCTATGAGAGTAAATCTTAAAAGTCTTCATCACAAGAAAACAACAATTGGTAACCATCTGTGGTGCTGGACATAAATTAAATATTGTGGTGATCATTTCGCAGTACATACTGTATATTGACACGATAGGTTGTACACCTGCAACTAATAAGTTATATATGAATTCTATCTCAATTTTTTTAAAAAAAGAACACGCACACACACACACACACACACACACACCCCAAAGATATGGCATCTCTGATACGCCAGACATTTCTCAGGAAAGTGTCACTGTTAGCTTTCCCATTCCAAAACTCTATCTAGGGTTACCTAACATTTTAAAGACAGCTCGGGTTCTTTAGTGTTTCCTAAAGAATCTTAGGACAGTCTGACAGGTTTTGTTAGTAAAAGCCAAAGACTGGAACACCTCGCACCAGCACCACCCGTCCTCTACGTGTGGCAAATTGCAGACCAGCTCTGCACCGTCTGCTTTCCCACCACACAGGCCTACAGACAGGCTTTAATGAACCTAAGTCCTGGAATTTCTGTACCAAATCATTAGAGAGCTCCCCCTGCCCTCTAAAAACGTCACTGAAAAACGCGGAGGCCATATAAAATTACATTTTGGAGGTTTTAGTGCCTAATGTAGCAGTTTGCGTTAAAGTGCATGTAAGACATTTTGTACTGATCTAAAGTATGCTCATTTTCAGTTCAAAGGCCTCAAGGGCCAATGAAGATGCATGGTGTCACTCTGTTATGATCCAAGATGATAAAAATTCATAGGTTTTCCCAGAATAGTTATGGAATAAATGATGTGATGTGTGGAATTTGCTTCAAAACATACAGAATGCAGGGGTGGGGGAAAAGAGAAGACAAGTGAATCGGGGTATCCATGGAACAATAGTCCCCTTGAGTACCTGTTAAGCTAGGTGGTGGGTGCATCAGAACTTGTTTCATCTCTAATATGTTTGAAATTTTCCATAATTTTTAAATTTTTTTCTTATGATTAAAATATGAGAAGTGATGTCTGGGGCATAAAGGCAAACGTCAAGTATTATGATGTGGGATAACACTACATTGTTCATTTTCACTTGTCCACAGTAATAGATATTTATTTCTCTAAAAAATACTGCAGGGTCTTCTCCATGAATCAGGTCTTGGTGAGAGGCTCTGCTCTGCAGACGAGGGAATCTTGGAAATGATACAGGGATCCCGAGATCAAATATGGTGTTGTATATAAAAGTCAACTTTAGGCAAGTCACTTCTCACTGAATGTGTTTTCTCATCTGTAAAGTGGGGCAATCAGGCTGATGATCCCTGAGGCTTCTTTATCCTTACTGACATGAAATTCCCCCCGGAAGGTGAGCTCAGTGGCAAGTGTTTCTGTCTTCCTCTTTAAATTCCTTAACTTCAGAGCCTGGGGTAGCGCCTGGAACATGGTAGGGACCAATGACATTTGTTCATTCAATGAATGGGTGAATTGCCTTTTTTTAAATATGCTAACTTCTTTTCGCACAAGGATTCTCATCTTCCCCTACAACGAAAGCAGATTCCGTTCAGAAACCAAACTGAGTCTTCATAGCTTGATGAACTACGTTGAAAAGCCAAGAAACTGTCAATAGACATAATTTCTACTTATTGTAACTGCTCTGGGCTTCAGGGAGAGTTGACAGCCTGGTCCATAAAAGCCTGCTCACGGCCCTTTGGGGGCTCCTGCCACCCTCTGGATCCAGAACAGAACCCCCCAGGGCCAGCACATTCTCCCTCCAGGCACATGCTCTCTTTTACTCCTTTCAATGGCCTTTCAAAATCACCCTTTTCTACCTCAGGGCCTTTGCACATGGCATTCCGTCAGCCTGCAGGTGTTTTCCCACCCCTCTTCCTGGTTACTGCCTACTGCTGTTTCTTATTTCAGGGCAGATGTCATTTCTGTAGGCAAGTCATGACTAGCTCGTCCTGCTAAATGCTCTCACAACATCTTTACTTTTCCTTCAGAACACTCTCCACAGTGTACTGAATTTATCAAATGGTCTTATCCGTCCTGAAGATGATGTAAATAAGAAACAATATAATTTTTCTCCTATCATGTTTTCTAGTCAAATTCTGTTGGATCTTTCTTCCCTGTCCTTTCATACGTACCATCTCCTTATCTCTCTGGTCACTTTCAGGTACGTGAACAATCTCATTAATCAATTGTGACTCATTTTCAGATGTTAAAAAAGATAAAACTAAATCAAAACTTTATGACAGTTGCAAGGCTTTCAGTTTCATAGCTCAGTTTATACCCCACCAGAGAACAACACTGTTTGTTTCTTGCGGGCACCTCTAATACTATCAGAGAACTCTTGGGGTCTTGGGCACTTGGCTAAGGGGTGGGTGTCATTCCCCTCTTCTGTCCCTCATAGGGAAACAGGGGAGAGATACTCAGCACTCCATCACAGCTAATAGCCTTCTACCTTGATGGGTCTCTTAACCATTAATCTTTATGAACTTCTAGTCTCTCTTAATGTGGATTGACAGTGGATGGTGGTCAGTGTTAGATGCAGCTGATTTTTGGCAAGTCTTAAATGAATGGGCACTGATTGCCCACTATTCTCTGCTTTGGGTCCTCAACTTAAACTCCAAGATGGTGGGAAGTCTCAGTTAACTTCCTGTTAAACAGAGTTTTGTGAGGATTTGATGAAAGTCATCTTCTCCACTAGACTTTTCCTCTCCAAGGGCTCCGTGTTTTGCTCTCCATTGAATATGAAGACCAAGCATTCAGAATCTGGCATATAGCAGCAGCTCAGTAAGTATGCAATCAGGCAATGAATAAAAGAACAGGATGAAAGAGGGAGAAAACGATTTGTGTCACTGAAACTCCCTGGTGTAGACGGTTTACCATAAGAGGTATGACTTGAGCCAGAGTAGGTAAGGCAAAGACCCCCATCCGAATTCCCCATAGAGCTTTTGGAAACTATAAACGCTTAGACCTGGCCCACTCGGGTGCTGATTCAATAGATCTAGCTGAGAATCAGTGAGCTAAAGTGCATGAGAAAGTGCAAACAATGTGCCAGGAGGGCAAAGCGAAGGCAAGGCGGTACATGGTTGGGAGTAACAGGGAGACTTTCTGGCAAAAGCAATGCATAAGGACAAGTGTAAACAGGTGAAGAAAAGGGCACGAAACGGCCATGGCGAGCAGGGACTTGCAAGCCAGAGGAGGTGACATAATTACCAGGGAACGACGAGGGGAGAATGAGAGTGGTGGTGTTTAGGGTACAAACTTGTAAGGAGTGGTAAATAAGCCATAGATATCTAATGCACACTATAATGAATATAGACAATATTATTGTACTATAAGTAATATAGCTATAATGGCAATCATATTATAATATATAAATGTATCAAAGTGACACACCATACATCTTAAATTTGTACAATGTCAAATACAAATTTATTTAATAAAAATATCCTACTCTAATTTAGCAAAAAACTGTGCCTCACTTCTGTGTTCAAGGCATTGTTTTTACCACCCTCTGATGGCACTCAGATCTTGGCCAGCCAACAAATTCAAAAGATCATTCTCTCTAGATGGGTGGGTGGATAGCTAAGGCAAAATGAAGCTTAGCAGAATGGGTGGCCCACCAATCCTCTTGGCAAATTTGTGGTCAGCATCCACTTCCTGCATTTTGGAAATGTGTCTTCCAATTAGCATCTCAATTGCTTGGGAAGAATAGTGGGGAAAACAAGAAAAAAAATATTTCACTCACTTAATTTCCACAAATGACATCATGAATTGTATATGGCTGTTGCTAAGGAGATATAAGAAGTAGGTATCAAAAGGAAACAAAGAAATTGATTGCATTGAAGATGAGTTGTCCTAGGCTTTGGAGAACTATTCTGCCTTTTGAGTTATTATGATCAGTTCTCTATAGCAACAAAGACATATTAGTCTTCTAAGAATACCCAATCATTTGTCCATTCAGCAGAGAACAAAGAAAACATCAGTATAGTACTCATAACCTTCTTTCATTTTGCAGTACATAGAGTGAGAGGCCCTTTTCCTGCCATATTGATCAGAACAGGGACACCCCTCCTTGTTTTTCCATGAGACACCACCCATTGTCCAGAACCTGAAGACTCTACCATGAAAATTCTCAAGTAAGGAATGACTGTTTTCTCTTAATAACTCATTTCCAGTCAGTGAGTAATTTTTCTCCTGAAACATCCACTCAGTGAAAAATAAAGAGGAGAAAAAAAATAAGTAAACAATCTGGAAAAGAGGTCACAACACACAGAGATGGAGGAGCCTCTAAACTTAACAGTCGACAAAGGCAGGCGCTTAGGGTTTATCCCAAACAAAATCGTAATTTTAACGTCCCCTGATTGCATCTCACCCGATGAATGACTTCCAGGGCCTCTGGCTCTTGGGACTAAAGGAGAAAATTATTTTTAGTACAAGTATTTGGAAACCCCTGAGAACTTGGATTTGTTTTTCTGTCTGGTACCAAAGCAAGTTTCACGCTGAGCTCTCATGAAAGATCCTCGGTCTCTTGTGGATTTAGAATGCTGGAGCAACCCACCATCTCAGAGCAAGGTATGGTGTTTACTCTTTTTGTAGAATTTTTGGCAAATGTAGACACAATGCCCATATCATTATGGTAGTTTTGGAGGGCATTAAATAGACAGCTGTATAAGACGAATCCATGAAAATGAAGACCTGGGTTGAAATCTCTGGTCTGACACTAGACTGTGTCCATAAACAAGTTACCTGACTTCTGTGGACACTGGCTCCCTGTCCTATCTAGTACACTAAAAGGTCTTTGGGAAAATGATATGGACTTGACATTGCTCTGTTGACTACAAAATGTTCGATAAATGACAATATTTATTGCTGTTGTGACATCATACATTTTACATAAAGCAGCCAAAGCTTTATAAATCATGAACTGTTGATAAAAATAAATATTGATGAATGAATATTTTTCTTCCTTCAACCTTCATTGAGTCTCGACTGTAGACTCATTTATCCTAAATATTGGTGATACAGAGTTTATATTTTAGTGAAGAAGAAGTAAATAACTAGTCCTAACACAGTGTAGTGTGTGGATTTGTAGGTTGAGTAGCGACAGGAGAAGGGAATTCATGGCCAATGGGAGGAGCAGTTCTGAGAAGGGAATTTGGAGCCCCAAAGGCAGAGCTGAGGTACCGCAAAGCAGAAGGACCTGGGGTGTGAACACCAAGGTCTGTCCCCATTCTGTCTCGCTCACAGTGCCACACCTAGTGCAGCTAGAGAGGGAAAAGCCTGCTATTGTGAAATCTCTTCCTCCGCAGGCCAAGGATATGTCTCACTTTGGCCGCCCCTGGTTACCTATCCTCTTCCTAATGATTTCCAGGCAAAAACACATTTTCAACTTGAATTAATAATCAAGTCCAGCCCTTTGTCATGAAGTAATGTTAGTTTCCCTCAAATGATATAGAGGAAAACTCAAAAGTTTGGAGACCAAAAAAAAAGTTCAGTTCAAATCCTTCTTGAGCCACTTTTATGGCTGTGAGGACGTGAGCCCTCAGTCTCAATTTTCATATTTAAAATCAAAGTGGTGCAGAGAGTAGTTGTCATTAAAACACCGAGCACAGTAGTAAGAATACTACTGTGCTTCCTCCATCTCAATATTTTCTATTTTGTATTTTTTTTACTGTGGTTAAATACACATAAAATTTACCATTTTTAAGTGTACAGTTCAGTGGGATTAAGTACACTCACATTGTTGTATGACCATCACACCATCATCCATCTTCAGAACTGTTTTATCTTCCCTAACTGAAACACTGACTCCTCTTTCCCTCCTTCCCCTAGCTCCTGGCAATTATTATTCCATCTCTATAATTTTGACTGTTTTCATTACATGAGGTCTGCCAATTAAGTTTGCGAACTTGTTTACAACAATCCTTTTTTTGATATCAGAGGGATTATTCATTATGCATTTGTACCATCTGGACAAACAGTTAACCAAGTTTACTATTTGGAAGTGCTGAAAAGGCAGTGTGAAAAAGTTAGATGACCTGAACTTTTTGCCAACAATTCATGGCTCTTGCATCACGACAATGCACCAGCTCACACAGCACTGTCTGTGAGGGAGTTTTTAGCCAGTAAACAAATCACTGCATTGGAACACCCTCCCTACTCACCTGACCTGGCCCCCAATGACTTCTTTCTTTACCCGAAGATAAAGGAAATATTGAAAGGAAGACATTTTGATGACATTCAGGACATTAACGGTGATATGATGACAGCTCTGATGGCCATTCCAGAAAAAGAGTTCCAAAATTGCTTAGAAGGGTGGACTAGGCACTGGCATCGGTGCATAGCTTCCCAAGGGGAGTGCTTCAAAGGTGACCATAGTGATATTCAGCAATGAGGGATGGAGCACTTTTTCTAGGATGAGTTCATGAACTTAATTGTCCGACCTTTATCATGTAGATAGAATCATACAATATTTGTCTTAGCACAAAGTCTTCAAGATTCCTCCATGTCAAAATTTTCTTCCTTTTAATGGTTGAAAAATATTCCATTGTATGCATGTGCCACATTTTGTTTATTCATCTGTCGATGGACACTTTGGGTTGCTTCCACCTTTTGGCTACTGTGAAAAATGCTGCTATGAACACGGGTGTACAAATATCTTTTTGAGCCCCTGTTTTCACTTCTTTGGGGTATATATCCACAAGTGGAATTGCTGGATGACATGGTAATTCTGTATTAAATTTTTGGAGGAATCACGAGATTGTCTTGCCTAGCAGCTATACTATTTTACATTCCTACCAACTACAGTTTTTATTTTTTTCAGCTTTACTGAGATATGATTGACATGTAACATTGTGTCAGTTTAAAGAGGGTGATGTGAAGAGTTGACACACATATATTATGAAATGATTACTACAATTGGGTTAGCTAAAATATTCATCACCTCACATAATTTTTTATGTTTAGTGAGAACATTTGAGATTTACTCTTAGCAACTTTCAAGTATATGATACAGCACAATTAATTATAGACACTGTGCTGTATACTAGATCCCCAAAATGTACTCATCTTATAGCTGGAATTTTGATTATTTAACCAACATCTCCCCAGTTCTCTCACCCTGCAGCCCCTGACAACCACTATTTTACTCTCTGTTTCTATGAATTCAGCCTTTTAGATTCCTGATATAAGTGAGATCATACAGTATAGTATTTGTATTTGTATTTCTGCCAGACTTATTTCACTTAGTATAATGCCTTCAAATTTCATTTATTTTGTGGCAAATGGCAAGATTTCCTTCTTTTGGTGGCTGAACATATACATATATTATATATGAGATTATATATTATATAATACACATATACAATATGTAATTATATAATATATATGTGTATATGTATTTTATATAAAAATATTTATATATAAAACATTTTCTGTATTCATTCATCTGTCAATAGATACTTAGGTTGTTTCCATATCTTAGCTACTATAAATAAACTTGCTATGAATATGGCAGATACCTGTTTTTCGTCTGATACCAAAGCAGCTTTCTCACTGAGCTCTCATGAGAGATTAGATATATCTTTGATATTCTGTTTTCACTTTCTTTGTCTATATACCCAGTAGTAAGATTACTAGTAGTTCTATTTTTAATTTTTTGAGGAACCTCCATACTGTTTTCCATAGTGATTGTACCAATTTACATTCTTAAGAACAGGGCACAGGGATTTCCTCTTCTTCACATCTTTGGCAACAATTTGTTATCTCTTCTCTTTCTGATAATAGCCATTCTGACAGGTGAGAGGTGATATCTCATTGAGGTTTTAATTTTCATTTCCTTGATGATTACTGATGTTGAGCTTCATGTACTAGTTGGCCATTTGCATGACTTCTTTGGAAAAATGTCTGTTCAGATCCTTTGCCCATTTTCAATCAGATTATTTGATTTTTGCTATTGAGTTTTATGACTTCTTTATGTATTTTGGATATTAACCCCCATCTGATATATGGTTTGCATTTATTCTCTCCCATTCTGTAGACTGCTTTTTCATTTTGTTGATCATTTCTTTTGCTGTGCAGAAGCTTTTTAACTTGATGTAGTTCCACTTGTTTATTTTTGCTTTTGTTGTTTTTGCTTTTAATGTCATATCCAAAAAATTGTTGCCAAAAACAATGTCGAGAATTTTTTCCTATATTTTCTTCTAGAGGTTTTACAATTTCTTCTAGAGGTTTTACAATTTCAATTACAAGTCTTTAATCCACTTCAAGTTAAAATTTTAAGTGGTGTAAATTAGGGGTCCAATTTCATTCTTTTGCACGTGAATATCCAGTTTTCCCAACACTATTCACTGAACAAACTATTCTTTTCCCACTGAGTATTCTTTGCTCCCTTGTCAAATGTTAGTTCTGTCTATATGGGTTTATTTTATTTTAAAAATAAAGGAAAGATGCTATTAAAAAGGGGTCTCAATCTGTGGACACATTTTCTAGAAGTTCAATTTTTGCACTGATTTACTCAGTATTACTTTAAGTGTTTTCCATGGCTAGTTTAGCAAGAACATAGGGTATTATCCCTGAGAAAAAACACTTACAAAATGCTGTACAGTACATTCCTGTCTACAGATTCAAAACACCCATTAACAGGAAGACTCTGAAATCTACAATACCACAAAGTGAATTTTTTAAGTATGTGTTTAAAAAACTAAGAACTTATTACTTTGTAATCCCTACAGAAAAATAGGATGGAAGTTCATTTACAATTAACATAGAGGACAGATCTGTTTAAGATTAACAATATTTCCAGAACTCTGATTTTCCTAACTCCAATGAAGCATAATGGTGGAAATATACATTTTAGCATATATTCTATATAAATTTACATAACTCAATGCACTCCTTCAGAGCATTTTATATGAGAAGTGACTGCTAAGGTGCATAAGGTTTCTTTCTGAAGTTTTGAAAATGTTCTAAAATTAGATTATAGTATATATTGAGTTGTAAACTTTAATTGGTCAATTTTATGCTGTGTAAATTAAATCTCAATAAAGCTGCTTTAAAAACATTATAATTTTTTGTGAACCCATGACAAACATAGGTCAGTCCTAGCCAAAATAACCAAACTCATTGCCAACCAGTGGGTTGGCAGTGGGTGAAAGATGAATCATTCAACATAAGGTGTTGAAATATAAAGTTGGATTCCTATCTCACACTTTTTATCAGAAAAATTCTAATGGGTCAAATTTTAAATGTGAACAAATGAAACAACAAAGGAACTGAAAGAAAAGTGGGAGGATTCTCTTTTTTATCTTGAAGTAAGGAAGACCTTTTCAACAGAATAAATTGAACCTCAAATATGTTTTCATGATAAAAAATATTTTTAAAAATACATGAACAAAGTGAAAAGGCAAACTAGGAAAAGCTTTACTGATCATGTCATAAATCACATGCATAGAATATGTGTAGGGAGATAGTCATTACACTAGATGGAGATGTTCATTGCACTATTATTTATAGTAATACAAGAATGAAAATATCGCCAATATGCATTAGTAGGAGACTGGTTAAATACAACACATACATATGATGGCTATTCTATAGCCACTAAAAAAGGAATGAGGCAACTCTACGTACTCTGATAATAAAAGGATCTCCAAGCTATGTGAAAAAGCAAGGTACAGAAAGTTGTGTACCATATGCCAACATGGAGAAGGAGGACACACAAAAACCTAACAACAGTGATTGCCTCTCAAAAAGGAAATTGCATGTGTGAAAGGCTGGGAGAGAGAAGAAATTTACTTTTCATTGAAAATTCTTTTAAAAAAAAATAATTCATAAATGTGCATGTTTCATCTTTACAAAAAACATAAATGTTTAAAGTATTTTAACTACACTATACCACGTAAAATTAAAACAACTCAAGTCTTTTATTTGTATTTCTCAAACACTGAGAAAGGGACCCACAGACCCCAGAAATATTTCTTTGAATTCTCTATTTTCTCTGTGTTTGGTAATACTGTCATATCCCATTCTCCCCATGTTTTTGACAAAACTCACACTTTCCCCCCACCCCAAATCTTCTCTGCCCCCAGCCTGAATTGGACTTTGCGCCAAACACTGTTGCAGGTGGTTGGAGACATCAATTCATGTCTCAAAGAATGTGGAGCTTGTAGAGTTTACATTCTATCCGATGGAGATACATAAAATTTAAAAAGAATACTAAAGATTAGAATAATCTAGTGAGTTAGAGGGTGATGACTACAATGCAAAATAGAAAAAATCGAGCAGAATGAGGAAGGGTCTGTAGGGAGGAGAGGTGGCTTGCAATATTAAATAAGGTGGTAAGAGCTGGCTTTATGATATTTAAGCAAAGACTTGAAGAAGAAGATGAAAGAGTGAGATGTATACCAATCTTGGGGAACAGAATTTTGGACAGAGAGAAAAGACCGTGTGAAGACCCTGAGGCCAAGCATTCTTAGTGATTTTGTGGTACCCCAAGAAATTCAGTGTGACTAGAGCTGAGAAGTGGAAAGGAGGGTAGTAGATGAAGTCAGGGAAGAAGGAGCGTGGGTGCTCAGTGAAGTAGGGCCTTATTGACCATCGACTATGAGACTTGACTTTTAAGGAAAATAAACGACCATTACAGAGTGATGCCACTGTCATTTTACCTTATAATCCACACCCCGTTATCTTCCTGATAAACTGAGTGCCAAGATTCAACTAGCCACTCACCACCACACCATCACCAGGCATCAGGCACCACAGCGCCCGCCCATCCCCCAGTCCTGATGAGGATTGTTAGTGGATAATCATTTTGTGTACCTTTCAAAAGATTTTTAACTGGAGACGCTTCCAGCATTTAGATTACTGTGCAGACAATATTCTACAGTACTTGTCAACTCAAGGCAAACCTTTTGCTCAATCAATGTATTTGTTTGAATTTATTCCTTCTTTGAGCACCTTGTTGCCTGGCTATTAGAAATGTTAATGTCCTTTCTTCCAAGTATATCTTTTAAGTTCAGCCTCCACCATCCAAAATAACCTGGACCCTTACCATGCCTTCTTCATAGACTGATTCCTAATTATTGGTATGCTCATGTCTTCAGAATCTCCATCACGGTGTCTGAGATGCCACTGCCGAAGGTGACTTTTTTCTAGATAATTTCAAGTCCCTCTTAGAACCAACTCCTGGCCTCAGATAGAGCATCCCATCCTATGTCTGGTAAACAGCCTTTTTATGAGTATCTTCTATGCTCATCTTTTCTTCTTTCTAGTCCCTTCTGAAAGCCTGCTCTCATCAGTTTTTTACAAGAACTAACAATGTAATCATTGCATCTTGTTTTAACTGTGGCGGGGGGAAGGATATAAAGTTCTTTCCGTTTCCTTCATCTGAGGCACGTTTGGAAGGGCTGGCATCTTTATCAGATCTACTAGGCTTTTCAGAAAGTGCCTTAATCCCAGCTGAGCAATAGGACCAGTAATTTTGTGTTTGTGCCGTATGACAAATCAATCAGACAGCATATGGCAAAGCTGTTCTCCTTGATTTGAGGGAGGGAGGGCCCACTGGTAACATGAAGATTTGGGCGAGGATACAAAGACTATATTTGGATACATTGCTTCAGTTTTTCACTAATGAGATTTCTAGGAATCAGACCTGTTTCAAACCACATGCGCACACTGTTTTTCTCGGTTTGTCATTCCTATGCTCTGGCAAATTTCTGGGTCTTATTCCAAGATGTTGCAATTCCCCCATGGGAACCATAAAAGTGATACAGTGTGCCTGGTTAATTTCCTGTTGTGGCTGTCAAAAAGACGAAGAAACTTCATCCAATTGCTTTTCCCAGATTTTATAATTATTTCATTTGTGTAAGTATATGCCAGGCATATATCAAGCATTGTACAGATTTCCCATTAAAGCACAGGTCCAACTATCCAAAAACTGCCCATTTACACCATTCCAGGATCACATGTATACATTCTCCCATCCAAGACTCTGCTAATCTTAAGGATCATTTAGCACAGAAACCAGGTGTCCCTACCCAATACTGCCCACCCTCAGCCTATATGCCAAGTGTCATGCTAATAAGTGATCAATCACTCTCAGCTGCCAGGCTTTACGGAGGAAAAAACGAAGTCCTATTAGCTCGTAGAGAAGATACCTGTTGCCTGCTTCACTAGGAACAGGTGGCACTATGCATGGTTTAATTTCACTCAGTTCTTTGAGCCCCAGTGCTATCGGCTTAATGGGCTACCATGGCATTGTAGCCTACAGACTTTAAATTAAAGTTTGAGACACACACACACACCGCAATCAGGACATGCACAGTATTCCAACTAACACTAATTGACATTACATGTCATTAATAAGTAGAAATCATGTTTTCCTGAAAATGCCACTTCCTTTCTCCTGCTTTAAGAAAGCCCAGAAATTCTAAGAAAATGACCCTGGACGCATGCAAGGATAACATATAGGGATGTCTAGCATGTTTATATTGGCAGAAAACTGGAAACAAACATCTATAGTGGGGAATTGTGTATGTAATGGAGAGTAGAAACAAATGCAACAATTTCTTTCACATTATGAATAATTTTTGACACTGGAAGATGCTCATGATACTTTGTTACATGAAAATAGTTGAAGAATTGCAGGAATGACATGATATCACTTTTCTTTATAGCATAGAAAAAAAAGAATCATCATTTCCAGTGGTGTGAATAACGTTGATGTTTCTCTTACTCATTTGCATCCCTAATTTTTAAAAAATGCATTACTTTTGCAAAAAAGAGAACATTATTTGTCAAAGTCCATCACTGATTTCTGCAGAAGATGTGCGACAAAAGGATTTATTTTGAATTTTTTTAAATAAATCCTACATCTCCACCAACCCTTGTGTGGAGTACCGAGAACTCCATCAGTAATGCATTAAGTTTCCAATGGAATTATAAGGTGACCAGGGGTTTTCTTACATGCATGAAGAAACCAGCACGGAAGTGAATTTTTGAAAATGTCCATTCTTATGTTCAATCACACCAAAACCTCCACCTGAAAGAGTACATTATGTCTGTGTGTTTTTCTTACAGAGCCAAAGATGTTTGTCTTGCTCTATGTTACAAGTTTCGCCATTTGTGCAAGCGGACAACCTCGGGGTAATCAGTTCAAAGGAGAGAGCAACACCCCGAGATATATCTGTAGCATTCCTGGCTTACCTGGACCTCCAGGCCCCCCGGGAGCAAACGGTTCCCCTGGGCCCCATGGTCGGATTGGCCTTCCAGGACGAGATGGGAGAGACGGCAGGAAAGGAGAGAAAGGTGAAAAGGGGGCTGCAGGTAATGAATGATGAAGTTCTTAGAGCACTTGAAAACTACTCCCTTTCTTTGCTGCTTTTTCTAATGGGAATTGCCCCTTAAATCCTTTCTCTACTTCCCCTTCATTAATCATAACAATTTATTGCACCTTGACTACGCTTCAGGGGCTGCTCTAAACTCTTTATGTGCATTCTTATTTCATTATAATGACAACGCTTTCAGGTGGAAGCTCTCACATTTTATAGATGAGAACATTGGGCAATGCCATGATTAAATGAATTACTGAAGACGAAATGCTAGTGAATGGCAGAGCTGGATTCAAACATCTGATGCCCATGACCACTGGGCAGTTACAGCCAGCAGGCAGTGGTGGGATATGACAGGGTGCAGCTAGACGGACAGACAGCTGGACAGGAGGGAAGATGAAGCAGAGGTAGAATTAGAAGCCAAAAGCACAGATGCCATCTTGCTGTGCACTAATATCCTGAACAAAGACACATAAAGGGCTTCTAGATTTTATTTTTTACAGATGAAATGACCATAGTACTGTATAGCCTACTTTTCCTAGTTCACTACTTTCCCACCTGTCCTGCAGTACCTAAAAAAAAAATTAATTTAATTGTAAAAAAGGATTTCTTATAGCTCTTTACAGCAACACAACTGTCCTCTAATTTTTCAGTAATTTTCACTTTTTTTCTCACAAATAAATTGACCCAGGAAGCTTGCCAGATTCTGCAATCCTTCAGTGTGAAACAAATTAAAATTCTAGAGAGGCCACGTGTTAACTCTAAAAGAGGGAGTGATTCGGAATCAATCTTTGAAAGCAAGTTTCTGAGTGTAAAAGTTGGGACAAAAGATAGGAAGGAAATATCAATAGATCTAAGAAATGTGTCTCTATCTAGTCATTGCGCCTGATTTAGTGGAGCAATGCATCCAGGGTTATGTGAAACAATATAATATATATTCAAATTATTGGCTACTAATTCACTTCTGAATTTGTCAAGCAGAAAATAGTTGGCCAATCAGTAGCTACCCAATTTATGAATATTGTTCAATATTAGATGAAGAATCTTTAGGTAAAGTTTCAACATCAGAAAAAAACAATCCTTTAATGGATTGTTAAATGGAGCTTAAATCTTATCTTTCAAACTCTTCAATATGGCAACACCTATGAACACCACCTCCCGTGGGTCATGATCATGCACATTCTTGAAATCCTGTAACAACACCAGGACCACAGCTAAGTCCTACCAACCTTGTTAGTTTACTGTGTCTGGAAACAATATCCCTAGTGATTACAAAATCATGCATTGGGGTTAGAAAGACTTAGGCTGCAATCTTGACTCCCTCCATTACCACTAAATATCCTTGCGCAAATAGAGTCTTTGGACCTCAATTTCTTCATTTGTAAATAGGGTGTAGTAAGGGCGCTGATAAAGATTAAGGACAACAATACATGTAAAACATGCAATGGAATAAGTGCCAGGTAGTAAGCACTCAGTAAATGTTAGCCGTTATCACCTATCACATTGTGATCTGTAAATGAGTCGTGGCTAAGTTCATGAATATCCAAAGCTGTGTCGTATGCTAGAAATCAGTGATCTGTTTTATAAGGTAGCTGTAGTATTATTTAAAGATATGTTTATGGACATGCATTCAGATTAAATCACATGTTCATAATTGCTACAATTTTAAACATGTATAAGGCCAGCTACACCCCCGTATTCATCATTCCATTTAATAATCCATCCACTCACGCATTACTCATTTAACAAGTTTTTTTATGTACCTATTGCTATCCAGGATTGTTCTAGACCAGTGTTTCTCAATCTCCATACGAATGACATTTGGGGCTGAGTAATTATTACTGTGGAATGACTATCCTGTGGATTGTAGGACGTTTAGCAGCACCTGACTAGATGCCAGTAGCACCTCCCACCAATTGTATTAATAATAACCAAAAATATCTGGAGACATTGCCAACTATCCCTTGATGGGCAGTGCAAAATTGCCCCTGGTTGAGAACATGGTTCTAGAAGCTGAGAACACAAACATGAATAAGACATTGTCCTCTCCTTGATACGCAAACATTTGGGTGTGGGAGGCCAACATGGAGAAACATAATCATAGTAATAATAACAACCATTTATTTAGAACTTACTGTGTCAGGAATTTTAGATTTCATACTTATTATCCACCATAACCCTATTAGCAATTATTACAAACAGTAATAATAATAATGTTGCAAATGAATAACTGAGATTCAAAAATAAACTTACTTTCCCCACCTGAGATTGTTTAAATCCACTATGCACATATAAACATAAGAATATATAACAGCTAAGAAAGAAAAAGTCAAAACGCCCGCATAATGGATGAAGAGAAGCACACCTCACTTACAAACAATAGAAAAAGAGCCCTGAGGTTTGGGGGACATGCTTTTAATGTGGCTGGAACAGAACACGACATGGCTGGGAGCTTCTGTTTCTTCTTTCCACGTTAGTGACACCACAAAGGTCTTCTTATTCATGTACCCTTGGTGACCATACCCACCAATCTATGCCACCCAAGTGCAAGCAGAATCAAGCATATTTTTTGTCCAGCTTCCCTATTCTAAATATGAGTACAGAGCTTATTATACTGAATTATAAATTTTTGTTAAAATATCTATCTCCCTCACTGGTCTATAGCAATTATTGTTGTGTCATATTATTAAGACTTAATTTAATCTGAATGCACATCCATATAAATATCTTCAAATAACAATAGAACCACTTAATGAACTAGGTAATTCTGGTTTATTATATGGCTTTGAATATTTATGAATTTAGCAAAGACCCATATTTGCAGATCACAACGTAATACATAATAACAGCTCACTGAAGGGTGGCACAGATGTCATTGATGTCAATGTCCCACTCAGACTCTGGCATGTAGTGGATGGTATGTAGTGGATGGTCGATCAATATTAGATGGTTTAGATGGCTGCATGCATGCACACATAAATCCATGGATGGATGGATGGATGGATGGATGGATGGATGGATGGATGGATGGATGGATGGATGGATGAATGGATGGATAACACAAATGACACTGAAGAAAAAAATCTTTGTAAGCCCGTATCATGGAGAGTTAAGAAGAAATCCTTTCTCTCCAAGCTTCAGTACCTAAGCGTAAACACTTTCTCTATAATTCTCCTCTCTACACAAACATATCTAACTAAGTAGGGAGAGGGAGAATGATCTACCCCTTCTTTCTATTCTTCAGTAAAAAATAATTGGTCCTTAACACGGGGCAAATCTGTCATGCAAACAGGAAAAATTACTATAAATTATACAGCTAGTTCCTGATTATCTAACTCTCAGTAGTTCAGAGTAGTCAATAACTGTAGAAAATCCAAACATTGTAAAGACCTTTTAATTGTAGAATTGCATCTTAGTATGTATGGCTTGGTCTCAAAGAATGTTTGATAGGAGGAGACCTCAAGCAATCTAGTTCAACACTTCGATTTCAAGGACTAGGAAAATAACGCCAGAAAAATGAAACCTCTTCATCAAATTCACGTAATTAATACATGGCTGAACAAAGGTTTTATCCCCAGCCTGCTGAGTCACTGTTTACTGCTTTTTCCACCAAGTTTGGAGTGAATTTGGATCCAATTTCTTCATATTACAAATGGAGCATTTGGAACTCAGACAAAAATTGAGTTGTCCAAAGTCATAGAGGCAAGAAGATTTGAGGACATAATGAAATTTAGTGGTCAAAATTGTTACTGGTGCCAAAATGCTTTTTTAAATTAATGCATCAAAAGTCCCTGATGAAGAGAACAAAAGTCAAGCTCTTATTGAAGATAAAAATAACAATTTAGAAGTTGTGGTTTTTGATTCAAAAGTTAATTTATTAGCAAAATAATATTCATGTTATATGTCTACCGTCCCCCAACGCCCCCCCCCAAAAAAAGCAAACATTGAGAGGTCAGACTATTATGGCGTAATTTCAAGAAGTAAATACCAGAGTGTGTTTTAGATGGAACAAGTGGAGTTTCGACTCAATAACAAAAGTTATATACAACTAGAGAACAGCCCTGTGCTCAGTAATAATGCTGATTCTAGTCATCCAAAAAAAAAAATTGCATTCATTATTAGCATCTTTTGTGTACCATAAATTGTTAAATCACATCTTTCCAAAATTATTAAAACGAGTACTTCTTTTAAATCAAACTTCACTTCTCCTCAAATTTACATTATCTAGAACACTTCATTGCTAAATTTACCAAATAACTGAAAAATGACCAAACTCATACACTGATACATATGTAATATTCTAATACATGATATGAAAGCACTACCAAGACAAACAGTCTTAGCTTAATAAAAGTCCCTGAGAATAAATACATAGTGAAGGGTGAAACCACATTATATATCAACAATATATTTTCCCTCACTACAAAAGTGCCTTACAAATTGCCAGTAATTTGGATACTTTTTGAGAAAGTATCATTATGCAGACATTGTTTATGGAATGGATTTGGCCCTAAAATTGAATGACTTTTTTAATGCTATGAAGTCATTGCCATTCCACATATGATTTACAAGTTAAATAGATGCGGCTTACCACAGTCAAATAACAGTCATGATTTATCTGCCTTTAACCTATAGCTGATCTATAGATGTAAAGATTTGGACAGACAGAAAACCTTTCATTGTGGTAATTTTGAATTTGTTGCAATCTTTTCACAGCTCCCTACTAAGTATTTTCTATGTATAAGGAGACACAGAGAAATTGAGAGATTTGCCTAAAACGATACAACCTTTAGCTGCAGAGACAAACAGAGTTTAGAATTCTTGATTCCACCCCCAAAGGTCAGAGGCATTTTGGGGAAGCATCCATTGGGCTAAGACATGGATTCCAGTCCTAGCCTTGCTTCCCTTCTCCAGGACTCAGTTTTCTTCTTCAAAAGAAACTGACTGTACAGTGGGGGCAGTCACCGTTGTCAGGTTATTGAAGCATATTGGGCCCTCACTATGTGCCAGGCACACTTCACAATTTATATTCCAGCCACTGCCCAAGGAAATGCTCGGGCTCCTGAGTTCAGATCACAGCTCCATCACTCACTAGCCCTGTTTCCTTGAGAAAACTGACTTCTCCGTGGCTCAGTGTTCTCGTCTACAATTCCTAGTTTATACAATTGTTACAGACCTTAAAAAAGAGGATGCATGTAAATAAAGTACTGACCCTGGTACATAGTAAATGTTCAATAAATATGAGCTAATCTCATTTTGATTAATTCTCTTATTATTAATACCAATAGTTAGAATGGGGCATGGGACTGAATAGACTTTAAGGAGCCACCTTGTTCTGTCTGCTCTCATGACCCCACTCTGGGGAATAATATCATCATTCTCATTCAATTCCTCCTGTAGTCATAAGTACCTGTACATGATTAATTTAGTGGCAGGTAATCCAGCATCAAAATGATAGTGAAGTATTTTAAATTAATCAGGATTTAAATGATTTCTCACATTCTCAGGAAAACTTACTTGGAATTCTGATGAAAACTTTCTATTTCCATTTTAGTGTATCAGTGATTTTTCTAAAAAATTCATTGGTTAGTGGTATATAGTTGAAAGTTGTTTGAAGAGACAAATTTAGGGTACGCTGGGATCTATGTGGGCATGCCGTTTGTGACTCTTTATTTAGAGGAGCTATTAATTAAACTGTAAACTCTTTTTAAAGGTTTGAGAGGTAAAACTGGACCACTGGGCCTTGCTGGAGAGAAAGGAGATCAAGGAGAAACTGGGAAGAAAGGACCCATTGGACCAGAGGGAGAAAAAGGAGAAATTGGTCCAGCTGGGCCTCCTGGACCAAAGGGAGACAGAGGAGAGCAAGGGGACCCAGGGCTGCCTGGAGTTTGTAGATGTGGAAGCATCGTGCTCAAATCTGCCTTTTCTGTGGGCATCACAACCAGCTACCCAGAAGAAAGGCTACCAATTATATTTAACAAGGTCCTCTTCAATGAGGGCCAGCACTACAACCCTGCAACGGGGAAGTTCATCTGTGCTTTCCCTGGAATCTATTACTTTTCTTATGATATCACATTGGCAAATAAGCATTTGGCAATTGGGCTGGTACACAATGGGCAGTACCGGATAAAGACCTTCGATGCCAACACAGGAAACCATGATGTGGCTTCGGGGTCCACAGTCATTTATCTGCAGCCAGAAGATGAAGTCTGGCTGGAGATCTTCTTCACTGACCAGAACGGCCTGTTCTCGGACCCAGGTTGGGCAGACAGCTTGTTCTCCGGCTTTCTTCTGTATGTTGACACAGATTATCTAGATTCCATATCAGAAGATGATGAACTGTGATCAGGACAGCTGACTGAAATGCTCCAAGATCCTTGTGGGAGACACTTTGATTTAATCTGGGGCCCTGGAAGGTGGAACAAGCAGAAACGAGATCCAAAGAGACTCCCACTCAGACTCCAGAGCATTTACAGACAGTTCCAGCAGAATCTATTATAACTCGGTGAACCACCAAATTGTTGAAACCACAGCAAAATGAATTATACAAAACAATAACCCCAGATATGAATTCTCTTGAATGCAATGTTCATAAATATTTAAACAAATGCAAGGCAATGTTAACAAATTTTCTGTTAAATTCCCTGAGTGACAAAACCAGCTGGCAATGATATTGTCTCATTAAATCTTTATAAAATTACATTTTTGCCTGTTATTTAAGAGAATCATAACATCCCAAAGTCTTTCACAATTCTCAAAAGGCTATAGTTAGTCAAAAACCAAAGGTAAGAGATGCTGAATAATTGCAAGCAACCTAAGGTGAAGTGATAATTGTCTTTGTTTCATCATTTATTCCTTCATGCTTGTATATATTTACTCAACAACTCTTTAATAAGCCTGTATGAACCAGACACTGATACTGGGTCAGATTTAATGAGTTAAGATAAAAACTCTTACCTCATACAGGTTAGTGTGTGATGAGCATACTGTCACAATTCAGTGTGATGGGCAGTACGACAAACAAATGAACTTGATGGGAACCAGAGAAAACATGGAAAACTATCAGGTGGGTCTAAGGAGATGGGAGGGGTGCAAAAGAAACAAGAAATTCAGCAGTGGCATTCTCCCCATCCCATCCTCCAAACACCACTGGTATTTGCAATCAGGAAGGAATGAAAAACCTGGAGAGAGAGGCACCCTAGAGACCTGGGAAGGGTAATGGAAATGAAGAGAAACAACTTACTGAGACCAGCCAGTAGGTCATTCTCCTAAATTCTTCAGCATAAGTTTCCCAAGACAGATATTTGTAATCTTAGCTTTCTCACAAATAAGAGAATTATTTTACATTGTGGTAACACATTGTGTCGCACGGACTCTCTAGGTAATGAATTCAAATAAAGCAAAGCATATGTCCACTGATTTGTGAGTGAGCAGATGGGAGGAGTGAACAAGAGAATGAGGGAGAGAGACCAGACGTCTGAGCAAATAGCTGTGCCTTCCAAGTCTCACACCTCCTTTAGTCTAGCACTCTCTTAGTGTCAGTCTCTTGCTCCCCACTGAACTGCAAATCGTCCATTCATCTTACCCATAATTCTGTGACCTGCCACTTCCTTGGCTGATACTAGTAGTATCCCCTTACTCTCTCCTTCTTGATATCTTCTAATCCATCCATTCCTCTCTCTGCTCATTCATTTAATAAATAGTTTAAATGCCTCTTATGTGGGAGTCAACACAGTGGATTCTGTGAAGGTGGTGGAACACCAAGGAATACAACACAGCACTTGCCGTCAACTTTCAAAGGATACAAGAAAGGAAATGACATGCACACACAGACAAAATACCTAGCATTTTGAAAACAAACATGCTAAACTATGCTAAGTGCTGAATGAGATACAGACAAAATGCTGCGGAAGAGATGTTGAGGGGGAATTGTTTACTCCCAAAATAGAGGGTGAGAGAAGACAGCTAGGGAAATCTCTGTTCTTTGGGTCTCAAGTGATGGATAGGACTTGGAGTAGCCAAAGTGGGGGAAGGCACTTGAAACAGAGGTAATAATGGTTCCAAGCATAAAAGTGAGAACAGAGGCCCAGAAAAGGAATCCATGGGCCACATTTGCAAGAGCCTTGAATGCCAAGCTGAGGGTTGGCGACTTGATTCATGAGAAAATGTGGAGCCCCTTTGTGTTCCAGAGCTTGGTACTGCCATTATTGGAGGTGAAATCCATAATTATCAAGCACCTGCATGTAAGAACAATTCTTGCTTCTCCCATCTTCCAGACCTAGCTTGCTTCCATCATCTTCCTCTGACCCCTATCCTTTGTCCACTGGTTCTTCTCATTCTGAGTCAAGACATTGATCTGGACGACCAAGGGCAATGAACATTAGACAAAAAAGACAGAGCAATGGTGGTTTGAAATAGTCAACTGGCCTCTAGATAACAGCTGAACCTGGAATTCCAGTCTATAAAATGTGAAGCACAGCCAACAGAAGAAGGAAACATGAAAATATGGGCCCTTTGAAGATTATGGGATTTGCTGGAGAAACTGGAATGGAGAAGTTATTATAGATATCCATGACTCACAAGATTATTATGTAATTTAAATTTTCTTCTGATCCTGATCCATTAATGCATTCATTTTTTGGACATTGTGTACTTGTTTGTCTTTTAAATGTTTCTTTCATTAAAAAACCCATGTTAAGTAGCTTTTTAAACCAAAATTTCTTAAGCTGGTTCTAGGCCCACAGATGAATTTTATTTTGGAATATCTGGTGAGATGGTGATGGGAATCAGAGAGCTAAAGTGGAAAACAAAAGGTGATTTTTGTACTAAAAAGATAAATGTTTAAGCAAATGCAGTTGTCTTTTATTCCAAAACAAAAACAAAAACAAAAAACAGACAGATATAATTTATCCGCATTTACAGATTTTTGTGTAAAGAAAGTAGAAGAGTAAATTTGGTTTAAAAAAATTTCAAGTCTCATTCCAATAATTCTTTGTAAGGGCTGACTTGGAATGAATAGGTATTAAGAAATATTTATTGTCTAGGTACCATCTCATTCCAGAAGGATCTAAAGCCACATACAAAGATAGATAAAATGCAGAAGGAATACATTAGTTAGAAGCAAGTGAAAATCAAAAAGCAAAACAAACAAAAAAGAAAAGACTGAGGCTAATACAAAACTGTGTATATGAACACATGTGTTCCTGTATTACACATTTACAGGACACACGTGTTTTCTTGTACCTGTGCATGCAAAGGGCATGCGCAGGTCATTTATCATGGTGAATGATGTTGTTTGTGGGGGAAAAAAGATTCTGTAAATTCTGAATATACTTTTTCTCTGCCACTTTGTGAAAAAGATCTTGGACACAAGTACATTTTAGATGTTAGCCATTTATTATTTTTATACCTTCTTCTCTGTCACCTTCTGTAGCTCTACTTTCAATAAATGGCATCCCTACACCTAAGGTACATTCTAGATGTCTTCCTTCCCTCCCCCACTGAATTTTGTTCAGCATAAAATTCTTATGGTTCCAGCCCCTACCTGTACATTTCTGAGTCATTGTACCTTTCTATTCTCTATGCCAAGGTTTTGTTCATACACTCATCATCCATTCCCTGGACTAGTAGAAAACTTTTTAATTGACCCTTTGCCTTCAGCCACATCCCTCCCAGCCATCCTCCATATCTGGTCATGTCACTCCACAGCTTAAAAGCCAGCAGTAGCCCCCTACAATATAAAAGGTGTCTTGAGCCTCTTTGGGCTTTGCCTTCCATATCCTTTGTCTGGTATTCATACCCAGTTTCCTTCTGAAGGGCCACCCTCCTTCATATGGTAAGTCTTTGAGTTTCTAAGTGGAGCTGACTCCTGCAGTATGTAAATCTCAGGGCTGATTGATCAGAGTATAGCATTCCATTCACCAAAATAATTGGTTCTAGTGCCTCAGAGCCAATGAGACTTTGCTGGGACTTTTCTAGAAGAGCATCTCATTCTTTCCCATTGGACTTGGGTCTGTGAGCCTCTATCAGCCACGTTCCCATCACAAAGCATAATATCATTTGAAAATGAAGCCATGCACAGGGGAAATAAAGAAACACAGATAAAGCGGGGAAAATAGGTCTGGGAGTCATCATTTGAAAACTGACCTCGATATGTCCAATCCCAGCTCTCTCTGGATGTTCCTGTTATGACAGCTATTAGACGCCATTTTTACTTAAGCTCTTTGGAGGTGGGCATTTGGTCACTTGCGAAAGATGTTATCCTACCTAATATTAATACAAGCACCCTTTAGCAAAGCACATTAGCTCTTTGGGATCTATCATCTGCTTTTATAGTCCTATCTCCCATGCAACCTACAATCCAAGCAAATGCAGATAACTGCAGTTCTAGGAAGCCTGGTTCTCACATGCCTCAGACCTCCACATGTGCCATTTCATTGCTCATAATGCTATTGCTGCCCTGGTCTGCCTGACTAGCTCACCTCCTAAGGCTCGGCTCAAAGGCTACTTCCTTTTCTCTAATCTTCCTCTTCCCCTGTGCCCAATGGGAATCACAGGTGACCTCACGTGTCTTCCATTCCATCTGGAAACCAGTGCGTAGTTACGGTAGCAATGGTGAACACTTACTGTGTGCTAGTTCAAGTGCTTTACATGTATTAGCTCACTTTGGTCTTCACAATAATTATTCTCTCCATTTTACAGATGAGGAAACTGAGAGACAGAGAGATTAAGAAATGTGTTAAGTAAATAGTAAGTGCCACAGGAGACCCAGGGAGTCCGGCTCCAGAGTCTTCGCTCCTAATCATCATGCTGGGTCCTTATCCTATGTCACATTTATCTCACAATAGTTCCATCATTGTATCACTCATATATTTCTACATTTGTTCATCTGATAGATTCTTGGTCCTATTTATCTTTAGATTCCAGTGCTGTACACAATGCCTGCCATAATATATGCTCAACAAAAATGTGACTAATTAATCTTTTCAGTCACAATTTTTACATGTGGAGAGAGAGAGAGAGAAAGAGAGAGCTCACAACTGAAAAGTCCTATGATCGTCCTGTGCATTGATCAAGACTTTAGATTACAACTGCCAGAATCCACCTCAAACAGGCTAAAGAAAAAAGGCATTCGCTGAAATAACAGAAAATTCTAGAGCCAGATCAGGGTATTCATTCATTGTCACATTGTCACCAGGATTGTATTTCTCCCATCTCAGAGATTACTATTCCTCATTGCAGACTTCACTTTCAGGCAGGCTCTTGCCTTTGTGGCAAACATAGTCACCAGGAAAATAATACGTATGTTTCTCTTTTTGAGAGTCCCAGCAAAAGACCTGGGGATGACAACTTTTTGGTTCTGATTGGTCCTGCTTGAGTTATGGGCCTATCCCTCAATCAGCGATTGGTCAAAGGGATGTGCTTTTCCCACTGTCCATGCCTACATCACATGTTCATCCCTTAGAAGTAGAAACAGAATGAGTCCCACCTAAATCACTGGATTGAGGCTAGGGAAAAGATTGTTCCCCAAAAGAAAATAAAGGTGCTGGGACTAGAAAAAGAGAGCTTGGTTGATTGGCTGGTCAAAAGCAACAGGTGACCTCTGTAGGCTGTTTCCAAATAAAATCAAAACCACATTTATTTTGTCTGCATGATGCAAAATAAATGCATTGCTAGGATTATTTTTCTCTGACATAATCTAATTTTTATAATATTTGCTCAGAAGTGACTAAGTATTTTGTACTCTATGAACCTGGCTTTTGTGATGATCTCATGTATAGGCTGTCATAATGCCAGCTCCCAATCGATAGTTTTCATGAAAGAATGTATTGTTCTCAACTAAAATTCCCTCCCCCTCCAACCTTCTGAGTTTTGACATCAGCCCCCTAGAATATGCAACAATCTATGCATTTGTGTTTGATAATTATAAAAAGAGGGGGGAACATCCTTGGAGATTAGTCTCTTTGTGGAATCAAAAAAGGGCTACTAAATCCAATTCATTCCTCAGCCAACATAGTGACAGGACTGAAAGGGGAGAGGGACAACTAAAAAGCCATCCTAGGTCATCAACTACCCTGCTGTCCTCATGTTTTACTTCCTGTTTCTTGAGAGACCATCAATCAGCGCCTAGTGATACAAGAAGCTACCACGTGCCCTGTGCATTCTAAATAACTGGAACCATCCTTGAGCACGGTACCTTATTTTATCATCGGGAAAAGCAGTGCCTCTTCTACTACCCTCCTCCCCGGAAGGAGGACCATGGCTATGGATGTGTCAGGAGCCCCAGTGCTGGGATATTGATTAAGCATGACAAGGAGGTCAAAGTCAAGGCCACACACCGACGTCTCTATGTGTTCTTCTTTCTTGGAAACATCCCACTCTGAGTCCAGCAGCAGGGAGCACTCAAAAGGATTTCACTTTGGAGAACTGAATAGAAGAACTGTATTCAGAGGCTCTGGCAGGGTTTAAAGAACCAAGTCAGGGGGTTGGGGTTGAGGTGTCCAAGGACTAGAAACAGCAGGAACCCATTAGCACCCCAAGTCTGGAAGGGGAGGGAGGCAATAGTGGTTACTGACTGCAGCAAAGAGCTAGAGACTTGGCAGAGGGACTGTCCTGCAGAAGCCATGACTGGAGAAGAGCCCAGCCACTGCCAGAACCATGCAGAAGCAGAGAGGAGGCCTGGGCAATCGATCCCCTGGCCACACACTCCTTCTACCCTCCAGTCTCCTATCTGTACCTCCTACTGGTCAAACGCAAAGACTACAGGAGCAAAGGAGCTGGGTGATGTCATGCAGAGATGGGCTTCCTGGGCAAAGAGCAGTGCAGAGGACAGAAAATGGGGGTCTAAAGGGGTGGGAGCAAGTGGAAATTAAATAGCACAGGGCTCCCCTCTTCAACCCCTTCCCGCTCTACATTATCTCTAAAACTCCATGCAGCAGGTGCAATAAAACTGATGCTCCATCTTGAGAAGGGCAAAAGGGGCACTTTCCAGAGCCTCTCAGGGCTGCCTGTAATGTGTGCGCAATGAGCCCTCACGTCTCAGAGTGGTCCAGCTCCACTTACAAGAAAATTCCAGGGGAGTTCGGGGTCAAGGTCTTGCAGTGATGGACAGAAGGTTTTGTTAGTATCCTCTCTGTAAATTCCCCTCCTAAACTTGCAACAGCCACAGGCAGCTGGTAAAGCGTTCAGGGCTTCAAGGTTCTAGCCAAGTGGCTTTCCAGCTCATCACGAGTTAAATGCTCCTGTTACCCAGTTAAAGATGAGAATACTGAGTCTCTGAACCATTGAACAGTTTGCCCACAGTCAAGCCTTAATAAACATGGGTGGGTTCCTGCCACCTACCCGCCTCCAACACCCATATTCTGTTGGGAACATACACACCTGCGCTCCTCTGCCTTCAATGCCTCATCCTTAAGACAGGGTTTCACAAATAGACCACTGCATGTGGGGGTAAAGCCTCATTCTTCAGTCGTCTTCCTTTGTGCTGGTAAATATTGTTTTCCTCCCACTTCAGCTGGGAGCTAAGCCCATCACAATCAGGACCAGCTCATGCATGATGCAAATATTCAGTGTGGCTAGACTAGGCAGTTCTGCACACTCTGAAGGAGCCAACACTGCAGAGACCTCCCCAACTCTGCCCTAGAAGCAAAGACTGACCCTAAGAGACTGGTGCTGGGTCTGTGGGTCTGGTTTAGTTATGCCAAGGAGAACCAGGTGATCTTTTAGCATCACCGTTGATATCATTATGCTTAAAAATATCAGGCAGCCTGAATTCCTCTCAGTTTTCTTCACAAGATATTCCCTATAGTAAACACACACACACACACACACACACATTCAGGTCTCTCCTGTGCACTGTACCACATGGTAGCGGGATCCCTGGCCTCCACCCAATAGGGCCAGTAGCACCTCCCCTTTCAGACATGGTAATCAATACCTCCAGACAAGGCCCAATGTCCCCTGGGAGCAAAATTGTTTCAGCTGAGAATTTCTGCACACTCTGGTCATGTTGACAGGGTCTACTCAGTCATTGCAATCTACCTGTTTGCCAACAACCGTCTTCCAGCTGATTCTTTCTTTCTTTCTTCCTTCCTTCCTTCCTTCCTTCCTTCCTTCCTTCCTTCCTTCCTTCCTTCCTTCCTTCCTTCCTTTCTTTCTTTATTTTTATAGACATGAGCACATTGGCTGGTCACCAATTCAGGTAAGATAACTGGTTTCCTTCTGAGAAGACTTAGCTGAACAGCACCCGGTCCTGGAAGAAGCAGCCAGGAACCATGTTCTCATCCTAATTCCCTCTTCCTGGACCCAAATACTTCCATTTTGTTTTGTCTAAGATACAAAAAACACATCTCCTATTTCTAAGATTATAGTCCAAGAAAATAATTAATAATGTGTGCAAAGGTTTAATTACAGAAAGAGCCTTGCAGCAAAGTTGGTAAGATGGAAAATTGGGAAATAGAATATTGGTTAAATGAGCTGTGAGACACTCATCCACTAGTCATTAAAAGTGATGAAAATGAAAATGCATTGGCACCATAAGATGTTCATGAAATATTAACAGAACAAGATGGGTTCCTAAAAGATACTTTCAGTAAGTATCCCATATTTAAAGTGTGTTTGCATATGTGCATAAAAAACATCTGTGTAAAAATAAGTTATTAACAGGAATTTGTAATTTCCACCCGTTTGATCTTTGTTTTCATTTTTATAATGGACGTATTTTACATAAAACTTTTTAATATAAGTTCTTGGATAGTCCGGTTTGTTGTACATTTCTATGTTCCCAAAGAATTTCAGGGGGAAAAAAAAGTCTAAGGAGAGAGATAAAAAACAAAAATAAAATAAAACCAAAAAACAAAAAACAAAAAAGCTGTTAGTGAGAAACGACACCATTTTTAAAGTTTCCTGGTTGCATGCCTGGATGTCTCTTTCAGAGGATTCTTTAAAGCAAGAATGAAATCCGACAATCCTAGTGTATGTATCTTTCAAACTATCCCACCCTCACTTGAATAGGGAAGGAAATGAGTCTTGAATTGGCATCACATTACTGAGTTTTTATTAGTCCAGAACTATACACCCAGTGGGTTAGCCACAGGATGAGGTCATTCAGAACCAATGCACTTGTGTTATGGCAAAGATATTTAAGAGCCAAAAGACGGAGAAGACTGGACCCAGAGCTTTGCCCCAGTGCCATCCTGGAGGTGGCAGAATTTGCTGAAGTAAAGATGTGCCCAGTCTAGTCAGAATTCCAAGAAATGATCTTAAAGCACTGGAAGTAGAAAAATTCATAAACTTTAAGGTATTACATAGATACTTTTACATCACAAAAGTGCTGTCTTTTCCAAGATGGCTTGTAAGTTGCTGCCTTGCCTGAAATAAACAACAGGGGAAAGCAAAGTCTCTGTAAACTCTGTAAACTACCCCAGCCTCAGCGGCATCCCTATTGTTATTGAAATTACTCTGGAATGATGATAGGGTTGCAAGGGTTTTCTACAGAAAAACCCAGGCCTTACTATATTCAGAGCTAATAATAAAGCACAGCTGCCTGAGTGTTTCAGATGGTCAGACTATTGGCAAAAAATAATGCAACTATTGGTAGGTGAGACGGTCAGGATGCAGGATATACCCTCATTGATAGATTAACATGTGCACATACAAGAGGTTCTGACCCACTTGACTTCCCCAAGGCGTAAAATTCAGATTAAATTCAAGACACCCAATCGAATTTGAATTTCAGATAGCACAAGAAATAATTGTTTAGTATAAGGACGTCCCAAATATTTAACTGAGTGCCGAAGTTATTTGCTAAGTGTGGCAACTCTACTCCCCCAGAATTCACCTGCAAAGGTATAACTGGAATTCAAGTGACCTTCAAAAGGGCTGATAAGGTCTCATATAAGAAGCAGCAGCTTTTCTTATGAGAAGGGATTCTTAGCTTCCCAAAACAACTTCCAAGAGGCAAATTTAACTGAATCAGAAAGACAAGAAAAGCTGGGTGGAAAGTCAGAAGACTTAAGATCTAGTCCCAGCAATTCCAGTAACCAGTCTGTGTGACTTTTGGACAAGTCACCTGAATCCTGTAAGTCTGTTTCCACATAATATTTGTGGTGGAAAATACATGACGGTCTTTCTTACTCTGAACTCATGGCAGACATTGCTAATCCATCTCGGCATTCCTTCCCACTGTGTTCCCACAGTGCCCAGGGCAGCCGCTGCGGGATTCTTCTCAACTAAGTCTCCAGGCAGCTGACAAGGGTCGACCCTGGAGATGAAATCTACTTGTCTTCCTTGAATTAAATGAGACTTCAATTTCCCTTTCAACTCTAATGAAAGCTTGGAAACCATTGTATTCCGATTCAGCTCTAAAAGGCTAGATCTCACCTAGTTTCACAACCTCAATTATAAGCAAAATATGACAACTGTCTTTTTCTTTTTCTTTCTTTTTTTTTTTTAAATGTATATAGTATGGTCCCATTTTGTTAAAAAAAAAAAAAAGTTCACAGAACCCCATTGGCCACACCTGCAAGTGCCCTTTACACACCACCCACTCCCAAGAGTGATAAAGGGCAGTGGGTTCTAGACTCTTGCCATCTCACCAGTCAGAGGGATTACTCCATCCTACTCCCTCCGTTAGAAAAAGTCACTGAAAGGTAGAGATAAGTCATTGGCAATTTCAAGCCACTCAGAGAACAGAAGACCCTATTTTTCAAGGTAGCAGGAACTCAGGGAAATGAAACAATGATGTCTTCCCCATCCCACATTTAAGAGAGATCTTAAATTTAAGGCTGTTCTGAAAGCCTATTTCCCCTTCAATTCTCTGCGACTGCGTAGGAGCAACCCACCACTATACAGTGGGTCTGCTGAGGGACCTGCTGTACAGAATCTCTTTCTGGCAGACAGATATCAGTGCATTTAGGCCTGTGCAGAAACCATGGGTGCTTCACCAACTGCGGCTGTCCTCTCTGCACATTCCATCTCTCACGCTAAGGCTGTTAGTAAACTCTGAAGTGAGTGTTCAGCAAAGGGAGTTTAAGGATATCAAGCCCGATGCTCTAATATGTTAAAAGGAAAACTGTTTCCTGGGAATGTTCCTTCCTTCCCAAACAAGATAAGAAAATGTTAATTTTGTTTTTGCTCCAAGGCTCACTTTGATGGCTGAATGGAAGGTGGCCAGCTTACTTTTTAAAGTACTGACCTCTAGTGGCTAGCAACAGTAATTACTCTACCAGAGAACAAATTTTCTAACAAAGTCCAAGGGTCACTTCATGTTCCAGAAGAGGAAACAGAGATCCACACGAGATGAGGGTCTTGTTCGTGGTCACTAAGACAGGACTCGAGCCCAAGACTAGTTTGTTCCTTCAATCACTCAACACATATTTATTGAGTGTTTACTATGTGCCAGGAGTTCCCCTGAGTTATGAGAACCCAGTAGGAAAGATAATGTGTCAACCTGGGAGGATTAAGAAAGAAGGAAGCCTTGTTAATGATGATTGATCCTTCTCCAGTGTTAGTGGGGACATGAATTAGGAAACAGCCCTGAAGATTCTAGTATATTTCAGTATCTCAAGAAGGAAGGAGTAAACCTCAGGACCCCTTCGTAAAAGAACTCAGGTTGGTAGCAAAGGGGAAGTCTTCACGCGGTAAGTGGCACAATACGTTTCCCCTTCCCCCCAACTATTGTTCTTAAGATTCACTTGCCTTTTGAAGATTTCAGTAATCTCCACTGATACCATCATTCTAGCCCCTGAAATTATTCTTCTAATCCGTACCTTTCTGTCCCAAGCATGGGTGTCAACCCTTTCTTTGATTCCCCACAGCAAAAAATGAGACTATGTGGGAACAATTATAAGATTTTATTGACGTCTCAGAGAAAAGAGAGAGGAATGATAGCAGAGTTAGTAAACGTGGACAACTAGATATGACAACAAAATGGGACCCACAATCTCTGGTGCACTGTGGGAGGTTGGCCCGGCTCCTGTAGGATTGTGTCCCTGTCTAGTCCTGGTTACACAGCACATTGCAGTGTCCATCGTCCCTTACTACCCCGAGAAACTTCTCAAACATGGCAAAGCCTCCCTCAGACCACAGCCAAGAGAGCAGAACGGTGCGTGTTAGAAAGTGTCCCTTCACCCTCTGGTCCAAATTCCATCTCTCAAATAGTGAGAACACAAGCAGCTACCAATTTACAGATGGCTTTTACTCCAGAAATCTATCTGCTAGACAGTTCTTTGGATTCCGTCCTGCATTTCCAAAAAAGAAACATCAACAGTGATTGAAATCAGAAGCAAGTCCAAGAAAGTTCTATTTATACCCTGGTCCATCTAAGGATGTTAGAAACAAAACTTCTCAATTTGGCAGAAATCGGGAAGCAAGTATAGATAGTCCTGGGTTCTCTTTATACCAATGTATTATCTGTACTGATATAAAGACCCAAATGCTTCATCCCCATCCAGGTCCCTAAGAATTCTGCATCAGGAGACAAAGCACAGTTGCCTCTACGAGGACCTGTGGCTGCAAACAGCCAAGACATAAAAATTCTTGACCTGGAATCAGTAGAGAGATCATTCCTCAATTGAGTCTGTTGGGAAAAGTGCCTGTTTCCCAAATATCTTTAGCATTTGGTGCATTTGAAGGAAATGCAGTATAATTTGTGGCACCACAGGACACAAGAAAATAATAGATGGATCAGAGTGCCTGGCGAAGGAGAACATAATATTTTTTCATCAAGAGATGTTGTCTGCAGCTCTCTGTCTAGTGAGCCCAGCAAGTCTCCTTGGATAAGATCTTGTTTCAGTGAAGGGTCAGTTGAGCAACTCTTCCTGATTACACAATTGTAAGATGAGGGGACACCCACTGCCCTGGGAAATGGGGAGTAACAGGATTTCCTGTGACATGACTGATGCCCTTTCCAGTGCCCTTGGTAGTCCCTGATATCAGGGAATAAATTTGAAAAATGGCTAAGGAATCTCCTGGGGGAAAAAGGATGTAGACACTGGTCTCTTTTCTGCTGAATTTCAACAGCATTAAGACTTTTCTGGTAAACTTGGGTGATCTTAATTGAGTTGATCAGCAAGGAGGGATGTGGGACACCATGGAGGGGAATACAAGGTGAGGCTAGGGGTCTGTGGACTGGTGACCATGGTTCAACTCAGAAGTCAGATGGCAGCCGGGGGGGGGGGGGCGGAGAGTGTGGTTACTGGTTTAGGCACAGCTTGTGATTGAAGTCTAAAACTTCTCAAAATGCTGGCAACAGTGGCAGATCATATTGGAATAAACCATGTTGGAGAAATGAGGGTTTCTCACCACCATCATTACTGACATTTGGAGCCAGATGTTTTTTTGGACAGGGGTGAGGTGGGAAAGGCCCTGCCCTGTGCATTGCAGGATGTTTAGCAGCAATGTCTAAAACTGTCTCTGACCACTAGATGCCAGTAGCAATTCCCTCCAAGTTGTCACAGCAAAAATGTCCCCCAACTTTGCTAAATGTCCCCTGGGAGGACAAAATGGGCATGTGTTGAGAAGCACCAGTATAAACGAAAGAGTGTAACCCTCGAATCTCAAATATGAGGGACCAGGTACGAGTATGGAGACTGCCCAACCTATCAATACAGCCAAGGCAAAAATGCTCAGTCTTCTTGGGAGCCATTTCCTGCAGTAACCAACTCATCTCCTGTTCTCTCCCCATTGGCATTCATCCACAGGACCACCGTTTGAATCAAGTAAGCCTCTCAAGATTTATGAACAACTCTAAGTGAAAATGAGGCTTCAAGAGGAGGCACTGGAGGTCCTGCTAATAAAAGTAAGCACGTTTTCAATCACGTAATTAGCAAGTGAAAGCATTGTGATAGGATTTGTACCCCAAGCTGGTGAAGCAGGCCATACCAAGGAGATGCATGTACAGGAAGTACTGGAAAGAAGAGAATGTAAAGCTGTGGAAGAATAACCTTGCCAACAAGAAAAATATAAGAATTCACTACTCACATTAGAGTACCAGTTTTCTCTGATATGTGAGAGCATCACCGGTTATTTCAAGTTATGACATGAGTCTCTAAAATAAAATGAATCTGATAGCATTCCATTCTCGATAGCTCAGACAGCTCTCTTAGGAAGTGAAAATGTTGTTAAATGAAGCAAATGAGGAAAAAAGTTGCTGCAATTCAAAACACGTTGAAAATCACAGCCCTGGAGGGAGAAAATTAAATGCTTTAATATCTATAAAATAAAAATAGGCTACACAACCAATACATCTGAGCCAATAAGTGTTTCTCTCCATTTACTATAGAAACAAGAGGTTCAAATTTGCTAGAATTCAAGTTCCATTTCAGGGAGAGATGTATATAATTCAGTAAATTAAAAAACATAAATCAAATATTGAAGGGCATGATTTTATAAAGTTTATGATTCAAAGGTGATCCTTCACTTTAATGGTGTGTGTTTTCTTGTGACACGCCTTTCTTTCATGGAGAATGGATCAGCTGCAATAAAAAATATGATAAAAACCCAAAGAACCGAGTAAGAATGACAGTCATCTAAAACTGAAATTGTGTTCCACCTGCTCAGGTGTGAGAAGCATTTTTTTTTTTTTTTACCATTTATTGACCTAAATAATGTACTATTGCAGCTTTCCTCTAAAGAGACTATAGCATAGTGGTCTCATTTCAGGTTCTACGATTTTTCCATGTTTATCACATTGTCTTAATTTCCCAAACAGACTTCAAATGAATCGTGCTGTAGTGGCATTACCCTTGAAGACATTAAATGTATTTGCTTATTTTTTGATATACATGCAAAAACTATATGTCTCAGAGTGCTCTGTAAAAAAAATGACTATATTTCATTCATTCATTCATTCATATTTTTATTAACTTATTTAAAGACATGACTGCTACAGTTACTATCACTGTGTAACAAATGACCCCAAAATGAAGTAGCTAACAGCAATCATTTTATTATGCACATGGATTCTGTAAGTTAGGAATTTGAACAGAGCACAGCTGGTTGACTGATCTCTATTCCACAATATCTGGGGCCTCACCTGTGAAAACTTGACCCCTGTGAGGTGACTTGATGTCTAAGGGTAGTCGAATTTACACGGCCACTTCAGACTCTAAGCACAAAAGTTCCAGCAAAGAACATAGAAACGACATTGTCTTTTGTGACTCAGCCTCAGAAATTAGCCAGCAAATCAGCACCACTTCCACCACGCAAAACTAGTCAATGTAGTTATAAGTCCAGTCAGATATGAGGGGAAGGAAAATAGACCCCACGTCTTGAGGAGAGGAGAGTCAGAGATTTGAGAGGTTATGTTTTAAAACCACCATAGGGGCATGCCACGATAGAGCACAGGATTTTTATGATTAGGAATACTTAAAAAGATATAACTACAGGCATGTCAGAGTTTAAAAATAGTAAGGAATACGAGTCTTTTGAAAAACCTTCGCCAATCAATTTAAAAATAAAGAAAAGACACAAATCTCTAAAAATATACAATATACTAAAATTGAAAGAAGAAATTTAAAATCTGAATAGGCTTATAAGCATGAAAGTAATTGAATCATTGGTCAACAATTAAGGCACACACACCCCCAGCCCACTCTCCAAAGAAGATATACAAGTAGCCAATAAGCTCAATGAATGATGGTGCTCACGACTCCTAGGGAATGCAAACTAAAACCACAGTGCCACGCCACTTCATGCCTACTAGCATGACTATCAGCAAAAAGTGGAAAATAACAAGTGTTGGCGAGGATGTGCAGAAATTAGAACACTTGTACCTGACGGATGAAATGTAAAACGGTTCAGCCACTGTGGAAACCAGTTTGACAGTCCCTCAAAAATGTAAATATTGAATTACCATATGAGCCCCAAATTCCACTCCTAGGTGAATACCTAAAAGAATTGAACACAGGGACTCAGACAGATACTTATATTTGACTGTATATTGAGGCATTATTCACTCTACCTAAAAGGTAGAAACAACCTAAATGTCCATCAGCAGATAAGTGGATAAGGAAAATGTGGTATACACACACAATGAATTATGATTCAGCATTAAAAAATAATGATGTACTGACACAGGCTATAACATGTATGAACCTTGAAAACATTATGTTAAAGGAACTAACCCAAACATGAACGGACAATTATCATACGGTTCCAAGTAAATGAAATAACTAGAATAGGCAAATTTATAGAGACAGAAAGTAGATTGGAGGTTAGCAGGGGCTGGGCTGGGTTACCAGAGGGAGGAATGTAGAGCTATTGTCTAATGGGTACCGAGTTACTATTTGGGGTGATGAAAAAATTTCAGAAATAGATAGTGGTGATGGTTGCACAGCATTGTGAATGTAACTAATGCCACTGAATTGTACACTTAAAAATGGTTAAAATATATATTTGAAAGTTGCTAAAAGAGTAGATCTTAAAAGTTTTCAAGTTGTTACCACAAGAAAAAAAGATTGTCACTATGTGAAGTGATGGATGTTAATTAAACTGATTGTGGTGATCACTTTGCTATATATATAAATTCTTATGTGAGCAAAATAAATGAATCTAACAGGTTTGTTTTAAATCAAAATGCAAAATTCTCATTCTTTTAGCTTAATTGTTCCTAGGTGGCTATGTGTGTGTATATATATATCAATATATATATACATACATATATATTGATATATATGTATGTATATATATATATTATATATATATACATCTCAAACCAATATGTTGTGCACCTAAAATAAGACAAATTTATATTTCAATTATATCACGATGAAACTGGATAAATGGCTAAAATGGCAAATATTATGTTATATATATTTTAACATGATAAAAAAATCTCACTGGACCCAAGTGTTTTTATGCACAAGTTCACAGAACAGATTTTGTGTGTGTGTGTGTGTGTGTGTGTGTGTGTGTGTGTGTGTGAGAGAGAGAGAGAGAGAGAGAGAGAGAGAGAGAAAGAGAGAGAGACAGACAGAGACAGAGACAGAAAGAGGTACACAGAGAGATTAGTCTGCTTTTTCTGAGATTAGAAATATCTTAAAGTAAGATACAAAAAAGGAAAATACAAAAAAGGAAAAATAATAATACCATCTCAGTTATGAACATAAAGGCAAAAAAATCTAAACATTAGTAACTAAATCCAACAATTAATTTTTAAACATTTTGACCAAACTTAGTGTACCCCAGAGACACAAGAAAAATTTGACATCAAAAAGCCTGTTAATGCAATTCACCACATTAAAAAATGAAAGAAGGATAATCATATTTGATTATCTTAAAAGACGCAGAAGAAAAGCTTGTGATATGTGATTCAAAACAAGTTCTTGATTAGAAACTCTTCAGCCAGCTAGGAACACTTAACCAAAAAGAATGAGAATTTTGCGTTTTGATTTAAAACAAATCTGCTAGACTCATTTATTTTGCTCACATAAGAATTTTTGCAAGAAATGATGTTTTTGAATTATGCTCTTTAATAATTTTGGAACACTGTGAGATGTATAATTCTTATGAACTGGTTTAGTTTAGTTAAATATGAAAAGATAAGGAATGTCATAATCAGAAAGTTAATTAGCACAAGAGTGGTGAATAAATCCTCTTATGACAACTAACCACTTCACGTAGATAATCTCTTACAATTAACATCTGCTATAGACTGAACTGTGTCCCCCAAAAAACAACCTCACCTGTTGCTGCCCTAACCCTCAATATGACTGTATTTGGAAGTAAGAATTTTAGGAGATAAAGTTAGATAATTAAATGAGGTCATAAGGGTGGAGCCTTAATCCAAGTGAGGATTTCCAAAAGGATTGGTGGCCTTATGAGAAGAGGAAGAGTTATCTCTGTCTCCATCTGAATACCCTGTGAAGACACAGTAAGATGGCAGCCATCTACAAGCCAGGAAGAGAGCTTTCACCAAAAACTGAATCAGCTGGCAACTTAATCTTGGATTTCCCAAACTAAGAATTGTGAGAAAATCAATCTTTATTGTTTAAGCCCACCCACCCCAGTCTATGATAGTCTATCAAAGCAGTCTGAGCTAAGACAATATTCACCTTTTTTTTCATTCATAAACCGTATAGCATTTGCAGTCTGCCAGGATTTGATTAACATTAAATTAATAAACCTAACAACCCTCTGTGGTCTTCACTATTATTAACCCCATTTTACAGATGAGGAAACTGAAACATAGAAAAGGAAGTTGACGAAGATGTCTCTGTTAAGATTCAGCATTCACCTTCTTTCTCTCTTCTACCCTCCTGGGATTCCACCAGTATGGCGGACCCCTTAAATTTCTCCTCCTTGACTTTCATCCATACTTTTCCATTTTCTGTCTCTCTATGCCCCATTTTAATTTTTAAATATCTTTTTTTACATCACTAATTCTTTTTCCAGCTCTCTTAACAGAAGTTTACCCCATCCTTTGCTTAAAAAAAAAAATCATAATTTTATTATTCATTTCTAAAGGCTGTAGCTTGTTCCTTTGCACATTTGCCTGATCTTTTTCATAGTATATCTCTCATATCTTCAAAGCCTCTTTTTAAATTCTTTTGTGGTCATTGTTTTTTTATATTCTCCATTTGATCATTGTGTTATCAGAAGTTCTTGGGTATGCCCTTTGGTTGTCTGCAGACTCTTGATTGTTCCCTCCTGTGTTGTCTAATTTTGGATTGTGAGCTCATCTTCAGCAAAGTATATTTGCAGCCATCTGGAACTGACTAGTTGAAGATGTTTCGTATCTGCTCCTCTGCCCAGAAAAGTTTCATATCTGCTCCTGCCCAGAATCCCACAGGAATACAGTAAATTGAGACCGTTTTTTAAAATTTGTCTTTTGGGGGAGTGTTCCTAAATGATATATGTAGCATAAATAAGACAATGAAACAGCATAGTACAAGCCAACAATTATAAATTCTCTGGAGAATATTTTTCCCACCACATGCAGAAAAGAAACCGAGAGATAAGTTTTTGTCTCCTTGTGCCAGCTTTCAATCTAAAGACTTATTCTTTCATATCTGCGAGTTTTTCTTATATTACTTCTTTGATAAATTTTACCTTTTCATTTTCTTGGTACTTTCTTTCTATACCTACATATGTGGAATTTCTTAACCTGAGATCTTCTCATTTTCTCTGCAATGCTTTTCTGTAAAGGTGATATGATAGATTTGTTTTGTTTTGTTTTGTTTTTCCATTGGAGGATCCAGAAGTGTCAATATCTGGGATCTGTTCTTTGTGACCATTCAGTTTCTCCAGAAAATAATTTTTCCATGTTTTCCAGTTTGTTACTGGGGGAGCCAAAGATATACTTTGGTTTGCCTCAGTTTTGTGAGAGGAAGAGTGCCCTGCCCACCTCTCCATTTCATACTCAGTTTTCAACCCTGAAACACACCCACTCTCTGCTGTACCTGGGACTTGAGACCAGAGTGTCTATGGTTCAACTTCCATAGAAAAGTCCAGTCTCCTCTGAGTGGCAGAAGAAGAGGGGGTGGGGGATTGGACATGTTTCCTCAGGCTGCCAGGAGTAAGGAAGGAGCCTGAGGACATAACCCCTCTGTACACAGACTTTCAAATCTTGCGTGTCAGCCCCATAACTCTCCCCACTTTCCTTGGTATCTAACTTTACTAGTTTCCTGGGGCTGCTACAACAAAGCAGCACACACTGGGTGGCTTAGGACAACAGAAATGTGCTGCCTCACAGTTCTGGAGATGAGAGGGAAGAAAGCAAGGCATTGGCAGGATCGGTTCCTTCTCAGGGCTGTGAGGAAGAATCGGTCCCGTGTGTCTCCTAGCTTCTGGAGCCTCAGGCGTTCCCTGATTTGTAGATGCTATTCTCTCTGTGCCTTCATATCACCTTCCCTCTGTGCTTGTCTGTATCTATGCCTAGATTCTCCCCTTTTTATAAGAATGTAGTCACATTGGATAAGGGCCCACGCTAATGACCTCATCTTAAACTGAGTCATTTCCAAATGAGGTCACATTTTGAAGTCCTGGGGGTTAGGACTCCAACATATCTTTTTTAGTGGGACACTGTTCAGCCCATCACAACACTGAGACAAAGCCTGAGCTTCTCTGGAGTTCTGCAGAGCGGATCAGTTCATTTCCTCATTCTTATGCCTACGTACCCCATCCCACACATACACAGATACACACACAGACACACATGGATGTACATGGACACACAGAGTAACACACACTCAGAGATATGCAAACATACACAGAAACACAGCAACACACAGCTACACACATACATACAGAGAAACACACAGAGACATGCACAGACACAGATACCCAGAGACAAACCAACAGAGATACACATAGAGATACACTCCAACACACACAGTTACACACACAGAGACATGCACGTGGGCATGCACACTAATAAACACAGACACACACGTCTACTTGGGGTGTGGCTTTCTTTGGTCTACTCATTCCGTGCTCTTCCATCTGCTTTGCCTCTTCTCCCTCTCCCTTTGCTTTTTTGAGCCATCACGTTTATATCTTCGCTCGATCATTTCAGTGGAAGTCAGAGAAAAAGCAGAGGTTAACCTTGTACATTCAGTCTCCCACATTTAACCGGAAAACACTGCAGAGCATTTGGGGCCTGGAAACACCTCTAGGGAGCCTTCGCTACAAAGACATCCTCACCCTGAAACAATGACCCATCATGATTCTAAAGCACCTGCCTCTGAGCACAGCCTGTCTCTTACCAGAAATTCCAGTGACCCCACACATGAGGGAGGGAACGGCTCTTAAAGTTTGACCTAATTTCCGCCCAGCTCCTCCCCCAGGTTGATTTCTCTCTGTCCTCGTCCTGTAGGCTGCTCTGCTCTCACCCCCCACGTACCTTTGTGTTCCACTACTAGGAGTAACCTGTCACTTTAAGAGAAATAAAGCCACCAAGCCACCTCCCTTAGGAACACGTTGCTAAGTGCGTGTTTTTGCAGGAGACATGGCTGCAGCTTCCCAGGGAGCCGCCCGGGGACGCCCCAACATTCATCCCTTCCTTTGGACGCTTAGAAGATTCAACGGGAAGACCCAGCTCCACTTCCCTTTCATCCCAGAAAGCGGAATCGGCAAAGTGCCTTCCTAAGGGTCTTTCAGGTAAACCCATTCTTCCCAAGAGCAGCACTGGGGTCCCACTTTCGGTTCCCTGCCTTGGAGTTCAGCCTCTGCCCTCGGTACCCAGATCAAATTTCACTGACTTGTAAAGTTAGGGTCTCTCATCATTATTATTCATGCTTTATTTTCTGGAATTAAGACAGAGCACCACTCGGCTGCTTTGATTTGCGCTTCTTTCTGGGTTCTGGTGTGTAGAAAGATTCAACGCAGCTCCTCACAACCCTGGTGAATCCCTCCCACCCGGTCACCCTGCCTCCTTCCTGGGGTTTCCTTCCCCTCCATCCTGTTGCATTCCAGACTCCCAGGAACATTTGCTGCGTTTGCATTTCCGGGCCTTTTAGCTCACATTGGTTCGAAGGGCTAAGTACTAGCTATTGCAATCTTCACTTTTCTTGGCATTAGACAGAAAAGGGCCATGACAGACGGGGCTGAGGATCCATGCTGTCTCCAAAAAACCTACAAGAAAATCTGCTGGCTGCGATTTAAACTGATTGTTTCCCTTCATTGCAAAGAGGTGCTATGAAAAGCAAATAAAGTCTAATGGGAAATACATGGATGTTATTAAATTTTCATGTAACTTCTGCAAATAAACTCAGCACCAGAATGAAATCTCTCTCTGTCTCTCCTGGAGCTTGTTTAAAGAGACATTCATTCACACATTTATTGAGCATGAACAACACACCAGGCCGGTGCGAGAGTTTAAAGGGTACAAAGAGGAATTAGACCAGGTCAGAAGCTCAGGGTTCACCGGGAAGACAGACTTACAAACAGATAATAACAGTGCAATGAGCTAAGTGCCATAAGAGATTTATAAAAGGGTCTAACGCTCTTAGCACCCAGCGGGATCACCCCAGGGGAGCGCCTGAGACACTCCGTTCATCATGTGTGTGCGTCGGGCATATACCACCCAGCTCAGCTCAGATATTTGTATGTACTCTTTGAAGGCGATATACATTATATGAAGCTGATTGAATGATTCTATAAAGCCATTTGTCACTAACCTTCTACTACAGGAAGCTATGGCTAGAATAACTTACAGAAGGAGGTAATGGATTCAAAAAGGGTGTGTGTGGCACCTGCCCAAGGTTCTAACAGGCTGGGACAGAAAAAGTTAAGCACTGTACACAGGGAGAAAATATTCATGCTTCTGAGGGCAGGGGAAGGCTTCAAATCACCATGAATGGAAACAGAAAGGAAACTGCCCTGGGCCCAGCTGGGAAGGGAAGGGAGATATTGCTTATTGCACCAGTGAGATGAAGAGAGGAACCAAAGATGGTAATGGGGGACTTGAAGATCACATAAGGTCTTTCTTGTGACTCCCCTTCTGTCCACTAAGCTCTTTTTCCTTCCCCACTCTTTTCTTCTACTTTCCCTCCCTACCACCCCCTTCTCCTGATAACACTAACCAGAATGGAGAGCGTGGTAAGTGTTAGGCATTTTACTACACACATTCTATTATTTAACCCTTATAAAATTATTACCCATCGAGGTAGGAATTATGGCCCCACGTTCACAGACATAGAAACGTATCTCAGAGAGGTAAAGGCATTGGTCCAAGATCACACAACTGATAAATAGTGCTGGAATTGAACCCAGGTCCACAGAATTTTTTACAGAGCCTTCACTTTTTCTATAAACCCATGTTTTCGCTGTCCTGGAGTAGGATGCACATACTGTATTATTTTTTAAGCAGCCAAGGCTGAGATTCATACAATGCCACCTTTTTCATCTACCTTCATTCCTTTCTTTCTTACATTCTGTAGAATTTGTCATGGGGTCCTTTTACGACTCTGATCCTCTGGTGACCCTCAGGGATAGTCTTTGCCTTGATGAAGGTATCAGTACCTTCCTTCAAAAATGTATTTGGTGTTCTGCACTGAGTTAAACAAATCACTGGCCTGTAGTAGCCAAAGCTCTTTCTCACTGAGGCAATGCTCCACAGTTTTCAATGGAAAATAGTTCCAGAATAGTGGGTTAGCATAGAACAGTTACTGATATCATTGAAAAAGCAAGAATATATGGCGAGACCGAGAGAGAGAGTAGCAAGGGGGTGCACTCTGGAATCACAGTCATGGGGTCAAGTTCTAAATGTGACATTTTATGACTATAATCTTGGGCAAATAAGGTAAACTGTCAGAGGTTAGACTCAGAGGAAACCTCGGTTTCCTTACATGTAAATTGAGGCAAGAACTACTAAGCTAGAAGTGTTATTGTGAGGCCTAGTGACAACTTGGATATAGAGAGAGCACACAGAAGCCCGCAGTAAATCATGGCTCTTATTTTGATGTTGCCAATAGAAATATATTAACAAGTGCTTGCTGCATACGACAACAAGTGGTATATTAAAGTTGGGGAGTATTGATTTATCTTTTCTTAGCAAAAGTGTTCATAAAAAAATAAATTTTGTTGTCATTAGAAACCCATTCAAAGGTAATGATCAGGAAAGAATGAGGAGAAAAAAATCAACCCCATTACATTTTTCATTTTCTACTTCTTTCTTTCATACATCACATTTTTTAATTTATTGAGAATCTTTTTTTAGTTACTAAATGACTTCACAGTTCTTTTTTTTCAGTTCTTAATTGCCAGAGTTGTTTCTTAGAGAGCTTTTGTGTACTTTAGCATTATCTGCCCCCTTGTTTTTTCTAGAGTACCTCCTCACATTTTTATTTTCTTAGCTGCTTTCATCGTTTCCCTTCCTCTATTTCTGTAGCCTGTGTGGAGGTGTAGATGGGAAACAGTCGAATTTCCAGTGCTCTGCTTCCCTTTAATGTGCTAATTCCTGATTAAGGTCAGTGAAACCCTGAACACCTCAGGTGGAGCTGCTGAAATAACCAAGTCACAGTGAAGACTGGGCTTCCACGGATATCAGGAAAGGCTTACAATGTGTCAGCCCTGGTATTTCTCTGCATTTCCTCTCATTTAATCTTCACATCAGCCCAAAGAGGACAATGAGTCTTTAGAGGGCTCCAGAATGTGGCTATGAAGATGCAGCGGATAGTGATTTGGTCATTCATTTGACAAGTATTTATTGAATGTCTACTGTGTGCCATAGGCCTAGGCTCTGGGGGTAAGGAATGAACAAATGTTGCTGTCCTCTTGTTGCTTATTCTAATGGGAATGGGCAGGCAATCACAAATACATGTGTGTGTGAACAGGTGATGAGTACCGTGGAAAATAAATCAGTGTAGGTAGTTAGGGAGATCCAGTAGGGTTAGAGAGGAAGGTTATCACTGCGTTGTGAGTGTTTAGGGAAGACCTCGCTGATCAAATGAGATTTGAACAGAGTCCTGAAAGGATTGAAAGAGAGAGAGAGAGACAAGCAGAAAGAGAGTTCTAGGCAGAGGGAACAGCAAGTACAAAGGCCCTGAGGCCAGCAGATGCAAGTGTCGGTCACGTAGCCTTGCAGGCCATTGAACAGATTTGGGGTTTTACCTTGTTGAGAAAGGGGAGTCGTCGGAGGATTTTGAGTGGAGAAATAACGTGATCTCACTCAAATTTTAAACAATTTACTCTGGCTTTAACACAGAATAGACTGTAGGCAAGCAAGGTGGGAATCGGAGAAGCTGGAAGGTTCTTGTGCGAGGCCATTTGAGAGACAGTGGTGGTGGACGAGGGTGAGAGTAGTGAAGGTACTGAGAGGTGATTGAATTCTCAGTATAATCTGAAGGCAAAGCTGGCGTGATTTCTGAGGGGTTGGATATGGTGTGTCATAGGAGAGTCAGAGCAGAATCAAGAGCGACTCCAAGGTTTTAGCCTGAGCAAGATGGTGTTCTGTTTAATGCAACAAGAAAGGCCGCAGGACAAGCAGGTCAGGGTTCGTGGCAAGGAGCTTCGTCTGAGGCATGTTAATAAGCCAAGTGAAGGTACCCATCTAGCATCTGGATGTTTGAGTCTGGAGTTCTGCGGAGACCTGTGGGCCCAGGACGTAAACTTGGAGACTATTAGTACGTAGATGGTATTCAAAGCGAAGCAAAACAATGAGACCACAGGGAATGTGTAGAGGCAAGGCTGAGCCTTGGGCACTCATATGGGGTGGTCAGCAGGTGAGGAGAAACTAGCTCAGGAGCGTGAGAAGGAGCAGCCAGTGGGTACAGGAACACCAGGAAAGAACATGTCCCAGAGCAAATGAAGAAAACATTTCAAAAGAAAGAAAGTGATGGGTCACTCTCATTACTGAATGTCTGTATCAGGTCAGGTAAGATAAGGGCTGAGGACCAATCATTAGATGTGGTAACACAGGGGTTGTTGAAAATCCTGGCCAAAGCAGTTTCAGGGAGTGCTGAGTCCATAAAAACTGATTGGAAACAGGGCGTTTAAGGAGTTTTTCTGAAGAGGGTTGAAAACTTGAGCAATGACTAGGGAGACCTGAAGTCCAGGGAGCTTTTTTTTTTTAAGGAAAGGGCCAATTACAGCACTTTGTACACTGAAAAGAATGAGCTAACAGAGCAGGAAGAAATGATTATCCAGATGAAAAGGGCACACAGTCTTGACAAAGGTCCTGGAGGAGGGAGGGGACGGGTCCCAGTGCCAGGCAGAGCCCTGGCCCAGGCGGGAGCATGCACAGCTCTCAGTAGCAAGTGGAAGCACAAGAGGTGACAGGATTCAGTGGGCTGGCGCAGGGGCTGTGGCAACCCTCTCTGGTCTCCGCTCTCTGCTCAGTGAAATGAGACCCAAGGTCAGCGGTGGAGAGGAGGGGAGGGAAGGTGGAGGTTTGAGGGAAGAAGAGAAGCTGGAAAGTAGTCCTGCCAGAGCCAGACTCTCACCAGGGCCATCTGACTCCACAAGCAGAACTCTTCCCTGGCTCCCACCTGCCGCACAGTAAAACCAGGCTCGTTGGCAGGGTCATGAGGACAGAGGGGTCTGTCATCCTCCTTATTCCCACAGGGCTCGTTTCCACCAGGCCTGGGCTTGTAAGAACGTATTCCTATGGATGGAACATCTACTCGGCTCAAACACTTCCCTAACCGTGAAGGCCAGCTTATATTTATCAATAGTAAGAAAGATATTTCACTGACTTCAAAAGTCCTGACTTTTTTTGTGTGTGCTTTGCCTGGCAGGGAGGAGCCATCACAGCCCAATGAATCCCCAGGAAGAAAAAGTGAACATCATCACAGAGGTAAGTGGTTGCGTAGATGTCCCCAAGGGATGTGTGTGTGTGTGCAGTGCGCTCATGTCAGACGTGTGGTAGGCGAGGAAGCTTGGCCAGCAACAAGCGTTCATGGTTCTCCAGCTGCACACAGAGGGTGCTAGGGCAGGCTCCTGGTGGGTGGTGCAGGAAATGCAGCCCTCCCGGCACTCCAGGGTTTGCCTCTACTGGGAGGCTCTGAAGCTACTTTGTCACTGCGTCATGAATTCTGACACAGAGCAGTTCTAAGGTGCCACCTGCTATGGGGCCCAGCTCTGCTGAAGCACATAGACTTCTAAAGAAATTCAGAATGAAGCTAACCAGCGTAGATTATAGCCACTAATAAAATCCTCTGCGATTGCTCACTCATGGTGTACCAACTTCCTTAAACACTGTCTATATAGAGCAGAGAACAAAGGCGATCTCCAATGTGGACTCTGCAGACCGCCACACAGAGGAGAAAGTTTTCCCGTCAATGCCTGCATCTCCCTTGACTCCAGGGCTCACTGACTTGAGACCCTGGAGGCAGAAATGGAGATAACCTTCTGTTTTTAGCAGAGTAATTCAAAAAACCGGAGGAACACATTACGCAGATAAAACCACATGACTACATTTGCTCATTCATTCGTGCACCAAATACTTATCATTCCTCTGGTCCCTGGGAATACAGCAATGAACCAAACCCTGTGCCCTCATGGAGTTTACATTCTATCTAATTGGAAGTCCTAGTACTGGACAGCTTTCCATTGATGGAGGATCAAATCATTATTGGAGAATAAAAACGAACCTGCATTTCTCCTACATCCATTCTAGCCAGTAAGAACTTAGACTTGAATTCAGAACCACACTTGCACACCTTGCACAATAATATCAACATCCTGTAATCTAAGTTGGTGAATTCCTGAGCTCTGAACACTCCTTACCTGGTGGGCCCTGAGGGATGAGGTCCGAGTGAAGAAGGAGCTTGTACCCAGAGGATGACAGAGAAATCAGTCCCATAGACGTAGGGAAAGCTCACACCACACCCATTCCCTGGTTGGGACCTCGGTTCCCTCTCCTGTAACTGAAGTTCTTGTCTTCTTTTCTAACCCCAGTGACCAAAGGCACTGATGTGTAATTGGAATCCAGCCCAGCAACCTGCATGCCATTTCTTTGAACTCTTACATCATTAAAACCCATGCTTTGAGTTCCAGATTTGTTCTGTATAAAAATTTTAAAATTCCCAATTTTAGAGAAAAAAAATTCTAATAAACTTGGTGTGCCAGGGAGAGGTTCTGGGTTTATCTTGCCATTTCTTTTACACTCAGAAGTGCCTGCACCCCAGTTTGTAAAACTCTGGGACTAGAAAAGTTTAGAGCTTGAAATGTGAGAGCATTCGGGTCTAACATTTAATAAATAAAACTTTAGAAAATGTAATGTGGAAAAAGAAAACAAAGTCTGCACTGTTAAAGGATTTTGCCTTTTTCAAAAGGATCTACTAAAATGTCTTTAAATCAAAACTTCCTCAACTTCTGTGATTTAACATGTGTCTTCATCATCCTCTACCTGCTGGTTAGACTGGGGAGCCCAACCCTTGAAACCCTTACGATGGTTCAGAAGTCCTCCTGTGCTATGTCCCCCTTCGGGGCCAGTCCTTATGTCCTGGCAGATTCACTCGTTTAGATTGTGACTTTTGAGGGCAGGGAGTAGCTCTGTGCCTCCAGGGCCTGGAGCACAGTAAGTACTCAATAAAGTTCTATGCGTGAACGAGGACCTGGGACAATGAAGCCCCATCATCTCATTTACAATGTTTCCCTTTGGACATAGTGTTTCAAGGTCACACCTCTTTTGAGAATAGTAGATGAGGATGGCCGCTCAGATCTCAGTCGTCTCCCCCACTTGCACTCACCTGTAGTGCCTGGAGGCCCCAGAGTAAGACAGTGACTTTCACTGATACCTAAAAATCACACCCCAGTTCTTCTCTTATGATCCTTTCCCAAGTTGCACACATACCAAGTGATGACTCTTCTATTTGCATTTTAACAAAGGAGTTCATTGAAAATGAAGAGGATGGGGATGTGGGAAGAAAGAACAAGACTTCGAAGGTTCAAAGACAAAAAAGAAAGAAACAGGTAGGGAGTGCCAAGAAACATGGGTCTGTGTACTGAGCTGTTAACACCCCACCTGCACCCACAGAGGGCCACACATCCTCCTCTGGGAGAGGCAGTGATGTGGGTGGATGGTCCGCGTGCAGCACCTTGTGTGGGACCTTCCAGATGACCCTCACAATAAGACCATGGTCAGTATTTGGAGTCTTTTTCCTCTAAGATTTTTCCCATGCCCTGAGACAAGTGTAGAAAAATAAAGGAAAGAGCCCCCTTCCAGTGTTGTCATCAAAAAGCCAAAAACTAAGACTGGCGATAGATGGCAGTGCAGGATTACAAATCTTGGGGAACTCCCCCTTTCTCCAACTGCAAGCCCGAACTCTGCTTCAGTCTAAGTGGGAGGCTGACTCCCGTCTCCCAGCCGCTGGCAGTCCTGCCCCCAGCTCTCCTCTCCACAGGAGTGGCCCTCCGTGGCTGGCAGCATCCCTGTGCAAGGTCAACCTTCTCAAGGTAAATGAATTCCCTTGGTAAGGGTCCTTGCCCTCTGTGGAGGGAGGATTGTTTGGAATACTGAAGATGCCAGCTGCAGAGGGAGGGGAGGGGCAGGGAGCGCCATTTTGAGCCAGCAGCCACGTGATGGAGCCTGCCTGGGGAAGGGTGGCTGGCGAGGTGGGAGGAGGGAGGGCACCAGGGATCTCGTAGCAGGGGAGAAACCTCTCTCTCTGCTCTCCCTCACCGCTCTCCCCTTTCCAGCACACTCTGGAAGGGACAAGCTGAGCAGAGGAGCTGGCTTCTTCTGCAGCTGGGATGGGCACCCAGGGGAGGGAGCAGGGGACAGGAGGTGCTGCCAGGCCACGTGGCTGCTCCCTCTGCCTCTCAGGGAGCTTTAACCCCTTTCTGCACGGTTGGTAGTGGCTCAGCAGTAGGGTAAGGGACCCAGGGAGGCAGCAACCACCCAGTGCAGATAGGAAGAGTTCAAGTCCTTAGGTCAAGGGCCACAGCAGTGAGCCAAGGTGTCCAGGGCTGGGGGGTGAGAAGCTTGGATGAAAAGGGGAAAAAAGGACAAAGACAGAGAAGAGAATAGCAGGCATCCCATTTCTTAGGCATCATCTCATTACGTTAAGCTGCACAAGAGCCCTGATCACAGAACAACATAGCAGTCTTTGGGGCATTACAAGAAACCAAGAATTGTGTTTCTTAACCCCAGTGGCATTTTGAAATCACTTAGGGATTTTTTTTTTTTTAATTAAATGTCTCAGGTTCATCTTAGACTATTTATTTAAATCAGAATCTCTGTGCTTTGCACAATGCCTGATTAGCATAGCAGCATCTCAGGCAATGGGCTATTTCTATTTCCCTTCTTTTATGGATGAGGAAGAAAGGAAGTTAGGAAGTTAAATAGCCTGCCCAGAGCCCCAAAGTAAATCTGAGTTCGGAGGCAAGCCTTTGTCTGACGCCAACGAGGATCAATCATGCAACCGTGGCTGTCACTGCCACCTCTGCTCACCTGCCCGCCTCCTCTAAGCCCTGAGTGTCTGGGGAAGAAATCAGAGGCTGTTCTTTGTCCTGGAATACCCAGAAAAAACTGTTTCCAAACGAGTTGGAGTTGGAATCAAATAGTTTGGTTGTGACTTTCCTGCTTCCTTTTTTCTCCAAATTTCTGCAGGTACATTATATCTAGAAAAAGTAAAATTTCCATTTTATTTGGGATGCCTTGGTAATTTCACGAGAAACTTCCTAGAGAAACTCAGCTTTGACACAGTTCCCCTACAGGGGTGACCATCGTGACGCAGGTAGCAGAGGTAGCAGAGATCACAGTTTTCTAGGTCTGAGTGGTATTCAGGCCTGTCCCCTTCTTAGGTGACCCATCTCATCCTGAGATAGGATCTGCGTCAACAGAAGCCCTGGGACTCACCGTCTCTGCCCCTCTGCCCACAGCAGCGGGCTGCTGGCCCCCAGGAAATGGTGTCTGAAAAACCCCATCTTGGCAGCCAGCAGGAGCCCATGGAGGACGACCCAGACCCTGACAGTCGCCTCCTGAGCATGACCACCCGACGCGGCCCACGGAGTAAGTGTCTCTCAGTTCAGTTCGGCCAGAGTTTATTAATTGCCTTCTGCGATTTTAATGGGTGTTCTTTTTCATACACAGTCACTACCCCTCCACCCTACTTCACGCCAACTCCATGGGTAATTTTCTAGGTGAACACATGTCTAGGAGACTAGACGCATACCTTCAGGACGTATTTATAGAACCACATAGGTTGATGTGTTCATTGAAATAGAAATGGTACAGATAATCAAATATGTAGAAATTCAAAGGAGGGGAAACTAGTTAGGAAGGCACATAGGTCAATGAATTGGACTTGGATCAGATGTTGAAAGATATGAGGGAGTTTCTGAGGCTCTGAGAGATAGCTCCTTGAGGACCCGGCCCTGATTCTCCCCCCCACACACACACACCCTCCCTTCTCCCCTCTGAGGACCTAGGGCTGCACTTCACGGCATTTGCTCTTTCCCACTATAGTGAAAGCATTAATTCTCTGCTCATTATAGGGAAAATGGTTACCCCTCACTGGTTGCTTTTCATAAAAAGCGGATTAGACAAGAAAAGTGTGTTATACTTTCAGTTGTTGCATAATTATTACACAGCCGCTACCCTATGTCCTTGAGTAGCAGAGCTGTGAATAAAGTAGCTGTTGGAAACTAAAAGGCTTTGTAACCAAGCTTATCTGAGCTCCAATCTTGAGAAGTATGTGGTTTCCATCAAAAAGGGGTGATACAATGATAGCCAGTTACAAACTTCATCCCATAAAATTGCTTTGGAGCTGGGTACTCAAAATTATTCATTGTGGAATATTGTAACTGGTCTTTGTCAGCTCAGGCTGCCATAACAAAATATCATAGACTGGGTAGCATTTGTTTTCTCACTGTTCTGAAGGCTAGAAGTCCAAGATCAAAGTGCCAGCAGGGAGGTTTCCAGTGAGTAGGTGCCTGCCGTCTCCCTGGGTGCTCACTCTGGTGTCTCTTGTATGAACGCCAATCCTGTAGTATCAGGACCCCATATTCTAATCGCATTTAACATTAAGTACCTCCCAGCTCCAACTACAGTCACATTGGGGGTTAGGGTTTCAACATACGAATTTTGCTGGGATGCAATTCAGTCCATAGCACAACTACTGAATATGTAATGAATTATTTTAAAATTAAAGGGAAAAACAGTCAGAGTACGTGGCCAGTAATAAAGGGTCTGTGGCATAATGAAAGTGGGTTCCTTTCTTTTTTCTAAAATGGGAGAAAAATATTCATGATCACCATGGGTGTAACTGTGAGTATCAAATCAAAACACGATATGAAAGGACTTTAAATAGCATAGAACATTTGATAAATGCACAGTAACTAAAGTGTTTGAGAGTTAGGTAATAGATTTAATCTATGCATTCATCCAAAAATAAAAATAAAATAGTACTAGTTCTGATTTGGAGACGAGGAGAACAACACAAAGCTAAGATTTGCCTGCCTGAGCACGGTCATGACCAGTAATATCTGGGTAGCCCTGGGCAGGGCTGAAAGCTGTGGTGGATTTGGAAGCACTGGTGAACAAGACATAGAGGAAACGTCCCTAGGAGTCAGGTGGGCAGGGGTGGGGGTGGCTGATGGATAAGGAGCCGGTGTAGCCAGGCATCTGTCAGAATGAGTGGTCAAGACCCGTGGAAAGTCAGCCAGGTGGTCCAGGAAGCAGAACAGGGTCATTGTTCTGTCAACACACATTGGAGCAAAAGACAGACAAGTACAGGGAATAAGTGTGGTGAGAAACGTGGCTAGGCATACTGACTTGAGATGGGCCAGGAAAAGGGCTGTGGGGACAGAGCCCCAGAGAGCAGTTTCCAGGCTCTCGGCCTCATGTGGAGAGGTGCTGGCTCGGATAGTGGATGGCCGTCAGCTGTGGCTGGTTGGCCATCAGCTGTAGCCATTGAGCCATTGGCCACTGATATAACTGCCATGGCTACAGAAGGGAGCCGAGGAGAGTGAAGGAGGAGACTGAAGGAGAGTAAGGAGAGTCAAGGAGAGTTGGTCAGTTGGCAGCAAAGCGGACAGCAGGTCGCACGTCATGTGAATCCAGCCTCCAGTGAGACCATAGTGGTATGACTCCCCTACCTATGGCTCCATGGGTGTTCCTTTTTGGCCTCACCATGTCCTGCGTTCTTATGTGGGGAGCGGGAGCAGAGACCCCTCTGGACGTCCCACACAACAAGGGCAATAGAGGAACTATGGCCGACAGGTATGCAGGCGACTCTGTGGTAGAGCTTCGGGGGAAGAAGATTCCAGACAGAGCACTGAAAACAAACAGCACACTGAAAAAATGTGTGCTGAAAACTGCGTCCAGAGCAAGGTGGAAGCAGCCATGTCTTTTGTGACCTCTCCTGGGAAATCACACACCATTACCGTTTGTTAGAAGTATGTCACGTCTAACAAATGGGCTGTTAGAAGTCCAGCCCCCATTCCAGAGGAGGGAAATTAGGCTCCACCTTTTAAAGGGAGGTGTGTTGAATACATTTATGGACATGCTTTCAAACCACTTCATTCATCCTGCTTTTAAACCACTACATTCATCTTTCCTGAAAACTCTTTGTGTCACTTTTCTACTCAGAAGTCCAGCGTAAGCATCACATAAAATCCACACTCTTTTACTTGTTCTGGGCTCTGAGACTTCTGGGCTCTGAGATGTAACAGCTGAGGCCATGGGCTTTGGTGTCAGACCAGTGTGGGTTCCACTCCCTACCTGTCACTTTCTTATTTACTTGGCCAAGTTCCCCCACCTCCCTAAACTTCAGTTTCTTTATTTGCAAAATGGGAAAGAGAATAGAATGCCCAATACCTCCATGGAGTTTATGTTCCAGTTGGGGGATGAGAGGTGAAAAAGGAAAGCAAGTGAAACAAACGTGAGAAGTAGATGAGTGGCCAGAGGTGAGAAGTGCTACAGAGAAAGATGGAGCTGGACAGTGGAGGTGAGAGGAGGGGTTACTATATTATTAAAGGTCATTGGGGAAGGCCTCTCCAACAGGATGGTGTTGGAGCAGAGGTGTAAAGGAAACGAGAGATCCCTGAGAAACGTGGCCTTAAAGCAAGACTGTTGATATATTCAAGGAGCAGCAAGGAGGCCAGAGTGGCTGACAGAGTGAGCAAGAAGGAAAAAGAAGAACTAAGTGAGAAGGAAGAAAGGAATCGTACCCAGCCTTGTGGGTCCTTGCACTTTCAATGCCAGTGGGATGACAGCCATGGGAGGCTTTGAGAGACAAGTGATCTGGCCAAACTTGGGCTGAAGGATGCTGTGCTGATTTCACTCTGGAGAGACCAGTTTGAGGGCACCAGCAAAGATCCAGGTGGAGGTGGTGGGAACTGGGCCCAGGGTAGTAGTGGAAAGGTGGGCAGAAGCGGGAGTCTGGGTGTCTACAAGGTGGAACCAACAGGGTTCATTGCTGATTGAACAGGGATTGTGAAAGTAGGAAGGATGACGCCAAGCTTTTTTTTTTTTTTTAAGATTTTATTGGGGAATGGGAACAGGACTTTATTGGGGAACAGTGTGTACTTCCAGGACTTTTTTCCAAGTCAAGTTGTTGTCCTTTCAATCTTAGTTGTGGAGGGTGCCGTTCAGCTTCAAGTTGTTGTCCTTTCAGTCTTAGTTGTGGAGGGCGCAGCTCAGCTCCAGGTCCAGTTGCCGTTGCTAGTTGCAGGGGGTGCAACCCACCATCCCTTGAGGCAGTTGAACTGGCAACCTTGTGGTTGAGAGGATGCGCTCCAACCAACTGAGCCATCCAGGAGATTAGCAGCAGCTCAGCTCAAGATGCCGTGTTCAATTTTAGTTGCAGGGGGTAGAGCCCACCATCCCTTGCGGGACTCGAGGAATTGAACTGGCAACCTTGTGGTTGAGAGCCCACTGGCCCATGTGGGAATCGAACCGGCAGCCTTTGGAGTGAGGAGCATGGAGCTCTAACTACCTGAGCCACAGGGCCGGCTCGACTCCAAGCTTTTTGACTTGGGCAACGGGGAAAATGGAGGTGCCATTTGCAGAAAGAGGAGAGATGGCAAAAAGAACAGGTTAGGGGGTAGAAAGGAAGAAAGATCATGCAAAGTTTGAGATGCCTGTTGGAAATGGGTTGTAGTGATTTGGAGGTGGGGTGGGGGTGGAGGCTGGGGAGGCCTTCGCTGACCTTCTGTGGAAAATAGCACTTTCCCACCGCATCACCCATTCTTTCCTGTCCCTTGATTCATTGTCTGTCAGAGTTCATATCACCGCCTGGCTTGCTCCTGGTCACTGTTTGTCTTCTCCATTCACCACTGAATGGAACTCCAGTGCCTACGGAAATGCTTGGTCCATGGTGGGGGCTCGGTAAACATTTGTGGACAACTCTGCCCTGGGCATAATAACAACACTTCTCAAGTCTTATAGCCCTGTGGCAGAATCGGCTGATTTGTTAGTTACAGTGGAGCCAGATGGGCCAAGTGATAGGAGAGTATCTTCCACACTGTCCCCCACGTCCTTGCTCAGGTAGGATGTAAGGAGATGATTGGGGGGACAGGCTCTACCGTGAGTTCAAGTAGACTGGCTGCTTTTCAGAAAAAAATTTTCATCACTCAGGCATATTTCCTCCTTGACCCCTTTTATTCTTTTTTTTTTTTCATCGAAATAGGTAACACTATTTCCTCTGCTAACAGCTCCTCAGCCTGTCTACTAAGGCTTCATGTGTATAGTTATGAAAATAGCTATATTTGATATTCTCAAAGTAAATGAAATGTCACCAAGACAAAGTCTTAAGATCCTAAATGTAATACCCTTTGAGGCCTCTATTTTTCACCATGGAAATTCAAACATGCATGATGTAGATAAAATCCAGTGAACCTCACATGCCCACCACCAGATTCAAGGATTAACAAGATTCTGTCACATTTCTTCCAAGTATCTGTTTTCTCTTTTTCTTTTTTGTCTTTGCCAGAACTTATATATTCTTAATGTGAAACACACACACACACACACACACACACACACACACACACACACACACCATAAAATTATCTATCTTAATCATTTTTAAATGTACAGTTAACTCAGTAGAGTTAGCTATATGCACACTGTTGTACAACAGGTCTCCAGAAATATTTCATCTTACAAAACTGAAACTTTATAATAAAAAATAACTTCCCATTTCCCCCTCTCCCTGACCCCTGGCAACCACCATTCTACTTTCTATTTCTATGCGTTTGACTATTTGAGATGCCTCGCAGAAGTAGGACCACATAGCATTTGTCTTTGTGACTGGCTAAATTCACTAGTGTAGTCTTCAAGCCATCCGTATTGTAGTAGGTGACAGGACTCTCTGCCTTTTTAATTCTGAATAATATTCCAGTGTATGTACAGGCCTCATTTCTCTTCTGCATGCATTCTTCATGGATATGTGGGCTGCTTCTACCTCTTTCCTTCGCAAATAATGCTGCTATCGACGTGAATGTGCAAATGTCTCTTCAAGATCCTGCTCTTGATTCTTCTGGATAAATACCCAGAAGTGGGATTGCTGGGTCATAAAGTAGTTCTATTTTTAATTTTTTGAGAAACCTCCGTACTGTTTTCCATAGTGGCTGCAACATTTTACATTCCCGCCAACAGTGCACAAGCCTTCCAGTTTCTCCACATCCTTGCCAACTTTTTGAGATTTTCTGTTTGTTAGTTTTTATAGTAGCCTTCTTAAAGCCATCTTTTGATTTGCATTTCTCTGATGATTAGTAATGTTGAGTGTCTTTTGATATATGACCATTTGTCTATGATGTTTGGAGAAATGTCTATCCTTTGTCCATTTCCTAATCAAGTTATTTGTTGAGTTGTGGGAGTTTTTTTATATATTCTGAATAATAACCCCCATCAGATGCATGATTTGCAGTATTTTATCCCATTTCATAGTTTGCCTTTTTACTCTATTGATTGTGTCCTTTGATGCACAGTTTTTCAGATTGAGGTAGTCCCATTTGTCTATTTCTGCTTTTGTTGCCTATGCTTTTGGTGTCATGTCCAAGAAATTATTGCCAAATCCAGTGTCATGAAGATTTCTTCTGTGTTTTCTTCCAGGAGTTTTATCATTTTAGGTCTTCAATCCATTTTGAGTGTATTTTTCTATATGGTGTAAGGTAAGGGTTCGCCTTTATTCTTTTGCACATGAATAGCCGGTTTCCCAACCCCGGTTGTTGAAGAGACCATCCTTTTCACATTGAGTGGTCTTGGCATCCTTGTTGAAAATCAATTGACCATCTATGTTTCTTTCATGACTTTCAGTCGTGGGACTTGAGCCGTATCCTAATCTTCCTAAGCCATGGGAGGCTCATTTATAAAATTGGGATACTAAAATCCTTGGCTTCGGGCAGCTATGATAAATGAAATCAGATGATGTGCAGAAAGCGCCCCACGGAGGGTCCTGCAGCTGGAAGAACTTGATGCCACCTGCATGACTAACCAAAATATTTACTTTTCTTGACATGGCGGTGCCAGGCTAAGATCCTTACATGCATTACATTATTTAATTTCCAGAACAGTCTTATCATCAGGCATTGCTCTATAGATCAGAAAACGAAGGTTCAGGGGAACCACCAGCTACAAGTGATGGAGCAGAATTCAAACTCCAGTGTGCAGACATTCAGAACCTGTGGTCTCAGCTGCTACACTATGGCGTCCACACCCACAAATTTTAACCCTGACTCGTCTTGGAAGTTAATGGTGTACAGTTGGCCACAGAAGGTACAATAGCAATGCTACAACCAGCACTGTCAACAGTGGCCCGCAGGGCCCCCAGGGAACTCTTCACTTGGGGCACAGAGTCAGCTAGAGTCTTCACAAGATTGTCAATCTGACTGTGCCTCATTTTTTTCCCCAAAGAGAGTCAGGTAAATGACAAAACGTACTCTCCCTACCTAGACTAACTCTTTTTTTATTTGAGGTTTGTTTGTTTGTTTGTTTGTTTATCTTCCCATCGCTACTTAACTTTCAAAATCAGTGTACATGTCACCTCCTTTGGGACGTTTCCCCGATGCCCCAGTGTGTGAATAGAGCTTCTCTGTTTCATGGCCTCTGTGCCTGCAGGAGAGTCTGAAGTCTCTTCTTACTGGTACACAGTCTCCTCTCTCCACTGGACTAGCAATCTTTCAAAGCGGAGACTGACTTTGGGCTCTGCTTAGCACAGCGCTGGTACACAGATGGTACTCAGCAATGCTTACAGAGTGAACAGATGTCTCAAGCTGGCCTTTCTGCTTTATATCCAGGGCTGTGCTCTAGCTTAGGGGTGCTCACCTCGCACCCCAACTCCACACCCACCACACCCTTCCAACCAAGTCTGCTCAGCTGGGTCCAGATCTGTGATTTCCCCAACCTCTCATGGAGTGCTATCACCCCAGCTTTTCACCTTGAACCTGAGACCCTCTCTACACTGTAGCATTCCTACAGTGCTCGTGTTGGCAAGTTCAGACTGCATTCAGACACCAGATACCAGCACCCCTGATATATGTATGACCTTCACCACAGCACCAGGCACACACCCAGACGTACCACCTCCCCAGTTAACAGCCACACAAGCTCATGCAGTGGAAGCTCTGGCTTCTAATTTGCTCTTCAAGCTATACACAGGCAGGACGTTCCAAGCAAAGACAGCATTTCACTGACCAGGCAGTAGTTCCAAAGCAAATAAACATCCAGAAGAAAAGTGTACACACTGGCCCAGGATTCTAACTTGCACCATCTCTGTAGGGAGTAACTATCAAATGTTAAGTAGTTTCTTATGAACATAAATTTCCTCATTACTCACATCTGTTTTCCATTCATTCGTGTTAGTTTCTCTAATGAAAGCATCATTTCAGAGCCAGTTTCTCAGTATTGGTTGAAAACAAAGTTTGGAATCTGGTGAAATTTGAAGCAAATGAAAGGAAATAGATAATTTCGTTTAGGCATATTTTTTAAAAGCCATCAAGATGTGGAGAGACGACCCAGCAAACAAATGTTAAAGGCATAGTATGTGACAGGAAGGAGAACTGTCCAAAGGAGCTGGGTCTTGGGCAGTCCTTGGAGCCCAAACAGCTGGAGAAGGGAAAGAACATTCTTGTCAAAGGACGCATACTGGGGACTGTACGAATGTCAAAAACTTCACCAGTGCTGGAGACACTACCTCACATGGCACTGAAGGGACAGGTATAAATAAATCATATGTTGTATTGTATAATTGCTTTTATTTTCTGGATATTATAATGTTTGACGTCTTTAAAAGAAAAAAGAAAGAAAAAAAGAAAAACCTTTCTGGATGGGGAGAGACTGGCTAATTATTTGAGACAACAAAGGGCCCAGATTGGAGCCTTTGATATGCAAACTAACCAATCCAGAGCCCAACCTCCTCTATCTGGCCCCAGGAAGCAATAGTCCTCTATCTGAGTCATCCAGGGCAGGTACCAAACCACTAGAGACCGTCATAGCTTAGAGCTCTCCAGAACTGTTACAACTAGCCAGTCCTAAACTGTTTTCCCTGTCCTGCCTTGTCTTTCCCTCGGAAACCCTAATAAAGGTTGTGGCCTCAGCTTTACCCCACTCCTGAGTGACGCCTCCTGGCTCTAGGACCTGGGAGTATAATGGACTTTGTTTCCTGAGCCTCTCTTCTGCCTCCTTGTGGCTGCACGTAACTGACCCGCTCACAAAAGAATACAAAACATACACATCATTATTGTTAGTTATCATGAAAGGCATTTTCCAGAAAACTCCTTTACAGCAAAATTCCCCGAGTCGTCTCTCCCTATTTTTGTTGCCAGTCTTGAGACTCCTCCAACCTAACTCACATCTGCCCTCCCCACTGAAATTCTTCTTGTTGACGTCACCCATGAAAGCACACTTGCTAACTTCACTAGTCAGTGCTCCAGTCTTGACCTTACTTGCTTTCAGCATCATTTGTTGAGCTCCCCCCTCCCTCCCCCGTTTGTACTTTGCTTCCAGGATTCCATTCTCCTGGTTTTCCATCTCACTCACTGGCGTACCTCTCAGTCTCCGAGCACTGGAGCACCCCAGGCTCAGGGCTTGACCCCTTTTCTTTATCAAGACTCATTCCCTTGGCCATCTCAAGACTTCAAATTCTATTGTATAGATATTGGATGTGTATCTGACCAGTCCCAAATTTTTACCTCCAACCTGGACACCTTTCATCCTAAATGTGCAACTACCTCCTACACATTCATTTTTGCATTTCTTTCTTTTTTTATAGTTTTATTTTATTTTATTTTTACATCCCTCACACCGTGAACCCCCCTCCCCCCATCCACCACCACCCCGACCTCACACCGAGCCATCACATTATACACATAAAATTATAGTTGGCATTCATTAGCATTTCTAAAAGACAACTCACCTTTTTAATAGACTTATGGACATATAATTTGCATATCATAAAACTTATCCATTGTAAGTCTATAACTCAATAAAGTTTAGTAAATCTGGAGACTTACTAAATTTAATACATTTAATACTAAATTTAATCATCATTAAATTCTGTTTCAGAACATTTTCATCACCTCAAACAGTTCCTGTATGCCTATTTGCAGTTAACCCCCACTCCCACTCCCCAGCGCCGAGGCAAACATTACTTTCTTTTATATCCCTATAAATATGCCTTTTCTAGACATTTCATGTGAATAGAAACAGTGTTTTGTGTCTGGCTTCTTTCACTTTGCATGTTTTCTGAGATTCATTAATGTTGTAGCATGTATCCACATTTTGGTCCTTTTTATTGTGGAATTATGCATTGTGTGCAGGGACCACATTTTATTTATTTATTCACCTGTGGATGAAGACTTGGGTTGTTTCCAGTTTGGGGCTGTTACGAATAAAGCTGCTATGAACATTTGCAACATGTCTTTGTGTAGACATATGTTTCCATTCATCTTGAGAAGTAGTAGTACCTCTGGGTGAAATGATGAATTTATACTTAACTTTATAAGAAACTGCTGATCTGTTTTATAAAGTGGCTGTATCATTTTCCTTTCTCACGGACAGTTTGCAAGAGGTCCAGTTTCTCCACCTTTCTAACAATTGGTATTATCTGTCTTTAGTTATACTTTATAGTGTATGCATAGTGGTATTTCATTGGGCTTTTAACTTGTATCTCCCTAATGATTAATGACAAATGATAGCCATTATATCTTTCTAGTAAAATGTCTGTTTAAATTTTACTTATCATTAATTTGATTCTTTTTCTTACTATAGAGTTGTAAAGAGTTCCCTATATATTCTAGATACAAGTACTTTATCAGATATATAATTTTCAAATATTGTCTCCAAGTAAATGTCTTGTCTTTTCATTTTTTTAATGATGTCTTTTGAAGTACAAAAGATTTTCATTCTGACAAAGTCAAATGTATCACTTTTTTTCTATTATGGATTGTGCTTTGGGGATTGCAACTAAAAACTATTTGCCCAACCCAAGGTCATGATAATGTTCTCCTATATTTCCTTCTAGAAGCTTTATGCTTTTAGCACTTATACTTAATTAAGTCTATGATCTATTTTGAGACAACTCAAATTTTACTCGACTGAAACTGAGCTTCTGCTCTTCTTTTCCCAACCCCAACTATTTCTCCTGCAGCCATCTCTACCTCTTCAAGTGGACATTTCCTTTTCTCTATTGCTTGGGTCAAAAACTTATAGTCACATTTAACTTCTGTCTTCCTATCTACTCACATCCAATCTCCCTGAAGTCTTGTTTGCTCTAACTTCAGGATATGTCCATTTCTCACCACATCCACCACTGCCACCCTGATCCAAGACACCTTCCACTCTCATCTGGAGAAGTCAACAGCCTCCTGACTGATGTCCTTGCTTCCATTCACAACCCAGCAGCCAGAGTGGTCTTAAGAAAACAAGGTCATGTCACTGCTCTGTTCAAATCCTTCAATGACTCTCACCTGACTCAGAGTTAAAGCCAAATTCTGTAGGATGATCTACTGTTTGTCTACCCCTTGTCTCTCCCACCCCTTCTGCTCCCCGTTTCTGCTCTGGTCTCACATTAGGCGTGGCCGTGTCGCAGTCTTTCCACCAGATGCTACCTGTAGCTACAACGCGCATTCCCTAGCTGTCCACATGGCTGGATCCCTCATTTCTCTCACCTGCTTCCATGTCATCTCAAAGCCCTTGCTTGGCCACTCTACTTATAATTACAATAACTCTCCCTCCTGGCCCTCCTTATCCTCGATCCTGCTTTATTTATCTCTATGCCACCTATCATCATCCAACATACTAAGCATATTACTTGTTTGTGGTCCATCTTCCCCAAGCACACCCCATGAAGGTGGAGAGAGCTGTTTGTTTGAGTCACTTTTCTATCCCTCATGTCTAGCACACACGACAGTGCTCAATAAATATTTGTTTGCTGAATGCATGAAAAGTGGAGAAAAGATTCCCTAATTTAGCACTTCCCAAATTGGGTTTGGTAGAATACTAATATCCTGTCAGAGATTAACTCTTACAAAAATATTCCAAGTTCAGAAGCTTTGCATATCATTTCCCCTCTTGGAAGTTCATGAAGCTTTTTCTGAGACTAGGTACCGATACCCCGCTGTCTCTCGATAGCAGTTCCTGGCCCTCTGGAATGCTGTTTGCATTTTTTCTATTCTGCCCAAGGTAATATGCAAGGTTCGACCCCAGGCCAAATTTTCACATCACAATAGATGATATTCTTTGTCACCTTTCAGAGGCTCAGTCCTGTTGGAAGCCCACTCGCTCTATGCCACCACCATGGTGATGACGGAACACAGGGACATGGCGGGGCTGGCTAGCCCCGTCTGCCCAGGACAATGACCCATCTGAGTCAGCTCCAGCTGACTCAGTGAAATGCCATAGACTGAGTGGCTTAAACAAAAGACATTCATTTCTCACACTCTGGAGGCTGAGAAGTCCAAGATCAGTTGTCAGCCAATTCACTTCCTTATAAGAGCCCTTTTCCTGGCTGACAGATGGCCACCTTCTTGCTGTGTCCTCACATGGTAGACAGAGAGAGAGCTCTGGTCTCTCTTCCTCATCTTATAAGAACACTAATCCCATCATGGGGGCTCTACCCTCAAGACCTCATCTAAACCTAATTACCTCTCAAATACCCAACCTCCAAATATCATCACATTGGGGGTTAGGGCTTCAACATCTGGATTTTGGGGGTACAGAAACCTTCAGTCCATAACAGTCCCTAAACTTGGAAGATGTGCTAAAGCAGAAAGAAGCAGGAAGACACAGCAGGCAGAGCCAGAATCCTGAGGTCCAAGCACCCCTGAGTCCAAAGGAGACTCAGGCGCCAGAATAACAGCCCCAAGTTTTCAGTTAATATATCATGAAAAAGTTAATAAGACTGAAAGAAAGAACCTGAGAAGTAGAAGAAAGTGACCTCCTGACCCCTCAGAAAACTTGAACTATGAGCAGTTCTGGGGCTTGAAACCCAGGGCAGAGCCTGCTGTTCTCTCAGTCTCTTTTGACTTTCATTTTGTATCATAAAATTTTCATAAGTGGCACTAGACTATTTTATAAAAATTAGAAAACCAGGAGAAAGAAATAGAAGAAAATAGTCACCCTAGTGACAACCACCATTTACCTTCGGCCCTTTCATGGGGCTGGAATTTTTCTGCCTGATAGCTGAGGAAGTCCCACGTTCCCAGAGGGCTGACTGTGCTTGAAGGGATATCCCCACGCTTACATCCATAGGAAGCTGGGAGAAGCTGGGGACAGTTGATCTGACTGTCCAACACATTACATTTTTCCTCTCAAGCCTTTAGGATATTGGCTGTGCTCCTCTCCAGTGTTTTCTCCTGAAGTCAAGCTGGCTTCTGTCCCATGCTCCCCCTGATTCCAATTCTATATTTACATTCTATCCCTGGAATTTTACAAAAGGGGGAAATTATCTACGATGGGGAAAGGAGAGGCAGGAATAAAAAGGCAGTTCAGGCCAGCGCTCTCCCAACCCTTTAGTCTCCCATCCCTGCAAGAACTGTGCCTGTAGGGAAGTTGCCATACAATTTTTTTATCATACTTTTAAATATTACAAAAAAGTTTTTGTTTAAGGCCTATCGTAAATATGAATGTCTTAAATGAAAACTTGTATCACTCTTAGCATTATTCAAAAGGACCTAAATGGAAGAGTGATTGGATAACCTCCATCCTCTATTTAAAAAAAAAAAAAAGAAGAACAAGCTCTCCCTGGACAGTTGGCAATTTTACGCCGTTCCCCTTTCTTCTTGAATGTCATTCCAATCCCCCCACAGAATTTTAAATAATATATTTCTATGCTTACCAATCTTCTATTGCTCACCATATTAACAAACTGAAGTTTTGATTGAGCTATTATTATAATTAACAACAGTGCACAACATAAAGTTACTGTAAAATTTGGTAAATATTTATTAATTATAAAAGGTGCAATAAATAAAAACTTTTAGAAGTGTATTCTTTAACTAGAGTAGGAAGGTGGGAGAGGTAGGCGATTGAACAAGAATCATCATGGTCATTTTTCTACGATCTATGGTATCCCCCAAGGTATACACAGAGCTCTGGTCTAGGCAGTGAGATTCTCAACAAGGGCCTAGCAAGAAGCATGGGAATTTCTGCAAAAGTCGGGGGGAAAAGGGAAGACTTCTGGTTGGTGGAGGAAGGACCTTAGAAACACATTTCTACGTAGAAGCAAAGAGATCACATCAAGCTGGGAACTGAAGATGAGAAGATTAGAAAATGATTCCAAAATGCAATGCCTGTTTTATTAGAAGGTAGTTATGTTTTCTGGGGGTCAGGTATAATAGAAATTATTAGGAGAAAACTGGAAAGCATCCATCATTTTATTAAGCCGGTAAGGAGAGAGAATGGGATACAGGGAGTATGGGTGATGGGAAAAGGGAGACAGAGCGCCAGGAAGGTCTGGAAGCCATTTGCAATCGTGAGGCTGATGAAGCCTTGAAATGAATGGGTTTGTGGGGAAGCCATTGAGTGCAACGTGGCTGAACGTGTAACCCCTGCTGCCTCCAAGGAAAAACGTCGCTTTGTCAAGGAAATCCATATTTCACACTAATTGACAATATGTACATATTTTAGTGGAATGCCTTGAAAATCTCTCATCCGTAAGTTCTTGCATGCCCCAAAGTCAATCTTTAATAATTTAGAAATTATTTTCAGCACACTCATTGCATTTGATGCTGCAGACAGTTCAGTCATGCGGGTTTTCTAACTCGTGTCAAAGAGCCTTTTTCTGAATGTGCCTCTCTATGTAACTGTGAAATTGCACCCTTTCTCAAGCCTGGCAAAGCAATTCCTATCCTCAGGGAGGGAAAAATAGAGACAGGTTGAGATCACATCGTTGATTAGTAATGTAGTGGAGTAATTGACTATAATTTAGGGAAACATGTTTTATGAGGGCTGTCTTAGTAGTTCCAGCTGCTTAAAGAAACACTGTACACCATAGTCTATCAAGCTAGAAGTGAAACTATTTAATCCCTATTCGTTATTATGTCAAAGGGAGCAAATTAGTACACGTGGCTTTCTGTGGATATCATGTTAGTGCTATTACCTTAAGGAAAAAGAGTCATCACCATCATCTGATTCCATCCAAATGAGGACTACATTGATTTTGTTTGAAATACTTCACACCCTCATGGTTCCTTTATCTGATTTTCCTTCACTGCTTAATGCTACAAAGTACCAGGTGCAGAAATCACCAACATGGTCCTTGCTCTCAGGCTGGTCACATTCTAGCTGGGAAAATGCCGCATCACCAGCTCGTCGTACAAACCTGAGTTGGAAATCTTTATATCCTCTAAATGCTGCTAGCAGACTTGAAAAATAAAAATCAGGGAACAGCTACTTTTAGCATTTCAAAATTTTTCAAGCTTTTTAAAATTAATACTAAAGAAACTAGTTTCTTGGCTCAGAAGAGAATGTTTAAGTAAAATATCTTGTGTTTAAGTAAAATATCTTGTCTCTTTTGAAAAATAATTCATAAAATTATTCTAGTGAACCACGTATCTATAGGCAGTAGTTATTTTAACTAAATTTGAAAAACTGAAACTTTTTGTATAAAAAGGATGGGGAGTAAATAAACAAGATGCATTTTCATGTTCAAAGGCGTTTACTGTTAATTGTAAAAAGGTTTCTCTTTGGGGGCAGAAGCAAGGTGGCCAGTCATCTGGTGAAGGGGGTTGGCAAGCACCAGGACGTTAAGACTAGACCCCTCCTTTACCTGCCCAAGCCATCCATATGCTTAGCGGCACTGCCCTGTGTGGCTGGGGACCACAGGACCGAAGGGTGGATTATTAATCAAATAACCACACAAAGACATAAATTCAAAATGTGACAAATGCAATAGAGGAAAAGCCTTTGGTCTCTGAGCATATATAACAAGGGACATGATCTACTGAAGTTACATGATCTTTAAGTGGAAGTAATAGCTTGATTTTTTTTTAAGTGAGTTAAAAGAGAATGCCAAAGGCCATTTCATTGAACTGACAGAGATTCTCTTAAAGAACCTCAGCCCACACGTGCAAGACTCTAATCATTACGGTGATTACTCATGCCTCACACAGGCATTGAATACATGGCATGGTTGGAGCCTGATCTAAGTAAGATTTTATATCTTCTTATCACACAAAAGGAAGAAAGGACCACCTCTGAGACTGAGAGTCCAGCTGGCAGAGACGTGACTTTACAGCTCGGGACTGCAGTCTTTGTTTGCATAAAGCAGACGCTGAGGGAACCTGCAAGATTGTTGCAAACAGTGGCCTTTGCCTGTCATCTCCTCGTGTCCCTCTCTCCACCCCTTTTCCTTCAAATAAAATATCTGGCCTTCTCTTTTTCGTTCACCTGCTAGCCTCCCACCCTTAACCATGCTGATGGCTACGAGTGACAGAAAGGCTTTCTCACAACGTCAGCTTTCACCGTGGGGGAAATGCTTCCAAAGTCTTTATCTTCAGGCCCTTCCCAGCACTTGGTGTGCTAGACAAACACATGCTCATGTCCTTCCAGCACTCAGACACGTGCTGTCTCCAAACAAAGTCACTGCTGTGTGAGCCAGGCTGGCTTTTCTTCATTTGCTTTTTTCTCTCACTAGCCTCAAACCCCTAATCGCCTCAGTCAAAACCTCACACACCTTCACCTTCTCCTTCTTTATCTGAACCAGAGGTCCTCCCACTTGAGTGTGTGATTCAGCAGGTCGGGGGCATGGCCTGAGAATGTGCATGTCTAACAAACAAGTGCCGCTCGGTGTTGCTGCTGCTGTGAGAACCACAATGCCCTGTCGCCCTGTCATCACTGGGTCCTTTTGTCTTTCCTGCCTCGCCTGGTGGCCTCTTCCCACCGACTCCCACTGACTCCCTCCCTTTTTATCTCGTCAGGACATCCTAGCTGGGGTCCCTGGTGCCTCACCCCCTCACCCCAACCGTCCTATCCCTCAGCTGCAGCTTCTCTCTCTACATGGTTCAGACATCCCCACTGCTTGGGGAATATAATCTAAACCCCTAATGCGACATCAGAGGTTCCCCATCACTGCACCCCAAACTCCTTCTAAGATCTGCTCCCCTGCTTCATCCCAGTAGAGCCCCTCTGCTCCAAGCACGATAACATCCTGTTCCCAAAACACTTCGTTTTCTTTCTACTTCTTTCACAACGGTTTAGAGCATTTGGAGATGATAGAACTGGGACCAAATGCCAAGCATCCCACAACCTAGCTGTGTGACAGTAGAGCCAGAGGACCTCAGAGTCTTCATCTTCCAGATACCTGGAATAACCCCTGTGCCCTCCTAGCAGGGATGGCATAAGAATAATGGGAACATTAATTCAACACGTGGATCACAATGCCTGACACCTAATAGCTGCAGAACATTTCACGATATTTACATGTATATTTAACAGTCTGTACAAAATGTATGTTGTCTCAACGTTCAAAGCTATGGCCTGGGTCTATAGAAAAGTGTTCTCTGCTTCAAGTTTCTCAGTGCGGTTGAGTTGGACTCTGAAACCCCAAACGCATTAGCCATCCATTCACCTGACAAGCCTGCTTCTCAAATCAACAAACTTGAGAGCATCTTCCCCATGGTAATTGAATTAGGGAGTGTGTCTGGCCTTGAACAGTCATGTGCCATTCGTTTTATTCTCAGTTAAGTCGATATGACAGTCCTGGCAGGACCAAGATTTTCACTGTTAGTCTCAAAGTAGCCAAGACATGTACTTATTACGTCAAATGGATGGTTGTCAGTGTTATTTCACATTTGCTTATGCAAAGTTCTAAATTTGCAAAATAAAATTACATCCTCTTGTTATTTTTTAAATCTAAGCTTCCCTCTGGAAAAAAAAAATGTTGTTTTTTAAAGTAATTTTCTTATATTTTTTTAGGCTTACCTCCAATTCCTTCAGCTTCCAGAACGGGCTTTGCAGAATTTTCCATGAGAGAACGCATGAGGGAGAAGTTACAAGCTGCAAGGGTGAGAGAAACAACATGAATATTTTGTTCAGTGCTGATTGCAATTCTCCAGGTCTTGTCTCACTTGCTTGTTTTGCTCAAAATTGCATAGATTTGAATACCGTTAAATGTGTTTTTCATGTTTTAAATGTTAATGTTGTATTGAACATTGGCACAGATGAAAATTATGCTTCAGAAGAACTTAATGTCACTTTTCTAAACCACTTTACTTGCTCTTATCACTTAAAGAGGTACAGTGTGTATTTTTTACTGATTATTGTCCATCGAGATGGTGACTGTGGTTTTCATAGCATTACTGACCTTATGTAGTAGTAATTTTCCGTTTCACTTTCAGTCCAAAGCAGAAAGTGCATTGCTGCAGGAAACCCCCACCCCTCGGCCCAGGCGCTTACAAAGTCCTAGCAAGAAAGAACTGGAGACTGAATTTGGCACAGAGGTGAGAAATGGGCCATCCCTGCTTTATGATCAAAGACACTGAAGCATAATATACAATTTCCAACAAAAATTCTGAACAAAGCTCTGCACAGAGGAGGTATTCAGTACTTATTAATAATTATAATAGCTGCTATTGATAGATTACTACTCGGTGACAGACATGTTGCCAAGTCTATTTCCCATGCTATGACATGTCATTATCCAGACACCCCTGTGGGGTGGGTATTATTATTTTCATTTCTCATTTAACAGATGAACAAACTGAAGTTCAGTGCAAGTGCTAAGCCACCCCCTGGTTACAGAGCATCTATGGATTTGATCCCAGCTCCATCTCATTCTCAGTCTGTCTCATAGGTCAGAGTTGCAGGATCCATGGATCTTGCTGGAAAACAGAGAGAGAGAGAAAAGAATGGGGCCAGACGGTGGGGGCCTTGAATGTTACACTAAGGAGCAGCCGTGCAAAGCTATTGATGATGGATGAGAAGGTGGTTTGAATGCATTGGAATGATTTGTGTTCACATCTGAAGTACTGGGGCATCTCAATGTGTGCTCCTCTAGAGATGTACATAGAGGACCAGGCCTGGAGAAAGAGCTTTAGGAGCAGTTCTGCTGTGATGTGTTTGGAAGTTTTCAGAATGTCTTTGTTTCCTGGGGGAACGAAGACTGAAAGAGGAGGGTCTTGACACTTGGAGAAAAACTTACAGTAAAGATGCATGAGACAGACAGGAAGCCAGTAAAAGATAGAAAGACTTGTCAGGGATGTAGATGAAACACAAGCTGGTAAGAGGGCAGAAGAAGGAAGGGGAGGAATGACACAGCAAATGGCTCAGTGGAGTGTTTTCAAGCCAAACCAATTGTTTAGTATTGACGATGATGATGGTTTGGGGGATTCTCACCAGTGAGAGAAAGAAGCATAGGCATTGGGAATATTTTTTAGATGATGATTTTTCTATGATGAGATGGTATAAAAATTTAATCTCTGTCCATCCCAAACAAGCCAAAGATTGCATGAGTCTAAGGAAAGTTGCAGCCACGCTCATGTGTTACGGTCTATGGTTCTTTAGTGGGAACACTCAGTGAGTCCAGTAGAATGGCTTTGTGACAATTTGCTACTGCATTTTACTAAGAAGACATTTCTTTTTCCCTAATTCCAATTTATTTTTTTTCCTCATAAGAGCCACAATTTAAAAAATATTGGAAAATAAAGAAAAACGGCCTAAAATCCCATCAGCTTGATACAAACACGTAGGTTATTTCGGCCGGTGTGTGAGTCTCAGCATCTCGCCAAGTGGACTAAGTGACAGGACAGTCCAATCTCTTATATCTGGCCTTGTCTAATACCTCCCAATTGAAAATCAGCTCTCACTTGTCCATGGGCCATGATATCCCAAATAAAGCTGGAAGTTTTAGAAGTACAATATACTCTTGGCTTACAGGGGATTTATTTCTCCTGAGCAGGACCTTGAGCTATATACCTATTATGTCCCCTAAAAGCCATTCTTAGTGTTGAGGTAAACATCAGCGGCCTTGTCTTTAGCCTTGATCTCAGGTCCCTAAGGGAACATCCACTCACAAGCACATTTCTTCATGCATATACTTCAACCCAGAAGGAATATCTAAAAAGTGGTCCATTCATGTTCTCTGGAGCAAAGTGTATAGTAGCACACGAGGGTCCCAGATGCTGGACTTCAACTGTCCAGTATGAAATGCTGGCAAGCTCACTCACTAGCTCTGTGACCTTGGACATGTCATTTATTGACTCTCTGGACCCCACTTTTCTTGTCTGTGAAATAGGGATACTACCAGAACGTAATTCTTGGTATTGTGTTGAGAATTCAATGATTTCATACATGGTACAGTGTTTCAAACAGCACCTGCCACATGTTAAGGCCTCTCTATGTAAGTATTAGCTAATGTTAGAAGCTATAGAGTCTGAGAAAAAGAGAACCGGTTAGGAATACTTTGGTCAGTAATCCAAATTCACCAACACAAACCTGTGCTTACTTTCTTTAGCATTTCTTTTCACTTTATACTCAGTAACTTCTAATAAAAGAACAAAGCCAAACACGAATTTCCAAGAATACATACATTCCCAGGTGGAAATAATACAGAACATTTGAAAACCTGGCCTCCATTAGACATGACCAAAATGTCTCTCTCTGTGGGCCTGGTCCAGTGTCCCAGGTCACCCTAGATCTGATCCCTTGACACCCTCTACCTGTTGTCCAGGTAGATATGGGTGGACTCCTTCCTGCCGGGTGTCCAATGGGCTCTGAAGTTACTGTGATGATGGTCACAGCCCACCCTTGAGGATCCCAGACATGGCAACAGGCATAGAGGTACAGGGTGGCTGAGTTCTGTGGTGGGTGCTAGATGAAAAAGGAGCAGGAGCCAGGTTCTAGACGGGGTGGATTAGAAGAGAGATGAGGATGAGGTGGGAACAGTACCTGGTAGATTGCTTCCAGAGGAGAGAAGGAACACCCAGGAGTGTCATCACCTCAAGACAGCACAGGCTCAGCTTCCAGTGGGACAACAGGTCCCAAGGTTCACAGAAGGACAGGCCATGTGCCCTGGAGGGTGTATGTTGGACTTATTTACAATCAGATATTATTGATGCTTGTCTTCATATATTGAAATGATCCTCTGTGTGCCTGATCATGGCATTGCACACCAGAAGCTAAACATTAATGAATGCCAACTATAATTATATATATATAATGTGATGGCTCAGTGTGAGGTCGGAGGGATAGTGGATGGGGGGAGGGGGGTTCACAGTGTGAGGGATATAAATGATGAACGTCTAAGTATTACCTTGTCTTGTACACCTGAAACTAATAAAAAAAAGAAATGATCCTCAGTGGACTGGAGAGTCTATTGATTTCATGTTAGGGTTCGTTGAGTATAAAATTTTATATTTGTTTAGTCCTGAGAGAGACAGAGCTGAGTAAGAAAATATTTAGCAACCTTAAGCTTCAAATATCTTTGACATCTGTGTGCATTTCACTGCTTAGGAACATTGATCAGAAGATAAGTCTTCTGAGGGTTAATGCTTGTTTCACACCATACTTAGCTTCTTGATTTAAATGGTGTATTTATCATTTTTCACTCATCTAGCCAGGTAGAGGGGTACAAAGGACTCAACAAGAAGATGACTCCCAGAGTTATTCCAGAGTGAAGGTCCGTGATTCTGTACGAAAAATCAGGTCTAAACCCCCGGTAAGAAATCCTGTCTTTTAAAATCATGCTTGCTTTAAATAACGTACAGTTTAAATCATGGTTTTTGCTGGTTTGTTTGTATTTTTCAAAAATATCCAATGGGAGATGACGATATGAGAGGACATGACCTAACTCCTACTGACATGGAGTATGCAAGAAAAAAGTGTGAGAAATAATTCCTATTTTCAAAATCCTGGACTGCTATCATAATGTTTACATGCTTGTGCTTGTGGGAGTATAAATAATAGCTGGCTCTTAAAAAGGTAATTCATTAAAGACTCTCATTAAAGGAGGCCACCACGTGCCTCCTGCACTTGTTAAAGCTCAGTACCAGTAATCTCGTACCATCAAGGAAGGTCAGTACCAGTAATCTCAGTACCAGTAATCTCAGTACCAGTACTCAGTACTCAGTACTCAGTACCAGTAATCTCGTACCATCAAGGAAGGTCTGAAGCTTACGATGCCTAGAATGTGCCTGATGCCGTTAGCATCAAGCCAGCTGACAGTGAACTATGAAGAGCTCGTTTCAGCTTTTAAAATCTGAAATCCTGTTGCTCCTTAGGTTCCACCTGGCTTCCCTTCTGCTGAAGAAGCCTATAACTTCTTCACTTTCAACTTTGATCCTGAACCTGAGGAATCAGAGGAAAAACCAAAGGCAAGAAAGAGAGATGGAACCAATCAAGAGGAGGAGGAAGGAGAGGAAGAAGAGCCACCTGTGCGAGAAGGAGTAAACAAAATGGTACTTAATATTCTGATGGTAACGAGGAGACAGGTGGCAATGATGAAGATGATGAAGATGGTATGCTAGCCAGGAGGAAAGTAGCTGAGGACAACTCTGCCACCACCACATAGAACAGCTGCTCATTCGTGTCTTAGTTGAAAGCCATGCGAGTACTAAGTTCTTTCTAGTACTTTCTTTAGCCTTTGATTTCACCCCATAATTTGGGTAGTGAGGGCCTTCATTCAATCTGTCCATCTTTCTTTTGTGGGGGGAAAAAACGGCAGAACAATGTAGCTTGCAGATTTTTCTTAGCAGACTCTACAGGATGATTAGTGTTCATTTCATATGCAAACTGTTGGCCTTTCCGAGGCAAATGAAGCCTTGCTCTCTCCCCACAACCTCACAGGCAGGCAACCAAACTACAACTCAGATTCCATAATTGTGGGTGGTGTGTGAAAGATAGAAGAAAACATGCCAGTAAAAAACCGTGCTAAGGACTTGAATAGATGTCTCTCTAAACACAATATACAAATGGCCAATAAGCACATGCAAAGATGCTTATTTGACTAGTCATTAGAGAAATGCAAATCAAAGCCACAATAAGATACCACTTTAGACAAATTAGAATGGCTATTATTTAAAAAAAGAAAAGAAAAGAACAAGTATTGGCAAGAATGTGGAGAAATTGGACCCTTGTGCATTGCTGATAGGAATGTAAAGTGGTACAGCCACTGTGAAAAACACTATGGAGCTTCCTCAAAAATTTAAACATAGGACTACCATGTGATCCAGCAACCCCATTTCTGGGTATATGCCCAGAAGAATTAAAAGCAGGGACTCCAACAGATATTTGTACACCTATGTTCATAAATGAATCATTCACAATAGCCAAAAGGTAGAAGCAACCCAAGTGTCCATGAGTAGATTAAGAGATAAAATAGGGCACATACCTACAATGGAATATTATTCAGCATTAAGAAGGAAGGAAATTCTGACACATGCTACAACACAGAGGAAACTTGAGGACATTATACTCAGTGGAATTAGCCGGTTATAAAAAGGACAAATATTGTGTCATTCCCCTTGCATGAGGTACCTAGAGTTGTCCAATTCATGGAGACAGAACGTAGAAGGGCGGTTCCCAAGGTCTGGGAGTGGGTAAGCATGAGGAGTTTGACTGTGTAATGGGACCTAGTTTTCATTGTAAAGATAAAAATACTTTCTGGACCTTGATGATAGTGATAATTGCACAACAATGTGAGTGTACTTAATGCCACAGAACTGTACACTTACAACGGACAAAATGGTAAATTTTATGTTACTTACATTTTACCACATTAAAAAAATGGAAAGGAAGACACACCAGAATGTTTCAGAATTTGCACAGTTGGCCTAGTTCTATGCTTAACTTTTAATCACCTCCCTTGTAAAATGCCTCCCAGGAACGTGATTTCTTACCTAGGTCTCTGGAAGCTTGGGAATACGTCAGCTTGTTCTAGGATAATTGTTTTACAAATCAATGTTCAGCTTGTTCAGCCTCAGCATCTCTCGGGAGGTTGCAGACAGGTGGCCAAGATGGCAGTCACCTGAAGGTTGTACCGAGTCGGGAAGTTTTGCTCTCAAGACACTCACTCATCTGCCCGGCATTGCTGAGGGGAGGCCCCAGTTCAGACCTCCCGTAAAGCTGCTGAGTGTCCCTATGACGTGCCAGCTGGTTTCCCCCAAAGCTAGTGACCTGAGAAAGCAAGACCTGGGGTCAGAAGCTACCCGGCCGCACGTGTATTTTACTCGCTAGCAGCAAGTCACTAAGCACCCACACGGAAAGGGAGAAGGATCAGGGCCACTATTAGAAGGCAGGCCGATCAACGAATTCGTGGGCTTCTACTTAAATCATAACTTCTCTCCAAAAGCCACTTCTCTTTCCTTTTGCATTTTCTCCCCTGGAATCTGTGTTCCTAAAACGGACCTCTTAAACCATACGTACTTCGAGTCCATGCTCTGGTCTAACCTGACGCTTTTTTTTGTATTTTCACACTCAAAGTGGATTCAGTCTTTCTGCTGGAAGTTTTAGATCATCTGCAGACTCCTTCATTAGCTTCCTTTTTCTGTCTTTTCTGCATTTTTTCTTAGTGTTTGTGCCTTTGCTCACCACAAAGCAGAGGTGGGGCAGAAGCAAGAAAAATCACACACTGAAATTATGGGTTTTTCCTCCTTTTCCTTGTTTGAGTTTTTTTGGCATTCTCTGCTTTCAAGTTATGCTGAGAGCTTAGTTACACTGTAGATTTACTTCTCCCTTCTTATTGTTTTGGATACTTGGGGAGGAAATACTAGGAGGCAGGTAGCTAGGCTGCCACCAGTGTCTTCCGTTATCTGCAAGTCTCCACAGGACTTTAAAAAATATTGTTCATAAACGAACACCAGGCTTAACGTTTAAAAAGAAGGGAGAGGAGAAAAAGAAGGAGAAAAATAAGAGGGAAGAGCCGAAGAGGAAGAAAGAGAAAGAGAAGAAAAAATCGGAGAAGTTTGGGAAATAACATTAACACACTCTGTGCTTAGAATTTTTATATGCGCCATTTAATTTTATCCTCACAAAATCCAAAAAAGTAATCTCTGTGAACACCCCCATTTTACCGCTGAGAAAATTAAGGACCAGAAGGGCAGCTAAGCTCCCTGAAGTCGCCAGGCAGCTGGGTCGAAGCTGGGATTCAAGCCCAGGCTGTCTGAGCAGAGCGGGAACCTCTACCCTTGGTGCCTTTGCACTGGGGGTGGGGGGAAAAGGGGAGGCGGTGCCAGGGGGCAGCTTAGGACGCTACGTAACCCACGCTGTTTAAATAAATGTCACTAAATAGGCACCCTCTGAGGAGGCCAGAGGTATTGAGGTTTCAATTGCTCCACTCAGCATGTTTCTTCTGACTTCAGCCCATTCTGATTTGGACAGTTTCCAAGTACGTGGATTAGTGAAAAACAAAGAAAATCCACTTGGTAAATATGAAAGGCCATGCAGTTTTACGCTTTCATTTTAAAAAAAAATAAATGAAAGAGGAAAGATAACTTTAGGGTATACTGTTTGATGGGTTTAATTTCTTTAATTATTTTTTCTACGTAAACCCATCATCTTAGCACGATTTTTTTTCTTATTTTTTAACATGATGCAGGATGAAGAAGAGCTGCTTAACGATAAATATGCCGAGGACTTCCTATTGGGTTTAGACCACGCGGCTGGGGATTTCGTGGCAGTTGGACCTGCAGACTATGAAAGCGTCCATGCTCGGCTGCAGGAGAAAGAAATCCTTTTCGTACCCAGCAGGACAACAGGTACTGGCTCTTTCTATCTTCCGGCTCAACTCCATTTTCTTTCAAATGAAATGACTGGTGTCTAAGTTGCCCAATTGCCACCACTGATCCCAATTTCAAATCTGATTTAATCCAGACATAAATTCAGACAAAAAATGTAGAACATGGATAAATATCTATCCGACCAACACTTACAGACAGCAGGAGACATCTCCGGATGCCATGGGAGCCCCTTCATCACCTCAGTGAGCAGTGCTGGAGGCTGAAAGGACATGAGACTCTGAGTTTCAGGCGAGGAAAAGGAAGAACTGTTTCATACTCTACTCACACCCAATATTCTAGAACACTTCTGTGCCCAGAGGTGTGCATTTTTACCTACAACAACCAATTCTCCAAAGCCAATTGTGTGTCCTACAATTCCATTCTGACACAGTCTGCCAGGGGTCAGCGCAGAACTCACAAAGGGCTCAGTCCCTCAAGACTTCCTGCTGCTTCAGATGCCAACAGCACGCAGCGAGTTCCCAGGTGACACACATTTCTACCCAACTTTGCTACAAACCAGGGCTTCCACCTGTCGTGCAGGACGGCAGGCGGGGTCTCTGCTCCCGCTCCCCACATAAGAACGCAGGACACGGTGAGGCCAAAAAGGAACACCCACAGAGCCATAGGTAGGGGAGTCATCACTATATTCTCACCGGCGGCATCCGCCTCTCTGCAATCGCTCTTGCTAGCCCCCATTTGCTGCTAGCGTAGCCACGGCAGTTATATTAGTGGCCAATGGTTTATGGGTTACAGCTGATGGCCAACTAGCCACAGCTGATGGCCATCTGATTACAGGTGATGGCCATTTACTACCCGAGCCAGCACCTTTCTATGTGAGGCCGAGAGCCTGGAAACTGTTTTTTGGGGCTTTGTCCCCACACCATGACTCCCTCTTCGGTTCCATAATTTGATATAACACTCCATAGAACTCAAGGAAACACTTAGATTTACTAGTTCATGATATAATAAAGGATACAATAGAGAATACAGGTAAAGAGACGCATAGGGCAGGTATGTGGGAAGCGGCATGGAGCTTCCAGCCCACACTAGGCACACCACCCTCCCAGGGCCTCACCACACCAGAAGCTCTCCCAACCACTTCAGTTAGGATTTGTATGGAGGCTTCATTATGTAGACATGATGGATTAAGTCACTGCCACTGGAGACTCATTCAATGTCTAGTCTTTGTGTCCCTCTCCTCTCCCAGAGGTGGGAGTAGAAGGAGGGAGATGCTGAAAGTCCCAACCCTCTGCTCACACCAGTTGGTTCCCTGGCCACCGGCACCTGTCCTCACTCTTCAGGAGTCATCTCGTTAGCATATAAAAGCATAGACAGTTATCGCTTTGGAGATTCCAAGGGTTTGAGGAGCTGTGTGCCAGAAGGCAGGCTGGTGGAGATTCCTCACCATGGGGAAATGGCCAGCGTACTAGAGCAGGACCATTTGACTAACTCCTACTTACTACTCCTTGCTTCCTTTCTGCCCTGGGTTTCCCTTTGCTCTTTTCTCCCCCTGGACTTTCCTGTCCTCCTAGTGCCCCTGAGGGATCGCCCCAGTTAGCAGTTCACCCTTAAAATGGCAGGGCAACCTCAGTCCTGTAAAAGAGCCCCATCAGGCTGGGAAGGGGCCTGCACTCTCCTCACTTGGAGTTGGATTTCTTTTCATCTGTCTTGTTCTACCTGAGTTCCAATTAAATGCTGAGCCAAGGATAAGTTATTGTGTGGTTTTGAATCACGTATGTTTAAAGTATTGGAATGTGTTGGCCATCCCAAGTTTCCTTGTAAAGTAGGTAGCTGGCAATAATGCCCAATGGTTATTACTTTTCCATACTAATAATAGTAGCAGCAGTGAATACATTTTGTGCACGTACTCCAAGTACTCTTTTCAGCACTTAATGTATATCCACTTATGTGGCCCCACACCAGAGCTGGAGAGATGTTGCTTTTTATGCCCACTTTACAGATGAAGAAGTAGAAGCTCAGAGAAATTGGAGAACTGGCCCAAGGCCATAAAGCTAGTAAAGGGAGGGAGGCAGGTTTCTCATCTAGGTGGCCCGCTCCAGCGGCCACACACCTAGCACAATGCATCCTGGTGCTTCCTGGGCGTACGGAGAAATGCATTGGCAGCAGCCTTGCCCAAGGAGGAGCTACGTCACTTGTGTTTTTGCTCAGAGGACTCACTGTTAGGCCTCTTCCTGGAACCACCTGGGTTAGAATAGAGGTTAGACTCCAGACTGGCTGAAACTAGGAGTTGGCGGGGGCTGAGGAAGAGGCTGAGGGCGTCCTGGCTGCACTGAGGCTGCTCTGCGGGATCGGAGCATGGCTCCATCTTCCACCTTGCTCTGACCTGGAGGGAGGGCCCTGTGAGGAGCTGACCCCATGGCCAAGCCAACAGGTCTTGTGGAGACACACAGACCCAGTCTGCCTTCATGAGAGAGTTCCTCCATTCTCAGGGGCCTCGGCTAAAGACAGGAGGAAATGAAACTACCTATAAGATGACGCTAGGCATGCATTTTTATTCTGAGCCTGGAGGAAATCCTATGAGTGAAGTGACCGGCACATGGCAAGGGATCAAAAATGATACCTTGTCACTGTTGCTGGTGTTATTTAGAGAATGGTTTCCCAAAGCAGAGTGTGATCACCCTACGGACGGAGGAAGAAAACACCAGGACCTCCACTTACACGTATTTTGAATCTCATCCTTCCCTAATTTAATTTTGTACACACAATAGTGCACGCATAATAAATAAACACCCGCTATTGGGCCAGTCCCCCAGAAATGTTCTAATGAAACATTTTGAAGACCACTGGATTAGTGATGTCTAGACACATACATGGAGGGGTGGGAAAGAGGAAAATGAGTAAGACAATAGCTTGCCCCACGTTTTCTAAGGACTCAGAGATAAGTTTTTCTAGGAATACTGGCATTAGTTGATTTTTGTGGGTGTGTCCCAATGGCCACACACAGGAAAAGGAGCAGATTCAGGAATCTGGAGTGGTTTCGAGTAAGATGATCATGAAACAAAAACGAGTCTCCGTCTTCAATCATTAATTCCCAAACTTCATGCAACCCTCACAGGTCACCATCTGCCAGCTTCTCCTCTATTTCTCCCCTCCCTCCCCTGCCACCCCAGCAGACCCAGTGTTCCTTTAGAGATGAACATCTGCTCGCATTACTCCCCAGCGAGGGGCCCTCAGTGATCCCACCCTGTGAACAGCCCCCAGCTCGGCCGTGACCTGGCTTTCCCGCCTCCCCACCGAGGGCGTCCAGACACTGCCCATGACGCCGCACCAGGCCTGCCGGGTGTTCCCTGTTCCAGAACGCCCATGCCTTGGTACCCGCTATCCCTTTGTGCAACCACGCTTCCTTGGCCCCTCACCGTGGGCCGCCTTCGTCCCCAGCCTTCAGGCGTCAGTGCAAATGCAGGGCCCTGAGCAACGGCCTTCCTCGCTGCTCTGGCTCAGGTTTACTCCCTCCTGGCCCTGCGTTACCGTCCCACATACATCGTCTTCGCCGCACTGACCGTTCTCAGAAATGATCTTCAGACCTACTTGACCTCTGCGGCCTGTCACCCCCCGCACTGCACGGCACCTCCCGCGTGCCCGGCACAGGGCGGCCCTGTGAATGAGCCAGCCAGGGAACCAGTGAGGTGGGGGCCAGCTTCCTCAAACCTGCTCTTCCCTGGCCAGAGCGTTTCCTCCTAGGCTACCTCACTGAACTCCCCCAAGAACCCGCTGGAAAGGATACCAGCATTCCTTCTGTGCACAGGAGTTCAAAGAAGTGCCTGCCCTCACTCCTGTCCCCTTCCGAGCCCTCGAGCGGGTCCTTTGACCTCGGTCTGTCAGGCTGGCAACGTAGGCACTGGATTATCTCATCATTCGGCAACAGGACGTTGCACGGAAACACGTTCCTCTTCGTTCTGCTTCCAGACATTGATTGGGAAGGTGTGCATTTCCCAGGCACGGAAATGCACTCTCGGGCGGTTGTTTTAATTCACCCAGTCGCGCTTGGGGCGGCCGGGTGGGCACTAACGGCGCTGCGTGTGTTTACGACTTATCTAGTGCCTACCCGCAGAAAGCTGCCTGAGAACGTGCAGCCCAGATTCCTGGAGGACGAAGGCTTGTACAGCGGGGCGAGGCCGGAAGTGCCGCGCGCCACTCGGAACGCGGCGGAGCACCGGCTGCTGGCGCAGGACGCGGTGAGCGCAGCCCCGCGCCCCGGGGGCGCCAGCGCGGGCGGGGGGGCGGGGGGGGGGGCGGGGGGGGGCGGGGGGGCGGGGGAGGGGGCGGGGGGGGCGGGGGGGCGGGCTCCCTCCGGGTGGGGCCGCCACTGCGCCGCGGACCGCTTCCTGCTGAGTGTGCCTACTGTGTGTAGACAGTATATACACTGAGCTCCACGGCTCAAAACCCATCCTTTGCCCGCGGGGTGTGGGCTTCTGCTACATCAGATATTGGCACCGTTTTCCCGGTTCACAGAAGTGTTTAATGGTCCAAAGACAGAATGTTCTCAATTGTTTTCCTCCTGCGCTTTTTTTTTTCCCCCCTTACATTTTTAATGAATAGAAAATAAATGTTTTTGTAAGCGTTCATGCCAGCTTTTTCTTAAGCTTTTCTTGGAGGGGTGTATATCTTAAATTAATTATGGGGGCATTAGTGAAGACTCGATTTCTTTTTTTTTTTTTTTTAATTTATTGGGGTGACATTTGTTAGTAACATTACATAGATTTCAGGTGTACAATTCTGTATTGCATCGTCTATAAATCCCATTGTGTGTTCACCACCCAGAGTCAGTTCTCCTTCCATCACCATGCATTTGATCCCCCAAGACTCAATTTCTAATGGAAACAGAGACTTGAGAAGATCTGTTGGGAAAGGGGGACGGTCCGTGAGATGTGTATGTTGACATAGAAGTTCCCTGCCAACGTTTATTTTGTAAACCATATTCTGTCCAATTAGAAGAAAATGTTGTCCTTCCCTCTGCTTGATCCTCAGGATAGAAAATGGTTCGGAGATGATGGCAGAATCCTAGCACTGCCAAACCCCATCAAGCTGTTTCCTTCACGACCACCAGTGTTGGCACAGGAGCGAGACATGAAGGTGGAACTGGAAACCATGTATAAAAAGGTAAAACACCCCCTCCCCATTTTTAATACATGAATTTGCTTGTAAGTGCTTTGCTTCTTGAATAGCTTGGAATGCTGTACTTGTAACATTCTTCTTTGATTTTATTTTTAAAATGATTCACTATCTTACACATAAAGAACAAACAGCAGGCATATTTATAAGAGAGATCCTACTGTGCTCACCTGGGTTAATCCTGTCTTAACCCATGGAGTAGTTTCCCAGGCAGCAATGACTAAGCATCTTCTTTATTTGCAAATCCAGAGTAGTTGCCCTTATTTTTCTTTTCTTTCCATCATCTTACATCTGCTGCAGGATTACTTCCCACTTACTGTGGCTTTATTATGTAACTGGAAGTTTTCTATCCCTGCAAATCCTTCCTATTGTATTTCCCAAAGCTTTGGTATCTGGCTGCTCGATTTGAATCCTGGCTCTGCCACTCCTTGGGCAAACTTGGCCCTCAATCTCTCTTTGCTGCAATGTCTTCATCTGTAAAGTGGGCATAATAATAGGTCTATCTGTAGGATTGTTGGGCAGATTGGTTGAGACAATATAGGTAAGTGCTTAGAACAGCTCAGTCAGTGCTAAACAGGCCAGTGGTCCACCGTCATGTTTAATTATATCATTCTTGCTTTCCTGCAGTGTTGAGCAAGCATAACCTCTTTCGGAAACCTGTATAATTATACACTTTTGACATTTCAACACTGATAAAGTAACACAGAAGGAGGGGATATAATGATCATTCTGTAAAGCGGGTGATGCACAGAGAAAAAACACAGGGGCAAGTCAGAGAACGAGAGCGGAGTCAGGTGTACTGCCAACTATTCTGTGGCTTTGGGCGGGTCCCCTATACCTCTCTGGACCTGTTTCCTTAATTGAAAAATAATAATAATAATAATCTTCTCTACCTCATAGGTTCAGTGTGAGTACTGAGACAATGTTCTCATATGCCCTTTTCTTAAATTGTGAATTTCTATAAAATACTGTCATTACAGACGAGTATTAACAAGTGGCTACTTAGTGCACAAATGTGATCCTGGTACTAGATTCACAAAACAAGCACAAACCTAGGTTTTAGCCCATGAGGGATTTATCATCTATTTGCTTACATGACAAAGATATATCACATAATTAGTAATTGAGGCAGTATCAATTTATGCACATATCTAGTAATCCATCGGTCTATCTCTTCATCTATCCCTCCATTTCAGCATAGAACACAGATATAATGAAACGCTATATTATGGATTAAAATTAGAAAATAGAAATTACTATGAAGAGTAGAGTATTGAGGGAGTCAATTAATCTTATCTGTCTCCTTGAGAAGTTCTGAACTAACTGAGAGATGCAGAGAGGTCAGTGAGGGCTATAGACATCAGCTGCACTGAGGGTAGAACTGGATGGCAGAATGCCACTTGGGACCAAGACAAGATGGGCTTCCTGCTCCATCTCCCATGAGTTATGTTCCCTGTCTAGACACAAACTGAGCAGCTATAGAACTGCCCCCAATGAACTCACCACAAGGGAGCCAGTGAGCAGACTCTCCAGGACAGAGCTAAGAAGGGATAGCCAAAGGCCACAGGTTACTTTGTCCAGCAGGGACCTGTACTTGGGCTCTATTTAACTCATCAATTAGATACATTCTTCCTTCTTTCTTGGGAAGGAGCCAGTGAAGATGGGAGAGTGGGGAAGTGACTCAAGGAAAGTACTACCCTGGAAGTAACTCAAGGGCAAAGACTCGGTTTTATCCTTCTTCTAACCCTAACACTTAGCAGGAAGTCTGGCACATAGGAACAGCACAATACAAGCGTGAATTGAACATCTTTAAAATGATTTCACTGAGTGGAATACATCTGGAAGAAATTCCTTCTTTTCTATTCCTCTTCTCAGCTATCTTTCCTGCAAAACAGTAGCTTTCCTCGGGCCTAGTTTAATCCTGGCACCCAAGTTACAGAAAACCAAGTCATGTGCTAGGTCAGGAATTAGCAGTTTCTTGGGCCCTTAATGGAGCCTTGAGGAATTTATGCCCCAGAGCTGTCAGGACAGATGCTAATCAAACCCAGCAGGGTTGACTGAAGCCCCTCCCCAATTAGAGCCAAGCCCAGTTGTTCTTAGGTTAAACATACTAGACTGCCAATTCAGATGATGAATTGTATTAGCTAATGTAGGAGCTTTATTTAGAAGGGAGCTGGAATTCAGCCCTACTTCTTTGAACATTTTCTTTAATTACAGAGGAGGGGCAAAAAAGTAGTTCTTAAAAGTGAAATATTCTACTGTTCTTAAACTGAGATCCACTTTTAGAGACCCGAAAGTTAAAGAAATGCAAAAACAGATTAGATATTGTAAAAAGAACAAAACTAATCCTCAAATGAGAAAGAATGTGATTTAAAACCTCTTAAGAAGGAACGAATCCAAAACTGAAAAATAAAAATGCCAAGTGGGACATGGCAGGTAAAACATAAAAAACTATAAAATGCCGTTTGTCTAATTGTGACAGCAAAGTAGAGTTGTTGAAAGCAGTCCAAAAAGCTTCCTTCCTTCCCTCTTGCTTTCCTTCCATTTTATTCTTTCCATCCTTAATTAAAAGTCTACTATATTCTTGCTAAACTCTGGGAATAAAGAGGTATCAACATTCAAACTTGACCACAGACAGACTTTGCCCCTAGTGTGGGGAGATGGAACTGTCATCAAGTGTTGTAAGTCAGAATGGCATTCTCAGAGACAAATGTGTAGGGGCCTCCCCTTTTCAAAACTGCTTACCGATTTGAGGAATGTATCATGATTCCAACCTCCTTGTTAGTTACCACTTGATAAAATTATCACTTTCCCCTTCCACTCTTCTCACCAATTTTTCACAGAAGCATTGCTCACCACCCATTACAAGTACTGCATTACTCAGCATTCTCTGAGCTGCAAATAACAGAATTCCAATGCAAATTTGGTGGCTTACAAAACTGGGAAAGATCTAGAGACAAATCATTAAGTTGTAGGAGGGCGGTTAGAAACCAGGGCATCAAGGGCTGGGACCAGGAACTTGATGCTGGCAGGTCTCTCTCCAGCTCTCTTTTCTCTGGTTCTCTGTGAATATTGACTGGCCTCATTCTCTCCTATTGCGTGTAGGCCAGAATTCTCCATGTGTTAGAGTCTATGACCCTTGATAACCTAAGCTTAGCAACTCCAAAGTAAACTCCGTATTTGTCCCCAGAGGTCATGTTATTACAAGGACAAGCTGGTCAGTTGTAAGGGAGACTCAGCTCATGCTCACCCAGCTCATGTCTTAGAGACATGCCCAGGAGATGAGAAAGCTTCCCAGGGAAGACCAGGCTCTGGGCCGGATTCAGGCTTTGCTGTTATTATTTTTTCCCAGGGCAATTGTAGACAGTTGTATTATAATCCCACCAGTGATTATTCTTTTTCTGTACAACTTAAAAAAAAAAATATCTCTCCATTGGCATGCATCTCTGCACATGCTGAGAACATCAGCAGATAATCCATGTGCATCACTTCTGATAGTTCTGGTTTTCAGTTTTCAGTTGAAGATTGAAGAATCAAATCAATTTCAAATTTAAAATAATATGCCCTGTAAATATTATTTATTCTTGAGACATTGTTGCTACTGTTTTCATGACTGTTCTCAGTCTATAAAAAAGGACAACAGATATAACAAAAAGAAAGACAAGGAACCAGGGATCTTTCTCCCTAATAGGAAGAGAGTTGTGGTTTTTTGAGCGGCCCGCCCATTGACTACCAGAAGTCATGGAAGCTCTTTTTCCTTGGTTGAGCTGAGCTGAAGGCAGAGACCACCAGCAATCCTTTGAACTTGGGGAAGTAGACGCAAAGTATAGGTACCCTAGGTAATATTTCAAGTAATTAGAACCATGCTACCAACGTTACTTACTCATACCAAGAAGAGTACAAGATGGAACCTGAGAGCCACACCCTGAGTGATCTCATAACTCTGTGGTAAAGGAAAGTCAAGGCAAGAACCAGCAGGAGCAAAGCAATCAGAGAGGAATTTTCCACTGAGTCTATGGAGTGATGTTTATCTGTACATGTCTTTGGGAGGTGGGAATTTTAAATGAATCCAGGTAGTCTGGCTGGTCATAGGATACATAATGATCCCGTGCAAATTAAAAATGTTTAACATGAGTGCAGGTTATAAATGAATACTTTTACCCGAACGAAAGAGAAAAGAAGCAGGCTGTCGTGTTGCAGTCTAAAGTGTAAGGATCTGAATGACCAGTAGTAGGACTTTCATGATGAATCAAATATCGGTGGAATATCATGCATGTAGGGGTGGCTGTTCTGCCCTAGAAATCCAAATGGAGCTTCAGTTCATTATATTTTGAAGGTACTGAGACATAGTCAATCCATTCCTATTGAAGCCCACCGTATTTGTAAACACATCCCGGTTTTACAAGGAGATTTTTAAAAATAAAAAGTCTGTAGATCTTCTCATCAAAGACAGGCAATGTTATTTTATAGGAAAAAACTTGTTGTTTTATTAAAATAAATGCAGGATACACTCTACTGGAGTCCTACAGGAAATCATAAGTCCCAAATATACTTTAATAGTCTATTAATCGGGGAGGTGGGGGGAGTATGAAATTAAATGGCTAAAAAGGAATAAACTCATATATTTTTATTTGTCAATACCAGTACAAAGCAAGCAACAACACATCGAGACCAATTGACTGGTAAATTAAGACTCAAGTATATCCTGTAAATGCAAATATTGATACTATCTCAATGACTAATGCAAATACTGACACTATTTCGATGACTAATAGTAACTGAAAAGCAGATCACACTATATAACAAATGTGAGTACATTTCTGTACATACATACTTGAACACACACACACACACACACACACACACACACACACAAGCTGGACCGCCCTTTTCTGTTCTTAATCTGATCGGGGAGAATGTTGGAGTCTTATAATCCTAGGATTCTAAGGTCTGGAGTCCACACCTCCTGTTCCACGCCTTCCTGTATACACCCAGGCTTTATACTTTTTGCCTCATGTTATAAAGATCAAACCTCCATCTTCCCTCTAAATCGGTAGCTGCTTGAAGACAGGACCCACTAATTGTAGACAGCCATTCATCTTTGTGGAATAAATCAGATGACATATGCAAAGTGCTTTGTATGATGCCTAGTGACCTACAAAATGCTAAGTGAATCTTTTTTCCTCAGCTTTCCATTTCCACAGATGAAGAAATAGAGGCACAGAGAAGTGCAATGACCTGCCCAAGATTCCAGAGCACGTTAGAGTTAGAGCCAGAGCCAGCATCTAAGGCTTCTGGCCCCAATTCAGCATCTTTGCATGATGCTACAAAGAAGAATTAAGTGAAGAGATTACTAGACATGTTACCCACAGTATGAAGAACAGAAGCTTCAATCTGACCAGAGTTTTTGCAACTTCCGCTTAACCTCGTAACTTGTAAACAATACACTTGTGTTACATAATTCTATATTATCGTTTTCCAACTAACATAAATAGCTTCCAGAATCTCCCCTCAGCAAAAAGGGAGGCTGGTGTGATGTGTCTCGAAGCCCACTTCCCAGTTAGACTCAGTGTCTACAATGGAAATGAAGACACAAAATCCAAAAGTCACTTCTCCACGTTGGAGTTGCCCAACCTCAGAAACTAGATTCCCACAAAAGCAGTAGTGATTGATGTACAGTATCTTGAAGATTTTATGGAATAAAAACAAAGAAATATTTATCAGACACACAATACACCAGCAAGCGATCCAGGCAAGTCCCAATGGAAATTTCTATTCCTATTTTCTACACACTCAGCTGCTCCACCTCCCTCTTCCTCTGTTACTTTGTACATGGAGAGTACATCTATGATCCAAATAATGATCAGTTTGAACTAGAATCTATGTTTCTCTCATTGAAAGAATTCCAAGCTCACCAGCTACAAAACCCAAGATTTCAAGAATGACAAAGATTAGGAGAAAATCTAAAAGATTTCAAAACAAAATTGAAATGGTTTCTTTCCTAACTCCTGGTCTTTCATTGCACTTTTCAAGTATTTGGAAAAGGACAGGCCCATAAAACCTCCAGGAAATAGGGAAACAAGCATCTTCCTCCTGGCTTGACCAGGGTAGGAGGTATTTTGTGTCTGACTGTCTTCCTATTGCTCATTACATCATTACCTACTGAGACCTTTAACTGTTTCCCCCCCACACTCTGTTCTCTTTGGCAGGCGGTCAGATATGTGCACAAAAGTAAGCATATGATTGGATCTGGAGACTCTCCTGGAAACTTCCAACTGGACATTGATATTTCAGGGTTAATCTTCACTCACCATCCCTGCTTTAGCCGAGAGCATGTTTTGGCAGCCAAGCTGGCCCAGTTATATGACCAGTACCTTGCAAGACACCAGAGAAGCAAGGCAACATTTCTTACTGATAAGGTACACACTTCCACGCTTCTTATTGGCAGGGCTGGTTCTTCTGATGAGCCCGAACAACAAAATACCTCCAGCAGAAAATACTCCTGTGCCTCTTTCACATGGTCCCTCTATCTAGGATGCATGACATGTCCTACCTAGAGGCAAAAGGAAGGGTGTGACGATGTACTAACACATGCAAAATCAGTGGCACATACTTGGTTTAAAGAGAAAGATTTGTGTATATTGCACAAGTGACCTCACCCACCAGGAGTGGGGATGAGATGGAAGAAGGTACATGGCTGTGTCCTGCTTATGGGGTCTCAAATGCTGAGACTATCCATGGCGTAAGAATTTCTCTGTCCTTAGAAATCTTCTCATTTTTATATGTAATTTCCCATAACATAGTACCTAAACACAAGTCAGTTGTTTCAACTGATGCTCAAAGAAATGGCTATCCGTTCTGGATTTATTTCCAATGTAATACTAGTCCATAGTATTTTCACAGGCAATTTTGACTATAGGCAATTTTAGTCTTATACCCTAACTTTCAAACTTACTGAGATAAGAAATAAAGCCACGATACCTCCTTTTATGAACCTATAATTCTATCATCTCTTCACATTATAAGAAAATCATTGTGTGTCTGGGACCCAGAGATCCACTTTTAGCCTTGAAAGAAAACTGGTTTCTGAGATGTACACAAAAATAACATTTCTCATGAGTAGCTTGATCATCAGGGCCATACAACAAGGATGGACATACGCTGTTCTTTAGTATTCCTTTTTTTTTTTTTTTTCAAGAATAGAAGAAATAGCTCTCTGTCAAAATTCATTTTGGTGAAAGCCTGGAGACTGCTGGATGGTTGAACTCCCATTCAGATTGCTAGCATCATTTTGTCCCGGAGAAGTGGCTGGGTCTGGGCACATAGCTTGCAGTAGGGAGTAGAGTGTCTAACTCAAAACTTGTATCCATATCTTTTTAAGCTTCAAGCGCTAAGAAATGCTGTTCAGACAGGACTTGATCCAGCAAAAACTCATATAACCCAAAAAGCCATCAAGGAGTATAAATCTGAAATTCGGTGAGTAAAGGCTGTAATTGTACCTTCTGCTTTCTTTTTTTTTCTTCTGTTTGATGTATACTTGCTGAGAGTTTATTTTATCAGTTTTTCTGAATGCACTGACTACATGTGAAATTCCCCCAAGTGAAGTAATGAGATATACCATCATATTAACACCACATTTGAAGTCCAGTATGAAAGAATGAGGATGCAGGATGTTGTAACTCGGACACTCTGCTGGTGGAAATAAATATTGCTACAGCCACCACTTGAGGGAGCAGCCTGGCCACAGACAAGCAAAGTGTTGAAATGCCGTCACCCAGGAACCCAGCAAGCAGGTCCACTTCAGATGTGTGTACTCCTAAGAAGCCAGGTGCACATGGAGGTGTGTGCCAGGACTTCATAGCATCATTTACAAAAAACTAGAAACAACCCCATACCAATGAACACATCTACTAGAGTCTTCCACTGAATGTCTACACCACAGTTAAAACATGACTGAATGAGGTCTGCATGTATCGATATGGATAAAACAACGTTGAATTTTAAAATCCAGCTGTAAGATGATACTGCTGCATGATACAGTTTACTAAACTGAAACAGTACTTGAAACAGTACCTGAAACAGTACTCATTAATCCTAGGTACACGCTTGTGTCATACATAGGGACAGAAAAGACACATGCCAGCTAGTAAATGACAGAGCCGGGATTTAAACCTGGGTTGTCTGGTTCCAACATCTTTGCCCTTACCCACAGCGCTTTACTGCTCCTCAAGAAGAATGCTGCTTATTCTAGTCCACTGCTTTCTTGCTTTTCCAAGGTCTTCAGAGGGTCCCAAATCTTGGCCACCCAACCACTAACTGGCTGTCATCTTCTGCAATCTTCCTTTTCCACAGTCGCCAGTTGAATGATTATGTGCTTCTTTGTACCATCTCCACAGACTAAGTCATCACAAGTACAACCTCTAACTCAAGCCTTCTTTCTGGAGTTCAGGAGGTGCTCATCCACGAAACGCTGCCTTGGTTTCCTAAGACACCCCCTTAGGCAAATCTCACATTGTATGTTATAGTCATTTGCTGTACGCTATAATCGTCTGTGTCTGTCTCCTGAGCTAAACTCCCCTAGGACAGAGATGCCTCCTATCTCCTAGACACTTATGAATCCTGCTGGCATTTGCTCAAAGGCAAAAAAAAAAGTCAAATTAATTAATTACATAATAGAGTAGCTTTGGGTTCTGGATTTGGCGATCCGTTGTAGAGAGAGCTTAAAGGAAGGCAGTAAATAATTGCCAAACACTTTAAATAATAATGAAAAATAAAAATGACAGCATTTTCCAAGGATGGCTCTTCAAATCAAGCTAAAGTCTTATTAATCTAATTCACGCTGAAAACTCTTCGAGGCATGCAGTACATTACGTCGACTCCTAACGGTAGATCCTGTGATTTGTGTTAGCACAGACAGACATAAACATATCTGTTGTTAACTGGAACAGCAGCTTGCTCCCCTATGCTTACAATAATTTAGTCCAGGAGAACTGCGTTTACTGGGCCCTTTATTTTTATAGCTTCAAAGGTGGCTGTTTGTTAAGGGTGCATATTATTAATAAGAATTGTAAAAGGTAATTTAATTTAATGAAGTCAGCTTCACCTAGGAAAAAACAAAGAAAAGAACCTCTCCAAACAGATCAGCGTCTTTTTGTTCTCATATTTGCATTCATATTTTTGATTTTCTAGTACTCGAGAAATATTGTAGCTGTTAAACTAAATACACAATCCACTATAGCATTATTAGCTTTTTTAAATCTGCAAACACACTTAAATAAATTTTATATGTATATCCATGTTTTATATCTTATAGGCAAACAAGAAAACTGCGTGACGCTGAACAAGAAAAAGATCGAATATTGCTTAAGACCATCATAAAAGTTTGGAAAGAAATGAAGTCCCTTCGAGAGTTCCAGAGGTTTACAAATACACCCTTGAAACTTGTCTTGAGAAAGTAGGTCTTTTTCAAAAATTGTTTTATTGGGCTATATCATACGTAGAGAAAAATGTATCAAACATAAATACAGTTTAAAAAAGTATTACAAAAAAATATAAATGAATAACCCTGTAATGACGCCCCAGGTTAAGGAAAAGAACAGTATCAGTATCAGGCAGCCCCCATGTTCCTAACCCACCTACATCCTCCCCATCCCAGCACTAACCATTAGTTGGGCTTTTATGATCAGTGTTTGCCATCTATGTGTAATCCCTAAGGATATATAGTTTCATATTGCCGTATTTGACTTTTCCATAAATGAAAGTATATTGTATAGATTCTTTAGTGAATGCACACTTTTTTCTTTTCTTTAATACTATGTGAGATTTATCTGCTTTATGGCACATAGCTGTAGTTAATTTTCTTTGTCGTATTAATTCTTCATTATATGAATATTACAAAGTTTGTCCATTTTACTGTTGATGGACATGTGAGTTGATTCCATTTTTCAACTGTTCCCATTTTTCACTTTTGCAGACATTTTTGTACATGTCTTTTAGAGTACATGTGCCTACGTTTTCCAGAAATATACCTGGAAGTGAAATTGTTAGGTCTTAGGGGATGCGCTTCTCCAAATATTTACATGCTGATTCCAAACATTTTTCTAGAGTGGTTGTGCTAATTTATACTTTCACTAGTGTTCCCATAGTTCTATATTACCCATATCATCCTTATCACTTGGTGCTGTCAAACCTTAACATTGTACCAAGCTAATGATATGTCTTTTTTTTTAATAGGATGAGATTATGTTTTGTTGATGATATGTCTTAATTTATATTTCTCATACATGCAATGGCCATCTTGATTTCCTCTTTTATGAGGAAGTGTCTGTTCAAGGCTTTTGTCAGTTTTTGAACTGGATTTCACCAGGCTTTAATACACAGTGAAGAGCACAGTTATCACAGCAAAACCAAGTTCTGTATATTAATTCAAGAGTGTCTCTGTTGGTTTTTGTCCCTTCCTGATTGTTTCTTCTGAATAAGTGGTGCCTGTATAACTACACAAAAAGTGGTAAATGTGGGCAATGATCTGATAAATTGCCTTGAAAACAGTGGTATTTTAGCCAAAGGTATCACAAATTGTGATGGGGTTGGTGACCATCATACAACTGAGAAAACACCCCACATTTTCCAGGACAAATATAAACATGCTTTATAAGGGTTGGGACCTTGTCACCACTGGATTTCTGGTCCCCAACAGAGCACCTGCCACTTTGTGTCTGCTCAGTTAATATTAGTTAATAAAAAACAAATTCAAATAGTCTCTTGCACAGAAACCATGGATGTCTTGCAGACATTCCAGTGTTTCTGCTTCTAAATGCCATCTCCCATGCTACCCTTCCCACCCAAAGTAGAACATAAATATTTACCACATTGTTTTCTCCTTGCTTCCTTTCTTAAGTTTAGGATAATCTAAAATTTATAGGAAATTTACCCTTCAGGTCCCCTCTAGGTTGCAAACTTCCTTTTTGGGACACTTAACACCCCTTTCCCCCCATAAGTGCTGTCTCCTCAATTCTCTTGGAGTGCCCTCTATTCACATTCTTGGTTCACCTAGCCACCTTATGATACAGCAGAGTTTCTTTCCTGCAAAAGTATCCAAATTGCACCCAGCTTTTTCATGTATCTGCATAACAAGGAGAATAGTGAATGGTGCTCTATATCAGTGATGGAACTAAATTTTGAGCCAGATTTCCCCCAATGTTTATAAATTTCAGGTGCCACAGTGCTCCCAAAGTGATTTCTTCAGTAGAATCCTTAGAAATCAGTAAGAGGACTGTTAATTGCTAAACCACCGGTCACACGTGTACATAGCAAATATTTGTCAGCTCTAGACACTTGACTAAGTTTGTCTAAAAGGGACAGGAAACTTTAAGAGGCCAGACTGCATTGACCTGACTTGACCGCATTAGGAGATAAGCACAGGCAATGAATTGCAACAGTCTCAAAGTGCTAGGTGTGATGTGTTGGGTGTGATGTTTGTTGGGTGTGATGTGTTGGGTGTGATGTATTGGGTGCAATGTGTTGGGTGTGAAGTGTTGGGGGTGGTGTGTTGGGAGTGATGTGTTGGGTGTGATGTGTCTGTTGGGTGTGATGTGTTGGGTGTGAAGTGTTGGGGGTGATGTGTTGGGTGTGATGTATTGGGTGTGATGTGTTGGGTGTGAAGTGTTGGGGGTGATGTGTTGGGGGTGATGTATTGGGTGTGATGTGTTAGGTGTGAAGTGTTGGGGGTGATGTGTTGGGAGTGATGTGTTGGGTGTGATGTGTCTGTTGGGTGTGATGTGTTGGGTGTGAAGTGTTAGGGGTGATGTGTTGGGAGTGATGTGTTGGGTGTGATGTATTGGGTGTGATGTGTTGGGTGTGAAGTGTTAGGGGTGATGTGTTGGGCGTGATGTTTCTGAGTGTGATGTGTTGGATGTGATGTGTTGGGCAAGCATGTTGGCCACCCAACTCCTGGAGGCACACTGCCTGTTAACATAGAAAGGGCTCTGCACAGATGAGCAATAAGGAACCTTTTACATTTGTTTAATCTCAGGCTGGTTTGATTTGGCCCCAGAACCTTTTTGTAGGGCATCTCAGATAACTGGTGTCCCACAGAACACACTTTTGGAAACACTGTTTTGGGTTGGACTGATCCCCGGATGGAGTGTTGGCAGAATCATCAAAGGAAGACTCAAATTATCAATGCAGAGTAAAAAAAAAAATGGACTCAGGGACTTGGTAGCAACAATTATAGTGAAGTGGTACCTGAGAGACTTGAAGAATTAATAAAGTAACTACAATAAAACCTCTACCACTCTCGGCTGAGAACCTATGGGCACCATGCCAGTATGGCATCGGGATCATTTAACTCGGTGGCATTTTTGCTTAATGCTAAGTATATTGGGCTCATATTTCAGCCCCTCCACTCACCAACTGTGTGTTCTTGGGCAAGTTACTTAACCTCTCTGGACCTCAGTCTCCTCGTGTATAACATGTGGATGACAACAGCCTCTGCTTCACAGGGTGGTAAGCTAACATGTGCAGAGCTTTTAGAAGAGGACCCGCCACAAAGCAAGCCTGATACAGGTGTTTGCTGTTATTATTAGTCTATTATTTAATTTCAAGAAATAACGAAGGTATTGTAAATTATTTTAAAGGGAAAAAGTGGACCAGAAAGCAGATGAAGAGGCCTATGAAGCAGAAATTCAAGCTGAAATAAGTGAATTGTTGGAAGAGCACTTGGAAGAGTACGAACAGAAGATGGAAGAATACAGAACTGCGTATCAGCAGTGGAAAGCCTGGAAGAAAGCCCAAGTTTGTACACAGTCACTCACCCCTAAGCAGGGCTGACCTTGGGGAAGAGAAGGGTCTGGGAGGGCCGCCAATGAGACAGGAGGAGGGCTGGCAGACTGGGGTGCCCTGCTGGCTCTGCTCTGTCACCCTCCCTGCCCCCTCGCTAGGGGACAAAGGAACGAGTGAGTGAACCAGCTACTACACATGTTTAAAAAGCTACTGAGCTAGCCGAAACCAGAGCAGTTTTTTCCATAGATAGTTCTCTGGTATCACTCTGTGGCCATTTGAGTGAACAAAAACGTAATAATACAGTAATTGCTCATGTGTGTCAAGCATTTACATGCATTATCCCATTGAATGGAGGGCATTGATGTTCCTGAGTCTCCCTCAGAAAACTACGTAACTTTGTGCACATGACACTGAAAAATTGACTCCAAGAGCAATAATAGGTCATGGTGACCTGCACTGCCAGTTGTGCTCACAGCCTTACTTTGATTTCAAGATGTGTCCTCGGCCTTTAGAACAGATATTAATGGTGACATGAATAGCTAACATTTTCTAAGCCCTTTCTAGGGGCCAGGCACTGTGATAGTGCTTTACAAGCATTACCCCATTTCAACAGCACTGGGAGGAATTTCCTATGATTGTCCCCATTTTGTAGATGAGAAAACTGAGGCAGGGAGCGGTCAGGTAGTTTAATAACCTGCCTGAGTGCACACAGCTGCTAGAGGTGGAGCTGGGTTTGCACCACGTCTGTCTGATTCTGAAGTCTGTGCTCTTCAGTGAAATTCCAAAATTCCTGTTTGTCATAAGTTTTCCTCTTACGCAACAGAGGGCCAAGAAGAAGAAAAAGAAACAAGCAGTGGAAGAGCATGTGGACGAGGAGGTAGAGGAGCCATATCCGGGGGAGGACCCTGTGAAACCTGTTCCCCCAGAGCCCGCTGACCGGACAGAGGTGGAGCAACAGGTGCGGGAGAGAGCAGCCCAGGGCAGGAAGAAGCCCGGGGAACCCACGCTGGTCCCAGAGCTGAGTCTGGCGGGGAGCGTGACGCCCAACGACCAGTGTCCCAGGTGAGATTGACATGTGACACACAGACTTCCACGTGCACATGCACACACATATCACACACTGCGTAGAGCGTTTAGGTTGAAATTGCATAAACTATCCCCAACACTAAATTAGCTATTTTCAAGCCACAAGTAGCACACCACATAATTTTGTAATGAACATTTAAAATATATGATTACACGGAATGTTTTCTTCCATTCTCATTGAGAAATAATTGACATATGTCACTGTATAAGTTTAAGGTATGCAGTATGGTGGTTTGATTTACATATACAGGTAACCCCCGTATAACACGGCACTTCTATAACATGGTTTCACTCTAACATGGTTGAGAATTAGAGAAATCCCCAAACAACACAGAGTGTAATAAGGGTTTTTAAGAGCAAAAAATATCTCATTCGAAATTAGGGAAATCCCCGAACAACATGGAACGTAATAAAAGCTTTTAAGAGCAAAAGATATCTCATTTGAAATTTTTCATTCGAGCGTGGATGTTGTATCAGATTTCACTGCAGATTTTTAGAATTTGTTAGAATTTTAAATTCACAAGAGCTTAGCACCATATAACAAAATTTATAAAGATCTCTCAGTTAAAATCAAGCAATCTAAAATAACAGATTTTTTTGCAAAAAGTACAGAATAGAATTCAAGATAGTGCTGAAGAAAGTTCAGAGGATGATGATATCTTGTCAAAAAGAAAATGCCCTCAGTTAATGGTGCTTAGTAGTGATGACGAAGAAAACATTATTTAATACATATTAATATGTAATCCTTTTGGTGAAAATTACTCTAATAAAGATTTCTCTTACTTATAAAAATATAATAGTACGTTTTTTTAATTTTTGGAACCTAACCTCCTTTTTTGTACTAGTTCTTTGTTTCGTATAACATGGATTAGCATAACATGGCATTATTTTTAGGAACCTACCAACTGTATTATACGGGGGTTACGTGTATTGTGAAGTATTGCCACAATAAGTGCAGCTAACATCCATCATTTCATAAGATATAATAAAAAGAAAAGAAAAAAGAAAGAAACAAAATATTTCCCCTTGTGATGAGTTAGGATTAACTATCTGAACAACTTTCCTATATATCATAGAGCAGTACGCAGCATGTTTTTTAAAGGGAAAGTTTGGGCTCAATTTGGCAATCTTTTATGGTAAGTCCTATTTTGATTGAAAATGTATACAACTACCTCCATCTTAAGTTTCTGAGTTTTCCCTGGGACTTGGGATGATAACCCAAGATACCCCAAGCCAATGATTATAATCGACCCTCTTCGTCAGACCAGCAGGTAAGGGGGGACCATGCAAAACAACGGGGTGTTTTAGGTCTGTTTACAGCATGAGGTTACTGGGAATAAGCCTTAAAACAACTCTGAGTGGAGTCTTTGGGTGTCTTGGAATCTTCTTGAAATTTGGTATTAAATGTCCTTTATAGGAAAAAAAAAAAAAACGTTCAAGTCATTTGAGCAATTTCATGTCTGGAATGGGCCTGAATTACAGAAATGTAAAAAGCGAAAACTACCACCCAATTTAACGGGTACAGAATTTCTATTAGACATGACGTAAACGTTCTGGAGGATGGTGGTGATGGTTAATATACTTAATGCCACTGAGTTGTACACTTAAAAATAGTTAAAATGGTAAGCGTTGTGTTGTGTATGTGTCACCATAATATTAAAAAGGAAAAAAACAAACTACCACCCAAAATACTCCGAGTGTGTTTTGAATTTTTATGCTCTAACTTTTCCCTTTCCTTAACAAGCTTGAGTTGCTACTGGCTTAACCGATAACTGGTGTTTTTGGTGGTCGTCTCTGCAAATAACGATAAATTAAAGGCCACTCTTGGAGGTTTAGATTTTTTTTTTTTAATTCCTGACTAAAAGAATGTTATGCTTCCTGACTAAAAGGATAGCAAATGACCCTTAAAAATAAGGAACATTTCTTAATCTCCTGCATCCAGTGAGCAGTCACACACCATTAAGGACTGTTAAGAAAGATTGGATCTTGGAGACGTAGACTTGATCTAACTGCTACAATATGCTATTATATTTTTAGGATAAAATATCTTAACCCAATTACAAATCACTACTGTCCCTTATGGTTTGAATTCTCTCCATTTAACAAATAACCTGTTTCTTTTTACTTTACCTTTGGGATGCAAATGTGAGGCTTGTTTGAAAACAGTAAGTTGACCATAGTAGAGGGACGCTTGGATCGCAGCTCTTAAATCCCCTGTGGCCTTTTCACTGCGGTTTGTTCCGTATCACAGTACTTTACCATATACGCTCTGGAACGCCTGGGGTTATTCCAGGGCAATGAGGGCCACCATGTCTGGCAGAGTCACCTCCGTGTACTGTGTTCCATTCAGTGCTCGTTTGTCAAACACTCCAGTTACCCACAGTCGTTCATACTAACGTCACCTGCCAATGATCTCACTTTGCAGGGCAGAGGTCTTGCGAAGGGAAGATGTCAAGAGGCGCTCGGTGTATGTCAAGGTGGTCTTCAATGAAAAGGAGGTATCCAGGACCAACAGTCGGCCACTCGGGGCGGATTTCCGGGTTCACTTTGGACAGATTTTCAATTTGCAGATAGTCAACTGGCCAGAGAGTTTAACACTGCAGGTACACATTTGAATTATAGTCACTGTCCCAAGACTATTTCGGTCATCGCAAGTGCGAGATGGCTTAAGTCATCCATTGGCTCCAACCAACTGAGCTAACAGGCCACCCCTAAGAGAAACGTTTTGTGATTCCATAGTTATCAATGCTGTTACCAGAATGGCAAAGGAATTTGGCTTGCGCCTTGGTGCTCGGAGCTCGTAGGTGAGGATCTCCTGCTGCTCTCAGCACCACCAGGTCGGGAGTGAAAAATTGCCACAGTCTGTGGGAAAATCCCATTTTGAGGCGGTTGACGTTGGGTGTTCCGTGCTGGCCCTGTAAGGTCCCCACCCCACTTCTTGGCATCTCTACTTCATCCTGAGCATGTCTACTGTGCTTCCTCCCAGGATCAAAAGAACACCCCGTGTTAGTTGTCTCGAACTTCTTCTACCAGCTTTAGAAGAATTTTAACTACTGAAGTCTAGACAGGGGTTCCATATTCAAAATGTTGAACAACACTCTAAGCCAAGAGTTAAACCAATCAGAAGGGACGTCAGCTACACATGGGGCGGGGCCCTTGTTCAGACAAGTCTTTAATGGGTCCATGGTGGGAAGGCCCCGGGGGTCTTGGAAGTGGGGTCCGTGTGGCCAGGGTGGCATTTTGGGGACCCAGGTCAGCAGCTATTTACCATTCAGTACAGGGTATTTAAATACTTTAATAATTATACAGCTGCAATGGTACCTCCAGACTTAATGTGCGTCAACAGGTAGTGGCTGCCTGGAATACTATCTGGAGAAGGATTCTGACATTAAATCCAAGCTCAGTGGGGAAAAAGGACAAGATCAAGTAGTCTTTTCTGGCAAACAAAGGCATGTGTGTCATGTATTTGCAAACCCAGTGTCATAAAAGACACTATTTTGCAGCTAAACTTTGACTTAACAATATGAATGAGAAGAAAAAGTACCCTTTTTGTTGAAGTAAAGGGTGGTAATTAGAAAAGGGATTAAATTTGGCAGTTTGGTGAAAAATCAAGTTTTCCTCAAGCCTGAAAATACCCTTTCTGAATATCAGCCGTTGGGAAATAATCTCTACAAGTTCCTACTTGTCCTCTCTTGGTTTACAAGTCTGTATGGATACAGAGAGTGAAATGTGGTGGTTGTGCCTGAAAGTGACAGGGGAGAGACCCAACTGCACCGGGAAGGTGAGCTGGGCCACCTCTGGGAAGGTGACCGGTGGGTATACCAGGTACCAGCGCCCTTGCTCTCAGCTGGCAGGCCCACATTGACTGACTCTCCACCCAGTATCTCCTGACTGTTCTCTGAGCAGAGCCACGGCTGAGGGGCTCTGGGTCCTACTGACTGGGTTTTACCTCATCACCACTCCCTGTGAGATGTGCCATTATTTGAGCCACTTAAACTATGACACACTATGGATCAAAAGACATAATCTCATTTCAGATGTGCTGAAACTGGAAAATCTAGAATCTTCTATACCACTAACACCTGATTACGAGTGGCCTTTCTTGGCCAGGGAGGAGCCTGGGCCCAGCACCCTCCTATTGGGATGGCGAGGGGTTTCGTAACACTTATAAAGTCCGAATGCTTTGCGGGAGGGTTGCATTCTGCTTGTTCTGAGACCCCAGGTCCTCACTGCTTCCCACAGGGACCCTGCTGCCCTAGCCTTGAACACACGTACTTAAGCTACAGCTGCAAGTAAGGCTTACACTGCACACGGAAAGTTGGCTATATGAAAAATAAAACTTGATGGAGAACATCGATAAACACAAATGGCAGAAGGCAGCTTGATGCTTTGCAGTCACTTACCCCTAATAATAAGGGGGTGCTGAGGCCCCTATATCAGTCTCTCCCACTCTCCCCAGCAGAGCAAAGATCTCAGTTATTTAGAGTTTGCCCCTTCGTTTGAGATTCGTCCCTAACTTGTCCTTCCCATTGCTCCCTGCCGAGGAAAAGCTGCCGTGAGGCAGACCAAGATTAATATAAGAACAGGTAGAGAGCTAGAGTAAGGAAAGTGAAAGCGCAGCGGACGATAAGATGGCAGGGAGGCAGGAGAGGGAGCTCTGGGAGAAGACAACTCACTGAAAAAAGGACAGAAGACAGGAGAGGTCTCCCCTCCCAGCAGGTGCCCAGCCACGCCTCTGCTGATAAGTGAGAGCTCAGACCACCTGGGCCATCGCTCTGGGCAGCTCTAAATTTTCTGAATTACTACAGAAGGAAAGACATCCTCCACCTTCTGGTAATGCGCCAATATTTTATTTCATATATATTCTAAAATATAAGAGAAGCCTCATATACTCTCTCCTGTGTACTATCTTAACTATTAGCTTGCTGTGAATATTACAATGAAAACCATTTTTAAAGTAATGTAAAAAGTAATTCTCTAAACTATGATTTTTTAAAAAGTAAACAAGCAAAACTTTATTCTATAATACCAAAAAAATATACTTGTAGGCAATCATCTTGGCCCTACCCTAAAAATTGAATCATGTGATCTTTTAAAAATTATAAACAAAAAGAGTGTTAAGTTCTTAAGCTATCTATAGAGATTTGGTAACTGATCAAATCCCATATCTTAATGGCTCATGGCATAATTTTTAATAATTGAGTAGTGGTTACAGATGAAATTAACTTAAAGGATATTATATTTCAACATTCTAGAAATAGTACTATGTCAGTTGAAAATTTTCCATGTAATTTGTAACTTTTGAATTAGAACAGGTTCAAGAATTACTGGCAACTTTAGAAGGGTAAGAAAAATCGCCTTAAATGCATCTGTTTATGCGAGTGCTTTCGAATTCTCAATTTTAGACCCTCATGTATTTCAGAAAAAGTTCCAAGATTCTCAAAACCATAATACAGTTGATGAATCGATGGCCAAAGCTTGAATATTTGCTGTTTGCTTGTTAAGAGCTAACTGATTGGCTGATAGTGAGCCAGGCAAGTGGAGAAGAATTGGCAGCTTGCATAGAAAGGAGGGCACACAGCCCTGTCTCTGGGAGCTTTAAACCCAGCTAGTTGATGAGAGAGACGGAACTACAAAGATATAATACTCGGCAGTGTGTGGATATACAGGACCCTGGAAGGGAACAGTGTGGACTGTGATGTTTGATTTCCTGCGTGTTTTGAACCATGAGGCTTAGTGCTTCCTAGCCAGGCTGGAGATAAGAATGCCAAGGAAGTCCTACAAAGCAGAAGATAAATCCAGAGGCTAGCACAAAAAGCCAGGAGTGAGGGGGTGGGATCAGGGCCTGGCAGTGGAAATGGGAGGAAAGGATTAATTAGAGCAGCACTGAGCTTTGAAAGGGGGACCTGACAAGACTTGATGACAGTTTGACTGAAGAGAGTAAACAGGAAGTGAATCAAAGTTGACCGCAAGGGAAGGCTGAGATTGGATTTCAGGGGATAGGGGAGTTGGAGAGGGGTCAGAGTCCTTCCAGAAAGGTCTTGAAATCTTAAGTTCTGAGGTCTTTCCAAAATAAATGCTTGGCCTTTCACAAAAATGAAATTTGATTTAGAAATGAAAAGGCTTCGTAATGATTACCTCTTATACTTTGTTTATCACTCACATGTACAATATCATCACCCCACATTCATCTTGTTGACTTCCCCAAACTAACAAGTGCTGTGTAATACTGCAGGATGGTTTCTACACTTTTTAGCATTATTGTTTTTCCTTATGAATCAATCCCATTCAGCTTCCATATTCCTGGCATGTGGATTGAAATAGGGAATGTTTCCTTTTCACCAAGTCTGCTCTTCTTGAGTTTCCCTACCCAAGGCCTCTCCTGACTTCTCTGGCTTGACCACGGAATTGCATGGTTGGAGTGGAAAAACCAATCCTGTTTGGAGAAGGGTCCTTGTTCACATTGTGGTTGTTCTTGGTCCTTTGTGGACATAAGGCCAAAACAGATTTTTTTTTTCATATGTGTCTTATCTACTCACTTAGTTGGATGAGTCAGAATGTGGAGAGCTGCCCTTTGGAGCCCAGGGTAGTAGATGCCAGGAACCGCTGCAGTGTGTGGAGCAGAGGGCCCAGGGGGCCGGCAGCAGGTGGAAGGAGAGAGGCTGCTGTAGGGAGAATGGATTGCACAGGGCAAGGTGGAGACAGGTATAGTCATCTAAAGGTAAGAGGATGGGAGCTTGGACTGGACAGGAACCCGTGAAAATGGGGGAAATCTCTAGGAAATAGCATTTAGCAAGTGTTTACTGCAGGACCCCACGTTCTTTGGGTATGCCATCTCGTTATCCTGAAGAAAACCATAGTTACTATTATTCTCCCAATTTTAAAGGTGGGAAAACTGAGCTTCTGAAATACTGAGTAACTTAATAACACAAAGCAAGTCAAATGGCAGAGCAGAATTCAAACTCTGGTCTGTTTGGCTCTACTATGTTTCCCCGAAAATAAGACCTAGCTGGACAATCAGCTTTAATGTGTCTTTTGGAGCAAAAATTAATGTAAGACCCAGTCTTATTTTACTATAATATGCCCGGTCTTATATAGTATAAGATTGGGTCTTATATTAATTTTTCTGCAAAAGACACATTAGAGCTGATTGTCTGGCTAGGTCTTACTTTGGGGTAAACAGTGTATTTCACACTCATTTCACTATATTAATTGGGTATAATGGTAAAGAAGAGCAAAGTCCAAAATTCGATGTATCTTTGCGTCACACTGAGAATTAATTATTGTGGGAGAAGTCTTAAAAAACAACCTTAGGCATCACTATGTATTGAATTGTGTTGACATTTAACAATGTTTAGTGTGATAGTCATTGAACCGTTACAATACACCAGGAACCATTTTTGTGTATGAACTTACTGAATCTTCACAACACTCCTATGGTAGCTGTGTTATTGTCCCCATTATACTGCAGTAGAGAAGTGACATCGCTGGCCTGAGGTCACATAGCCAGGCAGTGGCAGGCCCAGGGCCCAGACCCCACAACCTGTTCTCTCATCCACCTCGTTATGCTGCTCCCACCTGTGGTTTGTACATTCATTCCAACAAGTGTTTTATTGGACATGTATTTTGTGCATATATGTTCTGTGAGAAACAGAAAGACAAAGTGGGTGTGGTCCCTGATTGGCAGCTAGACTGCAGTGGGCAGTGACATGAGGACCTGCTGACTGGGTCCAGTGGGGTGGAGGGAGAGAAAATGCAGGTTCCAAGAGGAGCCTCCCCTCTCAGAAGCTTGGCAGAGAAGGGGAGGAGGGAAATGGATCAAGAGTTTGAAAGGGGATCCTGTTTACTGTAAGGGTGTGGTTGATTTGAGGATGTTTGTCAGATGTGAGAAAAGATGGATGACTTTGAAAATAAAAAGGAAAGTGGCGAGGGGAGTGGGTAGAAAAGGGGAGGGACTGGATTCCACAGGATACTAGGTGGGGTGGGATCAAGACGTGAGAGAAAGGTCCTCGGAGGTGGGAGTGATGACACAGGAGGGCAGGGCTCAGAGGGGGCTCCCAGGGAAGGAAAGGAGTCTGTGGCGCCAAAGTAGGAAAGGTTTGATTCAACATTGAGGGGAAATGGGGACATCAGCCAAGAGGTGACTGACTAACAGACTGGCGAAAGGCAGCTGAGATTGAAAAACAACCACTCACTTGTACCGATCCAACACCAAATTCAAGATAGGAAACTGTGTTTTGTTTTGTTTTAAAGTCAGAGAATTGACATTTAAAGCCCTGCAATATAAACTTTCCTTCATGATGGAATATTGTTTCTTATCTGTCTTAACTCGCTGCCCCTCTATTTCTAATGTTCCTCTTATCTATACAATTCTCAATACTGGGAGCAGGTAAATTTGCCCCAGATTTTTGAGTTCAAAGCAAGCAACATTCCAAATCCAAGGGAAGTAATAATAAATCCATAATATTCCCAGTTTGGCAGCAGTTGATCTAACTGCTATTGTGAATTCACTGCTGCCTTGTTTTACACAACACGGGGATTTCTGAACAGTTGAACATAAATTATATTTTCTATCATGTTTCTCCATTAACATTCCATTTTCAAAGACACACACATACAAGCTCAGAGCAGTGCTTCTCAAACCAGAGGTAATTTTGCCCCCCACGTGGGGACATCTGGTGTCTGGAGACATTTTTATCATCACCTTTGGTGGGGTGCTACTGGCCCTCCCAGTGGCCGAGGCCAGGGATACTGCTAAACATCCTACAGTGTACAGGGCAGCTCGCTACCTCCAAGAGCCATCCAGCCCAAAATATCAATAGTGCTGAGGTTGAGAACCCCTGACTTAGAATGAAAACAAAAATTAAACTTAATTATATAGAAAGCCATTTACAAACACCTACTTAAAACCCAAAGTGCCCATTTTCTAGTTTTTAAAAAACAGGATTGTATCCTAGCATTAAATAGAACTACTGCCACCTTAAAGGAGTAGGGTGAAAAGTCTGGGAAATGTTTGGATGTTTTTTGGCTCTGTCAGATGGAATCCATTTTTCCTTATTAAACAAAAACAATTGATAATTGTCTTCTGAGACAGTGTTCCCAATTAGCAAACCCTCCATTCCCTTGGCATTCATAATTGCCTCTGTCGTACAGATCCAGCATCAGTGTCCCCATTCAGTTCCTCTCCTGAAACTTGACAGTAATGTGGTTCCACACTCTGGGAACAGGGACATCCAGCAGAAATGCCCTTTCTGTCATAACTGTGTGTTTATTGGTCATCACGAAACGTGGTGACCAGCACAGGACACACCCACAGGCATAAAAATCAAAGCAAGCTCAGAAGCAGCTCTCCTGGTCCTTCTACAATATTTGATGAACTTTTCAAGTCTAATAGGCATGTTTTTGCAAAGCCACTGGAGGCATGTAATTAGATACTTTGTCCTATACAGCTAAGTAACGAAACACTAGATTCTTCTGTTATGAAAGGAGATGTAATGTAACTGGATATTTGGATTTGTTCTTATTTTTAAATATGTTTCACACCCTTATTTAACTAACTTGGATGTTGAAGTGTTTTGGAATTCTGAAATCGTACAAATTAATAGAGATACAAGGTCAGGAAAGGTTTATGGAATCCTAATTACTGCATTTATATCACCTTCTAAAGTATCTTACCATCATAAACGGTATTTTAGTAGGCTTTCTAGTCCCCTAAGTTGAATAACAAGATTTTATTAGGTCTTGATTTTTTTTTTTAAGTATTTAAGCCTTAATGTAATTTGTTTTTCACCTCCTTATCTTTGGGTACCCAGAAATACTGATGATTTAATTACAAATATAGTATATGCCATAAATTTTCTATAAATCCTCAGCAGCTTAACGTCTTCATATAAAAAGAAAAATTAGGATGTCCTGAAAAGACAGATCTTACAAGATCTTACAAGTCTTTTATTTAAATTAAACAAGTTTAAATAACAGAAATACTTATTTCATAAAGTTTACTAAAATCAGTTGACCAAGAATATTCAACAAGATATTTGGTAATGTTCATGAAAGAGCTTTGTAAACTGCAAACTACTACAAAAATGCACGTGCCTACTGTGAACTGCCCAAGGGAAGCAGCAGCAGCAGTTTTTGAGCTCGTAATGAAGGAGAGAGACTTTTAATCCATCTCAGCTAAGCTTCACCACTGCCTTCGTACTCAGCTTTGGCAAACAACCTCGTTTTACAATGAGAGCAGACAGGGGGTAAGGTCATGCTCAAGGTCACACAACTAACAAGTGGCAGCGTCAGGATTAAGACCCAGATCGTTTGGACCACAAGGCTTCCCTGTCTTGTTCACTACACTGCCCTTTGCAGGCTGTGGGAGGAGCTGACAGTCACCTGGGGAATATAATCAGACAGCTGAAAACATCTGAGAGCCATCCGACCCCCAAGTCTACCAGCTGCTCAGACAAGAGAACAGCACCACCAACAGCTTTATCATCTAATGCCTTACCTCTATTAGGAGTTACCTGTTCCCTTCTAGATACATTAATTCACACGTGTAGGTCCTGGGCACTCACAGGGAAATCGAGCAAGATCCCTACCCTCAGGAATCTCACCATTCAGTGAGACCAAAGACACATAAATAAGGGATTTCAGTAGAACAGGTAAGCGTCCCATAGGGAAGCCAAAGGGTACAGTGGTGGCACATAAGTGGGTATTGGGAGACAGTGCAGCTTAGTGCCCTAGGCACAGCTTGGGCACGTGAGTGAGTCAAAGCACCTGCAGCAAAGTGAACAGTGCCCCCTTGACCTGCGAGACAGCTGCTCCCTTGAGAGTTCTGGGTAACCAGGAAGTCTGAGCAGGAAGAGCTCCATGGCCTTCGGACCACAGTATATATGCTGAGGTGATCGCTCAAGCTTTGATTGCAGCCATTGTTTTCACAGCACTTCCATTTTTCGTTGTTGTTTTTCCTTCAGATTTTAAATTCTATTCCAATCACAATTTCTCACCAATTTATCTAAACTAATTCTATGTTATGGATCATGATGATGGCTGTACAACGATTCTTAATTTTTTAAGCACTTTTCTGGTTTTCCTTGGCCCCTGAGGAAGACACAGCAAAAAGTGTGAGTGTTCAAGTGAATCATCTGTGTATTCGATTCCCAGCTTTGCACTTACGAGGTGGGTGATTGGGAAAAGTTTCTCCCCATCTTTGAGCCTCAGGTCCATCATGGAATTGTTGGGTCTGCTGTCTTGCTTAATCTTTCTCACGAACCATCCTTCATGAGAATGTGGTAAAAGATTAGACAAGGTCACAGACCTAAGCCCTTAGTAGGCTTTATATAAAGGGCTGCCTTCGTGAAATAAACTGTAGCAAAAAAGGAAAGTTTTAGAAAGGAAAGAAAACACACTGTATTCTCAGGCTGAAACCTCATGCCAATGAGTCCACAATTCAACAGGTCAAACCAAGGTCTTATGTGCAATAAACAATAAGCTACATAAGATTATAAAACTGTGGGCTCTTATGAGACGTTGGGACAAGCAATAAATGGCACTTCTTTCCATTAGAGTTCTGAACCAATAAAGATATAGAGGAAAAGTATAAAAAAAGTAAAAAGTATAAAAAAGAGGAGGTCACCTATAAATTGAAAGAGGCTTGAGGGACATATTAATCAATTGCAATGTACAGGGTACATTTGGATCCTGATTCAAAGTATGACAGCATTTTCTTGAGACTGAGGAGATTTGAACCTTCCTGAGATTTGACTTTGCATTCTGAGATGGGCGCCCTAGGGTGGACCAGTGGACCGGAACAAAGAAATGGACGAATTTTCTGGGAGCGAACACATTCTATTGTGTTTTAATTTGGCTGCTTCTCTTCCTCAATTTCAGGTATATGAAACAGTTGGACACAGTAGTACCACCTTGCTAGCTGAAGTGTTTCTGCCTATTCCTGAAACTACCACTGTCACCGGAAGGGCTCCCATCGAGGAGGTGGAGTTCAGCAGTAACCAGCACGTGACACTGGACCACGAGGGAGTTGGAAGTGGTATGGAAAACTAACTGTTCTCAATGGCTCACAATTTCACTGTCAGATCTGAACGTATTTTTTTTCTTTTTCACTTTTGAATCAACCAGATAATTATAAAATTGCTATCAGAAATTCAAATTAAAGCAATAATGATGAACTATTTTTTGCAAAGTCATTTTTTCTATACTATTGGTGGCCAGTGAATCCATGTAACTGTGAAAACATAGTTTGACAGTGTCAATTAATGACCCCTTTGATGCCTTAGTTCTACTTCTAGGAACCTTTCCTAAGAAAATAATTTGAAATGAGGACAAGCTTTGCACATAAAAAATTTACATGATGGTGTTATTTTAAGGCTGAAAAGTTTGAAATGACTAAATAATTATGAAAGGGAGATTGTTCATTTTCTCTCTTAACTACTACAATTCTGGTTAGACATATGATAGACCAGCTCACTCTTTCCACTATGTTTCTTGTTTTTTTTTAATTAAAGTTTATTGGGGTTTCGTATAATATATTTGGTATATTTTTCTTTCACTGCTACTTTCTGTGTGATTTCTTTAAATCTGTCTTCCAACGATCGGTGCCTAATCATTGAAACTCATTGCATTTCTTGTTAAAATTATTATACTTTTCACCTCTAGATATTCTATTTAGTTCTTTTACAATCAGTCTGGTCAGTTGTAACAATATTTTTGTCCTTTTCTCAGTCTCAGTCTTTTTTTATTCATTCATTACTTTGCTTATTTTTAAACATATTAAAAATATTTTTAATATTCTGTATCTGATCATTCTAACACTTGTCTGCTTATTGGTTTGATTCTATTGCCATTTTTTTCGTGATGGGTTGTTTCCTCATGTGTTTGATGATTTTTTTATTGTGAGGTCATTATCTGGAGATTTATTTGTAAGAATTCTTTGAGGCTCAAATCCAATTACCAGTCTAAAAGTCTGAAGACATATGCTTTAGTTCCATTTCAGCTGATACTGACAAGCTTGTGACCCTAGGAGTCATGTAACCTCTTTGAATATCATATTCTTTAGTCATGAAATGGATCTAACATTACCTCCTTCAGTGCCTTATAGAGTTATTTTGAAGATCAAGATGGAATGTTTAATAATACATAGGAAAGATCTTTGAAAAACACAACAGTGCTATTACAGTGTAATAGTGGTATCGTTTTGTGTTAATACTATTAACACAGAGTATGGATTTAATACTATTAAATACTATTCAGCTCCTACTTTGTGCCAGGCACTACTCTAGGCACTGAAGATAGAACTAAATGGATGAGAATACTTGTTCTCATGGAGTTTATATTCGAGTAGGGGAGACAGGCAACAAGTAAGAATAAGAAGAGAAATTTAATACTATTAAATCCAGAGTGTGAAGTTGCTATACTGAAGTGCCTCCTTTAGTTGACTAAACATGCTGCCCAGAGACTGTTTATCATTAATTTCCAATGAGCGACGCCGAATCAGCGAGGCTTTCCTGTCGCCACACAGCTTCGTGACATCTCGCCTTGTGGAGAGCTCACTAGTGGCCAGGCACGAGTGCTCTGCACTCATTTCATCATTTAACCCCCGCTCCTCACTGCAGGCCCCTCCAACCTTAGGCCAAGAATACCTCTTCCCAAGATTTCTACATGTCTCACTTCCTCATTCTCTTCGGGCCTTTTTTCAAAATCCCCCTCTCATAGTGCCTCCCCTGGCTACCCCATCTAAAAGTTCAACCCCTCTACACCCCTCCCCCCAAAACACACATTTTCTGTAAACCTTCCCTAATTGATGTTTCACACATCACCCTCTAACGTACTACGCATTTCTCTTTTTATTCTTACTTGTTGCCTGTCTTCCCTACTCAAACATAAACTCCATGAGAACAAGGATTCTCATCCATTTAGTTCTATCTTCAGTGCCTAGAGTAGTGCCTGGCACAAAGTAGGAGCTCAATTAAGTATTTATTGAGTGAATGAATAAATGAACGTCTTTCCCAATAATCCTTTGAAGGAGACACTATTATTCCCCTTATTTTATACATTAAGAAGCTAAGGCTCGGAGAAGTTATTTGTCTGTGGTCACCCAGCTGTGAGATGGCAGAGCCAGAATATACACACAGATGGTCCCACTCCAGAGGGCATCGGTCACTATAACGTCTGCTGTCAGACACAGAGCCAAGCGGCCGGTTCTGAGCGTCATCAGCTGAAGTTCTGATGTGGAATTATGTGTGCCACCCCCACCCACCCCCGCCTCCCCCACCCACACCGTTCCGTTGCCTACTGTCTGCTTTCTCACCAGGGCTGGGCTTGCTGTCTTTCTAAACAACACCCTGTTTGACCTGGTGTTTCCCTAGGGGTACCCTTCTCATTTGAAGCGGATGGTAGTAATCAACTGATTCTAATGACCTCAGGGAAAGTGTCCAACAGTGTGGCGTGGGCCGTTGGAGAGAATGGGATCCCTTTAATTCCTCCGCTGTCACAGCAGAACCTTGGATTTAGGAGGTAAGTTGGCTGAGATAAACTGATGAGCAGAGTCAGCATTCGCAGTAATGATATCTGGTGGGGAAAAAGCTTGCAAATCCCATGTTTTCCTTTTATCGTCCTGTGCCAGTATTTTCAGGGGATTTTGTTGTTTTTAAGGTAAAAATTAAAATATGAATAGCCTAACAAATATTTGGCCTTTATCAGTATAAGATACAGAGAAAAGCACTGTCTCTTATTTAATCTTCACAACAACTCTGTGAGGGATTCTGCTCCCTGTTGTCCGGGCGGGCGAGTCCACTGCATATAGTTGTAGATTTTGGTCCTAAGTGACGGATCATTGCTAATGATGACTAGTGTGGAACCTTCTGGTTATAGGCAAGTCCCTATGCTCAGTCTTCTTCCTTGATGGCTAGATTCTTAGGTTTCTACATAGGACAGAAGAAAGAGAGCCCACGGCAGGCCCCTCGCTTTGTGGTTGATGCCTGTCCAGGCAGCCTGGACTTGGGAGCCAGGGAGCCCGGGTTTGACTCTTGCCTCTCTCAGGCTTCAATAGATGGGTCCTGAGTTGATCATTTTACCACCGTAAACCTCAATTGCCTCGTCCATAAAATAAAAGGACTTATTCTGACCATCGAGAAGACGCTTTCCAAGTCCCAGAGTGTCATTCAACGTGTGGGAAAACAGAACAGGCTTATTCTCTTCCCTGTATGCCCTGTCCCTCAACACAGACTTTGTCCCTGTGATAACAGCTGCTCTGCATTCTCTCAGCAGAAGACTGGCAGCCATTTCCAGCGGAGACTTGTTTGCGCCTCTGAGTATAAGCGTAGTGCAATCATTTCATTGAGTTTCATGCAAGGGAAATTTCCTGGGCCTTAAAGCTACAGCTCAGGAGAGAGGTGACATATGGTGTGAGTGATGAGAAATGCAGTACTGCTAATAAGGCCCCACTCACTGCGCTAAAAACTCTGCCTCCTGGAATCCAGTCGTATCCAAAGTTGATGCTTACGTTAGTTGCATGTTTATTTTTTTCTTTTTCTTTTTAGCTTCAGCTACAGATGGTTCCTTAATGGCCTGAGTGTGAGCCTTCTAGGCATCTTATACCAAAGGCCAAGGCTCCTTTTCAGTGGCCTGGGTCCGGGGACACTTTCATGCACTGGGCAGCTGTAGGGAGCATCACATTTGTATTCCTTCCATTTGTACTTCTTTTATTTTTCCAGTTTTATTGAGACATAATTGACATGTAATATTGTATAAATCTAAAGTATACAATATAATAATGTAACATAGTTACAACTTTTTTCCTTGTAATGTGAACTTTTAATATTTATTCTCTTAGCAACTTTCAAATATACCACACAGTATTGCTAACTATAGTCATGACGCTGTCCATTCCATCCTTGGGAAGTATTGATCTTATAACTGGAAGTTTGTACCTTTTGACCACCTTCACCCATTTCTCCCCTGCCTCTGGCAACCACCATTGCTCTCTCCGTTTCTATAAATTTGTTTTTTGTTTTTAGATTCCACATATAAGTAAGATCATACAGTACTTGTCTTTCTCTGTCTGGCTTATTTCACTTAGCATAATGCCCTCAAGTTTCATCCATGTTGTCGCAAATGGCAGGATTTCCTTTATTATGGCCGAATAGTATTCCTTTGTATTTATACACTACATTGTCTTTATCCATTCACCTGTCAATGGACATTTAAATTGCTTCCATAGCTTGGCTGTTGTAAATACCTTGTTTCTCCAAAAATAAGACCTAGCCAGACCATCATCTCTAATGTGTCTTTTGGAGCAAAAATTAATATAAGACCCGGTATTATATATTACATTATATTGTATTATGTTATGTTATGTTATGTTATGTTATGTTATGTTATGTTATAAGACCCAGTCTTATAGTAAAATAAGACTGGGTCTTATGTTAATTTTTGCTCCACAAGATGCATTAGAGCTGATTGTCTGGCTAGGTCTTATTTTCGAGGAAACACGGTAATACTGCAATGAACATGGGGGTGCAAATACCTCTTTGGGTTAGTGATTTCACTTCCTTCAGATTCATATCCAGAAGTGGGATTCCTGGGTCATATGTTAAGTTTTACTTTTAATTTTTTGAGGAACCTCCATACTGTTTTCCATAGTGGTTGCATCAGTGTACGAGCCCACCAAGAATGCACAAGGGTTCCCTTTTCTCCATATCCTTGCCAACACTTGTTATCTCTTCTCTTTTTGATAAGTCATCCTATCAGGTGCGAGGTAACATCTCATAGTGGTTTTGATTTGCATTTACCTGATAATTAGTTATGTTGAGAAACTTTTCATGTACCTATTATCCATTTGAATATTTTCTTGGGAAAAATGTCTATTTAGTTCCTTAGTCCATTTTTAAATTATTATTATTATTTTTTTTTTTTTTTGCTATGGAGATGTATGAGTTTCTTATATTTTTTGGATATTAACCCCCTTATTAGATGTGTGGTTTGCAAATATTTTCTCCCACCATTTATACTTCTTTACTGTCCTTATAACATATTGAATAGCAATCATCAAGGAAGGGAAAATGGCAGAAGACTTTCCTTACACTCTCGTGGAGAATGATAGCTTCCTGAAACAATCTCATGGAGAATAATTAAACAGTGCGTTCCTGGGACTTTGCGGTCTTAATGCAAACTGCTCTGTGTTAAAGTCCATCTCATGGAATGAACCTTTTTTTTTCAGTGCTTTGAAAAGAGCAGACGCCATCTCATCTATTGGTACGTCAGGACTGACAGACATGAGAAAGTTGGCCAAGTGGGCAGCAGAGTCCAAGCCCGATCCGAATGACCCCAACAATGCCCCTCTGATGCAGCTAATCTCGGTAACATGGCAGGAGAACTGCGCACACACTCTGTTTCTTGACGTGATAGAAATGGCTCACCCGTTGCATTGCCTTTCACACAATGTTCTATGGTGCCTAGAACATGAGTGTTGAGTGACGATGTTCTGTTCCAGCCCTGCTCTGACCTGGCTGCGTGATCAGGGCCGGCACTCATGCTTCCGAGCACTGGGGTGCCCTCACCATTACGAGAAATGAGCTGCTGCATAGCAACACTTAGGCACACAATCGCTGTGCAGTGAACATTAGCTGTTACTGTCGTTACCTCAAGCCCCTGTGAAATCCCTAAGGAAAGGGAGGAAACTGACAGCAGACACTCAGTTACTTGCCCAAGGTCTCACCACCAGTAAGGACTCAGATCCACTTTCCTCTGATTTCACAGTAGGTGCCCTTCCCATCACACTTGGATAATTGATGGGGCCTTTTATGAAATGCTGGTTTTGTTTGTTTATATCTTGCTTGAAGATTAATTTAATTATCATTTAGGTTTCATTTAAGTATTTATGAAAGTTGCTTGTATCTCTCATTACATTCAAAATTCTTCAGTGAATTTATAAATTAAATGGATCGTTAGTCAGTAAATGATTTTTCTTGGTATCAAATACAAATGTTTTTACTCCCAAGATCATAATTCCCACAAAAATATAATAAATAAGTAGATGATCCAGCAACACAGTCTCTGACCATGTTTATTAGTAGAAGTGCAGCAGTAAGGTAACTGCAAGGAGGATGAAAATTTGCATTTCTCCCCTGGTCTTTCTAAGGTTAAGTCCCAAAGCAAGCTTCTGACTTTTGTCTTTATAAACTCTCCTTCCATCATACTTTTAGTGTGGATAGAGAAATATTAGAAAGAACAGGTCATATTACCTAAAGTGTAGTCTGTTCCTTGTAAAGTTTTCAAATCGCATTTGCATTGCTATCTTTAAATCAGCAGTAATACAGTGCCACCTCCATTTTCCTTTATAACTTTGCCTCCCATAAAAGGACAAAACACAGGGATTGCCTTCCTGACTGGTCTCTGTGCACCAGGATTTTCACAGCAGGATCAGCTTTCCCATCACAGAGCCCCAGCAAATCTCTGCTGTCTGGCCTTTATTCTGCCTAGGAGGAGGTCACAGCTGGAAAACGCCCAGCAGAGGAGCTAGCAGGCACCTGGGCAGAGTGCAGCCCACATCTTCTTGGCCTCTCAGTGGCATTGAAGCTGTCTTTTCTGTGCGAGGGTTCAAGGGCATTGGATGTTGGCGCCGAGATCCATCTTTGGCTCATTTTTCTCAGTGACCAAGGCCATGAGGTTCTGCTTAAATGCAGGAGCCCGTGGCCATGGAGCTAAGTGACGCTGATCATCTGACTCCGGGGCCTTTATCTACTTACCTGCATAAATATAGTAAAAGATTGTATTTTAAAATATTTTAAAATATATTGAAAACACATTTTATATATACTGTGCATATAAATTATCTTCTTTACACAGGCACCTAGTAATACACTGATATAACTCATTTTTCAGTCTGTATATCTTCATAACAACTATTAGGGTAGCATGCACACCACAAATGAGCCTTATAATTTTTATTTCTTTGGGGGGGAAAAAGATTTGTGGTACATTGTATAGCTACTAAATGAGTATAACAGAATCTGTCTTGCTACTATTAAATTTTAATGCATTTTGTCTTTAAATGAAATCTGGGACGTTTCAAGTCTCTTACTCTAAAACTGTTAAGCTTCCATTCCCAAAAGCTCAGTGCCAGGTTTCTTTGGATGAAATCTGCCTGTCATCTAGTAGTTCGCATTTTCTGGTTTTTATAGGTTGCTACCAGTGGTGAATCCTACGTCCCTGATTTCTTTCGACTGGAACAGCTGCAACAGGAATTTAACTTTGTTTCAGATGAGGAATTAAATAGATCCAAACGATTCAGACTTCTTCATCTTAGAAGCCAAGAAGTGCCAGAATTCCGAAATTATAAGCAAATTCCAGCATATGACCGAGAAATTATGGAAAAGGTATTCCAGGTAAGAAATGGCTGTAGAGGAATTAATAAAATATCTGTTGTGCTATTTGGAATACCACTCCATTTGAGTTTTGGTGTTGATGCTACATTTTCAGTAGCAATACTGGTTTGTCTTTTGTACAAAGATATTTATACAAACTTTATATAATTCTATATACCTTTGCACTATTTTTCTTGAATCCAATGTTTAAATAATCTCCTTGTCTCGATATCATGAACAACATATAAACTAAGAAAAAGTAGAATTGTAGGCTGAAAACTATGTTAAGCGTTAACATGCAAATTATCCTGCCTTAGTCAGGAATCCAATGCCATTTTAACCCAATAAGTACTTGCTAAGCACCAAGCACAGTTGTGAGCACTACAGGGAAAGCTGATGGTTAGGATCTGAACAGACTAGGGATGAGTGGGTTGGAAAGAAGTGGGGAACAGGGCTGCGGGGATGAGGAGGGCTCTGAGGAGTTACAGGTGGTAGGCCTGTGTAGGTAGGGCAAGCCAGTGAATCCAGACAGGTGAGTTTGTGTTTGATGAGGTAAGTGAGAGCCATTAGAAATTAGAACCAGTAGGATTTTTCATGCAGAAACTATTCTTGGAGAATAGTTTTGGCTACTTGGTTCTTCTTTGCATTGTTTGGACTTGTGATTGTAAGTGATAACCGAATTTAAACTAGCTCAGGCACCAAGAGTTTACTGGATGATGAAATCCCAAATGGGGTTAAATATCTAAAGACATATGAATGGCAGGAATTCACCTGTGCCTCAAGGACACTTTGATCCAAGCCCCGGATGCTGCCAGGACTCTTCTCCATCCTATCTGGGCTCCCCTTTCTCTGGTGACTTCACCGTCCCCTACTGTCAACAGATTTTCTATACTTGGCCACAGAATCACCAACATCATCCAATTTCATATCCAGTAGTTTTGGCCAGAAAGAAGAGATGCGTCCTCTTGTCCCAAGTTTAAAAATCTTGGGACCAGCTCTTGAATCACGCAGCTTGAGTTAGGGGCTACCCTGGGCTTTCAGTGTGACCAGAGAAGGACTGAAGGAGGACATGGCAGTTCCTGGAGCCCACATGGAATTTTCCTGACAGAAAAAGAGAGGAAAATGTAGCAGCCTAAGCAGACAAAGCAAAAGTACCCACTACTTTCCTCCAAGTAGGTAACCGCGTCAGCTACACTCAGATGCTATTTGCTATTTTGTCATTGCTTTACTTAAGACAGAAAAGGCACAAAGTAAGCAGAGGCTTTGATTAAGTTGTGTGGGGAGCTTAGGATCTCGAACTACAGCGACTGTTATCTGTGTGACCTCTAGTTCTTCCTGCATGAACACTTCAAATTGGAGTTACAGCTTTCTCTTCCACATACACAGCAGTCAACCAACTGACTCCAAATCCTGGATACTGCATCAAAGATCAATTCTGAAGTAAAAGTTAAGAGGAATTGGAGGAAACATTTAGAACCATAATTTATGACTTAAACCACATGTGATCAATTCTATAGTCTCAAGAAGGACAAGAGAGAGCACTAGTACTTTAAAATCATAAACATTCCTTTTTAATTTCAGGACTATGAAAAACGGTTACGGGACAGAAATGTAATTGAAACCAAGGACCACATAGATACCCATAGGGCGATAGTAGCCAAGTACCTCCAACAGGTAAGGAAAAGCATCTTGAACAGTCCTTGTAGGGAAAGAGGCCAGCATCCTAATATGGGAGATCGGAGGTTTCTATTCCTTTACATTTCTATGTGATACCTCACCCTTGTAGACTTATTTTCATCATTACAGACATGAAATTGACTAACAGCTATCTTCATCTTTTGGACTTGTGAAAACACTAGGGCGTTTCTCAGTATCAGTGATTATCTTACGTGAGACAAGAGACTCCATTTCTAACACATGATTTTTTTCCATTTGAATGTTTGCATCATTTTTCCTTTGTAATAAAAATGTTTTATTACCCACATACTACTTCCCTATGTAATAGAAAGTTGAAATGTTCTTTTTCCTCTCTCCCTCCCTCTCTTCCTTCTTTCCTTTGATAGATTTAACTTATAAGAAATACTACAGTGACTACAGTACATTTTTCCCATCCAGTTGACCTACCCTGTGGCTAATGTATAAAAACCCAATTTCTGACATTTAAGAGGCCCTCTACTTAAAGAATATTTAGGAGGTAAATCAGTCTGAATAGGGGAAGAACTTAAGAATCACTTTTGAATTGTCTGTGCTTTGAGACTGGTCCTATTTTTTGTTCATTCATTCATTCAGCAAAATGTTACTATCTTGTGTCAGGAACTTTACCAGGTCCTGAGAATATAGCAGTGAACAAAAAAGAAAACCCTCTGCCTTAGGAGCTTGGGCTGGTGGGCAAAGCTAGAGGATTTATGGTAGGAAGAGGTCAGTGCCCCTGAGAAAACTGAAGGCAGCTGGTAGGGACTGAACTAAGGTAACACAGGGGTGCAGACTCAGAAAAATGTTAGTGAATGAACTGCGAAGTTCAGAGAACAAGAACATTTTAGATAAAACTTCTTTCCCCAGGTTCGAGAATCAGTGGTAAATCGTTTCCTAATTGCAAAACACCATTTTCTTCTTGCGGATTTGATAGTAGAAGAAGAAGTGCCCAATATCAGGTAAAAAAACAAACCTTTCGTTATTTCTTATAAAAATATTGCATTACATTACAAATTTCATTGTTGGTATGCATTGGGGCCCAGAATAATCCTGGAAAGTGGTGAAACTTGATGAATGCCTCCTGATTATACTAGTTAAGGGGTCTCTGTTAGAAACAGTCACACATGACCCCCCCTTCGCCTTCCATAAGACCCATCTCATCTCCCACTACTGCCAAGTCCGCTTCACCAGCCTTTGCCATCTCCTCCTTCCAACCCAACTGAGTTTGACAGCATTTCCCTTCTGTACATACTCTTCCAGTTTTTATCATCTCCCAGGGCCAGACTTTCCCTTACTCTCCTGTCACAGGGCAGTTGGGGGTGGGGGTGGGGGTGGCTGAGAACCGGCCCCCGAGGTTCTGGTGGCAGCGGTGGCCAGGTTCCAGGACCACACCTGGGAGGCAAAGAGCTGTGGGGTGTTAAGTGAGAGGCAAGGGCGGCTGGGAAAAATGGATATTTACATAGAAGTGGGAAATTAACTGTATTTGCTTGATTGTCTCCCTATCATTTAGAAAAATCTTCAAATTGTCCCAACCGTGGGCAGATGCATAAAAGATAACTTTCTATACTGGTGGTCTTGTGCAGGCCGTTCACCTCATGAGTCTTTCTGTGATTAAGTCTCCTGGTCTCAGGAAAAGGTTATTTCTCATGTGTGTACTTCCTCTCCACCATCAAGTTGGAGAGGAAACGAGATAGTGCTATGCCGGGCAGCCCCTGCCTTTCACTTTGCCCCCCTGCATGTGCAGAATCCAGGCTGTGCCCACACACTGCAGGCAGAGCTTCTCTATTCCAGGTCCACAGTCCAGTCAATGAATGCTTTTTTCAGTCATGAAAATTACACTTAGAGAATAGATGGTGATTTTTCATGCTGTTCTTTCCATTTCTTTCCTTTCTTTTTCTTTTTTTCTGCTTTACTTTCTGCATTAAGTTCTGAAGGCTCGGGGTATGTTCTTTCTTCTTTTAATTTCAATTTGTTCTTGGCTTTAAACTAAGATGTTTCTGTATGTAATGGTCCCAGCCACCAATGTTCCTGTATGTTCCTATAGCTGATTGCTACGACGGCGGCAAAGTCTTAGGAGAGGAGCCATCTCTGGGGGAGGGAGGAAATATTGACCATGGAAGGGATGTGCCATGTTATGAGCCCCTGGCAAAGGTATCTATCTCTCTGAGGTCCCAAAGTTTGGGTCAGTGTCCTGGCAAAGTGACGATGAAGATGAGCTGTAATTTGCGACAACATGGAGGGATCTTGAGGGCATTATTTATGCTAAATGAAATAAGTCAGACAGAGAAAGTTAAATACCATATGATTTCACTTACATGTGGAATCTACAAAAGCCACACTTGTAGAAACAGAAAGTAGAATGGTGGTTTCCAGCGGCTGGGCAATAGGGGAATGGGGGAGATGTCATTCAAGTTACAAATTTGCAACTAGTAGATAAGTAAGTCCTGGTGCTCTAATGTACAACATAGTGATATAGTCAATAATTCTGTATGGTAAACTCCTAAGTTACTAAGAGACTAGATCTTAAATGTTCTCAACACAAAAAAGAAATAATTATGTCATAGGACACAGGCGTCAGCCAATATCATGGTGGTAATCGTATTATAATACATAAGTATATCAAACCACCATGCTGTTCACCTTAAACTTACACAATGTTATATGTCAATTATATCAATAAAAATAAATTTAAATAATAAAATGTAGATAATAAATCACACACGCAAAAAGAGATTTGCAAAAAATGTAAAACAATGTCACTCTTCTTACAGTCTTTTTTTGTTTTGGAAAGGATAGTTATTTTTCATAGTTTTACATTATGTTAACATGTAACGGGATTATTCTTGGTTTAAAAGAGTTAATCAAAACTATGCGTAAATATTAAAGAAGAAGAAGAAGATGGGCTGAAAAGTCAGCGATCTGAGAGTGAACCTCGGCTCCCCCTCCCCCTACTCAGGAGCCTTCGGCTAATCATGTCACCTCTCAGAGCCTCCTGTTTCTTCCTATACAAAATGGGGTAAACAGTGTGCCTGTAAGGATTAGAAATTGTACATGTAAGGCAACTGCTTGATTCACAAAGGGGCGGATAAATGGTTGCTATTCTGTGGGAGACAGAAGACCCTGAGAATGAGCAGGAGCAGCAGCTCCTGGAAGTCCTTGGGGAGCTGGCATGTCCCCAGCTGGCATGTGCCTCCTGAAGACAGGGCTCCCGTCAAGCAGGCCACTCGGCTGGCTCAGATAACTGGGAAGCAGGAAGCATGAGCGTTGCCGCCGGAGGCTGCCTGGGCACAGCTGGCTTTGTTCTGTGTCGTTTGGCATAGTCAGCCATGTCAGCTTCCAGATACAAAATCACTTCTGTGTTTCTGTTTAGTCCCTGGGCCAGAATTTAATTATTTGCTCCATGGCCTCGTCTCCCATGAGTCACTGACCTGATGCTTTCATCTTCCAGGAAGTGTTTATTTGACATCATCTCAGGGAGAGGTGGGGAGAGGTGAGGGAAGGCTCCTCCTGCTCCTTCTCCCCCTCTCTTCCTCCTGTCTCCACCGCCTCCTCGCCCTCCAGCATAATCACGGGCATTATAATCAGTGTTATCATCCCAACAGTGACCATTTTACATCTACAAAGCACTAGACATGCCAGGGCACCTTGCACGTACCTCACTTAATCCTCTCGACAACCTAGGAGGTACCTGTGATTATCCCCACTATACAGATGGTGAAACAGAGGCTTAATGGGGTGAAATAAATTGCCCAAGGTCAAATACTGGAGCCAGGATTCACACCCAGTCATGTGTAACTCCAGAGAGTAAGGTACCCCAGGAAGCACCTGGAGAGGCGGTAAACATTAACTGCCATGAGAATAGGGCTAGTAAGTGCTCTGGGAGCTCAGGAGAGGGAGCCCTGCTAGCTGATGTGGCTAGGCCTCTGGGGAAGGCGAGATACCGCGCTGGGGGTAGGGAACACTGCAACCAAGTAGGCAGACGAGGAAGGTGGGGGGAAGCCCTTCATGTACAGGGACTGGCACGAGCAAAGGAACAGACAGGGCACGTTTGACAGGATGGGGGTAAGCCAGGCAGAGAAGGTGGGAAATACAGGGAGACGCGAGAACACTTTCCTTTCTCTAATCAGTAGCAGCTAAAATCAATTTCAATAATCCGTACAGTAGGATCTCCCCCATCTTGGGAGAATTTCTTGCCGATTTCCACCCTCCTTAAAAAGACAGAGTTTTTCAGGAGCCTTGGGGCACAGTTTAAGCAGTTGTCTCATGACTTTCCAGACCTTTCTTTTCCTTAGAGTCCTAATCCTGTTCTGTAATCATTAGCATTTTGGGCCTAAGCCTTTTCAAGCTGGCAGAACAAAAGCGACCACTGAGGCCAAGGAGGAAAGGTCGGAAGAAGGTGACAGCCCAGAACCTGTCCGATGGAGACATAAAGCTGCTGGTGAACATTATCCGGGCGTATGACATTCCCGTGAGGAAGCCAGCAGCAAGGTGAGGGCCCTCTGGGCGGCCAGGGGATGGACTATGCAGGATCAGGACCACATTGATCACTTCTTTATAGCATGTCCACCCCTGTTTTTAACAGTTATCTGTGGGGGCCAGGCATTCTTGCCAAAGTCAAAGCTCTATTGGTTGCAAGTAACCGAACCAATTTAGTCAACTTAGGCTAAAGAGGGGATTTCTGGGGACTATCTCATACAACTCAAGGACAAGAAGTACAGCTGAAGTACACTGTCAACTGTAAAGATTAAATGGTTCTTCTGAGGTCCATTGTCCCTCTCATTTGTTCCTTCTATGGGTTTGGTTCATTCTGCTCCATGTGATGGAAGTTGTCCATCCTGCCAGTGGGTACCACCCACCAAGCATCAGCTTCTCAGAGGAGAATCTGAAGGTCTTAACTTGGGTGAGGTGTTAATCTATGGTCTAATCACCTACAGCCAGAGGCAGGGTCGCCAGGGCCAGTTCCTGAAGGTGGAGAATAGTTCTGGGCTCAATCCTAGAGAATGCATGTTCATAGAAAATATAGCAGGAGAGGAATTGGATGGAGACAGGGCAGGCTGGTCAGGAAGCTTAGGATTCTGCTACCTGAGAGGGACTGAGGCTCTCATTTATGGAGGGAAAGGCATGCGGCAACGCCTAGGAGAGGAGGAGAGAGAAGAGAAAGAAGAGGATTCTTTCCTCTATTCTCAGCCACACATGTGTGTGTAGGGATAGAAGCTGGGGAGTCTCTAATAATTCACTAGATGATTGGAGATGACTAGAGAATACTAAAAGCCTTCTGAAGTGTCAACAAGTTTAGAGAGATGTCTGTTACCAAAGCCACCAGAGCCGTGCATCTTTGGAAAAACCATCTGCTCAATATATATGACAAGGCTTTCCTTGTCATTTATTTCTTTCATACATTTTCCCTTCTAGCAAATTCCAGCAGCCATCAAGATCTTCAAGGACTCTCAGTGAAAAGCATGCTGCTTCCCCTGCAACACACAGCCCGTCCCACAGTGCTGACTACCCCATCGGCCAGGTGAAATAACCCACACGCTGGGTCTCTGCTTAGCATCTTACCCTTTATGTTTTTAAGAATTACCTAGAAACTTTATAGTCTGTTTTCTGCTTCGTTTTCTTTGGTAAATCCATTCTCTGCTAAGAGCAAAATAATTCAACCACTATGGACTCTTACAATTTGCTCTTGATTTTAAGGTTTTAGTACGTCCTTTCGTAGAAGTTTCTTTTCAACGAACAATTTGTCATACAACTACGGCTGAAGGACCAAACCCCAGCTGGAATGAAGAACTTGAACTTCCATTTAGGTAAGCATACTTTCCTCTTTAAAGAATGATAAGATAATTTAAAGAAATGTGAAGGAAATGGAGGCTTGGGAGAAAATACCAACGGTGAAACTTTGTGGAGCTAGTGAGCTGGAATAAGAGCCAGGAGTCCTGACACCAATTCCCATGTTTTCTCTCTTGTACCGTAACTGACTCCCATCAAGAATAAAGTGGGAAAATGTCTAACTTTTGAAACTCAGGTTCATTGTTGGGACACCATACTCTTCTCCAGACACTGGCCACTGATAAACCCATCTTCCCATTCCCTTCACCGCATGTCCCCTATCCTGCTCTTCCTTTCTTCTTTATCTCCCCAACTCTGGAAGCTTCAAGTAAATTTTAAACTTCTTCATTCCCACAAATTATGCTTTTCTCACACCAGAAATACATAGGCATTTAAAAAATTTTAAAGTAATTTTAGATATTTAAGACTCATTATTTCAGATCTTTAAGCAACCTTAGAAATTATCTAGTCCAACGCTCTACTTTTATAGAAAACAAACTAAAACTAAAGATGGAAGGTGACTTGCTTAAGGTTAAATAGTAAATGAGAGACACAGCAAGGATTAGAAGAACTGGTTAAGTCAAAAGAGAGGGTCAGACACCACTGTTAAACATGGTACAAGCAAAAAGAATGAGAAAATTTCAAGGCAAATGCTGAATAAAATACATACAGTAGCCCAGTCTACAGCCATGCCATGGGGCAGCCTGCTTGGGCCAGCCTGGTTGGACTCAGAGCACCTTATGTCACAGCAGGTGAACCTCACCCTGCACTGCTTTACTTCTCTACGGTAAGTAGGTGGGAGTAGGAAGCAGTCAACCAGCCACGTAACAATAGGAGATTTATGACTGGGGAATGGTCTGCTGGAGAGCATGTTCTGGAGGTCACTTGCTTGGGAAGTCCATGTACCAGCACCCATGTCAGCTGGATACCTTATACGTGGCCCATCCACTGAGGCAGCTCACCCCTGGCCAGTTGGCTCCTTGCAAAGCTCCCCATGGGGGATGGGTAGGAAGTGGATGTGAGACGAGCCACCAGACAGCAGACAGAGGGTTTACTCTCTGCATGGAGCCTCCAGCCTAGTGCCCTTCCCGCTGGGTGTAGGCGTAGTGCTATAGTACCTGTCCCTGTACAAGATAAATCCGGGAACATCCGTGCTCATGTTTGAGCATTTTTCCAGTCTTGACGTTTGAGCGCTCATTATTTCTATTTCACCCATTTTCATGGTCCGGGGTCACGTGTGCCATTTGCAGGGCCCCTCATGGGGACTACAGCACAACCAGTTTGCAGTCAGTGAAGGATGACGTGTTCATTAACATTTTTGACGAAGTTCTATATGATGTCTTAGAGGTAAGTTCACAGTTTTGAGGAAGATGTCTGTATTTTCCATCTTTCTTGTATTTGAAATGTTTGACACTTGACATATATAAATGGGGAAAGGGAGGAGGGAGGAAAAGAACTAGCTTTTTTAACTTTCAACTGAGTGCTGTGTTCCAGGAATTGTACTAGGTGCTTGTCCTACACTGTCTTATTTAATTCTAAAATAACCCTATGACGTAAATTGTTAAACCTCAATTTATTAAGGACACTGAGCTTAAGACTTTTCTTGGGTCATAGAATCATTAAGTGTCTGAACCAGAATGTGACTTAGGTCTGTCTAGCCTCAGCCCACATGCTTTCAGCTAAAATCCCGCTGCTTTCCTGCTGCCAAATCAATTAAATGAATGTCTGGAGTTCCTAAACAATTTTCACTACCCACCCCTCCTTTAGGATGACCGGGAAAGAGGAACTGGAATCCACACTCGTATTGAGAGACACTGGTTGGGATGTGTGAAAATTCCATTTAGCACGATATATTTCCAAGCAAGGGTAAGCATCTAACATCAGAATTCCATGGGAACAGGGAAGTGCTCTATCCATTTTTTCCTGTTCAAGTTTCCTTGGTGGGTATGGACCATCCACACTGAGAGAACCTCTGTGAAAGCCGCTGTTGGAAAGATTAAAAACCACTGTATAAAGCAATTGACTTTCTGTCCTATTTGCACAACTTATTAAACATCTGTCTTCCTTAAAGTTCATAGTTAATGTATGACTGTTCCAATCTGAGAATTGTTTTAAACATTTAAATAGAAGTGTAGGAGAAGGTGGGACAAAGTAGAAACTTGTCAAAGTGACAGAAAAGGAGTGGGTAGATGCCTGGAAGTCATTCAAAGAAAACAGGACACTTGACGGCCCATTTAATCAAGTGCATTTCCTGAATGTTTTTAGAGTCCTCACTATTTCAAACATGAAAAATGGTTAGTAGAGACTCGCTCAACTGAGACCCCCTTCTTCAGAATTTACCGATTTTGCTTAAGGCGATCCATTAGGTTAGCTGAGCACCTCCCGAGTGACTTCTCACCTCCAATTAAAGACTCTGAAATGGCTCTAACATCCCAGTAGTAAGTCCATGGCCACAGGGGGCTTTGAGCTGCAGACTGTGGCTAATCTTACACAGCTACAGAGGAACAGTTTAATTCCCCAGGTGATAGGTACAGAGAGAGCAAACGCTGCCTGGGCCGAGTTTCCAGCAAAGCCCAGGCCAAAACTCCAGTCTTGGGTTGGCTGGAATTTCAAGACCCCTTGGAATTGCAAAGGTGACATTGCAGTGATGTGCTTGTTAAAATAATTTCCACTTCTCTCTTCGAATGGATTTTCAATTTTGCTAAAGCATATCATGTTACTAATGAAACTGCCCAGGTTAGTTGCCGTTGCTCAGTTTCACGCCTGGAAGGGTACCCAGCTCCTTCTCGGTAAACAAACTTCTTGACTACATCCTGGTAGTGTCCATTCCTCCCAAAAGGCACAGTCCCTGAGAGTTTAAGTTCGGCTTGGGCGCCTCTAGAAACAGGGAACTCACTGCCTCACGAGTTCGTCTGCTGTCTTTCCAATAGAGCTGTCGCAAATTCCTTCCTTGAACCGCGCCGTACTCTGCGCTTCCCCTACCTGCCACTCCTAGGTCCTGTTTGGAGCTACACATAACAAGTAGAATCCCGGCTCAGTGGTAGTATGTCTTAGTTCACTGAGTCTCTGCCACCGTGAATCATGTTTGAAATAATGAGGACTCTAGAAACATTAATGAAATGTACTAATAATAGAAATTACTATAGTTATCTTGGGCATATTACATCCCATTACTAGCTAGTTTATATGTCACATCAAATAAACCTCACAACAACCCAATAGGCATATTACCTCCATTTTATAGATGAAGGAACAGAAGCCTAGAGAGCTGAAGTCCCAAAGCTCACAACAGAGTGGGGATTCAAACTTACCAACTTCCAACAAGCTTCTACTGCTTATCACTGGAAAATGAGATTGGTAATAAGAGAGAGAACTATTCAGCTTTTTGGTTTACATTGCAATATTGCTTTTGAGGATGGTGTTATTATATTTGTCATTTAAAAGTTTTGTCTGACTCCAAAGCTCATGCTCTCAAATATACCCGCAGGGGACACCTGGCAATGTCTGGGGACATTTTTGGTTGTCACAATAGTGGGGGTGCAACTGACATCTAGTGTTTTGAGGCCAGGGAAGCCGCAAAGAGCCTGCAATGCACAGGACAGACGTCCCTAACAAAGAATTACCTGCCCCCTCATATAACAGCACACAGGTTGAGAAACCCTGTCTTGAGTCCTTACACTTAAAATATTTAGAGCTAGTGACTGTTCCCTCTTGTGTCCCTACCTATTTTACAGACTAGATGTCCTGTTCTTTCAGCTCTACTTTATATAGCGTTGTTTTTATGTCCTTCTCCCTGCACCCTCTCATTTGGCTGGTTACAGGCTTTGGGGGAACTCCACCAATGTAAGGAAGATAATAGGCAACAGCTTACTTAATTCCTCCCTATAAGGCAGATTCACTGAGAATTTATGTTGTTTCTCTACTTCTCCTGAGACACAAATGCCACTAAAGACTGAAATAATAATTTGAAGTCTGTAACTAGACAGACTTCCTAAACATACTGTAGCTCTGGCTATGCAATAGTTAAAAGTACTGCCTTTTTGAACCGCTGTATAAGCTAGGTCGTTTTATACAAGTGGCTTGTAATCCATTCAGCCCACATTTATTGAGCACCTACTGTGTATACAAAACACTGCTGTATGTTGGAGAAGGGTGATACAAAAGGGAGTGAAATACAGATTCTACTCACAGAGAGAAATTACCTAGAAAACGATACATCTGCACACAATCACAAAATCTGGCAGAATGTGTCAGGGGAACAAATGAAAGAAACATTCTATGTGTGATGCGGGTGCAGAGAACAAAATATTATAATTCACGAAGGCGATTAGCACCTGACCTGAGCCTTGAAAAATCATTAAAATTCTGAAAGGTGGAGATGGGAAGCTGGGGCATTCCAGAAAAGGGGAATGGCTGCTAGCCAGCACTTGCTGAGCACTTAACCACATGCCAGGGCATTTCTCTTAGTGTTTTACATCTATTCATGCATTCAGCACACACAGCTTCCTTACAAAATAGGGACTATTATTGTCCTCTTTTTATAAAAGTGTAAACTGAGGCACTTGGCATTCAATCCAGGATTTGAACCCAGGCAATCTAGTGTTAGTATCGGCTTGCATGACTAGTACACACTCTGCCACACCAAGAAAAGAAGGCAGGGAAATAAACAGAGAGCCCTTTCTGTGAGAGCTTAGGGAGACCAGGCTAGAAAGATGAGATGGACCCTGAATGCCAGTCTGGGCAGTCTTTATGGAATTCATCAGATGATGAGCAGTTGACACTTGCCTTTGAACTTCTGTTGGAAAATGACCAGTGTGTTTACCAAGTTGTATGTTCTTCACAGATTGATGGGACATTTAAAATAGATATTCCTCCAGTTCTTCTGGGCTACAGTAAGGAGCAAAATGTTATTGAGCGGGGTTTTGACTCTGTTCGAAGCCTAAGCGAAGGCTCCTATATCACCCTGTTCATCACCATCGAGCCTCAGCTGGTTCCTGGGGAGTCAGTACGAGAAAAGGTAACTCTGTACACTTTGGAATCGTGTCTGACATTGATGACAAATGAGAAATGCTTGCTAGGTCATGCTTGTGTAAAGTTGGACTGCACGGCACAAGCAGACTGTCTTCTATGTCTGCTTATTACTCTTTCAGTTTGGACAGAACGAAGAGGACAGCTGTGTGGGTTTGTATTTCCATTGAGCCAATACTTAGGTCCATCAGCAATCTGAACTTTTAGGCAAAGCAAATACAAACATGCTCCACTTTTAGGAGAATTTTCTCAGTGGGAAAAAGATGAAATATGACAAACTAGAAAAGCAAACTGCTCCTTTATCTTGACATTTCTTGGCAAGCATGCTGAAACACATTTTCAGCATGTCTGACCTCATTTCACATGTCTGACCTCACATCCCTGGCTGTGCTCTTTATTGAATCGATTCATAGGATTGTAAGGCTAGGTGACCTTCAAGGGTCACCTCGATTCATTTCAGTGGCTTCAGACAGAAACAAATAAATTGTGCACAAGAACTCTAATTTTGAACAGCTCTAGAAAAAAAAAGACAGAGAGTTTCCTGAACTCCCATTTGTTAGTAACTGTTTCCCAGCCTTCACAGTTGGGAGGGTATGCCATACTGGTGCGGCATTGAGGCTTACTGCCCTCATTGGATTTGGGAGAAAATACAACCATGACCTCCGTAATTATAAACTCATACAGTACTAATAATCACCACCAGCAGCATGTGCTGAGTTTTGACTCTGTCCTGGGCACTATGTCAGACATTTGACACGTCTTCTCTTTTTTAATACTCCCAGCTGTCTCATAAGGTGGGTCTGCAGTTCAGAGATGAGAAAAACAAAGCTCAGCTTACCCACCTTCACCCAGGCAGTAAACGGCAGAGCTAACAACTAAATGTCTGCCTGATTAAATCGTACATATTCAGCAGATATTTACTGAGCATCTTCTATGTCACAGGCGATTTTTAGGCACTGGGGATACAACAGCCTAGTAAAGCAGATAAAAGTTCCTCGCAGCTTACATTCATGTAAGCCCGAGTTGTTAAGTACTGAGCTGTACTGAATAGATCATCATGCTGCCCTTTTACCCATTGCAATTAAGACTCAGATGGAGATTTTTTTTAATGAGCACATTCCTGTTTCTTTTTCAGCATTACAATTTGGTTCATGGAGGAAAATACTATCCTTATTTCCCATTTGCAAGGCATTTACAGAGAACATGAAGGATTATAGGAAAAACAAATCTGAAAATCAAATTATTTTTATACGCTAGCCTTTGTCACTAGTGTTGTGACAAATGTGTTCTCTAGAAAACATGTTAGAATATATTGCATTTCAAAATATTTCTAGAAAGGGAAAGCTATTCAGAATGTTTCCTTCATGTATAAACTCAAGGGAAAGTCAACAAGCACGTTTTACCCAGAAAACTGTTCCCAGACAAAAGAGGATTTTGCAATTTGTGTGTATTCTGAACATAAAAAAAACGGTCAGCTATAGTACTCCATCTGGAGATAAGCTTCCAAACTTTGTGAAAGCTGATTTGTTGTGACTGTGGCTGAAAGACTGAAATCAGACCCTTTGGCACTTGGCACATTTCACAGGCACTGGCCTTCTATTACAGAGTGTTTAAGAGGCCTCCAGGGCTCTGAAATGCAGTTCCAAGTCTTGTAGCCTTTTTTTCCCTGAAGCCAGATAACTGGGCTGTTTGTTGGCTGCATTTGGGGGCATCTCATTGCCCTATTGTGGCCGGAGGGAGAGTTTCTGTAGACCTCTAAAATGAGGCCAGAAGTGCCTGTAAGCCCAGATTCTTTGACACTTTTTGATAAGGAAGGCATGTGGACTGACAGGCCCCTGACGCCCTAAACACAGGGGCAGAAAACACCCCTCAGTGCTGCCTCTTCAGCTTATTCAGGGAAGAGCAGCCCTCACCCTAAAATAATAGGGACCAAAACCTGACATCATTTTACCACTTACGGTAACTTCCAGGATTAGTGGGTTAGTCTTCCCTCCACCATCATCCCATACGGAACCATACCATATGATTTTTTTAAAGGTATTTACTCATGAAATTTTCCAAAAAATCAGTAGCAACTCCCAAAACTCTAATTTTAACATCCCTTACTTTACATTGTCTTGGTAAAAACAAGTTTTTAAAAATAGATTATTTCTGTTAATAAAGTCTTCCTCGTTTCTTTCTTTTTTCCTTCTTGCTTCTGAGAGATGAGTGACATGCTTAAAAAGGTACCAAGTATTTTGTTTTACCATTCGTCAGTCAATAATTATTAGGCTTTCATCAGCTGCTTTTGTCTCCTGCCATGTTACGGATCCTAATGTACGTGTGATCCCTTAGCAATGAACTACAGACGTCTGCCGTTCCCCGCAGAATGTCCAGCTTTGTCTTTTGGCCCATTTCATTTTGTCAGAAAGATTCCTATTTAGCTTTGAATCTAGGAAGTCATAGGTCTGAATGTCACTGCATGCTGGGAGCTACTGCCACTCTTTGCAAGTCTATAAAACCCATGAGCTGCTTCTTACAGAGGCAGTGTGTTTGTGATAGTTATTTCTGATGAGTAGAGCTGTCACAATCTAGATATTCAAAGGGAGTATAAACTCATTCACCTTCCTGTAAATGTTTACATTAATCTAGAGGTCAAAGAATCGAGCCAGTTAAGAATCTTCCAAATTTCATGTTGAATCAAGTTGTGAATTTGTCAGTTCCACCTTAATTTGTTTCATAATAAAATGACCCAAATTCTTTTAGTACTGAGCTTTTGTTGGCACTTCTTAGATTACAACACAGCATACTACTCCTTAAATTACTGTTTCACGCCATGAAATGGCATCCCAGTGGCCTAAATAAGTATTAATGACCACTGATACTTATTCAGTGTTTGCCTTGTACATGCTTGGTGCAGAGGAGCACAGAATGATTCAAATACAGGCCCTGCTCTCTAGAAACACGAGTTCCAGAGTCAAAATACACAGCAGAACATCTAGGTCCAAGTGGTAGAAAACGTTTTCGACACACTTTTTTCAACATGGAAGGCCAATAGTACTGAGTCAAGATGTTTGCTGTTCTTTCTGAGCCATGCCTATGGCTGCCTCTCTTCAGGGCTCCCACACACAGTGTTTATCCCCACAGAATCTCTGGTCAAGTATTTTAAGTACCTGCTTGCTTACTAATGTTCTTCTCTGGATTAGAAATTCTTTAAGGGGACCATTTCATACTCATTTATCCAGAGTGCCTGGAACCTTTTAGACTCTCAGCAACATTTTTCAAATAATTGGATGGAAAAGTAAATGAGTGAGTTTAAAGAAAACAGGGCTGAATTTTACTGGGTACTTTTTTTCACTTTGTTTGAGTAATTCTCCATCTTTCTAAAATTACATTTATGGCTTGACAATTCTACCCTAGGAGTCTGACACACCCATACCAAAGCCTTTTAAACTCACCTTTTTCATTTATTTATATATTCATCATAACACCTATCAGATAGCTACCGTGTCTTGGCACTATGCTGAGTGGTGGGTGCTTAAATGATGATGATATAAGATTCCTATGTCAAGGGGACATCCCACGAGAATATATAGGGGGTTTGGAGATGCCTCTGTCCTACCTCACCCACACAACGGCTACCGTAATTTCTCAGGGTACAGAAATCAAATTAGAAACAGGAGCCATGGTCCAGCTCCAATATAAAAGAAATCAAGAGTAATGAGGATATTCTCCATTCCAGTGGAAGTCATAAAAGGTAATGGGACATTTTGCATTCACTCATTCGTTCACTCAACAATATTTATTAAAACTCACTATGTGCCAGGAGGTATTCACGGTACTGGAGATAAAAAACAAGATAAAAACAAAATCCCTGACTTCAGAAATCTTACTCTATGGAGGAGACAGAGTAAATAAACATATCAAATGTCAGTGATTTTAAATACTAAAATAAGAGAAATGAGGGGGATAGCAAAGAATGAGGGCGATAGGATAGCTGGGCACATTTTTATCCTCAAAAAAAAAAACAAAACAAAAACCTTTCAAGCACTGCCTAGAATCTAAATTCTACTTAAAAACTTTTTTCTAATAGAAATTTGAGTTTGTCCTGAAATCCTCTGAAATATAAGCAGCAATGCATATAATTTTATACTAAACAGCAAAAATATTGCAAAAAACATTTAAATATCTCCTTTTTTTCATGCTATTTTCTAGTCATGGCTTGAGGGAGGAAAAAATTACATGACTAAAGGAAATTGAAATGTGTTCTATTTCGTCTGCTTTGAGTTACTTTAAAAAGTCTGGGAATTGGTAGCTCATTTTGGATCAGAGAACCACCTAAAATAACTATTATACATTTAATGTTTCTAGTTCTGCTTCCTTTTTCCTTGTGAACTATTACTATTATTTATTACATTGATTATAGATCCAAAACTTTTTAACACATCCATATATGTTCGTAAACTTGTTATCCATTTAACGTGAGTTGCTTAAGCTTTGCATTTGAGATTTTAGACTTCTAAGCCCCTCTGCCTTCTAATACTGACATCAAAATACACACAAAACTTTGCTTGGTAAAAACAAAACAAAACACTATTGTTTGGTCTCGTCAATCAAAATTAGTACATCAAAGTTTTATTTTATAGGTTGTCTTATTAACCCAATAGTTTCTATATAGCTGCTTGCCTGTTGACTACTGTTTTTCAATTGTTGAATATATCTTAAGTGTTTCATTGAATCTAATTTTTAGATTATAAACATAATTAAATAAGGCTGCAGGGACAGCAGGGCATGACACTGTAGTAAGGGGTCACTTAATCCTACTTCCCGGAGCAGACAATTAGTTCATGTTGACTATGGGATCATGTCGACTATGGGAACAAGTTTTACTGTATCTCCTGTAATCATATATAAACTCCATGGAGTCTTTCTTTTTGAAGTTTGATTCTCAGGAAGATGAGAAATTGCTTCAAGCAACAGAGAAGTTTCAAGCTGAATGTGCCTTCAAGTTTCCAAATCGTCAGTGCCTTACAACAGTGATTGACATAACCGGGAAGACTGTCTTTGTCACTCGTTATCTCAAGCCTTTAAACCCTCCTCAGGAACTCCTTAATGCTTATCCCAACAACCCACAAGCAACAGCAGTAAGTATTTCATAGCTAATCAGGGCTGGTGCTAAAAGTGTGTTAAAAGTTCAGTATATTGCCATCTTAATTACCATATTTCACAACTTAAGAAAGTAACTATATCAAGATCATTAGTGATTAAAGTAATGATTAAAACTTTTTTAGTACCAGGAGGCTTAATGTTCTTTAGAAGAGTGTGAAGGTACCAGAGAGGATAATAACCTGTAGTTCACTCTTTCAACAAACAATCCCAGACATTATATTGGGTGCTGGAAAATTAATATTTAGAAAATTGTCTCCACATTCACAATGGCTTACAGGAACATGTTTTCATTATGTCTTGTCAAATACTTCACTAGGATTTGAACCTAGGCCTCTGACTTCAGAACTCGTGCATTTCCTACTATACCAAGATAACTATTCAGTATTATGTTTAATGCTATAAGCATTATTGAATTCAAATCAAGCAACAGGGATTTCCAGTATTTAAGTATGTACAGCATTAGGCCATCACCACAAAGCACATCCATACTGGACCATTAAAAATGCTTGCACCATTCTGTGGGCAGAGTATCACACTCGCACAACATCACACGTACAGAAGCCGTATGTTCTTCAGTGAGTACTGTAACCCATAACTGTCTTTGGAGAGTGGATAGTATAGGGAGTAATTGCTGCTAATGTCATTAACACAGTAATCTAGGAACAGGGTAATGATATATCTATTTGCAGATGTAAGTTCATGAAAAAACAAAAAAAACTTGTGTTCCACGTTTCATTTCCTTTTTTTTTATTAATTGATTTTGATTGAAAACCATAATAGGGACTTCTAGTCCCTGTAGTATAGATGTGCAGAAAAATTCTCCCAGTAGAGGACATTTAAGAGTGATGAATAAAATACTTAAAACATTTTTTAAATCATGGCTGAAATATGAAGAGACAGGAAACAACAAGAAAGCAAGATTCCACAAGAGGGAGGGTTTGAAATAGTGTTTTCTCTGACGGTGCCTACAGCTGGGTTTCATGACCTACAGGCTGTTGGAGAAGGAGAGAGCACAGGGGTGAGAACAGGCTGCAAGGCTGAATTAGGGGCTCAGCTACAGTTAGGACTCCCGGAGGATATCATCAGTGGGCAAACTAAGAAATATTGCCCTGCAGAAGGAGTCCTTCCTGTCCCAGCCTTGACTCTGGATGGAAGAGAAAACAAGAAAAGTCTCTCCTGTGAATTCCTAATCATGAAGCTGTATTTATTCACCTGTAGGCCAGAAATTTATACTACCTATAAGACCCAAAAGAACTTCAAATGAAAATTTAATTGAAAGTGTTCCCTGTTGGCAGTGCCCCTAGTTCCCTTTCAGCAGCAAACACAAATCCTTCTAAAAGAACGTCCTTTAAACTCCGCCTCAGAAAAATTCCACAGAAAATGTTCCAAGCAACATGAACATATAAAAGAAGAAATAATGAAGAAATAAGTCACCGTGAAGAAGATAAGAGTCAGCAGAAACAACTAACTGCAGAATTGGGCCACAAAGACTGCAGAAATTAGAATGATCAGATTCAGAACATAAGATAGATATCTTTAATAAGCTTAAGGAATCTAGGGAATTGAACATATAATAAAAGAGCAACGGACTATCAGAATTGGCAGGGAGATTGTTACAATCTGTAGAAATAAAAGATGGTATAGTTAAAATTAGAAATTAAACAAGCAGGTTAAACAAAACATTCAATTCAGAGTTAAGATACATACAGTTAAATACAGAAAGAACTACTGAACTAGAATACACATTCAAATAAATTACTTGATATATAGCATAAAAATAGAAAAAACATGGAACACAACATGGTTAAGAGACATGGAGGATGGCAGGAAGAGGACCAAATTGTGTATAAAAGGAGAAAAGCAATATTTAAAGAGAAAGAGCTGAGAATATTCAAGATTTGATGAAAGACAAGAATCCTGATTCAAGTGAATCCTGAGCAAGATAAGTAAAATGAAATGAAAATCAAGGCACATTATAGGGAACTACAAAGACAATATTCATCTTAACAGCAGCTCAAGAGTAAATCAGATTATCTACAAAAGAAAATGGTTAAACCAATAGACTTTTCAGTTACACAAATGAAAGCCAGAAAATGAATAATATCTTCAAAAGGCATAAAGAAAATAGTCATCAAACTAGTAATTTATAGCCAATGAAACTATCTTTCCCACAACCATTGGGAGAATTTACAACCAAAAGATTCTCACTTAAGAAATTTCTTTAAAATATACTTCAAAGAGAAGGAAGTCTCTTAGAAAATCCTAGACCCAACACAGAATGCTAGGTAAAAAAAGGGGGAGGGGGAAATTTGTGATTAAATGTTAACAACCATTGTCTTCATAGCAATAATAACAGCAATGTGAGTGAAAAATCAGGATAGAACAGAAATTTTGAAAAAAATACATATATGACAGGACAGGATTGATGAGGGTAATTTAATCTGGGCAAAGACATTTACGAACTTTAGAATTTAATTCAAATATTCACATTGAAATTTCTAGCACAACCACTTAAAAGAAAAAGAAAAGTGAGTATAGGATTTTTCCAGTCAAGATGGCAGAGTACGTAAACGCTGTGCTTACCTCCTCTCAGGACCACATCAATTACAATTCAACCACATAACAACCGATATTGAAAATCGCCTGAAGTTTAGCTGAACTGAAGCCCTACAACTAAGGACATACAGAAGAAGGCAGCCACCTCAAGACTGGTAGGAGGGGGAGAGACACAGAACAGGCTCGTCTCACAACCACGTGTGACCAGTAAAAATCAGGAGGGATATCTTGGCTGTGGAGGTCCTCTCTGGAGGAGTGAGAGGTCCCAGCCCCATGCCAGGCTCCTCAGCCCAAGGTTCCAGTACCGGGGAAAGAAGTCCCCACAACTTCTGGTTGTGAAAACAAGTGGAGATTGTGGCTGAGTGAGATGGAGGGAGGCTTGGGTCCCAGATGCTCCGATTAAAGGGACTATGCAGAGACTTACTTGCTGATGGACTTACTTGCTCTGAGCTCCAGCACTGGGGCAATGGCTTGAAAGGTGCCAGAGACATACAGAGAGGAACTGAAATGCCTGGCGTCAGCGCAAGGGCTGGAGGGGCAGCTTTCTGCTGGACAGAGGAGCTGTCAGAAGCCATTGTTTCTTTGTTGAGTCCTCCCCCCTCCCTGCATGCAGACACCGGGGGCTGCTGTGTCTGATGTTCAATCTGTCTATCACCTTTCGTCTGCCCTGTCCTAGTGATTCCCAGAGACCCAAGCGATACATCCAAGGCCACTTCCAGTGGCTTTCCCATACAAACAACTTGTCTTAGCACATGCTGAGGACTTTCATAAAATTTCTCAAAGGTTCACAAAAACCCAAATGAGCAGTATCTGACTTAGGCATGTCCTGTACCTCTGGCTGAGCAGCCCTAAGCCCACACTAGCGACAGCCAGCCTCAGTTCACAGCTTGGCCTCTTGAGGCACCTCTAAGTCCAGTGCAGTCGGTGGCTATCTGTGGATTGCTGCATAAGATCATTCTGCGAAGACCAGGAGGCGTAGCAGCCCTACCTAATACATACAAACAAACACCTGGAGGCAGCCAAAATGGGGAGACAAAGAAACATGTCCCAAATAAAAGATCAAAACAAAGCTCCAGAGAAAGAACTAAGCAAAATGGAGACAAGCAATCTACCAGATGCAGAGTTCCAAACACTGGTTATTAGGATGCTCAGTGATCTCAGAGAACTTCAACAAAGAGAGAGAAACCAAAGAAATAAAGAATAACTGAAATGAAAAATATACTTGAGGGAATCAGCAGATTAGATGAACCAGAGGATCGAATCAGCGATTTAGAAGATAAAGTAGCAGGAAGACCTGCACACAGCTTTCATGAGCAGCACAACACTGAATTGCAAGAGATCCAAGATGGTGGAGTAAACACTATGTCTGCTTCCTTTCATGAACAAATTAAAATTACAACTAAATTATACAACAGTCAACCTGGAGAACCATCTGAAGTCTGGCTAAACATAAGTTTTCTAACTAAGGATATAAAGAAGCCACATTGAGCCTGGCAGGAGGGACGGAGACGCCGAAACTGGCTAACACCAAACCTCCAGGTGGCGGTTGAGAACCATGAGGGACATCTCAGCTGCTGAGCTCCTCCCAGAGGAGCGAGGGACCCCAGCCCACACTAGCATCCCCAGCCCAGAGTACTGGTGCCAGGAAGAGGAGCCCTCACATCTGGCTGTGAAACGCATTGGGGATTCCAACCGTCCAGGTGAGATGAAGGCAATGGAAAACGCAAGCATCCTCTCAAAGGTTCCCCTCACACAGACTCCCTCACTCCCACGCACTCACTTTGGGCTCCAGCGGAGGGACAACTCAAGGGTTGTCAGAGACATACAGGGAGGAGTGGGGGACAGTCTGGGTTGTGTTGCTTCAGGTTGAGGGCTGGAGGACAGTCGCCATTTTCCTATGAGGCGTCCTCCTCCCAGGTGCCATCTTTCCTGTGTTGAGCCAGCCCCCACGTGGCCAAATCTGAATCTGATTGGTCTAGTGAGTTCTGCAGCTCCAACCTGCTGACTCACTGGTATCCTTCCCCACCCAACTCCCCCAATGCCAGGGGCACTTTCTCCAAAAGCAGCCAGCCCCGCCCAAATTGCATTCTTTCTTGGAAAACTGTCAGAGCTGACAGACCCCCGGTGAGTGGTGACTGGCCCCAGTGTGCTCTGAGACTTTTGCTGAGTCGCTTCAGGTTCAGCACTGACACCAAACCAGAATTTACATTAAGCTCAAGCCCACAACTCTTCCCACTCTAGGGACTCCCTGAGACTGCTTCACCCAATTTGTGTACCACACAAGGCTTTATCAGTGCCTGAACCTTAAGGGAGCTGGCAGGTGGCAGTGGGCCTCGGATGACCTGGTATTTTTCAGAGCTACCCTAGACCCTGTACTGATGGCAGACATCCTCAGTTTGCAGTGTGGCCTCTTCCGACGTGCCTCCAGGGTTAGCACAGGCAACGAACAATTGTGGATTGATTTGTAGCTCTTACCAGGTAGTCCCCAGCTGGTCATAGGCAATGGCTGACCTGGGCTTGCAACAGAGCCCCTCCCAAGAGGCCCCAGAAACAACATACTTGGAGGTTGGCTTCAGACCACAGTAGAGCACCACCAATTAACCCCAGAAGCAGGACATACAAAGGGCAGTTTCAACAGGCACCAGAGCCTGCTGGGGTGAATCCCACTCAGTGGGGTAAGTCCCACACACAGCAGCCTGCAAGCTGTAGATGTGGCCAAACCCCACAGCCAATCAGCCTGAGGGTCAATCCCACCCACTGACGTGCCAATAGCAATCACGGCTCAACTATAACAGGAGGGCACACACAAGCTACACAAGATACACTCCTGAAGCCCCCAGTGTAAATGACCAGAAAGACAGTGCTACTGGGCCCACAGAGCACCTACTACCTAAGGCCACCCAGCCAAGACTGGGGGACACAGCAGATCTACCTAATACACAGAAACAAAATACATATGCCAAAATGAGGAAACAAAGAAATACATCGCGAATGAAAAAACAGGAGAAAACTCCAGAAAAACAACAAATAGAGACAAGCAGCCTACCAGATACAGAGTTCAAAACAATTGTTTTAAGGATGCTCAAGGAACTCAGTGAGAACTTCAACAAAGACAGAGCAAGCATGAAAAAGGACATAGAAACAATAAAAAAGAACCAGTCATAAGTGAAGAATACAATAACTGAGATGAAGAATGCCTAGAAGAAATCACCAGCAAAAGTTATAAAGGAAAAGAACAATAAATTTGACCACATTAAAACTGAGAACTTGGGCTAGCAAAAAGTACCACAAAGTGAGTGAAAAGATAAGCCACAAATCAGGATAGATACTATAACACAGATAATAGAAAAAGGAATAGTAGCTAGAATGTATTTTTAAAATACCTACAAATCAGTAATAAAATGTGCAAAATACTTAAACAGAAATTTGCATAAGTGGAAACATGAAAGGTCAATAAACATATGAAAAGATCTTCAACCTCCTTAGAAATTATAGAAATATGTGTTATAACCACAATGATGCCCTGATCTTGGTTTCTAAAAACTACTGCCCTCTAAAAAGAACCAGGGCTCCTTGAGAAACGTCTGCTTTCAGGACTGAGCTAGAGAAGACATAAGATGACCCTGGAAAGTCTTGTTATACCATGGAGTAAGAAAGTGCAAATAATAATAATAATAATGATAATGATAATAATAATGAAGACATTTCCAAGAGACACAGGAACCAGTTTCTTCATCTGTAAAAAATAGATAGTAATAACAATGACCTTCCTCACAGGGTGTTTGGAGATTAAATGAGATAATATCAATACACTTGTGAGCATGCATTTCAATTTTGCACACATAAACATTTGTGATATATGAAACTTGCTTGCAAAAAATGAGGTCGAGGATCCAGCTTTCTATTTTATGAGAAATTGTTTTTTGGGGGTTTTTTTTGAGAAATTTTTTTAAAGCTGATTTATTTTTTTTTAAAACAGGAACTGTTGGCTCGGTATGTGTCATTGATTCCTTTCTTGCCTGACACTGTTTCATTTGCTGGCATCTGTGACTTGTGGAGCACATCTGATGTAAGTAGTTCTTCCCACAGATATACTAGCTTGAGCTGACTTCATTGAATATTAGCTAAATGGCTTCCAACTTTCATTAGTCATTATCAAAATCTACTTGAGCTAAATTCTGAAGTATTTTTTTCTTTATGGCTCAATTTGCCCAAAGTTCAGAAGTTAAAAAGTATTTGCACAAAGAATAAGAAAAGAAACACTTCAGATGATTTAATGCTGATTTATGCTTTCAGTAATACCTTAACAATATCCCAGTTGTATTCATTTTTGAAAAATCAAAATTACACCCTATATTACATTTTGGAAATCAAAAATTCCTTAATTTGTGGGCTTCTTCAGGCATGGCATGGCATTATTCATCCAGAAAGTGTTTCTTGGTCACCTACCACATGTCAGACACTGTACTTAGTTCTGGCTGTGAGCCAAAGAAACATGGCCTCTGCCCTCTGGAACTTACAATCGATGTGTTCCAAATACTTCCAAGTGGATCTTCAGTGGGATGAAACAAACCTCCATCACTATATTCATTCTGCCTCTGGATCTCATGTTGTACTCTGTTTGCATAAAATTAAACGGTATTATATAACTACTTTTGAAAGATAGCTCTAAACCAAAGAAATTGAAGTATACTTTCCATTTTTTATTCTCCATTTTTTAATCTATTTTGGCAACATAATGTTGATAATCTTAGAGATAAATTATCCACAGCCTGGAAACATCTATAAGATATAAAAAAAAAAGAAAAAAGAATAGTCCACGTACTCTAGAAACAGACTGGCTTTACCGTTCCTAGGTACTACCCCATCTCCCTGAGCCTCCACTTTGTCGTCTGTAAAATGGACTTATAAGCATACCTCCCTCAAAGGTTTGTTCTAGAGTTAAGTCAACGTGCTTAAAACACTGTGGGGGTGTGCAGGGAGGTATGAATAGGTGGAGCACACATGATTTTTAGGACAGTGAAAAATGCTCTGTATGATACCAGAAAGATGGATACATGTCATTACACAGAGGATGCCAAAAAATATATACACGTTTTAAGAAAGGAAAAACTGTATTGAAATTGTAATACTCAATATGTACCAATAACAGATGAACACAAGTCACGTTTGACTTCTGTAATTACAAGAGGTGTTCAAAGTGGTTACCATCAGCATAATTTTAAGTCTTTTCCTTTCTTAAAATGTGTATACATTTTTTAGCACCCTCTGTATATTTATCAAAACCCATAGAATGTACACCACCAGAGTGAACTCTTATCTTACGTAAACTATAGACTTTGGGTAATTTTGATGTGTCAGTATAGGTTTACCAATCCTAACAAATATACCAGAGCCCCACTCTGGTGGGATATATTGGTAATGAGGAGGCTGTGTGTGTGGGGAAAGGAAGTATATGGGAAATCTCTGTACCTCCCTCCCAACTTTTCTGTTACCTTGAAATTGCTCTAAAAAGTCTTTTAAAAGTGTTCAGTACATAGTGAGCTGAAAAGTAAATGAAAAGTGAAACTTTGAAATTTGTCTCTCCCACCCCACAGTGCTAATTGATTTTAGAAATCCATGTCATCCAGGTCAGAGAAAACACCATGTCCACTATAAGTGGTGTTTTTGTGGTTTTTTGCTTTTTTTTTTAAATGAACTAAAACACAGTACCAAAATTTGGAAACATTTTTACAAATAGATCTTACATTTTAAGGCACTAATTTTAACAATGACTTTTTATAATCCTGTACAACCAATCCAGAATGAAACAGTCAGTCAATGCAACATAATTTTCTTTTCTTTTTGTCAGCAATTTCTTGACCTCCTGGCAGGAGATGAAGAAGAGCATGCAGTATTACTCTGTAATTACTTTCTCTCCCTGGGTAAAAAGGCCTGGCTCGTGATGGGCAATGCTATTCCAGAGGTAAGACCATTGGGCTGGCTCTAACAGAGTATAGTTGTCTAACAGGGTCGTGGTATGTTCGCGATCATAAACAGCACTTATTTTCATAACGATACTTAGAGTTGCACAGTGTGGCCCAGAGGTTCCAGAATAGGCAGAGAGAACCAGTGATGAGACACAAAATGGTTTTCAGTGGTACCCGACTACCGAGCCCTATACAATCCTTTAGACTGGTTTCTTTGGTTGGTTGGTTGTTATTGTTTTGTTTTGTTTTGTTTTTTGGCAAATCTGAATCCTTCACCACCCAAAGCCCCCACCTAGATCTGTCCTTTTAGTATGAGTGTCCTCCTATCCATTACTAAGAATTCTGATTCGCTCCGTGATCTAGTGTTATTCATGCCAAGGAGTAAAGGGGATCAGAAGTGGGGCAAGGTTAGAGACCTCTCCTGTCACTCCCACTGCTTCTAGAGGCATCTGCTACTCACCTGGTGGGCAAAGGGAGCAACACATAACCACAGGAATGAAGAAAAGAATGTTAGCAGAGATATTTTGATATTATCATTGTTGTTTTTATTAGACTGGAGACTTAGTGACTATAGAATTTGTTTCCCTGCCCACTGCAACTATCCCTACATTTTGGGCACATTGGAGTAATCTGGGGTACAAGTTTAGCAAGTTCACATGGACTGAAGCAGCTTATCCAAAGAGTGTTTCAAAAAGAAGGCTATGAGGCTCTAGCAATCCTCTAGAAATGAAATAGCACAAGTCCTGCTAGGCAGATAGTATCATATCTGAACCCTAATTCATTTTCCATCATTATCTTCCAGGTAGCCTGGTACAAGGAAAAGAACACTGGGCTAGGAAGTCACAAGCCTGGGTTTCAGGCTCAAATGCCCACTCCTCATGAGCTGTATGAGTCTAAGAAAGTCACTTCACAACTCAGCTTTATAAGGAAATTGGGATAATTTTTGCCCTGCCTTCCCCGGAAGGCTATTGTGAGAATCAAATGAAATCATACATGAGCAATAAATGAATAGTTGCTCACTGTAGAAAAAGAATCCAATAATATAAAAGTATTCTGAGTAAAAAGTTAAGTCCCTCTTCAGGCTCCAATCCTCAATCCCACCAACTCCTCACATGCAGTCACTGTTGAGAGTTAAATAGTTTGTGTCCTCTCAAATCATCTTCTATGCATTTACTTAATTACAAAGGTATATCAGGTATTAGTCACTGTATTAGAAATAAAGTATTCAGACATAATTAGCCTTCTAAATACCCGAAAGACAATCTTACTGATTCTAAAAAGAAAATGCAATGACTTTTTTTTCCCTTAAACCCATTTTCTTTGTTTCGTCCTATTTCTTTCTTGTATAACTTTTTTTTTTTTTAATTGGGGAAAGGGAAAGGACTTTATTGGAGTATAGTTTGTACTTCTAGGATTTTTCCAAGTCAAGTTGTTGTCCTCTTTTTTTTTTTAATTTATTGGGGTGACAATTGTTAGTGAAATTACATAGATTTCAGGTGTACAATTCTGTATTACATCATCTATAAATCCCATTGTGTGTTCACCACCCAGAATCAGTTCTCCTTCCATCTCCTTCCATGAGGGTAAGGATCCCCCTTACCCTCATCTCCCTACCCTCACCCCTCTTACCCTATGGTAACCACTAAACTATTGTCTGTGTCTATATGAGTTTTTTGTTTCTCATTTGTTTGTCTTGTTCTTTTGTTGTTGTCCTTTCAATCTTACTTGTGGAGGGCACCGTTCAGCTCCAGGTCCAGTTGCTGTTGTTAGTTGCAGGGGGCACAGCCCACCATCCCTTGCGGAAGTAGAGCAGGCAACCTTGTGGTTGAGAGCTGGTGCTCCCACCAACTGAGCCATCTGGGAGCTCAGCGGCAGCTCAGCTCAAGGTGCCGTGTTCAATTTTAGTTGCAGGGGGCGCTGCCCACCATTCCTTGCAGGAGCCAAACCGGCAACCTGTGGTTGAGAGCCCACTGGCCCATGTGGGAATCGAACCGGCAGCCTTCGGCACGGAGCCTGAGCCACCGCCTGAGCCACCGGGCCGGCCCCAGTGACCGCTTATTTTCATTAATAATAGTTCTTTAGCCAATCTTAAGATACATTGGCTGAGTAACTCAGCTACTATCCCCACTTGGTCACTACACTGCACTACCGCAGTAGCAGATGCAAGAATTTTTCAAAGGTAAACATTGATTTTATTTCTTAAATCCAGCTCCTCCTAGAACTTCAAACTATTTTCACCATTATCCATGGATTTTAGAAATTAGGGGTCCAACTAAAATAATGAGTTGTTTGTGCTAACGACTTATTCACCTTAATTGCATAATTAGTTGGAGACTGTTTTAATGGCTATTTTCCTTTAGGGTCCAACTGCCTATGTGCTGACTCGGGAGCAAAGTCACTATTTAATATGGAATCCCTGCAGTGGACACTTTTATGGACAATTTGATACATTCTGTCCCTTAAAAAGTGTGGGCTGTTTAATAGGTCCTGATAATGTAAGTATTAACATTTCCTCTTAAACATGGTTTGCTGACTTGCTTTTTTTTTTAAATTGACCTACTTATTTCAGTAACATTTTGTGTATGAAATAATTTTATATAAACATATACCTATGCCAATTACATAAATGTAATGTCAAGCACAGGGGCAGAACTGTCCCAAATAAAACTGTTGGTTGAATTAGTCATTTGACCTGCAGAGAAGCAGAATGAAGTTAAAGAATATGGGTTTCAGTTTCAGAGGACCTGAATTTGTGTCTTGGCTCTGTCCTCAGTTTTCCCTTCCAAAATAGAGTTTACAATGTCTAATTCTCATGTTTTGAGAACTAAATGAGGCAAATTTATCACCTGAGAAGACTGAGTTCCTTCCTTCCTTCCTTTCTTTTTTTTTTAAGACAGATTCCCAGGTACTATCAGGTGATTCTCGTGGCACCCAGTTTGGGGGACCATTTAATTATGACGGATGCTGTATAAAGCAGGGGTTAGAAACATGAGTTATGGAGTCAGACTGCCTGAGTTTTTAAACTCCAACTTCATCATTTACTAGTTGTGCGAGCTTGGGAAAGTTTCTTCATCTCACACAGCCTCCGTTTCTTCAGTAGTAACATGGAGGTAATAGTAATAATTAGAGAGTAGTTGTGAGAAGTAAATGAGATAATCAGTGTAAAACAGCTAACACACAGTAATAACTCCTTCCTGGCTGCTGTGATTTTTAAAATAATCATTACCAAGCTTAGTGGTCTCTGAATTTAATGCATCTGTCAGAAAAATTAGTTGAGCACGCATCCGCGATATACGTATTTTCACTTATAAATTGTATATATTTACTTGTGCACCTATTTGTGTTACACATACAGAAAAAAACTCTTAAAAATAAAAGACGTAACTAGAAGACCTAATATTTTCTTCTCACACCCCTGGGGTGCGCACCCTCCTTTCAAGATCACTGATCTACTTTTTACGGTTACTGATGAAATTAAAGATAATATAAGCGGAGCACCCAGCAAAGTGCCTGTCTTTCATAAGTGTTCAGCAAATGGCAACTATTATTAATTACCAGTGTGAAAAGAGAACTGTGGAGCACCATTCTCATGTTAAGTATTATTTTAAATTAAAAGCATTATCATAATCATAAATGATCTGATAAGAGCGATCTACGTTTAGAGAACCATTTTAAGGTCGTTAGTAATCAGTCAACAGGCACTGACAAAGCCTTCAAGGAACTCCATTCTCTGTGAAAATTATTATTAGTTCTCAAAACAATTACTGCATAGTTGAGTAAGTCCCATAAAGCCCAAGTTTTATGAGGAAGAGACCCCCTTTTCTCCTAACAAGATGGCAACAGTGGCTCACAGTCGTGCATGCCGCATGGCAGCAGTTCCACACCTGCTCTGAGCCTCTACTGCCCTCACCAGAGAACCTCCCACCTGCCCTCGCTGTGTTGGCCTGGTACCCTGAAACCTCAACTGCCCTTGGCTCTACCACACAACCTCTCAGGATTGTCTGCCCTTCTCCTACTCCACTCCTTTGCCAAGAAACAAGTCTCTCCCCTTTCGACCATGTTTGTGTTGCCATTTCTACTCCACGACTTGTCTCCCCTCCTTGTTCCAACTCGCCCCAATAGTTTTTTCTCTCCTCTTCTACTTATTGATGTTGTCAGAGTCCAACAATTCTAAAATACGCTTCTTCCAACCTGACTACACCCTAAATGACCATCATCCCTCTTTCCTTCCTTTCCAAAATTCTTCAAATACTAATTATATCCTGACTTCCACGTTCCCAATAAACTCAGACTTTAACTCAATCTAGTTCCTCTTCCAAGACCATCCTACAGAAATTAAACTCTAAGAAGTACCATTATCTTGCTAATGGATAAATAAATCCAATGGTTTACTCTTTTTCCTTACTAAGAATAAACTTCCCACCTTGGATTTCAAACGGTATGTAATCTGACCTCAATGTTTGTTTTTTTTAATTCTATTGGAGGAATATTGGTGAACAGTAGTTTCTCCAGAGCCCATGAGCTCCAAGTCCAGTCGCCATTTTCAATCTTTAGTTGCAGGGGGGGAGGGGGCAGCCCACCATCCCATGCGGAAATTGAACCAGCAACCTTGTTGAGAGCTTGTGCTCTAACCAACTGAACCATCTGGCTGCCCCTCCAGAAGCTAAGTGGCAACTCATTGTCTTCAATCTAGCTGTGGAGGGTGCAGTTCACTGGCCCATGCGGGAATCGAACCAGCAACCCTGTTGTTCAGAGCTCGCGCTCTAACCAACTGAGCCATCCAGGCACCCTCTAACCTCAATTTTTTTTTCTTTTTTTTTTTTTAGCATCTACAATTTTTTTTTGTGTGTGTGTTGTTGTTTTTTTTGTATTAGTTTCAGGTGCACAAGACAAAGTAATACTTAGACGTTTATCTTTTATATCCCTCACACTGTGTGAAACACCCTCCCCCACTATCCCTCTGATATTGCACAGAGCCATTACATTTCCACTGCCTCTATTCCTAATGCTGTACTCCGATTCTTGTAAATACACACACACACACACAGACACACACACAAACTTGTAGTTGACATTCATTATTGTTCAGCTTCAGCTTCAGGTGTACAGTGCAGTGATCAGGCATCTACATCATCCCTGAGGTGGTCTCCCTAATGCAACAAGTGTCCATCAGATGCCCTATACAATCTTTACAACATTATTGATTACATTCCCCAAATTAATTTTCAAAACCCTGTGGCCATCTTGTGGTTACTGTTTTCTAATCCCCTCACCTTTCCCCTTATCCCCACTACCCCTCCCATCTAGCAACCCTCAGTTTTTCCTCTTTGTCTCCAAAACTGTTTCTGATTAGTTCATTCACTTATTTTCTTTAGATTCCACATATAAGTGAGATCATATGGTATTTGTCTTTCTCTGTCTTATTTCACTTAACATAATGTTCTCTAGGTCCATCCATTTTGTTGCAAATGATAAGATTTCTTTCTTCTTTATGGCTGCGTAATACTCCATTGTATAAATGTACCAGTTTCTTAATCCAGTCACTACCGATGGGCATTTCGGTTGTTTCCATGTCTTGGCTATTGTGTATAGTGCTGCAATAAACATAGGAGTGCATAAAGTTTTCTGAATTAGAGTTTTGGATTTCTCCGGATACCGAGGAGTGGAATTCCTGGATCATAAGGTAGTTCCATTTTCAGATTTTTGAGATACCTCCATACTATTTTCCATAGTGGCTGCACTAACCTGCAATCCCACCAACAGTGCACTAGCGTTCCCTTTTCTCCACATCCGCGCCAGCATTTGCTGTTTGTTGATTTATTGATGATAAGCCATTTTGACTGGGGTGAGGTGGTATCTCATTGTGTTTTTTATTTGCATTTCTCTGATGGTTAGTGAGATTGAGCATTTTTTCATATGTCTGTTTGCCATCTGTATGTCCTTTTTAGAAAAATGTCTCTTCGTGTCCTCTGCCCATTTTTCAATTGGGTTTTTTTGGAGTTGAGTGAGTTTTTTATAAATTTGTGATATTAACCCCTTATCAGATATATCATTGGCAAATATCTTTTCCCATTCAGTAGGATCCCTTTTTGTCTTATTGATGGTTTGCTTTGCTGTGAAAAAACTTTTTAGGTTGATGTAATCCCACATGTTTGTTTTTTCTTACTTCCCTCGCGCGAGGGGATATATCAGTGAAAATCTTACTCCGGGTAATGTCCATGAAGTTTCTTCCTATATTTTCTTCTAGATATTTTATGGTTTCAGATCTTACATTTAAGTCTTTAAGCCATTTTGAATTTATTTTTGTATATGGCGTAAGGAGGTGGTCCAGCTTCATTTTTTTGCATGTGTCTGTCCAGGTTTTCCAGCACCATTTATTGAATAGACTGTTTTTACCCCACTGTACATTCTTGCTTCCATTGTCATAGATTAAATGGCCATATAGGCATGGATTTATTTCTGGACTCTCTATTCTGTTCCATTGATCTATGTGTCTGTTTTTATGCCAGTACCATGCTATTTTGATTACTGTAGCCTTGTAGTATAATTTGATGCCAGGTATTGTTATACCTCCCACTTTGTTCTTATTTCTCAAGATTGCTGAGGCTATCCAGGGTCTTTTATGGTCCCATATAAATTTTAGGATCATATGTTCTATTTCTGTGAACTCAAATGTTTTTTTACAGCATTATTTCCCAGTACTTTTCTGCACATTCTCTACCCTACAGAATAATTGTAGTTCTTATAGACCTTGCGACCTTAAAACAATTTCTTGATTTGGATTCCAAGTATCATTGGTTAGCCACTTCTCTGCGTCCTTTGCTGCTTTTACGTTATTTCTCCAATATTGAAAAACCAGAGATCTTCAAAGTTCAAGTTCATCAAACTTCTTCTCTATTTATCTTCCTAGGAACATATATATGAAGATGACCCCCAAATTTGTATCTCTAGCTTACCTAGCTCCCAGAAATGCAGGCTCAAATATCCAACCATCTACTCAGTATCTTCATACAGATGTCAAATAGACATCTCCAATTTCACTGCTCGCAGCTCGCTCAAAATTGAACTCCTGATTTCCTTTTGCACAGTTTTTCTGATCTCAGTAAAAGGCAATTCCATCAATCCAGTTACGTAGTACAAAATCCTCAGAGTCATCTTTGATTCCTCTCTCTCTCTTTTTCCCATATCCAATCCATCAGTCAATCCTATTAATTCTACCTTCGAAGTATATCTACAATCGGACCACAGCTCACCACTTTCACTGCTACCATTTTGGTCCAAACACTGTAGCTCTCACCTGGATCACTGAAAATGGCCTACTCACTGGAGACTTCACTACTTGCCGCTAAACCCCTTCTGTCTAGTCTCAAAACAGCAAAGAATATTCCTGTTAAAATAAAAGCTAAATTGTGTTACTCTTCTGCTTTAAAAACTCCAATAGCTTCCTAGCTCAGTCGGCCCCCAAGGCCTTCTGTGATCTGACAGCCACCCTGCCCCACCCATCCTCCAGAGATCTCATTTCTTACTTGCTCTAACTTGCTCACTCCTCCAAAGCCACTCTGTCTTCCTTGCTATTCTTCAAACACATCAAATACACTTTTCAATTTGCTTTGCTGTTTCCTCTGCACAGACGACCCCTCCCTTTACCGGATATCTTCATAAATTTCTCCCTCACTTCTTGTATTGCAGATCAAATGTCACCTTTCCAGTAAGAATTTCCCTGTCTACCCTAAAATTTCATCTCTTCTCGTATAGTTTTCTCCATAGCTTTTGTATGGTTAGCTATTGCCACAATAAATAAAAACCTAACCCCAAACTAAAGCTTCAAACATTTATTCTCATGGATCTGTGGGCCACCTGAGAAGTCTCTGCTGATCCAGGTTGGGACAGCTCTGCTTCAGATGCGTTTATTCTGGGACTCCAGGCAATGACAATGGCAAAGACACAAGAGGGCAAGCAAGAACACACAGAGCCTCTTAAGCTTAGACTTACAAGTCACATGCTGACACTTCCATTTCATTCTACCGGCCAAAAGTCAAGGGCAGGGAAGTACATTTCTGCCCTTTTAGTGGGAGGAACTGCAAAGTAACATGGCGAAGGATATGGGTATAGGTAGGGGTGAAGAATTGGGGCCAATGACACAATCTACACACACATCATGTAACATCATCTGACATCCCATTTCTTTGTGCTATCTTCTCAATAGCTACTGCATAAGGTAGGAACCCTATTTCATTCACTGCTTTATCCCCAGTGATTAGAATTGAGCCTGAACATACTCGGTCCTTGAAAAATATGTTGAATGCACAAAATGACCATGCATGCACACAGCCATTCAATATGCCCAGTGTATGCCAGCCAGGAGCTACGCTAGATGCTAAAGATACAACGGTAAATGTCAACGCAACAATCTGATAGCAGTCTAGTGAGACAGACAATTACCGACGACAAACACTAATAGCTAACAATTATTGAGCACTTACTATGTGCTAAGCATTGTTCTAAAAGGTATAGATGAATTAATTTAACCTGCTCAACAACCTTATGAGGTGGGTACTACTATTATCCCTCTTTTATAGAGCAGGAAATTGAGGCACACAGAAGTTAAATACACAAGGTCACACAGTAAATGTTTGAGTCAGGATTCAAATACAAGTGATCTGGTTCCAGAACCAATGTGCTACACTGCTTCAACGAGACAGGTGTGATCCAGAGCTCAGAATGCTGTGGAAGCACAGAGTGGACACGTAACTCTGTCAGAAGACTGGGAAGAACAGTTAGGAAAGGCCAGCCTGAGAAAGGAGTAGCCTTGTTTGTCGTCTCTCAGAACTTCAGTTTCTTGTCATAAAGTACTCCCTCATTTCATCAATCTACAGTTAATAATCAGATGCACCTCAACTTTAGATATAAAAGCATGTGGCAAAATGACCATGACAACGACGTGTAGGACAGATACTACTGATTATAAAATGCAGGCCGGTCTTACAAATCCAAGTAGGACAAAAAGTGTGCATCTTGTGTGTCATCGTGCTCTGTCTCTCTGCTGCGTCTCCTTACATACATTCATATACACCTGCATATGTACCTAACTCCATATACACTAATGCAGTCTTGTCTTTTTTAGATTTGGTTTAATATTCAACGATATGATTCCCCACTAAGGATAAATTTTGATGTCACCAAACCCAAACTATGGAAATCTTTCTTTTCAAGAAGCCTTCCATACCCTGGCCTTTCCAGTGTTCAGGTATAACTCTTTTCACAACAATTGAATGTCGACAAAGAGAGTGAAGAGTTTGAAGTCATTGTACTGGGTAGCCAGATATTTTTTGATGCTTATTTCTACTCCTAGATATTTTGTCTAAAATAATGCTTGTTTTTCAATCTTAGTTGAGCCTAACTCACAATAAGAGATATACCACAATGTCATGAACCAGTAAACACATGTGAAAGAAAAAACTTTTGATATAGAGTCCCATGACATAAAAAAGTATCAAAAAATATAGTTTACGTAATTTTTTTTTAATTCTGGTGTCAATTTACTGAATTAATTTTATGATTGCTATTAACACATGATCCACTGGGGCTCATAAAATTAATATAGATGGGCCCTGGCTGGTAGCAGATTGCAAGTAGCAAACATTAGAATTGTTTACTACCACTTTTTTTGAGAGCTAGATATATAGGTGTATACTGGTGTGTAATATAAAATATTTCTTTACTGTGATCAAACCTTTAAAAAAAAAGATTTAATATAAAACACTGCCCTAGAGAAATTCTCCCATGTGTACAGGTGACATATACAATATTTTTTCATAGAAACATTGTTTGTAATTGCCTAAGAATTGAAACAACATAAAGGATAAATTATGGTACACAATTTACATTTGATAGTAGTTACATGAATAAATCAGTATTAATGAATCTTAAGCACTCTAAAATAAGTTTGCTATTATTTCTAAATACGACGTTAAGAAAAGGCAAGTTGCATATTCACAGTATAAATGATATAAAGTTTGGAAAACATGCAAAACAATACAGTATGTTGCTTAGGAATATGGATATGTGTAGTAAAATCAAAAGCATTTCATTAATTTGTCCATTTATACTGACTATAATGTAAATAGCATGAGGTCACGGATTTTTATTCACAATTATATCGCCATCACCTGCAAAAGTGCCTGACACACAGTAGTTACTCTATATATGTCGAATGAAAAGTACTAATGAAAATTCAGGTCATGGGTATATCAGTGACGAGAGAGAAGGGAAATGAAACTGAGAAAGCACTATAATTTATTTGTGATGTTTTACTGAAGGTGGGTCACGGGTCTACTGGCATCCGTTACATCATTCTCTGATTGTATGAGATTTCCTAATTTTTAAAAAATTAGAAAAGGATGATAGCAACTCAAATTAAGTGCAAATGATTTTTAGAATTTCTGAACTGTTTCCTCTTTTACAGCCAGAAGAGCTTATTTACCAGCGCACAGACAAAGCAGCCGCGGCTGAGCTACAAGACAGGTCACATGATACCCCTAAGGGCACATGGAATCTGTCACTAGGAGTGTAATTCCAAACTAGATGATTCTAAGCCTGGATAAGTGTGAAATAATTTGGGCAGTTCAACTTCAATTCATGTTTATAAATCCTAAGTACATATGTGATCCCTAAATCCTGTGGCTCAAAAGGAGGCTTTTTAGCATCAGCATGGTGTGGGACAAACAGAAGTGAATTCTAGCGATGATGGATGGTTCTCCAAAAATCCTACCTCAGATTAGAACTCCACGTTTTCAAGGGTCTTGTTCCACAGATCATATCCTCCGCTTAAATATGACTCTTATGTCCAATTAGTAGCTTACTGAACTTCAGCTAGTTTATAAACCAAACTCATGAAGATTGGTTAAGAGCCTATTTGAGTCACTGTAATCCTTATAACTGTGCAAGATAGAATTTATTCTCCTAGTTTCACAAATATGGAAACTGAGGCTCACAGAGGCCCACATACTTGTTAAGTGCTAGAGGGGGCTGTGAGCCCTACCAGAGCTTTCTGATTCCAGAGGCTGTGTGGCCTTTCTATTCTATCAAGATGTGTGAAGAGCAACAAGTCAAATTACACAAGCCAAAATGTGGTCCAGCTTAAGATACTACTACCATGTTTCCCCGAAAATAAGACCTAGGCGGACAATCGGCTCTACTGCATCTTTTAGAGAAAAAATTAATATAACACCCGGAATTATGCTACATTATATAAGATCCATTCTTATATTAAAATAAGACCGGGTCTTATATTAATTTTTGCTCCAAAAGACGCAGTAGAGCTGATTGTCCACCTAGGTCTTATTTTCGGGGAAACATGGTACTAGAAAACACCAATTTACTCTCAATTTCAAATTCAAATAAAGCCTTATTTGGGATCCCCACCTACAATACCTGAAAAAAATCTTTATTTCTTCTAATAGTTTCAAGATACTATTGATTAGAGTCAAATCATCTATTTCTCCAATACTGAAGTGCAATGCAATTTATTCCTGTTTTCTTGCTGAAACCATTTTGAAACTCAAAACAAAGATATGTGTTATATGGCAAAAGCAAAGCAGATCCTATAGCTGTTGAACAACAGGAAGCTGGCTGAGTCCCTAACTCTGTGTGTGTTTGGTTAGGGATGCACTGGAGGCTTTACAACTGGCAGCGTTTCAATTCAAATCTCAGCTCCCCATCACTGTCACATCATCTACATAACCTACCTCCAACTTTCCCCTCAGTAGGTAAAATTGGGATATTCCCCCTTACAGGATTATTGTTAGGAATAAAAATGTGTAAAAAGCACTAGCAAGGTACCTAAGTGAATAAGGAATCAGTAAGTGGTAGCTAGTTTCTTTCATTCTATGTCTAAGCTTCACATCCTCTGGACCCAATACCTATTATATTAACTATAAAACAGGATATCAAAAATTAAGTTGCAATGATGATGGCTATTTTAAAGGCAGTTTTAAGGCAATTTTGAAAAATAATCCTCATGAAAAGAAGTCACAGGGCAAGCAGTAAGTATGTGGTATTAATAGCCCTACAAATATTTGAAACTTTCAGATTCAACCCCACCCCTTATGCTTGAGTCTCATTTATCTGTCTGTATATGTTACCAATGAACAAAGTGATAGAACATTTCATGATAACAAAAATATATTTTCCTAAATGTATTGAACTTAGCTATCCCCATTATTCAGTACTCCCTCTTTTGTTATGTTTCAAGCATCTGTTACATCTATTCTATTCACAGGTCTATTTCCCACCCCAACTATACACAATCCTTAAGGGCAAGGAAAACTTGTGTTAATTTTTGAATCCCCGGGGATTAGTCCATATTAGTCACCAGCTATGTCTAGTAAATGACAACTCTACCACCAAAAAATGTGGTTATCACCTGAACCCCCACTGCATACAAACTGTATTTTTGTTTATAAGGGAAAAGTCAAATCAGCAAAAAAATGGAGCTTACTTTTTATAAACAGGATTGAAAAAATACTAAAAGAAAAAATTATGGACTGGAGGCCCCGCCACCTGACCCGATGGAATAGGTACTGCACATCCACACTGCGTCACTTCCTGCCTCTCTTAGAAAACAGTCAAGGAAATGTAGACGATGACCACAGAGCAGAATTGCTGAAACAGCTGGGAGACTACAGGGTAAGTACAAATGGCTCTCAGGTGAGCCTGTGGACTTCCTTGTCTCCAATTGGAAATTACTCCATAATGGGTTTTTGGTATCAAAATACCTACCCTGCTCCCCTAAGCACATGGATGAAACAGCATAGACTAAAAAGTGCCATTAAAAGTTCAAATCTCAGTAATTAACCTATTGTTAAATAGCAAAGTCTCTATAAAATGAAATACTAATTCATAAGATCATCCAATGTAAACAAGTAACTTTTATAAAATACATTGCAAGTATTAAATAAAATGAAAACATCTGGCTAAATTATGTTAGACTCAACTGTGCATAAAGGTTAAAACCAACACTCTCAATCAGGTTTTTTTTTTAAAGGATATGATTCTATACTAATTGCTTTTCATTGCTAAGAAAAATTTTCATCAATAAACAATATACCTTCTATTGCCTGTCCACAGTGCTAAGGGTTCACATCCTACAGCTAGATAATAAAACCTAGACAGCAGTCTCAAACCAAGACAGTAAACCTTGTTGGCTACACAGTGTGAAGTTGGACGTTTAGTTCTATTCACTGACTTAAACTTAGCCTCTCAGGCCAGGTTTTCAGCAAGGATGTTTCAATTCAAGTAACAGAAAACTTAGTTCAAACAGGCTTGAGCAATAATTTATTGGCTTATTTAAGAGGCCAGTAGCATCAGTGCTGTACTTTTCTGCAAGTCTTCCCACTCTGCCTTCCTTCACGTGATGGCATCATCCTCAGGCTGGCTTTTCTCGTGGTAGCAAGTGGCTGGAACAGGTCTAGGCTGGACTCACCCCTACTGACAGTCTGCACACATACTGCCAACGCAGGAAAGAGCATCTGTGTGCTATTATTCCCGAGTTTCCGGAAATTCACTGAGACTCACTTTGATCACCTGTAGCTCAATCACTGTGGCCAGGAGAACAGAATGCACTGATTAGCTTAATCTAGGTCCCTGGAATTACATGTGTTACTGTGCAAACTAGGGACTACGGGGAAGAGGGAAGGAACAGTGGAGAGTGACTAGCAGGTGCCTTATACACCAAGTCAATATGCCAGCAACTAAAACAAAAAAGACATTTTCCCTTCTCCATTTTCTGTATTGCTAATATACAGCTGAACAGAAAGACAGAAATACTTTGAGATCCAGAAGGAAGGCTTCTTATTGAGATTATTAAGAATTGCATACATTTACACAGCAAAAAAATTAAGTGAAATCTTTAAGCTTCACTAATGTCTAAAATTTTGGTTGTTTTTTCCTTTCAGTTCTCTGGATTTCCCCTTCACATGCCTTATTCTGAACTGAAGCCTTTAATTGAAGCTGTGTATAGCACTGGAGTACATAATATTGATGTTCCTAATGTCGAATTTGCTTTAGCAGTATACATCCACCCATATCCCAAAAATGTTTTGTCTGTTTGGATCTATGTTGCCTCCCTTATACGCAACAGGTAATATTTGCATTGTATACTTTTTATATCATGTGAAACTATAATTAGGATATGAGAATATTTTTAAGTGATATTGGTCGTATCAGAAGAGATTTGCAAATAATGAAATAAAATTATTTTCAAACTGTGCAAAATAAGCGTTTTTATTTAGCAATCTGCCTGGTTGTCTCTGCCACTTTGAGCCTAATATCAGTACAGACTACCCACAGTTCCCCCTTACACTAAGAGCTTCATACCGCCACGCTTTGGTACTTGCTCACCTTCTACTTGGGATGCCCTTCTTCCGTGCCTGTCCAGCAGGGTATCAACAACCATACTTTTAAGACCCAACAAACAATACAACTTTTCTGGGAGAACAATTTTGCAATATAAATTTTTTTGTTTTTAATGCTGAATGTGTCGTAAGACCATATCCTACAAAAATAACCAAGCAAGCACACGTGTGTACACACACACACACCCATTGAAGCAGTATAGTATTTTAGAGAAAAAAAAGGAATATATTTAAATATTTATCAAAAGAGGGGGCCGGCCCGGTGGCGCAGGCGGTTGGAGCTCCATGCTCCTAACTCCAAGGGCTGCCGGTTCGATTCCCACATGGGCCAGTGGGCTCTCAACAACCAAAAAAAAAAAAAAAAAAAAAAAATATTTATCAAAAGAGAAGTAGTTTAAAAAATTAAGACACTGCTATGGACTGCATGTTTGTGATTCCCTCCACCCCTAAGTTCCTATCTTGAAGTGGTATTTCAATACCTACGTAATGTGGAGGTGGGGTCTTTGGGAGGTAATTAGGTCACGAGAGTGGAGCCCTCAAGATGGGATTAGTGCCTTACAAGAGACAAGAGAAAGCTGCTTATCTGCTGGCACCTTGACCCTGGACTTCCCAGCCTCCAGAACTGTGTTTGCTGCTTAAGCCATGCAGTCTATGGTACTGGTATAGCAGCGCGTACTAAGCCATTAAAAAGGATTAAGTATATGTGCTGACATGGAAAGATGTACACAAAATAGAAATATGTAAAGTAGGATTTCTCACCAGCAGCACTGCTGGCATTTTGGGCCATGTAATTATTTGTCGTTCGGGACATGGCCTTTACCCAATAGATGCCAGTTACGTCCTTCCCCTCCGCTAAGTGGTGACAACCAAAAATGTTTCCAGATGTTGCTAATATCCTTTATGGTATAAACTGTCTCCAGTTGAGAAACACTGATGTACCTGGAATAGGATTTCACTTAAAAACAAAACAAAGACAGGACCAAATAAAGGAAAACCTTTAGCTATATTCCCTTATGCCTTCCTCTATCAAATTATATTACAATTATATATACATGCCTCTGATCCCTCTACTATGAACTCTTCAAGGGAGAGTTCAGGGACTGACTCGTCAGTCATTACCAATGTAATAATACGGATAGCATGGCACTGGGTTAAGAGCGTAAACTCTAGAGATCTCCTACTTCTGCCACTTACTAGCTGGGAATCCACGGACAAGTTACTTAACCTATTACATATTTTCCCCATATGAAGACCAGAATGATTACATTACCTACTTCATCAGGTTGTAATGATGAAACAAGTCAGTACGTATGTACAGATGACCCTGAACAATGCAGGGGTTGGGACATCAAACCCCCACACACAAATCCAGATGTGGATTTAACGTTTGACTCCCCCAAAATTTAGTTGTCCCTCAGTATCTGCGGGGGACTGTTTCCAAGACTCATCTGCGAATACCAAAATCCATGGATGTTCCCTGTATAACATCCCTGTATAAATGGTCTACATCAACATACAGTCGCCCTTCTACATCCAGACTCCCAGCCATGGATTGAAAACAGTGGAGGTATTTATTGGAAGAAAAAAAATCCACGTATAAGTGGACCCATGCAATTCAAACCAGTTGTTCAAGGGTCGACTATACTTAGAACACAACCCAGCACTGAGCACCTGATGTCCGTCAGGCACCACAGGGCACTTTACATAATTGTTGCCTTATATTCTAAGAATGAACTTTTTAATAGTTAATACAATCAATCACAGAACCCAAGATAAAACTATACCAAGTATATATAGTGATTCATTAAATATTAGCTATTCCCTTAAGTTAATAATGAAACAGCAACAATATGTAAAAATTAAATGGAGATTATGCCACCTCCGCATGCAACTGGAGGGGAGGTGGACAGTAGAAAAATGTGAGTTGCTATGTAACAATGTCCCAACTTACTGAAATCAGTTTGGTTCAAGCCAGCCATGTCCTATTTAATGGTTTGCTAGCATCAAGCAACATAGGACAAAGCAAAAGAGAGGCACCTCAATTACTGGAACCCCTGGGGAAATTAGCTGCTCACATTAATTAATTTAAAAGGATAACATTTAAAGCAAGTCCATGATTTAATCCTGATTTTTTTACATAAGTATTATCATAATTTTTCCCCCAAAATAATATATTGTCTTCCAACTACTATACAGGAGATAAAACTTTAGTCCTCCCTTGATGGTTATAGATGAGTAATTTTACCATGCAGTTCACGTAACTACAGCTAAGGTGAAACACGGGGTTGGATGGGACTCACTCCAGATAAACTCTTGTAGTTTTTCTTGAAATAGTCCCTGATGTCAAGTTTTCAAATAAACTTTAATAAACACTTAAGAGAAATAAAAACAAAATAACTACAAAACAGTCAACCTAACAAAAGAAAATTCTGACCCTGTAACTGTTTAATAAGCTCAGATTTCCTTTCAAGTTCTCTAAGGGAATCAAGAAATAATTATTTTGTTTTGTTTTTTACTTTGCGCTTAGGCCAGATTTTCAGAGAAGGCAAGGCCTTGGAGCACCACAAAAGACAGGACGACTTAAGTTTAAGAGTTACCAACTCGACAAGTAAGATCGTTAGCTTATACGCTGCCTGATCCTTCGTGCAAAGAACTTATGGTGGTTCCATCATTTATTTTGCAAATGTTAACAGGAGTGAGGTCAAAATGAGAAAACCTTTAGAGAAAGGTGAAATTTCAGAGTCATTGAATCTCCGCCCTTTACAGGTGATCTTTCCCTTGGAGTGTTCAATTCAAATGTTAGTGAAATGTAAAAGCAATGAGAGACTTCTCCTTATTTATATTCCCATCAAATGATTCTCCTTTCATCTTTAGACAACTCCTTCTAAAATAAAGTTTTCTCTTAGCTTGAACTGAAACTTGTCTACCTGTAGATTGTATCTCTCCTACTCCTCCTATACCCCAATAAAACAAACAAAAATACCTGGGACCACAAATAACAAGACTGCAAGATTACAATCTCTTCCACAGCTTTGCATGTATTTCTAAAAACAGCATCCCATCTACTATTCTCTTCTTCATGACAAAATTACATATAGCATTATATAAAATTGACTCAAAGGGTGGCTGGTTAGAGCAGTTGGTTAGCACGCAGGCTTTCAACAACAAGGTTGCCGGTTCAATCCCCACATGGGCCACTGTGAGCTGTGCCCTCCACACCTAGATTGAAACAACTACTTGACTTGAAGCTGATGGGTCCTGGAAAAACACACTTAAAATAAATAAAAGTTAAAGAAAAAAAAAAAATCTTGACTCAATATGTACCTGTCTGAATGGTAGGTCTCCACTCCCATTATCTTTTCACACAGCAATGAAGATAAGCCAGATTCAAATTTTTACTACTGCACAATTAACTTCAAAAAGACAATTCTGTTCAACAAAATTAAGTATCTGTATAAAACTGCTTATCAGGGTCATGATTTCATCAGAGCTAAAAAGATAAAATATTTAGTCCTATTTTCCACTACTTTACGTAGAACTGCATTAAGATTTATATAAAATCCAAACACAAAAGGAATTATTTGGTAAAGTCCTCAAAGTAGATTTTATTTATACATTTCTTCAAATGATTGTGGAATTTTTTAAAAAATCCCTCCCAAATTTGACAATTTAGGGACAGTGGTAGGAACCAGGGATCTTTGAAGAAAGCAAATACAAATAAATTGGTGCTTTGCTAGCTCACTGAGCTAACACCAAGAAGCCAATTTATTCTATAATCTTAAAGAATCTTATATGTGGGTATGTTTGAATTGGCCCTCTGAGAATTGTTCAAATAAAGGAAACATGGAAAAGAGATTGGTTTCCACAATGAGCAGTCTTTGAAAATAAATTTCAGAAATGTATGTTTGTAAAGATCTAGAAAGCTTGGTACAGTGTTTATATTGAAAGAGAACCAATAACCCCATTACTGACTTTAAAACTCAAAATGATCTAAAAAATACTTTAAAATGGCAAGGCATTAGTGACATTATCTCCAAAGCATTCAATTTAAAAGAAATTTGATAAAACTGTTCTCACCCTTATGAAAAGACCTAATCCCTTTCTAAAACAAAAACAAGAGAAAAAACACTGTACAATTCACTGGTAAATTAAGATAAGATTTCTGAGGTTATAAGGAATGGGGCCAAAACAAGTCACACTCAAAAAGGGACGGTTAACACAAGAAACGTGCTATAAGTAAAGTGCATGAAAGGAAGCCTGCTCAGCTAAATGAAGTAGACAAAGGTCAGAAGTCAAGGGTCATTCGCCAGAGCGGCAGCAGGCTCGAAAACCACACTGCAAATTCTGGCATCCACTGGCGGTATCAGCATGAGGACCTGTATAAAAACAGAAAAGTGTGAAAGGAGGAATTTCTTAGGGATCACATAAAAATAATCTTGCTTATGAAAGAGATAAAACATTGATTTTTTTTTTTACTACCAATCAACTTATAACATAGAAGTAAAATCTCACAATGCGTGTATAAAAAAATCATTCAAACACAAAAACTGCCAAGAGCTTGACTTTAAATAATGTATCATTCATAATCCAAAAGCTAAATGAAAGAAGAAGGGAAATAATATTTTGGCAACCATCTTATAAAATAAAAATCTAAGAAGAAAGAGTTAACCCACAAGCAAGACTGCCAAGTTAACTTAACAGATTTCTTATACTCTGAACATCCTTCCTAGAATTATAATTAAGGCAAAAACAGCATTATCGGTAATAGATCAGCTAAAGAATCCAGTACTGAGTTATTACAATAAACACTATATTCAAAATAAAAAAGTTAAAAAACTATATAGACTTAACATGTTCGCCATATTTTAATCTAACATCTGCAGCAAAAATAAATCATATTGTTCAGGTTAAGTGAAATTATTTTCCAGAATACATAATGAATGATTAAATAAATAAACATATCTAAGACATAATAAAAATTGTGATTCAACTACAACGTAGAGTAGTAACACTCAGGAGTAACTGACATTTTAACCCTGTCACATTATGCTACCCAGATACTACACAAAAGATTATTAGGGAACATAACTGAGAATTAGAAAATGTCCAAAAGGAGATACTATGGCACATAGTCAAATAGTAAGTACTTTGAATTAATCATAGTTTTCATAAAGGCAGGCAAATATGGAAAATGATGTTTTAACTACAATGAAGACTTTCTGTATGTCTGTACCAGGAACAAACGAAGAGCAGTTAAGTAGTTATTACTCATCAATAAGAACCAAAATACTTCCAATTGTGATATGCAAAGAGTACATAGAAGGTAGTTTAATAAAACTACTCTGTAGACTATGTCAAATAGGTTATAATTGAAAAATCACAGTACTTTGGATGTCTAGTTTAACTCAGAAACATAATTTTAAATTAGCTGTTTTGTTTTTTAAAATAGCAATCCATTGCAAAAGAAAGCCACTATGCTAACATCAACCTAATAACTACTTTCAATTGAACACCCGGAACACACTTATTTCCCAAATTTAACTTTTCCTTGTATCCCTGAAATAGCATATACAAAATACAAAGGACAAATTTCTTAGGATATACAAGCAAAGAAGTATAACATTCATATATTTCACTATGGAAATGATAACATTTCTTTAAGAAAAGAAACTAATGAACTTTACAAGCACATGTGGACCTGCAACAGCTTATTTCATTTATTTTCAAGTTTTTATGTTTAACTCTAAAACTGATGTGATGCCTGGGATGTGGGGAACAGGTATGATGATGGTACATGAGAGAAGAATGGCCACAGGTTTACAACTGCTGAAGCCAATGATACACAGGAATTCATTATATTATTCCATGTTTACGTTTAATTTTTCCCACAATAAAGTCTAAACTTATTTCAAATATAAAACTGAATTACCACAGCCCATTTTTCATTTAATCAAAATTAAAATCTGTTATATTTTTAAAATGAGAAGTTCAATGTGTCAAATATTTAAAATTCACAAAGTAGAATTTTTTGATAAGATTATTTTCCTTTAAAATAAGCCATAAGGTTAATCATCTTAACCAAAGTCAAAATACAATTTCTTAGTACACATTATCGTATTTACTAGAAATGCCCTCATAAGGAATCCCATGGTTTGAAACTTCTCTCACTGTTATAACCTTTGACCAGGTTTGCACTTTGAATGTATTTTCAGCTTTTATATTTTCAACCCACCCAACTCTCCATGCTGCCCCTTCCTGTCTCACCTCACCGCTGACACACTGGTCATTGCTTTTCCTCCCAATCACCCATCGGCTTTCTTCAAGACCCAATCCCCTGCTTCACTACCATCACCCTGCCCTGACAGTCCCTGTGGTTTTTGCAAAAATGTATCTGATTACTATTTTCTCAGTATGTAATTCTATTCAAATATTTTAAAAAAGAGAAATAAGAGAAAACAGACATGGAGACTTTCATATAAATTTCCAAACTAAAACTCCCTAAAATACTTCCAAATGTCTCTTGCTATTTTTGAAAAGGACAGAAAGGTAAAGAAGAAACGTTATAGTGAATTCAACAGTGGCCTAGGAAAACAATCATAAACGAGGTATGCTACTGCTTTTCAAGGGAGAAAATAAAAGGGAGCCTTCAAAGGAGCTAACTGGATTAAGGAAGCTATTCTAGAGATTCCTGTCTTTCCAAATACCACACAGCTTTTCACCATCTGTCCTAAAAGACAGGCCCAGCACCTTCAGTCTCTACCCAGCCACCTGGGTCTCTCTTTGCTCTCAAAGGCTAAGGGATGATAGTAGGCTTAATAGGGGAGAAGAAAAATGTAGAAATAAATAGGTGCCGTATATTAGGTAGAAAGTAACCCAATATTGCTATCTGCCTTATTCATCACAAAACAAAGTTCTCACTCACATTGATATAAAATGTGGCAACCTCCCTCTAATATGCACTGGAATATCTGCGTTTCAATGGGGTCCTACATATATAAATAAATAGAGGGAATTAATATAGCAGTGCTTTCACATGTGAAAGTAGGCTCTACCTAGAGAAGCCTACGGGTACTTCAACAATAACTGTAATAGTAACTACTGCAAAACTACAATCTCATCATAAGGTCAATGACAGCACAGGTGTCTGATCCTAATAATCTATGAAAGTGATGTCATCCATGAAGAGACTGTATGCTGTTGAAGGCCTGGGACAAAGCAAAAGCAAAAACAACCACTGTCTTTAACTTAGGTTAGTCTCGTATTGTAGAAAATGGGAGAACAGCAATTTCCAAGCATGGAAATCATAAGCAATATTAACAGTAAGATCTTTAAACATCACTGAAGGACTGTTCAGGAAAGGGAATAAATGGACAACAGAAAAAGTGAGGCAACACGGGAAAGAAATACCTATAACTAAGATATGATATGTTTGCCAAGATCTCAAGGAGAAAGCTGGGCTTCCACAGACTCTGACAATTCAAAAGGTAGCTCCCTTAAATATTTAATTTGTCACCAGCAAATGTCTGTCTCCATACAAGATAGAAAACTCAAATGGTTATAATATATGATTATAGGATGGCTAAATTACATTAAAGAATAATGAAAAAAATAGAAAAATAAAATGTGCATTAAATTTTAATCATTAAATTCTTTAAATGCATGGCAAAGAATAAATTTTATTAAAAAGCATTTTTTAAATATTCAAAGAGAACTATGTTGGTGATAGTTATTTTCCCACATTTTTATTATTGAATGATTTGTTTTTCCTGGATGTTAAGCATATTACTTATGCAGTATATCTGCACTTACCTTCACTTACCTTTAATTCCTCTTTAACTTAAATTAAAAACATAAGAGAGCAAATCATCTCAGACTGTGTCACCTTCAGAACTATGACCTAATCTATCTTAATTCATAAATTATACATATATTGAAATGCAAATCAGTATAGTTTATTTGCTATCGTTGTTCAAATGTACTTCAGAGACCTAAAACTATGCAATTTCATGTAATACTTCTTAAATGACAATTTTTAAAATTTTTATATTTAAATCTTAACTTTATCAACCAAATAAATTTAAATGTCATGAAGAATCATTCAGAAGAATCAAAACGACATGTTATGTCAATGTTTAGTACAGTGTCTTCCTCACAATAGATACTGTTTAAATATCTGATTACTAAATTATCGTCTCCAAAATCTCTGCTAGTGCTTAGGAAACAGATCATTCTGCTTCACTTACTTATCACTTATTATTTAGATCATGAATATTGTTTATCAGTATTTACTTCTTTTAATTAGTAACTTGGTACTTAACCATGTAAAACTCCTTTTGACAAAAAAAAAACATATTTAGTTAAATGTTACTGTCAAATATTTAAAATATAATTTGTTACCTAAATATGCTCTCTATTATTCTAAGACCATGCATAAAGCATATTAACTATTTTCAAAAATAATAAAAAGGGCCCCCCCCCAAGCAGTTACTCAATATTTACTGTACAAGTTGAGTTGTAGTGAAAGATACTGGATCAATCGTGTCATCTTGCAAAACTGGATGCAGTGCAACTTTATTCTAACACTTTCTAGGTTGTCCGTATGTCCTTTTAAGGAAAAGACTGTATCAGAGCATTGCTTTAAGAGCAAGTGGCTGGAACTCTGGAACACAAGTTAATATGACAAGTCACCTTGTAAACTTTAAAGAATTTCTATTTCCCCCAAATGATGCCTTAAGAAGCTGTAAAAGGAGACTTAATATTGGATTATACAAGCACTGTCAATTTCCTTCCAAATTTTTCAAAGTCACGTATCTTCACCAAAATTCACTTGTTGAAAATTACCACGCACTTATCAAACACACACACACACACAAAAACAAAACAAAACAAAAAAACCAACAACAAACTGACATTCAACAAAAGGAATGTAGCTGCTCTTTTGGAACACTTTTAAAATTTATATATTTAAAACTGGTTAAAATCAAAAGAATTTTAACATCCTAACAAAGTGCAAAAGATTTTAAGTATTTAACTTTATCCTATCATATAAATTATTTCAAAATTTGAAAAATTATAGACACAAAGTAAGTATTCAGATCATTAAAATGAACTGAGACCAATCTCCCTCACCCCATAACACCTATATATCCCAAAATAATGTAACAAATTGGGTTATATTAGGTCACAGCATAACCTATGCTGAAATCAATGTGGACAATTCAAGTGCAACAAATGAGATGTTTTTCTTATAAAAATAATTGCTTACTGATTCCTTTTCACAATATGGCCTATTCCTAAGCTTTAAGAAGTACATATAACACTGTACCAATAATAACATGACAGTACATTTAAAAAACAATTCCCCTTCTCAAACTTGCTGCATCCACCACACAAGAAGCAAGTGCCTCACTAGCGATCATACTTTGTTTTTGTACACTGAGCAGGTTGCAACTACAATTTTAGACATTCATTTCACCATTCCTATTATACACTAAAAGCAACAAAGAGCAAAGAAATGCTCCAACTTCATGTTGCTATTTTGAGAACACAGAAGGTCACCTCCTGCATTACCAATGTGATTCCAGAAATAAGAGAGCTGCTAGGCTCCTGTCTCTTCATATATATTTTAAGGAAAATCTAATCTCTAATAGCAGATTTGCTAACTTTTCTACCTACTAGTATGTCATTAAAGAGGCCATTCCTTTATTCTTTTTGGCTCCTGTCCATACTCCATTCCACCTGAGAGAAACTCAGTTGACCCTCCCATCATCTTAAGATAAAATGGGATCTCAAAAACAACAGTGTATGCTGTAAAAAGACAGGTGCGTAGTAGACTCTGAATCATCTACATTTTTTTTTCCAGTTATAAATACAGAATATTGACTTGCTTACTGATAACTGAGAAGGAGCTTTTTATTCTTCTGGGCATTTCAGTCTCTACCAATAACTATCAAATGCTCAAAAGGGCACTGAATATACTTCGCAAAGGCATAATAAATAGGCCCAATGAAGGGTAAGGATAGCCTTAAAAATAAACACAAAACAAAAAAAAAAAAATCAAGAAATGTTTATCCGGTGGTTGTTAAAAGTAGGTTTAGGAATCAATCTTCAAAGTACCATAGGGATTTCAGTCAGGTCTGAAGTACCTCACCTCCTCCCAACACCACACTCACCACTTTCCTCAATCTTCCATGATTTATTTGGAACCAAGGATCCCTCAGGAGTTCATATTACCAAAGTCCTCCTTCTTCTACTGAATTTTATAAAGCTGTGCTACAAGAAATCATCCCTAAGAAATCTATGTATCTAGCATATCAATACCTCTAAATTGTTAATGAGTGTTAAATCCTTCTAGAGGAATTTCCCAAAACTTTGTGAGAATTTTAGTATTTCTACAACAACCTGCCATTTTCAAATGACTAAACTATTACATATCTAAAAACTCTGGCAGAATAGATATTTGAAATATGTGCCGCCACCCCTGCCCCCCAAAAAAGTACCTTTGGAGAAGCTCATTAATGAAAACCTATGTGATTTTTTAACTGTATCAAATATAAAAGACTAAAAACGTTTGGTAATTAGAAATCTAGAAACACTAAGAATTATCAGAACTGTCAAAGTGTTTAAAGTAAATTTCTTCAAAAGCATCTCACTGTTAAAAGGCATTACCGTTAATGTTGTCACAGTAGTAAAAGAATTCATCATTTAGAGAAGGACACGCTGAAACCAAATCCTGCAGGCCTGCACCGGTTACAGTAAGACAACCAGAGAGATTCAGGTGCTCCAAATAAGGCAGCCCTCCTCCCAGAGTCAAAACCCTGTAAGAGAAGCAATGCAACAATTAGGATATATTAACCTATGAACATGTATGTATTCCCATGGGCCACTGGACCATTAATAATAGACCTTTCAATTTGGTAATGAGAACATTTTAAGAATTTCTATAAAACATGGTAACTAACCTCATCTCAGGCAAGAATACATTTAACAGAGAAAACTTCCTACATTTTCCTAAAAATATTCAATAAACAATTTCATGAAACTTTTTTTTATAAGAAGAACATTACAGTAACTCAATTTTAGAGGAAGAAAGTCCTAAATCCTGGAATTGTAATCTTCATTCTCCTACTAGACTGCCTAAGTAAAAATTATCAAGAAAATTACTGACCAGTTTGGCAGTTCCTCAAAGAGTTACAGAGTTAGTATTACTATTTGACTCAACAATTACTCTCTTAGGTATATACCCAAGAGAACCGAAAACATATATTTACATAAAACTTGCAAACAAATGTTCATAGTAGCATTATTCATAATAGCGAAAAACTGGAAACAACCCAATGTCCATTAATTAATGAATAGACAAAACGACATATATAATAGTTATCTATAAAATGAAATGTAATGTAGTCATAAAGTACTGATATATGCTACAGCATGGATGAATCTTGAAAACATGCTAACTGAAAAAAGCCAGACACAAAAGGTCACATACTGTATCATTCCATTTATAAGAAATGTCCAAAATAGACAGAATAAGCATAGAGACAGAAAGTAGATTAGCGGTTGCCCGGGGCTGGAAGCAAAGAGGAATACAAAGTGACTGCTAATGAGTCTCGGGTTTCTTTTTAGTATGATGAACATGTTTCTGAATCTGACAGTGGTAATGGTTGCCAAGCTTGTAAATATCCTAAAACCAATGATCTGTACACTTTCAAAAGATGAACTGAATGGAATATGAATTATATTTCAATAAAAATGAAAACCTAATGGCATATCTCAGAAGAATAAAAACAACACTTATGTAAATAGGATAAAATGAGAAGTTGGCTAAAATGACAATGGGAGAGCTGAAAAATACCAAGAACAAAACTGAGAACATCAATTTTCTGTACAATGATGTTTAAAGCAGTATCACAATAGCAAAAATTGGGAAAACTGGAAACAATACAATCTTGAAAAGGATTATGTCAAGAAACTAACAATACAATAAATTTAGCAAAAAAGTCATTATCATGGTTATATAGACACATGGAAATTAGAAAATAAAGGTAAGTAAAAGTATGTAAACTATTAATTGAGATTAGAAAAAGTTACAGAAATATTTATATATTCAGTGAGGGATATCGAACAGTAAAGATGATGTTTTAAAGTTTTCTAACTGTATGTAAGAGAAAACTGATCTATTAAAAACAGCTTATCAAAACCCCAATACCCATAGGAAATTTAAATGCAAATTTCCCCTTATATTTTGACTGAAACTAACTGATTTTCTTTTTTAAAGTCATAGATTTCCCCAATCCATCCCTACAGTTTAAATTAACAACAGTGACAATTCAGAACCTCAGTGGCTTGACTGGGCCACAGCAGTTAAGAGACAGCAGACTTTGAAGGAAGACAATATAGGATTTAAAGATTACTAATTCTATTTTTCCTATAAAGTGAATAGCTCATAATGAAAAAAATAAAAAGCTTTTAAAAAGTGGTCTAAAAGATCTCAGAAGGTATCTCAATACAGAGACTGCTTTCTTGTTCTAAAACTTAATTTTTCAGCACACTGAGGACAGACTACATGAAATATAAAATTTCATATCACGAATATACTTGAGTAAACAATTTGTGCACTCATTGGTCTCACTGAGCTGAATGGGAAATCAAACTAAATAAGCAATTATAATACTATACAATGCTCTTCTCGGTACATACAGAAGAGGCAGAGGGTCACAAAAGGTTTTCCATAAGAAGTGACAATTAAACTGTGAGAGAGAGAAACAAACAGAAGTTAGCCATTAAATGTAGGTATGTTACAGACAGAGAGCAAATGCAAGTGTCGGAAGAGAAAAAATGGTACCTTGGAGAAAATAGCTGAGTATAGCTACTAAAGGGCTGGGGGGGGGGGGGGGTGGTGTGTGTGTGTGTGTGTGTGTGTGTGTGTGTGTGTGTGTGTGTGTGTGTTGTTTCGTGTTGTCTTTTTTTGGCAGAGGTGAGGATGTAAGGAAGTAAAAAATAAAGAGATTTAAGGTACAAGAGATAAACTACAGAGGGCCAAGGGCCAAGAATTTAGACTCTAACCCAAGGGTAGCAGGACTCATTAAGAGGTTATCACCAATGCCCGAGTATGTCAGGCACAGGCCTAAACAATAAAATGCAAGATTAACAAAATACAGGTTCTACCCTCAACAACAGGAAGAAACATTTAAACAAAGCATTAACAATTCATGTCAAAGGAAAAAAATGTTACAGAAATGTGTATGTTATAGAAATAGTGTAGACCAGGAAGTGACTCAAAAGTAATAATGTTTAGAAGAACAGAACAAAATCCAAAATTCAACAATGCATAATTCACATTATCTGGTATCAAATAAAAAACTACTAGACCTTCTAAGAATCAGGAAAAAAATCAATCAATAGGAACACACCAATAAATAATAAAGATGATGGATAATTAGACAAAGCCTTTTAAAACAGCTTTTATATTTTAAATATGCTGAAGGAATTAAATATGTATCTAAATATAATGAGAAACTGAAAAATATTTATATATTTTCTGTATGTTTATATATATTATGATATATTTTATATATTTATATGTGTGTATGTGTATACACAGAGGAAGTGAGCACAACTGTACCAAATGAAACTTCTAGAAATAAAAAACACAATATCTGAAAAAAAAAGTACACTGAAATGAGATTAGCAGTGATTAGACATTGTAAAAACGGTAATGGTAAGTTGGACTTGAAGGTACAACCAGCATAGCCAAAATAAAGCACCAAAAGGAAAAATAACAAAAACAATAAGAAAAAAACACTGGTGAGATATATTGAATTGTGTCCTCTCCACCCAAAAGATATGTTGACGCCTAACACTCAGTATCTATACATGTAACTTTGGTTGGAAATAGTGTTCTGTAAATTTAATCAGGTGAAGATCAGGTCATTAGGGTGGGCCTTAATTCAATATAACTGGTGTCCTTATAAGAGGGAAATTTCTCTCTCTCTCTCTCTCTCTCTCTCTCTCTCTCTCTCTCTCTCTCTCTCTCTCTCTCCCCCTCCCTCCCTCCCTCTCTCTCTCTCTCTCTCTCTCTCTCTCTCTCTCTCTCTCTCTCTCTCTCGCACGTGCGCGCGCACAGACCCACGGAGAATGCCAAGTGAAGAGGTACAGACACAGGAGGAAGATGGCCATGTGAGGATGGAGGCAGAGATCAGAATTCTGCTGCCACAAACCAAAGCAACACTTGGGTCTACCACAAGTTGAAAGAATTAAGGAAGGATCCTCCCTTAGAGGTTTTAGATGGACCATAGTTTGACCAACACCTTGATTTTGGAACTCCAGAACTATGAGAGAATACATTTCTATCATTTTAACCACCCAATTTGTGGTACTCTGTTATGACAGTCCAAGAAACCAATACAGTGGTACTTTGGTTTTCGAACGTAATCCTTTCCAGAAGACTGTTCAAGTTCTGAAATGTTTGAAAACCCAGGCACAGTTTCCCCATAGAAAATAATGCAAAATGGATTAATCCATTCCAGATCTTTAAAATCAACCCTTAAAACTGCAAATTTGGCAGTTTTTTACTATCTAATGATACCATAGATCCATAAAATTTACGTTCGTAAACTGAAATGTTCATCAACAGAGACATTCGAAAACCAAGATACCACTGTACACTAAAGTGGAATAAGTAAATCCTTATCAATAATTGCTTTAAATGTAAATCAATCATACTCTCCTATTAAAAGGCAGAGATTAGCAGACTTGATTTAAAAACCATGATCCATCTATTATATATACTGTGTATAAGAGACCTCACTTTAGATGCAAAGACACAAAGAGGCTTTATAGATATATAGAACACTTCATATATAGAACACTTCACCCAAGACCAGCAGAAAGCACATTCTATCTCTCTAAGACCATGTTAAGCCACAAAACAAGCTTTAATAAATTAAAAAGGTTGAACTCATACAAAGTATATTTTATGTTCACAATGGGTTCAAAATACAAATTAGTAACAGAAAGAAAACTGGAAACTTGCTAATGTGTATAAGTTAAACAGTATACTATAAAACAATCAATGGGCCAAACATACACACACAGAATAAAAACAAAAACAACATGCAAAAGTTGCTGGGATGCAACAAAAGTAAGGCCTAGAGCAAAATTTACTGTTGTAAACAGGAACATCAAAAAAGATCTTAAATCAATAACCTAACTGAACACCTTAACAAGTTAGAAAAAGAGCAAACTAAACCAACAGCTGGCAGAAGGAAAGAAAAAATAAGAACTAGAGCAGAGATTTTTTTTAAATAGAGAATACAAAAACAATAGAGAAATATCAATGAGATCAAAAGTTGGTTCTTTGAAAAGGTCAACAATATTGAAAAGCATTTAGCTAAACTAAGAAAAAAAGAAAGAGGACTCAAATTACCAAAGTCAGAAACAGAAGTTGGCACATTACTACCAATTTTAAAGAAACATAAAGGATTATAAAATAGCTCCGTGGACACCTGTATGCCAACAAATTATATAACCTGGATGAAATGGACAAATTCCCTAGAGACACAAGTATCAAAACTGACTCAAGGAAAAAACAGAAAATCAGAATAAACCTGTAACAAGTAAGGAGACTGAATTAGTAATCAAAAACCTTCCAACTAAGAAGCCTAAATCAGATGGCTTGCTTCACTGTGAATTCTACTAAACATTTAAAGGAGAATTAACAGTAATTCTTCTCAAACTCTTCCAAAACACTAAAGAGGTAGAAGACTTCCTACTCATTCTATGAGTCCAGTATTACCCTAATACTAAAGCCACAAGAAAAAGAAACTACAGGCTAAATGTCCCTTGCAAATATAGACGCAAAAATCCTCAACAAATGCTAGCAAACTGAATCTAGGAGCATATTAAAAGGATTATACACCATGACCAAGTGGGTTTTATCCCAGGAATGCAAGGGTGGTTCAACATATGAAGACCAATAAACTTAGTGCACTATAATACACCATGTTAATAGAATGAAGGGGGAAAAAAAAACACGATTATCTCAATTGATGCAGAAAAAGCATTTGACAAAATCAAACACCCTTTCATGATAAAAACACTCAGCAAACTAGAAAAGAACTTCCTCAACATCACAGAGGCCATATATGGAAAACCCACAGTTAACATACTCAGTAGTCAAAGGCTTCTCCTCTGAGATTAGAAATAACAAGATAAAGATGGTCACTAAGAATGCTTCCATTTAACATAGCACTGGGATGTTCTAGCTGGAGCAATTCAACCAGGAAAACAAACGAACAAGTAACATCCAGATTGAAAAACAGAAGTAAAATTATCTTTGTGTATGACACAATCTTGTATGTAGAAAACTCTATAAAGAATTCCCAAAAACATTCGTTAATAAACAAATTCTATAAAGTAGCAGGATACAAAATCAACATGCAAAAATCAGTTCTATTTCTATACACTAGCAATGAACAATCTGAGAGAAAGTTTAGAAAACAATTCTACTTAAATAGCATCAAAAAGATTAAAACACTTAAGAATTAATTTAACCAAGGCAAAAGACTTATACACTGAAAACTACAAAACATTGCTAAAGAAATTAAAGAAGAAATGAAAACAAGGGCTCAAATACGTTCATGCCAATTCATACTAGCATTATTCAAAACATAAAAGGTAGAAACAAACCAAGTGTCCATCAATGATGACATCAATAACGAATGGATAAACAAAATGTGGTATATAAATAGTAGAATATTCAGCTATAAAAAGAAATGAAATTCTGATACATACTACAACATGGATGAACCTTGAATACATTATGTAAAGTGAAATGAAGTAAGCCAGACGAGGATAAGTATTATATGTCTCCACTTATATGATGTTATCTATCATGTACAATGCAAATACATAGAGACAGAAAGTAAAATAGAAGTTACCAGACTCTGGGAGATATGGGAGAATAAGGAATTATTGCTTGATAGTTACAGAATTTCTGTTTCAAGTGATAAAACAGTTTTGTAAATAGTGATGAAGGTTACACAACATTGTGAATATACTTAATGCCAGAGTTGTATACTTAAAAATGGTTAAAATAGTAACCTTTATGATATGAATATTTTACCACCATTTTTAAAAGATGCATTCAAATCCTGAGGCAAACACTATATAAATGAGTACTAGTAAATAGTGCATAAAAACAGATACTAAAAAGTAACTGATAAATCTAAAAGACATCAGGAAGAGACAAAACGAGAATAAAGAAAAGATGAAACAAGGGGAAAGCAGACAGCAAGATGGCAAGCATAAACCTAACCATATCAATAATTACATTAAATGCAAACGGTCTAAACAGATCAATTAAATAACAATGTTCGACTGAATAAAAAAAGTAAGACCCAACTACCATGTTTCCCCAAAAATAATACCTAACCAGAAAATAAGCCATAGCATGATTTTTCAGGATGCTCGGAATATAAAATAAGCCCCAATGCGTCTTTTGGAGCAAAAATTAACGTTAAGACCCAGTCTTATTTTCGGAGAAATATGGTATATACACTGTCTGCAAAAAATTAAAGAGCAGTTGACTTGGATTCAAGGAGAGAAAAAATAGTTTGTACCAAAACAATAATGGCAAAGGGGCCAAAGAAAGTTGAGAATTTACATTAAGAGGCTAGACAGCCAAGATTTATTTATTTCATTCCTATGAAAACCTTAAAATGTTACATTAAGACTGCACGCAACACTATTTCTTATGGTTTTGATTTAGTTTGAACTTTGATTTTCAACCTACATTTGTAAGTTAATGTTTTTAACTAGCCCCATACAACCAACTTGCCAAACTGGTGCTATTTATCCCTGACTAAAACCTAATGACTAATACAAAAGGATACACTGAATGCTCCCGCTACCACTTCTGTTCCCTTAAGTTAAGCTTTTCTGTTTCTGTAAGTTGAGTTGAATACTTGCATGAACTGTATTTGTTCTCTAACTTACTGACACCAATTGTTCTCAGTGTTGTAACTGGTTAATTGAAATACTTTTAAAACCAACATAATGAATGCAAAAAAGTTGTTTCTAAATATTAAAATTATGTTTTCTGTTGCCTTAGTTTCTTTCCCAGGAAATGCACACAAAATTTACTCCCTAACTTCATTCCAATCTCTACTCAAAAAATGCTTTCTTTCAAGGCCTTTCCTATCCATCAAATATGAAGAAGCATTCTTAGTATTCTCTATCTTGTAATCCTACCATACTTTTCTTCAGAACATGCCGTTTGATATTATGTTTATTGTCTATTTCTACCATTAGATTATAAACTCTGCGAAAGCAGAAAATCTCTTATACTCTGGCTCCCTGGTAATTAGAACAGGGCAAGTCATATAGTGGGTGCTCAATGAATAAATGATTTAGAAAGATTCCTTCAAGATAAGCTAATTAAAAAGAGACCATTTGCACTCAGATTGCAGACTTTTTTGATTATCTACCAGTCTAAATAATATCAGATATGATAGTTCCTGTGTTCCCCCATCTTCTAAAGGAATTATGCCCTGAATTCAAACTCTTGTCATAATCTCCCACACTTCCCCATACATATCCTTCACTACAATCAAACTGAAATACCAATTCTCCTTTGAACATTCCCCACTGAATTCAATTTAATCGGTTAAAGATCTTACGCAAAAGAGGGAATATGAGGCTTTAGCAAGATGAATTTTCACTGTTTAACCTCATTATTAAAGAGCCCTAGTAAAATTCAAATCCACTACAAGGTAAAACAAAAAACATATAATCAATTTCCAAAGGCTCATACCAAAGATAATCAGACAATTATTACACATTGTTAATGCTGAGACCAACCATAACAAATAACCCAAGAGCAGGTACAACAGTGCTCTGCTGTGTGCTCAAGTGATCCCCACTGCTCTGAATAGTTTCTTCTCCCACTGCCACCATCAAAATCCTTCGTCTGTCTACAGAGTTCAAAAATACAGTGCCATTCCTTCATTAAATTTTCTGATTGTTTACTGCAATTGGAACAGAGGTCTCTCTTCTTTGATCCCCAGTCTTTATTCAAATCTCTTAAAGACTGTACACAAATAATATACAACAGAATACGATATACCTATTCTCTAAGTTCTTGAGGGTAAAAGTTCTTAATCTTATTCACCTTTACATCCACTAAAGCACCTCAGAAAATGTGTTGTCGGCATTTGCTAAGTATTTATTAAACTTTTAAATTTATGTTCTTCCATATATCACAAAGGATTTGAAACTGACTAAACTGAGACTTCATGCTGAAGTTATACTGTCCCAATGCTTTGAAGTAGAACAGATCTTCATTAACTCTTTCATTAAATAAGTCAGCTAAAAGGCATGACCAAATTTTTGTGTTCTATTAAAGAATGAGGACATGTCCATTTCCTAGTACTCTGCAACTGATGACTTACCTGAGACCATGGTCTGTGATCTGATAACATCCGGACAGACTGAGAAACAGAAGTACACGTCCAGTCTCTTGATCAGGTTTTTCACTCCCAGAGTAAATTAGTAAGTCTTTCTCACTAAGCAGCCTAGTCCTTGATGCTTTTCTACACAATGCAGAAGACTCTGGGAGTGCTGACATAGTTCTTAGAGCTGTTCCTGTACAACAAAATGAATGACCGCAATATGCAAAGGCTGGAGAAGCACAATGCTGCTGCCAACAGACACTAGTCCTTAGTCCAATGATATCCTTACTGTAACAACCAGAGGAGGAACAACTGAAGTTGGATGCTGTTTCCATTACACACAGACTTTCAACATTTCTGTGTCTCCATTCTACAGCATCTTCAATGTCAGCCAGATCGTCAGCATCCAACATCCACACATAAGGAGAAGGGAAGTTTTCAGAAGAAACAGACTTAGTCCAGGGGTGTTCATTATCTATTTCTTCTCCAATGTCCTTGTTAGTTAAATCATGCAAACAAGCATACTGCTTGGGGGACTGCATAGTAAAGTCTTTATTTTTCCATGTAGTCAAAGTAATTTTGCTTGTAGAAGTATTCAAAAGGCCACTCTGATGAGATGTCAGAATTCCAAGAGCTCTAGAAATCTTCTCTAAAGCCACATCTGTGATTTTTTCACATCCAGACAGATCAAGATGCCGAAGACTCTGGCAGCAACCAAGCCACGACCAACTATGATTAAGAGATAACAAGACTATTAGTGGACATTGTTCAATTCTTCAAAAGAATTTGACTATATGCAAGTAGATGGAAAATAAAGAAAGATTTTAAATTTAATATGATTAATCAATTACTGAACATTTATTGTCAGGCACTATTTTAGATGTTAAGAGATCTAAAACACAGTAAGAGTAACTAGGAACTAAGGGTACTGCTAATCTAACAGAAGGGTAGGAAAGGAGAAGTCTTCATTTATTTTACTGTGAAGTAACCAGCAGCACAAAGGCTGTACACACATGAAAGAAAGATTAATGGAGGATGACCCAGAGGAAACAAGCTCTAGGAATTGGTGGAGCATTAGCCTTAGCCAAAGAAGAGCACACCGCTCCCTCTGAAATGGGAAGAGAGGTGCTAATATAAACGCTAGGGTAAAAAGAGTAAAGTGAGATAGACTAGGAAGGAAACTGGTGGCATCCAAGGAAATAAAATCTTTAAAGAGTGTATCTTGAAGGTGTTACAATTTCAGAATATGAAGAATGAATGTAACAGGGAGCTTTGCCAAATGGTTCGTGGAACCCAACTGAAAGTGAAAACTTCTTAAAAACATCAGTGCCAATCTACATGGTTGTAGTTGTACAGCAAGGCTCCAAGGCCCAGACACAGTACAGGATTATAAAGACGACAGGGTAATACAGACTGGAGTTTTGGATCAGTGGGAACCGACAGACACGAGGAAAGGACTGAAGGATGCTATCAAGTTACAGCCATAGTGACTGAGATTTGAAAGTGAAAAATAGTAGTATGATTATGCAAATGAGGGACAATTCTACTGATTCATAGTTAAAAGTCATACTTAAATATTCAAAAATAACTAACCTGTCAAATGCAGAATCTGAAATGTCAGTTTGGGTAAGATCCAGATGCTCCAGATTAGGACAAAGCTCTAAAATCTGCCTAACCTAAGAGAGAAAAAAGTCACTGTGAAGACCTACAGACTTTTAGACAAGAGACTTTTAGTTAGACAAGGTAACTTTTAGTAAATAATATAATCCACCAGTTCTCAAACTTTTGTGCATGTAAAAATGACTTCAAATCTGCATTACCAATATATATTCTGGGCTCAAACCCCAGAGAATCTGCTTTACTAACTATGAGATGAGACCCAGAAAATTTACGTTTTTTAAGGAACACCCAAGGAGATTCTGATGTAGGACGGCACAAGGTACATTTTTATAAAACAGAGGTTAAATCTCACTTGCCCATCTTACCATGTCTCACATATTATGAAGAATCACACAAAACTGGGCATCATCACTTAACATTTGCAAAACTGAATAAACTATTTAACCTCTCCTAGTGTCTGTACCCTTTTTTATAATGTGTAGACAATGATATCTTTGTACAAAGATTATTGTGAGAATTGAAATGAAATAATATGAAAGTCAGCAGTGTATAGCCTACCCATGGGAAGGGACTCTCATGGGTAAAGTCTTTTTTCCTTAATTAAACTCAGGAATAAGTAAACCAAATTTAGATCATTGCTGTTTTTTGTTAATACCCAAACTAGTGCTAATTTATACATACCATTTTGCTGGAAACTGCAGAGCTGTATGCTAATACTAAAGTTTTTACAGAAGTACCAACATATGGCAGAACATTATGAATTAAGCCATGGAGTAAACGCTTTTCCATTTGTGCAATGCTGATAGCAATCGATTCCTCTGCAGACTCTTCTGTAAAATGAATTCAAAAGTCTAAGAACTTGATACACTAATTATAATTAGACTACTAAGGAATCACCAAATCATTAAATATGAAATACTTTTTGCTATCCTTAAACTCCCTTATGTATGCAAAGCAAGTTAAATGGACAACGTCTCAGTCTCCAGGACTTAATATTTAACAGGTCTGGCATTGGGGGAAAAAAAAGGTTTTATAATGAGAAGGAAGATTTTTTTTCATGTACTTCAAGGTTCAAGGTCATTTTCATATCAAGGTAGATAGCAGAGGAAAAGAAATAGTAACTCCAGTTTCGGGCACTGAAAACAGTTTTGGGAAAAAAGCTCTGAATTTTTGAAAACTAGTAGGAGTTCTTCAAGAGAATAAAGGATATCGAAAGAAAAATAAGCCACAATGAAAGTATCCTTCGTTATTTTACCTGAATAAAAGGGACGCAAAGCCAGAAGAAATTTGAAACAAATTAGCCTGGTCATTACATATCAAGCAAAGGAAAGTACGTTAAAATTTTTAAGAAGTTAAAAATGAGCATGGCTTTTGCTTTTCCCTTAATCACTTCTGTAGAACTTGGATGTTTACAACAGGATGTACTACTGTAACAACAAACACAACAACAAAACAACTACAAACTCCAATTTGATAAGGAAAAAAACACACTAACTATACTAAAAAGAATGAACTAGTAATTTGATCACCTTTCTCAGGGTCCTATTGTTATGCTTACTTGAAGACATAATCTGAATGTCTCTAAATATAAAAGTTTAACAGAGTAAGTTAAGGAAGTTTCGTTTAAAAATAAAAGTAGCTAGCAAGAGGAATATAAGTAAGAAGAATTATTCTGAATTTGTAACTAATGATTCCATATTTACAAATATTATCTTAAATTCCTCCTTTAGCCAAACATATGTAAAATATAGGGATAAAAATAACTTTCAGTTAACCCTATTTATTCTAATTTTATCCCCAAATGATTCTTGTTTCTGTGGCCCTCCATATCTAAATATGGATGGTTCACTGTGAAATCTTAAAAAATTTTTAAACATCCCATGAAGAACAAGAACTTCTCTGCCAGACTAGCAAAGACAGCTAAGCTGAAAAAGCAAACACAGACGGTAGATCCAAACTTTAGTCTTAGATGCACTAAACAACTAAACATATTCCTTACCTTAGAAAGGCTTGATCATTATAGCTTTAACCTTTCCCTTTCAACACGAAGGAAAACAACAGCCTTCTCTGGCTATCTTCAAGTGTTGAGACACACTAAGTTTAAAATTCAACATGGGTATTATGAACTAATTTTATAGAATGGATAAATCAAGTCTTCCCTAAAGTGACATCTGAGTAAAGACCCTACCTCCTTGAGGTCTTTGCTCAAATTTCTCAGGGGACCTTAACTAATTACTCTATTTAAAATCGTAACTTCTTTTCTTCTGGCATTCTATCCCTTCTTTATTTTTCTCCATAGCACTTGACACTACCTAACATAGTATATATATTGCCCATGTTTATTGACTGCCTACCTTCCCACATATTAAGCTAAACAAGGGCAGAGATGTCCCCACTATTTTGTTCACTATTACCCTCATTCTCAGAAAGTGCCTGTCCCAAGGTAAACACGCAACCAAATCTAACAGGACTGGGCCTCTTTCTTCCTTGTGTGTATCACCCTCCAAACATTCAAAACTACCAAAATGTGGCACCTGCATTTCATAAAAATAAGCTTGCTGCTAAAAGAATAATCTTTATATTTATAGTCTTTACTTCCCATATGTTTCGTTCTTTTGCCAGTCCAGCTTACTATTTTTCAAGTGGGCAAATTATATAAATAAAAATTTCCTACAGGTTCAGTTTTACCAAGTAGAAGACTATTTTATCCATTAATTTTTATTTTATAATTTCATTATCTTTTAGTAATTATCTCAGTAATATCAAACACAAACTTTGTCTTCTTCCTCCATATTCCCAAATTGTATTTTTCTATCCCTCCATTAAAATGCATTTTTCATTATATACTTTGAATTAAGAATCATGTATTCTAACCTCTCACCTATGAATTCTTTAAGGGTAGAAAAAAAGTCTGATTTACCCTTGAATTCTCCCACAATGCTTAATGAATGGCTCCACTAGTTTTTTATAACCCTTTACCATTTGCAAAGAATTTTCACATATATGACTTCTCAATTCTACACCAAGTGTATGAGGCAAGTGGTACGACTGTTCACAAATGAATGGACAGATTCAACAGCTTCATGCTCCTTCCTGTGCCACAGATGATTCAGTAAATACTATTGAACTAACCAAATGAAGTGGTCCTAAAAAAAACATTGTAAACTGCAAAGCACTATAATGTACATTATTTCAATAAGGAAAACAGCCATCATTTTCTGAGTTTTTAAAGTATTTAAATATAAAAACATGGGAAACAATCCTATACACATTTAAAAACTACTTCAAACAGAATACATTTTAAATTTGCTGATTATTCTTTCTAATTTTAAAAAGTAATAGGCTTAAAAACAAGTTTCTTCAGAAAAATGCAACACATAAATATTAACATCTAAGTACTTGAATGTTAAATATAATATTCATTACTAAAGCACTGTGTAATCATTTTAATTCCAAACACAGCTTACCAGATTCATCTATATCAGCATCTTCATCCCACTCCTGAAAAGCACGACTTTCATCTTTTCTATTTTTCACCCATTCCTCATCAGGTTCAGTATCAAGTTCAGTTGCAGGGCCACTATACCAGTCACCTACTCAACAAATAAACAAGAGGAACAAAATAAGATTAGATTGGCTACCATTACAAAAACAAACAAACAAAAAACCTATTTATAAATAAAAATATCTGCACACAGAAAAATTTGAGCCCTAGACAATGGGCCAGCTATTGTTAAAAATTCCATTGTGGTTAAAGAAAAAATTACACTTACATAAGCAAAGAATTCAATTTCAGACACACTAAAAAGAACTATGAAAAATAACCATCAATAGTCTTACATGCAATTTTAGAAATCACTGAAAACAACCTAACCTTGTCCCCTACTGTGGCTTCACACTGGCTCCAGCAATACCTCCAATATGATGACAGCTAATAAACAAAAGGAAGCAAGACTTTCTGCTGAATAGTGAATTAGTCAGCAATTCAGAAGTAGGTGGGAACAGAGAAGTCAAAGAAAAAGATTAAGGTAAAGCTAAACCATAAATTTAAAGACCCTGGAGAATATACTACAATTAAATTATGTGAAGTGAGAGAGAATGCAGAATTAATTTACTGAACTCTCAGCATTACATTTAAATTAGGGTTTCTGAACGTGGACACTACTGATAGTCCAGGCTGGGTTATTCTTTGTTGTGGGGGGCTGTCCTGGGCATTTTAGGGTGTTTAGCAGAAACCCTGGCCTTTACACACTGGAGGCCGGTATACATAATCCCCCAGAAGAGACAAAAAAAATGTCTCCACACACATTTCAAAGCATCCCGTGGAGGGGGGTAAAATCAATTCTGTGTGAGAACCACTGGAAACCAATGCTATAAATAAAAACCGTTTTTATTGGAACTTTTTAAGCTTTTTGAAACGGGGGAAAAAAAGAAGCATATTAACTTCACAGTTCACTTCACAGAAGTCTAGCACAACCTTATCACATTTGATCTTTATATCAAATAGTACTACATTATGTATTAACTCCTAACACTTAATTCTTCGTAATTAAAAATATAGCTAAACAAAAAAGTATTTAAAATATTCATATTTGCCTTGTTTGACTTTCACTTAATATTTCATTATCCTACAACTAACAGAAAAAATTATTCCACATAAAAATAGTAATTCTAATCATTTGGATCATATTACGTCTACCCAATACTCCAAATAGCTTCACTCAAAAAATATTAAATATATAACATCAGCTCATTTTAAAATTGCTACATATGTAAAAAATGTAACTTGTAAAAACAGATTCCTAATTTAATTATGTGAGAAACATGTATTTCCATGTCAAAGTAACAAATTATAGAAAACTAAGAAAAACTTCATATGAATTTTGGGTTAATATTCACCTAGAAGAAATTATTTTAATGCAGTGACAAAAAACTATATGCAATATTAGCTGCATTTATCACGACTGCATTTATGCTCATGAAGACAAAATTTTCTTTGTTTACATATAAAAGTAACTTACCACATGAAATTAATTAACATGAAATTCTGATTTATAAAATGAAACTGCTAATCACAAAAAATGTGCTAAAAACAGATTAAATTATTTTGAGCCACTATCAAAAGGGAGCCATAATGATGCCTCATCTTTAAATTTTATATAATTAATTTATTCTGTATTTTTTTAAATATTCAAATAATCGAATTATTTAGAGCTGTTCTGACAAAGTATTCATTTTATTTTTAACTTTTTGTTATAGAAATTTCAAACACAATCAAAAGTAGGAAGAAACAGCATTAAAAAAGTAGTGTAATGAATACCCATGTACTAGTCATCTACCTTCACTAATGATCAACATTCTGACAGTTATTTTGCATTCTATCCCCAATTATTTTTCCTATTTTAAAAGAAATTGCATCCATCACATAATGCACCCATGAATACTTCAACATTGCTAGCTTTTCACAAACGCATACAAAGAACATACTCTAACTATGAAATCTATTTTCAGTCAACCTCTCAGTTTCCCTCCCTAGCCAAGCTTATTAATGAGTACTCATCTAAAAAAAATACATGGAAATATTTTTAAAACAAACTGAAAGTCCCGTTTACCTACCTCTAGCCCAGTGAACAGGGTAAAGATGTTTCCATAGCGATCCAGTCTTTGCCAGCTGAGACCATTTAGTGCTTACTTGACTGCACCGACATAATTCTTGAGGATTAAGGTAACTGAATATTGACAGCATTACCTCAGGAGGAAGATGGGTTATACCTGTGGATTGTTCTGATACATCCGCTTCTGAAATAAAAAAGAAAACTGTATTATTAAAGGTTGTAAGAGCAAACGCAGTAAGAAATTACAGTCACATTTCTCGAAATAAAATCTAGTACCTAAAGTCCACTTCTTCCTGCTTGCAAGATGTGTAAAGGAAAAAACATGGACTACAGGCAACATGGGGATGTTAAACTTGTTGAGAACTCGTAGGGTTAAACTATCATGGCCCAAATCATACTTCATCAGTGGGAGCAACAATAATGAACACAGAATAAACTTCCTCTTAGAAAGGCGTTACAGAAAAAAACAATACTCACTTTGTAGTATAAGAAGCATCGTTTGAAAAAGGAACCCAACAGGTTATACAGCTTTAAATCAACAAGTGTAGAGCCGGCCAGATTATGAGATCTCCAAGGCATTTTAATGACACACACAAATGTCAACATTTTCCACTCATGCATTATGACTTCTGTCAGTATCTTCCTTATGTCTCCTTTTTGATTTTCACATTTTATATAAGAGGTCTGTGAAATCTGAATTCTTTAACCTGCAGGTGCCCTAACCTACTTATGTACTATTTATGAGCCAGCTGAAACAATATAATGTAAATATTTCTAATGCTGGTGTACATTTATTGGGAATCTTTTGTCAGCAACTATTGTAGAAAGTAGTCATTAGATGTCTAATTTCCTATAATGTATTACTTAACTAGCAATTTTCTGAAAGAAAAATGCAATGAGGTTTACCATAAAGAATACAGAATATAAAAGATTCGTCATTAAAGTACTTTGAAGAATTTGAGGACTTGTATATCTGATTTGCCTTCACAAAGCAACGTGAATATAGAAATGCTATGATCAAATTACTTAACCTAACCCTTTTTAAATGGCAAATATTTAAAAAATAATACAGCTATAATTTGCTTTGAAGGAGTGGGAAAATTAAATGTATTAATGTGATGCTTTTAAATCCCACGTTACAATACAATTAAACCAGACACAACAGGTTTTGGCTTGGTGTCTAAGACACAAGTTGAATTTCAGAGTGAAGCATACAAGCTTTATGGATTTAATTATAGCTTAACCTACAAAAACACTTTTGTTTCAACATGCATCTCCCCTACTTTGTTAAATAAAAGTATAAGAGAAAAGAACCGATTTCAAAGAATTTTAAGCTATTTTAATCAGATGTGTCATTGCAACTGCCCACCTAAAAGAAGCAAAGGAATTTTTAATAGCCTAAGGATGCCAATTTTCTTTACTGATGTTTTAAAAGGAAAAGCTATCAGAGATAAATAAGAATAAAAATGAGAAAGTAGTCTATTAAGAAAAAAAGCAGGAATATTTTATTTGCATTTTTCATTTGTTTTCTCAAAATAACTGTACATAGAAAAACCATGCCTTTCATAGTTTCACTCCTGTGAATTACTGGATACAAGCTAAGAGAATGACACATGGGAAAGGATGGAGTTCAAACTATAACTAATTTTGAAAACTGATGAAGAAAACAAAGAAGGATGAAAGTGTTCTGTACGAGTATATGGTAGTTTTCAGTAATTTTGATTAGATTATTATTATTATTTACATATAAATTCCTTTAAGAAATACTGCACTCCATGTGGCCCATGCGTATGAGATGTTAAATTATCAGACAACACTAAATTCTAAGATAGAAACTACTGTCTTCAATTAAATTTATACTTGAAAATAAATAGCTTAAATTATTTCTCAAAACTCTAAAGTAAGTCCATATCAACAAGAAACAAATAGCCTTGGAACTAATAAACCATTTGCTATCTAAACGTATGAATCTCACCTTTATCTGACTTTTCATCCACAGAATATTTAAAAAACTTCTGTCGTTCCTCAGCTTGATTCCACAGGCTAAGACCTCGAAGGAGTTCAGCGGCATCCTTCTGAGAGCAATGTTGTGCAATCACTTTCTTTTTAATATCCTTTAGCTCTTCATAGGTAAAATATTCCATTAACATGGGCTGAAAAACCTAAATTTAACAAAACAGTCATAAGGAAAGATGCTTATTAGTTTTGTTTTACTCTACACCTTTTAAACTATCAATGGTTAAAGTATAGTATTATTACCATCTATTTCAAAGAGATAAAAATTTTAGTTACCACTGAGTTGGTTTATCCAAAAATTATAGAGAAGAGTATCACCAAAAAGATCCTTCTCTCTATGACTTCTCCGGCTAATGGCAATCCCTAAACAATTTCAAAGCATCAGAACCAGAAAGTCTTCCTGTACAGAGCTTGTCAAACACTCTTAATCATTCTCTTCCGGTTAGACAGTTAAGTCAGTTAACTGCCTTCTGCCACAACAGAAACCAATCACTATCCAAACAGGGCCTCTAACATCTCTAAGATGGTACCCAGTGTAATGGAACCATGAAAGTCGGAGCTCTACTGAGACCGCCAACTATTCAATCTTTCCTAGGAGATTTCTTCTTCAAAATAGATGCTCAGTCCAAACTTCCAATCTATAGAATTAGAACCTTTAAAGGTGGAGCCTTCTTATTTCATAGTTCCACAGGTTAAGAAACACTGCTCTAACTCACTGGTTTCAATGTTGGTTACTTATTACAACAACTTGGGAAGCCTTTCAAATATACCCATATTAATATCTCCCACCTGATTTAACTGGTCTGGAAAGGACTTAAAGGTGGGTTTTTTTGTTGTTTTTTAAGTACCAATCTAATTATAAGGTGAAACTACTGTTGAGAATCACTATGATAACTGGTTTACAGCTGAACAAGAATCTAGTTCCTCCTAAAATAGTTTCTCTATTCTTGCCCTTATTTCATTCCACTTTAGAGAAAGAAGTGAATGGGAAAATATTTTGCTCATCCATTCAGTGATCACGTAACGTACGATATTATGTGTATTAGGCATAAAACTGGTAAGTTTAACACCACCATTTAATTACTAAAATCCTAAAAGAAAACGAACACTAAAACTTTAAACTTCATGACGTCATACGAATGGCGGCAGCGGGGCGCTCTTTTTGAATCCTCCTCGGGATTTTCTGGCAATCGGGACATATAGCCCATCGAGGAGTTCTTTGCTCATCACGCAGAACAGCGGGGAGATTCGTGGAGGAATTATCTGAAGGTGCGCGCTGATTTCGAGCAGGGGAGGAGGCAGGACAGGGAAGTGGGAACGCGCCCCCCCCTCACGGTGGAACCGAGGCCAGACGGCGACCCAGGCGCGGCTCCCAGGACGAGACTCGTGGAAGGTTTGCTTTGGGGTGCACTAGTTGGGCAAGCGGGGGAGGATAGAAGGGCGCAAAGAAGAGAGGGGCGCAAAGTGGAAACGCGCCCCCCCCCCAGGGCGGAGCCCAGGCCGGTCGCGCGGCGCAGCTCCCAGGACGGAGAGGAGACTCGCGGAAGGTTTGCTCTAGGGTGCGCTAGGTGGCTGTGGGGGAGGAGAGAGGGGCGCGAAGTGGAGCCGCGGCCTGGCGCTGCCGCAGCGGAGACCCAGGGCCTAGCGGAGAAGATAGAAGCCAGCCCAGCTGAGAGACTCGTGGAAGGTTTGCTTAGGGGAGCGCTAATTGGGCGAGCAGGGGAGGAGTGAGGAGGGCGAGAGGAAACGCGCCGCGAGCTCCCCACCCCCCCCACTCACCCCCGTAGAGCTGCGGCCCTGTAGCGTGCCCACAGCAGCAGCAGCAGGCAGCACCTGGGGCTCTAGAGTCCCACGGGAGCCCAGGGTGCAGGGGAGAGCGCAGGGTCCAGGAAGTAGGCTCTTTCCCTGCGTCCCACAGCTGATCGCTCCCGCCAGGGCGGGCAGCTCCTGGGCCCTAGGGCAGACAAAGAACTCAGACGCCACACCTAGGCCCCTCACCCCACTTTTCGAATCCTACCACCGCCCTTCCAGAGTCGTAAACTGACCCCGGAACTGAGGAGTAGTGTCAGATTACAGAGGGGCGTCTGTGCTCAGGCCCTGGGAAGATTGGCAGCCAGCTCTGACCTTCGGAAGAGGCTGGAGGAGGGGATTTTCGCTGGACGAGGAGAGAGGAGACTGCGGGAGGAGTGTGACGCCGGCTGGCCTGGGAGAGAGAAGATCCCTCCAACCCCAGACCCCACCCCTTCTGGCTGGCCTGGGGCGGGGCAAGGGCAACCTCGGAAGCACTCCCTGAGTTCAGCGGTAAGCGGCAGACGCAGCTCCCGGCATTCAGCAGCTTAGAGATCTCCCGCCCACCCCCTCCCACACACGCACGGAAGGAGGGCCCTAAGACTCAGGAGTACTGGGCACAGGGCTGGTGGAGCTACTCTCAGCGTGCATTTGTGCAGGAAAGGACAGAAACTGCACGGTCTCTCTGAAAACTGTCATCCAGACCCCTCAGCCCCTCGCATTTAAATCTACACTCCCAAACTCACTCTGGGCACCAGGTGACTAGCGCTGCCTGCGCACTAGGCAGGGAACTCTTTGGCACAGCGGAGGACAACCTGGAGATTACTTGGTGGGCTTAAGCCGAGACTGGTGCTGCTTCCTGTTTTGCTTTGCTTGGTTTTTTTTTGTTTGTTTGTTTGTTTTTAATTTGCTTGTTTCGATTTGCTTTGTTCTGTCTTTATTTCTTTGATATCTTTGCCTATGTTGAGTGGGGATTGTCGGTTGTATTTTACATGTGAATGTACTTGATTTGTTTTCTTTGTTGTTGTTCTTGTTGTACTTGGTAATTTGATTTGTGCTGAAACTGCCCTAACAGGGCCCAGCTTAAATGGCACAAGATTCAACATATCCAGAAGCCAACTCTAGACCAAACCAGAGTACTACCGGGTTTGACCTACAAGTCACACCCAGAGGGAATTCTCTGAAGGCACAAGAGCCCACAGAGGACAAACCTCATTTAAGTGGCCAACCCTCACCCAGCAGAACACCCTGCGGTGGGCAGAGCCAAGTCTCACAACTAGACAGCCTAGGAGTTAAACCCACCTACTCACAAGCAAAAAGCAATTAAAGTTCTTCTTGAACAGGACAATATACAAAACACACGAGCCACCTGTGGAGCACATGCAGAGGAGAAGAACAAAGTAGTCCAAGTCAAATATAAAGGACACATACTACATAAGATAACCCAGCAAGAACTAAGAGCTCTAGGGGATCTTCCTAATATATCAAAGCAAACACAGAGAGTCAGTAAGAATGGGGAGACAAAGAAACATGTCCCAAATAAAAGAACAGAAGAAACTTCCACAACTGGAACCAAATGAAGCAGAGGTAACCAATCTTTCAGAGACAGAGTTCAGAACACTGGTGATAAGAATGTTTAAGGAGCTTAGAGAAGACATAAAGAAGGATATAGAAATCATAAAGAACAATCAGTTAGAACTAAAAAAGGATGTAGAAATCTTAACGAACAACCAGCTAGAACTAAAGAACACAATTACTGAAATTAAGAACTCACTTGAAGGAATACAGCAGGTTAGATGAAGCAGAGGATCTAATCAGCGACTTAGAAGACAAGTTAACAGAGATCACCCAAACTGAACAACAGAAAGAAAAAGGAATAAAAAACTATGAAGATGGGTTAAGAGACCTCTGGGATAACATCAAGCGCAACAACATGCGCATCATAGGAATACCAGAAGGTGAAGAGAGGGAGCAAGGGATTGAGAACATATTTGAGGTAATAATGTCCAAAAACTTCCCTAACCTGATGAAGGAAACCAACATACAAGCCCAGGAAGTGTAGAGAGTTCCAACCAGGATAAACCCAAACAGGCCCACACCAAGACACATTATAGTTAAAATGGCAAAGCTTAAAGACAAACAGAGAACCTTAAAAGCAGCAAGAGAAAGACAGAGGGTTACATACAAGGGAACTCCCATAAGACTATCAAATGACTTTTCTACAGAAATATTGAAGGCCAGGAGGGAATGGCAGGAGATACTCAAAGTGATGGAACACAAAGGCCTACAACCTAGATTGCTTTATCCAGCAAGAATATCATTTAAAGTTGATGGAGAGATAAAGAGCTTCCCAGAAAAGAACAAACTGAAGGAATTTATTACAACCAAGCCAGCATTGCAAGAAATACTAAAAGGACTTCTGTATATAGAAGAAAGATGAAAACAATCTACCTACAAATTTAAAAATGGCAATAACTATGTACCTATCAATAATCACTTTAAATGTAAACGGATTAAATGCTCCAATCAAGAGACATAGGGTGGCTGAGTGGATAAGGAAGCAAGACCCTTGTATATGCTGTATACAAGAGACTCATCTCAGATCAAAAGACACACACAGGCTGAAACTGAAGGGTTGGAGTAAGATATTTCATGTAAATGGAAGCGAGAAAAAAGCTGGAGTTGCAATACTTATATCTGACAAAATAGACTTTAAAATGAAGAACATATTAAAAGACAAAGATGGGCACTATATAATAATAAAGGGATCAATCCGACAAGAGGACATAACCCTAGTAAACATCTATGCACCTAACATAGGAGCACCTAAATATATAAAACAGGCACTGATGGACATAAAGACAGAGATCAACAGCAACACTATCATAGTAGGGGACTTCAACACACCTCTGACAACAAGGGACAGGTCCTCCAGACAGAAAATCAATATGGAAACAACAGCCTTAAATGATACTTTGGACCATTTGGATTTAATCGATATTTTCAGAGCATTTCACCCCAAAGCTGCAGAATACACGTTCTTCTCAAGTGCACATGGAACATTTTCCAAGACAGATCACAAAACAAGCCTTGATAAATTTAAGAAAATTGAAATCATACCAATTGTCTTCTCTGACCACAGTGCTATGAAATTAGAAATGAACTGCAGGAAAAAAAAAACAGGAAGACACACCAATTCATGGAGGCTGAATAACATGTTACTAAATAATGAATGGGTCAAGCAGGAGATCAAAGAGGAAATCAAAAGATATCTCGAGACAAATGAGAATAAGAACACAACAACCCAAAATCTATGGGATGCTGCGAAAGCAGTCCTAAGAGGGAAGTTCATAGCACTGCAGGCCTACCTAAAGAAACAAGAAACATCACTAATTGACAGTTTATCTTCACACTTAAGGGATCTGGAAAAAGAACAGCAAAATAAGCCCAAAGGGAGCACAAGGAAGGAGATAATAAGGACCAGAGCAGAAAGAAATGAAATAGAACCAGAAAAACAATACAAAGATCAATGAATCCAAGAGTTGGTTCTTAGAGAAGATAAACAAAATTGACAAACCTTTAGCCAGACTCATTAAAAAAAGGAGAGAGAGGACCCAAATTAATAAAATCAGAAGTGAAAGAGGAGAAGTGACAACAGACACCACAGAAATACAAAAAATTGTAAGAAACTATTATGAGCAACTATATGCCAACAAATTTGACAATCTGGAAGAAATGGACAATTTTCTAGAGGCGCACAACCTTCCAAGGCTAACTCAAGAAGAAACAGAAAGCCTGAGCAGTCTGATTACCACCAAGGAAATTGAATCAGTAATCAATAATCTCTCGCAACAAACAAAAGCCCTGGACCAGATGGCTTTACAGGTGAATTTTCCAAAATGTTCAAAAAAAAATTACCACCTATTCTCCTCAAGCTCTTCCAAAAAATCCAGAAGGAAGGAAGACTCCAAAACACTTTTTATGAAGCCACTATCACCCTGATCCCAAAAGCAGACAAAGACACCACAAAAACAGAAAACTACAGGCCGATATCTCTGATGAACATAGATGCAAAACTTCTCAACAAAATATTAGCAAACAGAACTCAGCAACACATTAAAAAGATTATACACCATGATCAAGTGGGATTCATCCCTGGTATGCAGGGGTGGTTCAACATCCGCAAATCAATTAATGTGATACACCACATTAACAAAATGAAAAATAAAAATCACATGATCTTATCAATAGATGCAGAAAACACATTTGATAATATACAGCAACCTTTTATGATAAAAACCCTTGAGAAAGTGGGAATAGAGGGATCATATCTTAACATAATAAAGGCCATATATTACAAACCCACAGCTAACATCATACTCAATGGGGAAAAGCTAAAACCATTCCCCCTAAGATCAGGAACAAGACAAGGTTGCCCACTTTCTCCACTTCTATTCAACATAGTGCTGGAAGTTCTAGCCATAGCAATCAGACAAGAAAAAGAAATAAAAGGCATCCAAATTGGTAAGGAGGAAGTAAAATTACCATTATATGCAGACGATATGATACTATATATAGAGAACCCTAAAGACTCCACCAAGAAACTATTATAACTGATGAATTTAGTAAAGTAGCAGGATATAAAATTAATATTCAGAAATCAGTTGCATTTGTATACACCAATGATAAAATATCAGAAGGAGAAATTAAAAAAACAATTCCATTTACAATTTCTCCAAAGTCTATAAAATATCTGGGAATAAATCTAACCGAAGATGTAAAAGGTCTGTACTCAGGAAATTATACGACACTGAAGAAAGAAATGAAAGAAGACATAAATAGATGGAAACACATTCCATGTTCATGGATAGGAAGAATTAATATAGTTAAAATGTCCATACTGCCTAAGGCAATATACATATTCAACGCAATTCCTATCAAACTACCAACGACGTTTTTCACAGAAATAGAACATATAATCCTAAAATTTATATGGGACCATAAAAGACCCCGGATAGCCTCAGGAATCTTGAGAAATAAGAACAAAGTGGGAGGTATAACGATACCTGACTTCAAACTATACTACAAGGCTACAGTACTCAAAAGAGCATGGTACTGGCATAAAAATAGACACATAGATCAATGGAACAGAATAGAGTCCAGAAGTAAATCCATGCCTATATGCCCATCTAATCTACGACAATGGAAGCAAGAATGTACGATGGGGTAAAGACAGTCTGTTCAATAAGTGGTGTTGGGAAACCTGGACAGACACATGCAAGAAAATGAAGCTGGACCACCTCCTTACACCATATACAAAAATAAATTCAAAATGGCTTAAAGACTTAAATGTAAGATCTGAAACCATAAAATATCTAGAAGAAAATATAGGAAGAAACTTCATGGACATTACCTGGAGTAAGATTTTCACTGATATATCCCCTCGCGCGAGGGAAGTAAGAGAAAAAATAAACATGTGGGATTACATCAAACTAAAAAGTTTTTTCACAGCAAAGGAAACCATCAATGAAACAAAAAGGGATCCTACTGAATGGGAAAAGATATTTGCCAATGATATATCTGGTAAGGGATTAATATCACAAATCTATAAAGAACTTACTCAACTCAACTCCAAAAAAACAAACAACCCAATTAAAAAATGGGCAGAAGACTTGAGGAGACATTTTTCTAAAAAGGACATACAGAAGGCAAGAAGACATGAAGAAATGCTCAACCTCACTAACTATCAGAGAAATGCAAATAAAAACCACAATGAGATACCACCTCACCCCAGTCAAAATGGCTTATCATCAATAAATCAACAAACAACAAATGCTGGCGCCGATGTGGAGAAAAGGGAACGCTTGTGCACTGTTGGTGGGGTTGCAGATTAGTGCAGCCACTATGGAAAACAGTATGGAGGTATCTCAGGAATCTGAAAATGGAACTACCCTCTGATCCAGTAATTCCACTCCTAGGCATCTACCCAGAGAAATCCAAAACTCCAATTCAAAAATCTGTATGCACTCCTATGTTTATTGCAGCACTTTACACAATAGCCAAGATATGGAAACAACCGAAATGCCCATCGGTAGATGACTGGATTAAGAAGCTGTGGTACATTTATACAATGGAGTATTACGCAGCCATAAAGAAGAAAGAAATCTTATCATTTGCAACAACATGGATGGATCTAGAGAACGTTAAGTGAAATAAGTCAGAAAGAGAAAGACAAGTACCATATGATCTCACTTATATGCGGAATCTAAAGAAAAGAATAAGTGAATGAACTAATCAGAAACAGTTTTGGGGACAAAAAGGAAAAAACCGAGAGTTGTTAGATGGGCGGGGGGGGGGGTCAGGATAAGGGGAAAGGTGAAGGGATTAGGAAGCAGCTGGTAACCACAAAATGGCCTCAGGGTTTTTGAAAATTAATTTGGGGAACGTATTCAATAATGTTGTAAAGATTTTGTTGGGTATCCGATGGACATGCGTCCTATTTGGGAGACCACCTCAGGGATACTGTGGACACCTGATCATGGCATTGTACATCAGAAGCTAAACATTAATGAATGCCAACTATAATTTTATATATATAATGTGATGGTTCAGTGTGAGGTCGGAGGGATAGTGGATGGGGGGAGGGGGGTTCACAGTGTGAGGGATATAAATGATGAACGTCTAAGTATTACCTTGTCTTGTACACTGAAACTAATAAATTAAAAGAAAAACACACAAAAGAACAAGACAAACAAATGAGAAACAAGAACTCATAGACACAGGCAATAGTTTAGTGGTTACCAGAGGGTAAGGGGGGTGGGGGGAAGGAGGTGAGGGTAAGGGGGATCAAATATATGGTGATGGAAGGAGAACTGACTCTGGGTGGTGAACACACAATGGGATTTATAGATGATGTAATACAGAATTGTACACCTGAAATCTATGTAATTTCACTAACAATTGTCACCCCAATAAATTTTTTAAAAATCAAAAAAAAAATTTAAACTTAGCATGAAAATACAGAAAAAGTTTAAAAAATCCTCTAAAGATCTCAAAATGCATTAGGGTGGCATAAAAAGTTTTTAACATTCAATACAATGCCATCTGCATAATAAGAAAATATTTATTGAATAAATGCATTAAATTATTCATTCAATGAAAAACAACCACCTCTCTGAGGGAACAAAATTGTTTTTTTCCCTTCAGTTTTTCCTCATTTCCTAAAATGAACTGGAGGCTTATCTTCCTATGCATTATTTTGAAGAATTAAAAGCAAAATAACATTTTTAAAATTTTATAAATCAAAATTATAAGGAGGAAAAATTATGCTTACCTCCTCTTCTTCTTTCATATGAGGAAGAAAATCTCTTGTAAAAGCCTCCAATCTCTCTTTCAGCTGTTTCGCATAATTTAACTGCTCACATTCATTCTAGAAATAAAAATAATTATATTCTATAACAGTTTTGCTTCATTTATTTACATTGTACCTGATCCTAGGAAGTCAGTCTAAAATGCAACATAAAACCTAAAAAAAAAAATAGACTGACAAATAGCAAGTGGTCTCTGTATTTTTCTAAGTATAAAAGACATCCTTAACACATCTTTTAAAGGAACCTTGAAATCGTTTAGTAATGGGATCTCATACTTCTTTTTTAAAATGCCACTTTAAAAATCCAAAAATAGCAAGTATTTGCTCAAAACTTGTATTGATGTGTAATGCATATATGTATATCATTTCCGTGTCAGTTTTCTTACTATATCTCTAGGCAGTCCACAGAGCCTACTGGACTCTACCATTACAGAATCCCTTTAAGGTCATCTAAGCAATTCGGAATGCTTGTTAAATTATGCTACAGAAGACCATATATACTTCTAAAGACAAGGTACCAACTTCTAAAGGTAAGGAGAAAAGTAAATCATTAAAGTAAATCATTCTAAGTCTGGACAGGGCTAAAAAGTTCTTCCTCATATAAACTAAGATCATATCTCCCTGTAACTTATCCATCATTTATACATCAGACCTCTAAACTTGAAATACGTGAAAAAATTAAAAATAATGAAAGTTAAAATATGGGAATATTTTATCCCTGCTGAGTCCTTATCTCCTGCTTTTTGAACTAATTTATCAACAGCTTCCCAATATTCTATCCAATGTCCGGTTTTCTTAAGATTTTACACATTTTCCATAAACATACCCAGTGACTTCCTTTTCCTGTTGCATGCTAATAATTATCAAATTTGCTTTCAAACCGAATTATTCTTCTGACCTTGAAACCCATCTATACCGCCTCCTATCAATCAATACCCACCTGGGTTGCACAAGCAGTTCAAACCCACCTGTCCATAATGGATCTTTTTATTTCCCAAGTGTATTTTATATTCTCTAGATGTCAGGCTCAATTCTCATTTTTATTCTCTTTTCCTTTTCTCCTTTCCGCCTCCCTTTTTATGCAAGCAATACCTTGTATCAATTTTATAGGTCCTACATAATTCTCAAGGCTGTCCTCTCCTTTCTATCTCAAGAGTCACTACTTTAGTTCAGATCTTAATCATTTTATTGAATAGATAATACGTGAACATAATATAAAGGAGTAGTCAATAAAAAGTAATCTCCCATCATCACTACCCAGTACTCTACCAGTATCCAATCTCCCACCTCCCCACCAAGTAGCTACTGTATATTTTCCCAGACTATTACAATAATTTTTTATAACAGTCTTCCTACTTGAGGCTTTTCTTTCCCTTCAAGCCATCCTCTTCCTTACTGCATAATAGTCCTTCTAGAACATAATTCTGTAAGTGACAGGTACATGGTGGTTTGACAGAATCGCAACTTAAGTCTATGCTTCACCACGCCACAAAGCGGATAAACAAACACCAAATATCAAATATCCTATAATATGCAAATATAATTAATAGGAAAATCTGTCTATATCATTATCCTAAACATATCCATATGTTATACAAATAAAAATTATCCTCAGTAACCAAGCCTGTGCCCTAAAATATGGAAAAAGAAAATGTAATAAACATTTTAGCTAACACAGAACTTTAAAATTAACACAATTCATAAAATTAAAGTGTTTACTCATTCTAAGCAACAATTTTATCTTTAGTCACCAGTAACTGCATTTATTATATCTTTCTTTTAAGAGTTCAGCAAATATTATAAGAAAGTAAAAATTTTATGGTGATTAAAATTTTAACTTCAAAAACAACTTTAAGATTTGGGGACTAGCATTCATTACAGAACTTTACATACAGTAATAAAAAGATTCTCGTCAAACGTGAGTGAGGCTTCGCTGAGCCCTCTACTTAACTAGGTCCTACCTTAAGCTCTGTCCTTGGCCCACTTCATCCAATTTTTTAAAAATCATCCTGAGTCAATCTTTTTTAAAAAATCCCCCATTCTTGGCACCATTGATATCTATTCACTCTTAAGATCTTATCACCCTGGTCTGCCTTCCAGAAAAATCCTCCAGTCAGTCTAGCCTTGATGTTTCCTGTCAGTCATTTTCCTGGCCCCCCACCCTACTCCTTGGCTATAAATCCCCATTTGCCCTTGTTATATTCAGAGTTGAACCCAATCTCTCTCCCCTACTACAAAACCCCATTACAGTAACCCCTTGAATAAAGTCTTCCTTCCTATCTTTAACAAGTGTCAAAATATTTTTTCTTTAACATAACATTATTTACTATAAAATGTTAACAAGTTTTGCCAATGACATATAAGAAGATGACACACGTTGTGATAGCCAAATACCCATTTTTGCAACTCACCTTAACATTTTTCAGTCCCTTTTCAAAGAGGCTAAGCATCTCAGAGAGTTTGTTATCAGAATGTACGTTATAAATGGTCCGGCTGCGTTGTTGAAGCAAACCAATAATGTATTCGTTTTCAATCTGCTCATGCATTTTGAACTCCTTAAAAGTAGCATACAGAGACTGTAGAAGAGCACGGAAATCATTGTTGTTGGAAAAGTTGGTTTTAGAAAGCTGAATAAAAATTTGAAAAGAAAGGTATAATAAATACATGTAAATATGCACCAATAAAAAATATTTAAATGCATTCCCGTTCAGTTTATACATAATACCTCCCTTATACATGGTTAAAGTACTTGGTTAAATTTAAAGTTTCTTTAAATAAAAGGGATTAGACCAGAGTCTCTCCAAACATAAAATTTCATTTATCTGTACTTACACTAAATACAGATACTCCAGAGTTATATATAAACGTTAAAATAGTTGTGTAAAGTACAGCATAGGAAATATAATAAATAATAATGTAATAACTATGTAAAAAAAGTTGTGTTAGTGTGATAAGTGCTTTTTTGCTTAAAATGCTCTTCACGCTATTACACTACTTTTACAATGTAAACGATTCAAAATATTCAATTATAGTTTAAACTTTAATATCAAGATGAGCCTGCTCTATTCATAAAATAATTGTAAAATATTGAGCTATTAGAACATTAAACAATTTTAGGGGAACTATACTATTATTTTTTAAGAAAACAGATAAACACTTAGCAGCTTATATTAGAAATCATGGGGGG